>NC_082723.1:5825695-6527642 GCF_030144855.1 Hypanus sabinus
GGAATTACTGGAAGAATGCTGAGGGAAACCGACAATCATCAAAATATTGTTACTCAGGACATTCATCTTCTATCTGAGATGGGAAGGTTGGACATTGTTTGATTATTTGTCCGGAGAGTTGATGGAGAATGTGTTATTTAAACACGGCAAGTGTGAGGTGCTGCAGTTTGGCAAGGCCCCGAACAGCACTGATATACTGAGTGATCGGGGGTCAAAGATGTAAGACTGATGGATGGAGTATAAACGATTCTATGGCTCATTTATATTCAAGAAGTCAGGACACAAATAGAATTTAATAAAAACAGACTAGATTTTATCCAGTTGCTTCTCTGAACTCTTTATGCAGTCTCCACATCCTTCCAGAGATGTGGCAAACAAACGTGCACACAATGTTCCCTGTGCCCTGGTCAAGGGTTTGTATACCTTTAACAAGTCATCCCATGGTTTGTATCCAAAATCCCGGCGGATGAATGTAACTGTACTGCAATCGATCGCCGCTTACTTCCTTTCATTCCCACTCTCAGGATGTTTTGGATGTACAAAATGAACCCCACACTGTATCATATACTGACAGGTGCAGAATGAACCCCAAATGTTTACACTGCATCATAGACTCTCAGTTACAGAATGAACCTTACACTCCCATATTGTATCGTAGACTGATAGGCCGCTAAAAAACCCACAGTTCCACACTGATTCATGACGGACAGGTCACTAATAAAACCCATAGTCCCACACGGATTCATAGACTGACAGGCCCCTAATAAACCCCACAGTCTCATAGTGTATCAGGTACTGATAAGTAGAGAAAGAACCCACAGTCCGACACAGTACCAGAGACTGACTGGTCCAGAATGAAACACACATTCTCACTCCGTACCGGAGTCTGACACGTACAGAAAGAACCACACACTCCCATACTGCATCACCACCACAAATCGTCTGAGGCGTCACAGACCTATGTCTGCTGGAAGACCCCGGCGTGGGACTTGTTCAAGATGTTCTTTAGTGATGCTGGTAGATAAGTGCCATTGTGTGTACTTCCATTATCGGAGCCAAAGACTTCCATGCAGAGACAGAAACAAAAGCTTTTCAGAAGTATCTTGACTAAGTGACAACGTGAGACAACCCATTCTCAAAATGAGGACCCACCGATTGGAACTTATTGAACATTTGCTTCAACAACAACACAAAATATATTACGCATAATCCCTGAGCCTATCAGAATAAATCTTAACCTAAACAGCAAGCACGAGGAAATCGCTTTGCAAAGCAGTCACTCAAGAAAATCAAAAGGAACCCTTAAACGAATAATAACTGATGTTAAGCAACAAATATGCAATTCAGGAGATATAAACACCTCAGAGCCCAATGAAATAATGCTCTGCACAGGTCTGATAAAATCGCGAAGGAGCCCCATTCGCTATAGCTGTCTCCTGATGGCCCAGAAGACCTGAAAACTGGAGATCCACGGATGATTCTGGGGAATTGGGGAACTTGTGAGGAGGCATGGAGAACTTCAGAGGTAGAGAAACGGGGGATCCAGAGAGACTGAGAGACCAGGGAACAGTTTTAGATCAGGAAAACTCGGGCGGGGCTGAGAAGAATAGGTTACCAATTGATTATTTACAATGAGAGGATATTTGAAGGAGTCATACAAAATAATGAGCGGCATAGATGGGGTGAATGGAAGCAGATCTTTTTTGTCCCACTGATGTTAGGTGGAACTACAACTAGACGTCATGTATTAATGAGCAAGACATAAACAGGAAGATAGCGCAGACGAATGAGTGGCTGATGACATGATGTAGGGTGGAGAGTTTCAAATGTTTGGTTCAGTGGACCCTTTTCTCAGAAAGGGGTGACCTGTACAAGTGCGACGGTTTGCACATGAACAGAAGGGGAACCAATATTCTAGGAGCGAGATGTGATAATGATATTCGGGATGGTTTAATCTCGATTTGCAGGATGTTGAGAATCGAAGTGAAGAGGCAGAAGATAGGGCGTTTGGCGCACCGGTACAGTCAGCTTCTGGGGAACTTGTCAGGTGATAGGACAAAGATGCACTCCACCAGTGGCTTAAGATGTGTCTATTTTAATGCAATCAGTAAGATAAACCAGGATGGTGAACTTAGTGTGGATCAACATGTGGAACTACGACGTTTTGGCCATAACGGAGACTTGCCTGTCTTATGGGCTGCTGATGTGCCTGGTTACAGATTTTTCAGAAAGTACCGGGAGGGAGGAGAAAGAAGTGGCGGCGTGACATTGCTAATCAGGCTGCTGAAATGGAGAAAGACATGGAGAGAATGTCTGCTGAGTAAGTGTCTGTGACGTCAGAAACAGAAAGCGGTCAATAACTACTTGTTTTTTTTTATAGACCGCGAATTGTAACAGAGCCATCAAGGAGCAGCTAGGGAGGCATATTCTGGAACGGTGCAATAATAATGTGGTTGTTGCGTTGGGTGACTTCATCTTTCCAGATATTGACTGGCAACTCCTTAGAGGAAGGGGTTTGGATGGGGTGGAGTTTGGATTGCACAGGAAGGCATCCATAAGTCACGTAGGAAAGGCTATGTTGGATCTGGTATTGGGAATTGACCCTGGTCAGGAGTCAACTCTCTGGTTGGGAGAACAATTTTAAAGTAGTGATCATTTACCAGAGCACCGGAGAGTAATTTGAGAATGTGTGATTGTAGTAGTGGAAAATATGATGTTATTTGTGAGAAATTTGGGAGCAGATGTTCTCTGCGAAATGCACAGCAGAAATGTGGAAATATTGAGACGATATTTGCATGGCGTTTTGGATAAGTATGTTCCATTGAGGCAGGGAAAGGCTTGTAGGGTAAAAGAACCATGGTGTACGAAGGATGTACACAATCTTGTTAAGAAGAAAGCTAAAGCTTACGAAAGTTTCAAGAAACTGGACGACGTTAAAGGTCTAGAAAATTGCAAGGTTGCCAGAATGGATCTTAAAAAAAATGAAATTAAACGGTCTTGATAGCACTGCCGAGCAGGATTAAAGGAAATCCCAAGACATTCTACAAATATGTGAAGAGCAAGTGGATGAGCCGTGTCAGATTTCTGACAATCTGGTGAGAGAACGGAACGTGTGCACGGAATCCGAGGAGCAGCGGAAATACGTAATGAATACTTTGCTTCAGCATTCAGCAAGGTGATTGTGGGAATGACTTACGGGTGACTGAAACGCTTTAACATAGAGACTGCACGAAAGAGGATGGGCTAGAGTTTTTGAAAGAGCATTAAGTGGATGAAGTTGTCGAGTGCGGTCCAGCTATACCCTAGGCTACTGTATGAATCAAGGAAGGAGATTACTGAACTGCTGGCTATGGTCTTTGCATCATTGATAGGGATGGAAGAGATACCAGAGAATCGGAGGGTTGTAAATGCCTTTTTCCTCTTGTTCCAGAAAAGGATTAGAGATTACACGGGAGATATAGACCAGTGAGTCTTAGTTCCGTGGTTGGAGAGGATCCTGTGAGGCAGGATTTATGCGCATTTGGTGAGAACTAATCAGATTTGGGTGAGTCAGCATGGCTTTGTCAGGGGTAGGTCGGGCCGTATGAGGCTGATTGAACTATTTGAGAATGTAACAGAACTGATGAAGTTAGTGCTGTGGATGAGGTATATATGGCTTTCCCATGCAAGGGTTGGTGTAGATGATTCGTATTCTGCATGGAGTTCAGTGAACAGTGGTGTTCCTCAGGGATCTCCCTCCTCTTTGTGACTATATGTTATAAAAGTTCTGGATGAGAATGGTGGATGGTACATAATCTGAGCGTGGTGGACAGTCAGGAGGGTTGCAGAGGTTACAGCAGGACTTCGATAGGAAGCGCATCTGAGCACAGAAATGGCAGGAGGAGTCAATCGGACCTATCACTGAGAACCCAAATGGAGTCATTATTCTCCGAAACGGCACAGTTTTAAGGTGCTCGAACGTGGGTACAGAAGGGATGTCAGAGATAGGTTTTTCACAAAGAGTGGTGGGTGTGTGGTATGCACTACCCACGACTCGGGTAGAGGCTGATACAATAAAGATTTTCAGAGACTCTTAGACAGGTGCATGAAGTTTAGCAAAATAGAAAACTTCGTGGAATGGAAATTCAGGGCAGTTTATGGAGCACATTGGTCGACACAACATGGTGGGCCGAAAAGCCTATAATGTGCTGTAATTTCCATGTTCTATATTCTATGCCCTTTCATGTCAACAGTTTGGATCCATCCTGATATTATTGTGAATATAATAACAAAAGTTCATGTTAAAAGTGCCGATCAACTGACTAGTATGGTCAACCGCCAACTGACAGTATGGACAGTCGTTGGTGCCGTTGTCCATAAGTGTTTCTCCTGCGAACTGTAGACGTGCTGAAGTCAAGTTCATGTCGATACCTTTCAGTTCGGTGCTGTTCGCGGTATCTGTAAAAGCTGGTCTGAATGCGATTGCAATATGATTGATGGCAGTGGGTTTTGTCGTTTTAAGCTTGACATTTTAAAGCTTTTATTTTCTTGCATGGGCGCAAGCTTCGAGTAGCAGTACATTTCCAATGTGGGCTCCTTTGTGCTTGAATAGCCAATGACTGTGCGGAAAGAAGATCTGAAATTCATCTTTGACGTATGCGTTGTCAACCTGGTCTCTGCTGGACATATAAAAAAAAAGTCCCGTAGCCTGCTCCATCGCCGATGTCCACGATGGCAGCTGAATTGAAGGAAATGGACTTGGTGAGGAACTTGCCGATGCCGGTGACAGAGTAGCATCGGTCCTTTCAGAGGACGTGTGCAGATTAAACGCGAGTGATCGTAATACCTCCCTGTGATTAGAATACCCTGTTGGACATCGGTGGATGCAAGTGTGTTGGAAGGAAACGTGTTTGACTGGAGAATACTGCAATGCTGCAGCATTCATGGATCCGAGCTTGCCTCGTTTTATTGTTCGACTGTATTCTGCTGCTGTCTGAGATGTGCAATATGTGCCTTGTGCTTTGTCTGTGTGGCTGCTGGTATTGAGCTTAGCATCTTCTCTCAGGATGAACCCTGTTTATTTTGTCTGTATTCAGAGATATTCATGTCTGGTTGAATGACTATTAAACTAGAAATTCTCGAAGTAAACACAAGTGACATTTTTTTTTCCTTTATAAAGACAAACGAATAATAATGCAGGGAGTACAAGTAACAATATACGCAGTGGCGATAGAGACACAGAACCGATAGATGAGATCGCAATGAATACATTCCATCGACTGGAAAACGGAATTTGCCAATGGCGATATCATGATTGCCATTGGGAGGAATTTGCTGTGACTATACATTAATACGCTGGAGATCACCGATCTAATAAAGGCCTGAGAAACGATAACCCTATGAAGTTTGTTGAACGTTTTACTCATGAGGGCTAGGGCGGGGGAGCCTAAATGTATGGCCAACTGGTCTAGTACTGGAAGTTTCAATTTTCGGTATTCACAGAGGAAGAGCTAGAAGACCGTTCCGTGTCAAATCAAGACACTGCTCTGGAAGAGGAGCAAGTGTTGTGCTTAACCTTCTGTGGAGGAGTAGAGAATTACAATGAGTATGCAGTACTTAATAAGTGTCAGTATGATACTGTGGGCAGGAGCGCAACATGCTCTAAAATCATGGGGTGTTCTGAGGGGGCAGAAATTGAAAGGCAAGCCAGTGAATGAATGAAACGCACTGAGGTTGTGTGAGCGACTTATGAATGTAATTGCAGATTGGAAATTTTGAGCGGAGCATGGATAGCGCCGCGTTCAGTGGGACAGAAAATGTCTGCTTTGTACGGAACGTTAGGTAGGGCCAGTAGGGTGGCGACGGTAATTCACGTCTTCCTCACAAAAATGAGAGCGAAGGGAAATTTTACCACATTTACTAGCTGCGCCCTGAACTTGGTCTGTGTAACGGCGTAAAGGGCCGTGTTTGTACAACAGCTCAGGAGCTGCAGCATGGCGCCCAACTCTCACAGCGAATCGGGCAGACGCACAGACGTAACATTATACAGCACAGTCCACGCAGAGTACACAGTGAAAGGTGTCCACAGCAGGATGAAATTGCCCGAGACGATCAGCAGTAAAACAAGGGATTTCCTACGTTTCTCCATCTCCTGGTCGCTCGCTCTCTGTCCGTTGCCGGGAACCCTGAGTCTCCTGCGAGCTTTGCTGGTGACTAAGACGTTGCTGGCAGTGAAGCCGTTTGTCAGCAGAACCAGCAGAAACGGGACTACAAGGGTTAGGACGTAATAAAATAGCTCAATTTGAATCGCTGCAAATAAATGCACATAATGCACTCTCTGCCGACAAATGAATGGAGCAACCATAAATGAATAATTCTCTGAGAGACGAAAATACCAGTAAATGTACTTCGAGCAGCTGATCGCAGTCAATGTCCGCAATACCACGGCCGCAGTTTTGCCGGTGCAATAATTTGTTTTCAGCTTCTGGAAACAAATGGCGATAAACCGATCAAAGGTGAACGCGACGGTGAACCAGACCGAACAGTCAGTGACGGTGTAAAGCAGAACAGCGTGGACATTGCACACCTCGGGCATTGAGTGGAGGAAATAGTACCTACGTGGAATCCTGCTCAAAATCAGGTCCAAGATCAGAACCAGAAGATACTCCACTGCCTTGGCAACCAGGTAGCAAGTGACAACTCTGGAGAGGCCGCACCTTCCCCGGGATAGGGTGAATATGGTCACGATGTTCACTACGAACAAAGGAAACAATCAAGGTAAACACATCAGGAACGGCTCTCTTAAAACAGTCATATATTGTCGACTACCGTTTTGTCTGAGGCAATGGTTTAAATGATTGTACAAGACCGTTGAATATAATCGTAGCGTATAATCATTCAATATAAAAATTAAACAGTTGGGCAAATAAATGTGAATTCACCGAAAGCTGTTTAATCTAATATCAGTAAAGAAACAGGACATAAAGAACGCAGATAACGATGACTGATGATTGGAGAATTTCGAACGTGTTGAGGGAAAAGGTGCTGAATGATGCATCTGTATTAACTCTGCCGAATCAAGCTGCCGTTTTTAGCCACCACATTTAGCTGAAGCACAGTTTCCAGCCCATGATTGTTATCCAGAGCGCTTGGGTTGCAGATGAAGTAGCAGCTCAAAGCCCATTATTGCAACTCTCTTTCGTTCTGCCGACATTGACTGAATGATTATCACCTTCAAATCATGCCACAACGCTGACCGGCTCCTTCCGATTCACTTGCCGTTATGTTCATGTGTTATTAATTAAATTCCCTATAATGATTTATACTTTCACCCTGCGATAGATTACGAATGAGAACTGAAACGATAACAATAAGTAGTAAACTATCCACGTTCCTGGATACAGAGCAGGCGAACACAGCCATGGGCAGAAGTGGGACCATTGAGATAAATGTTCACAATTAGAGAACGTGCACTGCATGTTACTGCGGAGCTGCAGCCAATGTGAAAACGTGAAGAAAGTTCTTAGGATGCCCCGAGAGTCGATGAAAGGATGATCGCTTTGGTAGAAGCCGAATTGCGAGTGACCTCTTTGATAATATGATAGGCACTTTCGGAGATCTTACAAGCGGAAGAACCCGGTTAATATTCAGGGACGTCTGGCGTGTAGCTGATACTCAGACCGACTAGTCAGGATATTAGTTTGGAATCCAGTTTAATTGCAAGGGGAACTCAAGTGAGAGCAAAAAGGGAGGATAAAGCAGATGGTGAGGAGGCATCGTTTCAAACTGTAATGTTTCAGCCTCTCAGTGAAAGGCTACTGAGTGTAACGATTGTTTAATCACCACCACCCTGCGACCAGACATACTCCTTAAGTCTGAGTCTACAAATAAGTGGCGCTGCTGGAGCTGTCAGTCCCATGGGAAAATCGCTGGGAAGAGGCCTTTGATGGGAAGCTCGCCAAGTAGGACTCGTCAGCAACTGTCAGCAGGTTGGAGGGAGACGGAGGATTTCTCCCAGTGGAGGTTGGTTATAGGGGTTTCGCAGCCCGTTCCTTAGCCACAGATCTCAGCAATTTTGGCATCGAGGGAGCGAGGAAGAGGAGAGCCATCCGAAGTACCACCGATGCGGCATAGAGGGCCTCAAGATGGCTGTGGCTCAAAAGTGGGAAGCCATGGAGTCATGTGTAGCTAGCCACTGGACACAGCCCCGGTGGGTCACCTGGAGGAGGGTGTGTGATGCTGAAAGACCCGAAACACCCGATGATTCCAGGACCATCACTGAAGATGTGTCCAAAGGCATCATTAGATGTATGTACACAGTGCAACCCAGTTTAATTGCAAGGGAAATTCAACTGAGAAAAAAAAGCGACTATAAAGCAGATTGTAAGGAGGCATCCTTTTAGACTGTAATGCTTCAACGCCTCAGTGCAACGATTGTGTACATGTTTACTAACCAGAAATTTACCCATTGAAACCGGAACATTAACTGAGGCACTAACCTGCGAATACAGACTCAGGGCTTTCAAACACGCCTGAAAGGATAAATCGTTAATTCTCGTAAACCTGTTCTGGATCATCCCACTGCCAGCACATTTTTAAACAGGGGTCCTCAGTACTGAAAATTACTACGGAGCATAGGGCAAAAAGTTGCCTGATTATCAGCGTTGAGATCAGCGTTAATTATTATCATGAGGTACATGCCGGAAGGAAATTGTGCACTTAGTATTGTTATCTGTGGTAAGAGACTCACCGGGAAGAGCAATGATGGCGAGGACGGGGAAGAAAATTACTTGAATTGCGAGGAAAACATTCGTGACTCGAAGATCTACCGTTATTCAACCATCATCTGCAAAAATATATGGAACCATCCAGAAGATATATTTTCTATCTCCTGTTGTAAAACGAGCTGTCCTTCCCGGATTCTGATCCACGACAGAACTATCTATTCAGTCCCTTCCTTCCCTCTTCATGCAGCTCCGGAACTCTGTCCGTGGCAGGAGAGACTGCTCTCGCTGAAAGTGGGGAACTGAGTGAAAGGGACTCTTATTAATGTGACCGGGAAACTCTCTAGTGACGTCATGGACCTTCTTTGAAAATGCACTAATTATTTTCCACGAAACTACCGGAAGGGTTAACCCTTGGTTTACTCACTAGCTGATGAACAAGAATGTATATAATACTGCTATTTATATACATCTTAGAATAACAAAAATGAAATAATATATCTCACAATATTTCGGTTAATTTAAATAAGATTACAGTCGAACAAATGTTAATTAAATAACAAAAAATCAATGTATTTTCTTTTAATATCCTGTTCTAAAGTAGTTAAAAAATCACATATGATTCCTCTTTGGTCTGTGTTAATTAGGAAGGACAAAACAGCTGTTCTGTAACAAAGCGGCATTAGCTTGCAATGTGTAAATTTTATGAGAAAGTAAAGGACTATCAGATAGGAGAACCAAGTAGACAAGAGAGGCATTTATGGTGAGAAAGGGAAGAGAGGGGCAGGGAGAGATCCGGAGAGAAGAACGGTGGAATTACCTGTCGGCAACTGGCTTCCCTGCAGCACAATGTAGATCAGTCGCTGCATGGCCGTCGAGTATCCTTTGCACACAGTCTTTCTTTTGTTTAACAAGTGGCTGATTAGCATTTTTCATAGCATCCTGATATAACAGTAGTTTAATAATCTTCAACATGAGTACAGATTCTCACTTCCTTGTGAAGCCCTGATAGTATTGAATCAGAAAAGAAAAAAGGAAAAAAAAAGTAAAAATATTTTCCTTCCAGCCCCGTACCCGTATCCCACTCAACCAGCCACGCCACAGACATACATACATTATCCCTGTACGGCAGCTGATGCTGTTCCACTGTGTGTACAGATTCGGTTATATTCCAAGTTGTCCTGTCTGGATTCTAATCCATGACGGGATAGACTTTAATCCAAGGGTATCAACATCTTCCTATGAAATGAGTTTATATGTATTGGCAAGCAAATCGACATTGTAAATTTTTGAAATTTACCAACATTGAAGATGACAGACACAAAAAACCACCATGATCTAAATCGGTTATTCCGTTATTTCATTATTCTGTTACTTGATCAGTATCCGCATTCATATGTTAGTTGAAAATCCCTGGAAACTGTTCTTGATTTCTTTTTACCCAGACTAATAACATGGTATATCTGATAGCCTGCAGGTCGGACGGAAACTGGGGAAGTCCATCTCAACTTGACTGCTATTAACCTCTTTTTTGGTTTTCAGAGAGATTCACTTGAAGCTTAGAATTGTAGTGACAGCGGCGGGCGCACTTTATGTTCATCGCAATAAATTTGAAATAAAGGTGTTTAAAACAGACAGAAACTTGCTTAAGAGTATGTAGGTTACTTTAAATCATATTTCCTCGTCACTCGAACATCAGACAAGCACATGTGTAACATGATATAAACTATTTCACAGTAAGGGCGGAAGAAAAATATTTTTAATTCCTCTTGTCGGCACCATTACCTTCAGCCACTGAGTACCAGCGCCAGACGATTATACAAATGCAAGGTCTTTATCTGCTGACCAACTGAACAGTGATCGGTTTTAGATTTGGACGTATGAATCAAAACATTCTTCGGCGTAAGTGTAAGAAGTTCATTTCGTCTTACGGATGTATAACCCTGAACGATAAACAGTCGCTTTCCTCGGTCTGCTCGGAGAGTAACCACGGCCCGATGTTACAATGTGGCTGCTTACTGATATTGTTGTATTAAAATATCTAATGTTCGTAATTGTTAAGTGCTAGAAACCCCAAAAGTAAGACCAATGCTGACGTATTGACTGTGCAGTTTGCATTTTTCATGGCATCTTGATATAACAGTAGTTTAATAATCTTCAACATGAGTACAGATTCTCACTTCCTTGTGAAGTCCCGATACTATTGAATTAGTAAAGAAAAAAAGGAAAAAAAAAAGTAAAAATATTTTCCTTACAGACCATACCCGTATCCCACTCAACAAGCCCCGCCGCAGTCATACAGACATTACTGCTGTACGGCAGCTGATGCTGTTTCACTGTGTGTACAGATTTGGTTATATTCCAAGTTGTCCTGTCTGGATTCTATTCCATGACGGGATAGACTTTAATCGAGGCGTATCAGCATCTTCCTATGAAATGAGTTTATATTTATTGGCAAGCAAATCGTAAAATCGTAAAAAGGGTAAAAACTTTTTCACCCAGAGAGTTGAGAATCTACGGAATGCTTTGCCTCAGAAGGCGGTGGAGGCCAATTCTCTGCATGCTTTCAGAAAGAGTTACATAGAGCTCTTAAAGATAGCTGAGTCAAGGGATATGAGGAGAAGACAAGAACACGGTACTAATTGAGGATGATCACATTGAATGGTGGTGTGGCTCGAAGGGCCGAATGGCCTGCTCCTTCACCTATTGTATATTGTCCTGTGTAAATGTTTATACAAATACACATGTGGGGTTTCATACATTGACTGCGCGGTATCTAAAGTTGAAATGAACAAAGTGTTAGCCATCAAATTACATTACTACTTTGCTCATTCGCTTCGCTCCATCACCCGATCTATAAATGAAAATATATCTGTTTGTGTTCATACCATATAATTTCCAATTTGGTGTGCAGTAGCTTAGGTATATGGGAACAAGACCAGATGCCTTTTGACAAATTGGCAGTTGCACATTTGAGATAAAAGCCGATATACGGGTGTAGGCCGTGATCCTGCGTTTGAGATTAGCGGTTGTGCTGCAAGACAGCAGCATCTGGTGTAACTCTCCTCATGGCTCGTTAGTTACACGATCACATCGAGCTACAGTGTACAGATATTCTGGAGCCTTTGATGCAGATAATCAAGATCAGCTGCCTGCAGGAAGCACTTAAGGAAATGGTTGAATGTAAAATAATGTTGTCTTAGGAATACCTTTCTGTGAATGACCAGGACACGCTGTAAAAGTACCATTGTTGTCAGTGTTAAAGCTCCAGAGACAACAATATCATCATCATGGTCAACGGTGGGCACAGAACAATAATCACGTCGGCAGTTTGGACAGCAGTGAGATTATCATCTCAGTTCAATGAGCTGAGATCCAGAGAAGCAATAATAACTTCAACGTGGACAGTGACATGCTCTGAATATGTAGACCATTTTGCTTATTGAATAGAAGAGCCCATGATCGTTCTGATGTTTCAGCATTACACTCAATTTCTGTTTTGTGTGCGTTGTTCTGAATTTCCAATCTAGAGAGTGGCTCTCCAGGAGTTCAGGGAGATGTGTCTGAGTTTAATCAGTGGAGAAGCTGCGCAGCTTCAGCAAGACTGTTTCACATCTGTCCGCATCTACAGAAAAATCATCCCTGGAATGTTTACCCGTACTGGAGCAAAAACAAAATCAAATTATTAACAAATGTCTAATAACAATGTGTCATATTTTCATCTTATACCAATATGTAGAGTATCCCTTATTTCTGCATTTGCTGAACTACAACGGGTTACCTACATTAATTTCTGACTGTAATTAATCTGACTTGTGATGTGTAAAAATTCCCTTTGTTTTTGTAAACTGCTTGGATGAAGTAACACAAAGCGAACATTTATTGGCAGCATTATTAGCAATGTAAGTGTTTAAATATGTTAAGCGTATGTTTACATACTGTATACAAGATATTTTAACAATTAGATTTACTATGTTATTGTCAGTAAGCGAGATCAGAGAAAAGAAGCAGCTGTATAAAGCTGTCAGTGATTGAGAATCGATATTTTCCGGTTCCTTGGTGTGTTCCATTATTTGCACCCACTGAAATCAATCTGCACCTCTTTTCATATTTTAGATTCCTTATGCATTAATCTACTGAAAAATGTGAAGAATTAATTTTGTGCAGACTGACCAAATAATTATGATGTAAGAGCCCCTTTCCTCCGCAGGGCTACATATTACACCGGAGCATGCCGTAGCCCCTGCTCAGAATCAGATCAAAAATCCGAATCAAGTTTATTATCACCCGCATGGGAAATATGTTAACTTAGCATAGAAACATAGAAAATAGGTGCAGGAGTAGGTCATTTGGCCCTTCGAGACTGCGCCGCCTTTCAGTATGATTATGGCTGATCATCCAACTCAAATACCTGTAACTGCCTTCTCTCCATACCCCCGATCCCTTTAGCCACAAGGGCCATATCTAACTCCCTCTTAAACATAGCCAATGAGCTGGACTCAACTGTTTCCAGTGCTGCATTAGTACGATGCAATACACAATCTAGCACAGATAATAACAAATATAGTAAAGCACGATAGATAAACAAGCAAATCAATTATGTGCAATGAATAGATCATTGAAATTTTGCCAAACCAATAATACTGCAGATTAAAAAGTGGGACAGTGTCCAAAGTTTCAAAGTCCATTTAGGTATCGGATGGCAGAGGTGAAGAAGCTGTTGCTGAATCACTGAGTGTGTGCCTTCAGGTTTCTGTATCTCCTTCCTGATGGTAACAGTGAGAAAAGGGCATGCGCTAGGTGCTGGAGCTCTTTAATAATGGACGCTGCCTTTCTCAGACACCTTTTCCTAAAGATGTACTGGATACTTTGTAGGCTAGTGCCCTTGTGGAGCTGACTAGATTTCCTTCCATCCTGTGATGCAGCCTGTCAAAATGCTCTCTATGGTGCAACTATAGAAGTTGTTGAGCTTATTTCTTGACATGCCAAACCGCTTCAAACTCCTAATAAAGAAAAAAACACTGTCTTGCCTCTTGATGACGACATCAATGTGCTGGAACCAGTTCAGATCCTCAGAGATCATGACACCCAGGAACTTAAACCTGCTCGCTCTCTCTACTTCTGATCGCTCTATGAGTACTTGTACTTGTTCCTTCCTCTTACCGTTCCTGAAGTCCACAACAGCTTTTTCGTCTTACTGACGTTGAGTGCCAGGTTGTTGCTGTGGCACCATTCCAGTAGCTGGCATATCTCACTCCTGCACGACCCGTCGTCACCACCTGAGATTCGACGAACAATGGTTGTATCGTCATCAAGTTTGTAGATGGTATTTGAGCCATGCCTGGCCACACAGTCATGTGTATACAGAGAGAAGCGCAGTGGGCTAAGCACACGCCCCTGAGCACATGCCAGTGTTCATCACCAGCAAAGGGGTTATGGTATTACAGACTGTGGTCTTCCGGTTAGGAAGTCGAGGATCCAATTACAGAGTGAGGTACAGAGGTATAGGTTCTGTAACTTCTCAATCAGGATTGTGTGAATGATGGTATTAAATGCGACGCTGTGGTCGACGAACAACATCCTGACGTAGGTGATAGTGCTGTCCAGTTGGGGAAAACGCCTTGTGAAGAACCATGGAGATTGCATCTGTCGTTGCTCCTCAGTGTTGCATTCGCCTTCTTTGCGACAGGCTCAGACTGTAAAGTAAATTTACTGGAGTCCTCATGAGGATCCGAACGACCCGCTGCACGTCTAATGTTTCTGCATTCACCACATTTATATAATACTCAGCACTCGGGTTTCTCTAAACAAAATGCATTATTATACACATCCCAACACTTTGTTCCATGAGCCACTTTTTCGATCTTTCCTACAATTTGTCTAACTTCTGCTGTAATCGCATTTTGCTCAGCAAAACCTACCATTCTATCTATACTCCTATCATCGGCAAACTTTGCCACACAGCCATCAATTCCAATATCGAAATCATTGGAAAAAAAAATGTGAAAAGTAGTGGTCCGAATACAGACCTCTGAGGAACAGCAATAGTCACCGGTTACCAATCAGAAACGCTCACTTTTATTCCCATCGCTGCCCCCGGTCTGCCTGTCAATCCGATACGCACGTCAGTGTCTTTCCTGTAACGTCCCAGCCAGCAGGCTCCTGTGTGACTCGCCTTTGTCCATTCTCTTGAAAATCTCGAAAAAATCACAAATATGTCAGCCAAGATTTTATTTCAGAGAAACCATTCTGGTTTTGACATATTTTACAGTTAGCCTCCAAGTACTTGTATATATCATCCTGAATGATCGAATCCAACCGTTTCCCAAACAGAAAGGTGGGGCTATCTGACCTGTAATTTATTTTCTTATGACTTCCTCCTTTCTTAAAATGTGCAGTGACACTTGCCATCTTCCAGCCATCCTGGACCCCGCCAGAATTATGTGATTCTAAAACGATCATGAACAGTGCATTCGTTATCTCCTCAGCAACCTCTCTCAAGATCACGGGATTTCGTCCATCAGAACGGGGTGACTTATCCAACTGAAGACATCTGAGTGTGTCTAACACACTTTCCTTGTAATAGCACTCTCTATTGTTCGCTGAAACTCACGGACATTTCCACTGCTTTTGTCTTCAACCGGAAAGTCAAATGCAAAATGCACAATAAGTACAGATCCATTTTCTTTGTCCCCCCATTGCTACCTCAGCAGCAACATTTCTCCAGTGGTCCAATATCAACTCTCATCTCGTTTTATTTATTTTTGTCTTCCTTTATGTTATTGGCTAGTGTGCTCCTTATATTTAATCGTTTTCCCTTCTTATAGGTTTGTTGGATTTGAAAAGCTTCCCATTCATCCAAATTCTCACTCACTTTTTTCTACCTTATATGCTATTTCACTTGGCTTTTACGTTGTGCATTGTATCTGTTGTGAGCTACGGTTGCCCGAGATCAGCAAAGGAGCATCTTATAGTCATTTGTACATGTTGTGGGGGAGATCGGAACACCTAGCGCCAAAGCAACGTAAGCCCTCCACGACAGGAAGTGATTTTACCCGTGGACTGATTAGGAATTGGGTATAATTCCATTTCCACTGAGGGTTACTCCCCAGACGCATAACAAGACATTATGTTCGAACCCGCGCTCTGTTAGTGCATTCTTACTCCACCCAACCACAATAGAGCGACTCTGTGACCCGGAGATCGGGAAGAATTTCTCACGGAATCGGGCATCGGCTCTGGCTGTCCCTCATCCACGAGAAAACATTTTCATTGTAACTGTGAACTCCGACTCAACCTCAGAAGTACGTATATGTCATCAGTATGCACTTGACCGCGAACACGTTAACTCCCCATTTTCCCGTCGCCTCTTCCCTACTGTCACCCAAGTACTAAAGGGGCAGTGCCAAGCCTGCCATTCAGTCACGTTTCATCACTGGAAGGGAACTGGTGTGGCCACTTTCTATTCCAACCATCCAACACTGGGCCTGACTGTCTGCTGTCCAGGATACTGAATGTCAGAGCGGAGGTTCGCAGACTGTCCTCTGACACTATCGATGACTTTTCACTGGATATGATTCTGTGAATTTCCTTCTGATCACAACAAGATTTGGAAAGACTGATGGTTCCCTAGCGGTCATTTCCCTCAGTAGCAAGTTTATGGTCACGGCTCTGGGTGGGTTTATGACCCATCAGGACAGAGCAGTAGCAGTCAGGCTGGTGGCACTGTATCCGGCCCAATGTCTCACCAGAGAAGGATAAACTCAGGCAGTGCGGTAGTGATAGGGGGCTCTAGAGTTAGGGAGACAGACTGGAGGTTCTTTGATTGCAAAAGAGCCACCAGTCTGGTGTATTGTCTCCTGAATGAAAGGGTCCAGGATCTTTCAGAGAGGCCGCAGGATATTCTCAATCGTGAACAGACAGAGGTCGTAGTGTATATGAGCTCTGTCAAAAATAGTGAAAGAGTTTTTAAGCTCTGGTCGACCTCCCAACCACTGTTAGGAGACCTGTATATAACTGCCATCAACGTCGTTTTACCCTTGAAGGTACTTAGTGCATCCCACAAGGATTCAACATCTTCCCATCCTGTGTCACATATTTCTACTGATCCGATGTCATTCTTTACCAGTAGGGCCACACTAATCCTCTACGTATCCTCGTATCCTTCTGATATAAGGTGTAATTTTGTACCATCAGTTCCCAACTACAATATCCTGCAGGCACGATTCAGATATGGCAACAACACAATACCTGGCAATCTGTAAAAGTGCAACGAGATCCTCCAGCTTACATCATATACTACGTGCTTTTAGCTGCAACACCATGAGCACCGTATTCGTTTTCCTTTCTAATCTGCACCCCTAATGTTTTGATACTCAGCGTATAGGCTGAAACTTAGTCCCATCACCTGTGTTCCCTTCCCTATAGTCTGTCTGCACACTGTCTTTACATTTTTACCATTCGTCCTTCACTCGGGTTCCCAGCCCACTACCAAACTGATCTAAACCCGCCCCAACATCTCGATCAAACCTGCCCGCGAGAATATTGGTCCCTCTTGGGATCAGTTGAAAACCGTGATCTTTGAAAAGTTCATACATCCCCCAGACAAGACCGCAATGATCCAAGAACGTGAATCCCTGCACCAACTTCACAGCCACTCATTTATCTGCCATATCACCCCTTTTCTACCTTAACTGACCCGCGGGAAATGCCATCGATATTCAGGGGAATTAATCTAGGATGAATATGAATAGCAATTAATTCTCCCAGAAAGTACTAAATCTGTGGAATTTTCTGACATGGGAGGAGTAGAAACTACCGCACTATAGAATTATCAATGAAGTTAGCAGGAAATTTAATTAATGTAAGACAGTAGATGTGGAATAATTGAGCATCAGCAAATCGTTTGACAAGGTCCTGCATGGAAGGTTGGTCAATAGGGTGAATTCATTTGGCCTTCAAGATGAGATTGTTATTTGGATTAGTCGTTGCTGGATAATCCAGAAAACAAACGTTGCTTCTGTGACTGGAGGTCTGGGGCGAGTGGTGTGATGCAGAAATCGGTTCTCGGTCTGCTGTTTGTCATTGATATAAATTACCTGGATGATATTGGGGTAAACCTGATCACCAAAGTGCAAATGACAGCAATATTTGAGGCATAGTGGACAGCAAGATAGTTTGTGAAAGCTTGCAATAAGATCTGGACCAGCTGTAAACATGGCAGATGGAATTTAACACAGCCAGGTGTCAGGTCATTCAGAGGAGTAACGTGGGTAGAATTTGCAGACTGAGAAATGTGGAACAGCAGAGGGATCTGCGAATACAGATTTATATTTCAGACCGTGGTAGAGTAGGTTTTGAAGAGAAGTTTTGCACATAAGCCATCATAAATCAAAATATTGGGTACAAGAGTTGGCGTGTTATGTTCAAGTTGTATACGGCATTGGTGAGGTCCCACTGATGTTGTTTTTTCCAGTTCAGGTTACCTGTCTAAGGAAAGATTTCAATAGGAATGAAAGATAACAGAATTTACAAGGACTTGAGGATCAGAGTTATAGGAAAATCTCAAGTAGGTTAGGTATTTACACCCTGGTCCGTAAGAGAACAGAGCATATTTTTTGGTGGTACATAAAATTATTAGAGGTATTCATCGGGTAAATTCAAGCAGTCTTTTTTTTTTCTACTGAGGCTGGATGAGAATCAACCCAGAGGTGAAGAGTAAAACGTGAAATGTTTAAAGGGAGTTTAAGTGGAATCATCTGCACAGACAGGATGGTGAGACTGCGGAACAAACTGCCTGTGTCTGTTTGGGAAGAGTTGTCCTTCATGTCATCTTCACTGAACTGAAATCTAAACCCTCTATGTTGACACACTTCTGTGCTTGGAAAGCATCTGGCCATTCACCCTACTGATGCACCTCATGATTTTTCTCCTCTTTAAGTTCATTCCTCATCCTGGTATGATCTCGGGTGAAAAACGTTCCAGTCAAAGCAGTTTCTCCTTGTAACTGAGGTACTTCCATAATATCCGGCTGAATCACCCCCTTCAGCGCATATTGACACTTCGTATACTGTGGCAGCAGAAGTGTACACTCTGCTAAAGCCGTCAACTTTGAAGTTTTAAAGCATTCGTTCGAAGAGTTCTATTCAATGTCCGATAAAAAACACAGATATTCATTGGTTGCCTTATTTATTTGCCTGTTCCTACACCTTCAGCGATCTCTGTACGAGTGCAGAAGCTACGGGATGGATACATCAGAAAACAAAAGAGAAAAAATAAATCAAAGTAAAAATATGTAACATATAATATAACAAATTCACTAGGAAGACAGAGGATTAGGAAGCTTTTAAAAAGAAGCAAAACTTATAGGCAGACACCAATCAAACATACCGAGTAGAAACGATTAATAAATAAACGGAGACCGTCAAAACCCAAGGTGAAGCAACAATGTGTGCAGACAATAAAAGTAGTAAATGGAATTTAGAACTGAAGGTCTCGAAAGTGAGTCCGGAGCCACGAAGCTAGTCATTACTGCAGCTGATTCATGAGCCCGCTGGTTGCAGGCAACCGCAGAGCCGAGAAAACGTCGATAAGCGGTAAGCAGAAGCAGCCCGTCCTTCACCCACAGCCCGGACATTTTTCAATCAGGAAATGGCAACTAAATCGGCCAAATCTCCAGTCGTTCTTTGCTTTCGTTCCAGAGCAATGCCGATTTCAAAAGCTCTCTGCTATCTCTTGTGATTCATTGTTATTTTCCTGTTTTGTCTGGTCTGCATCAATTATCTGAAACTCCGACGTGGGATGTTTCTTGAGGTGTTTGCGAGTACTTCTTAACACTTCTCCTTCCACGGTTAGGAACATGTATGATCTGAGTTGTACTTCTTCGAGTACTGCAGGTTTCTGTGTCCATGAGTTAATTCTGTCTTGAATACTTAATTCATCTCCTTGGTGCAATTCAGTTAATGGACGAGAACATCCGTCGAAGTATGTTTTCTGCTTTGCTTTGTGTTCACCTTTCCATCTTTTCACTTGTTCACCTCGCTCTGTTCTCCGGAGGCTCTCATCTATTGGCAGATTGGATTTCAAAAGGCGTTCCATCAATGACTGAGCAGGTGAAAATCCACATTCAAGTGGAGTACTGAGGTAGGCTAACAAAGCTTTATAAAAATCACCTCCACTGTCTTTTGCTTTGTGCATTAGTTTCTTGATAATTTATACTGACTTCTCAGCTGATCCATTGAACTGAAGGAAAAATCACCGAGATGTTGTATGAACAAAGCACCATTGCTGAGCCAAATGTCTGATGCAGTTACCATTGAACTGTGGCCCATTGTCTGTAAAAACATCATTAGATACACCATATCTGAAAAAAAAAATGATTCCATGCATGTAATTACATTCTCTGCTGTTGTTCTGCCCAAAGCACACGCATCTGGATAGAAGGAGTTGTAATCAGTTATTAATAGAGAATATTTTTGTCAGTTACAAGCAGATCAACGCCTACCGTCTGATAAAGTCTCTAAGGACTAGGATGTGGATGCAGCGGCGCCTTCGGGTTGCTGGGTTGGTACTTAAATCATATTCGACCAGAAGACAACAATTTTGCAATTTCGTGATTCACCCCTGTGCCAAAGCATCACTTCCCGCTCCCTTCTCTTACACTTAGCTAGGTGGCGTCATGAATTTTCCCAAGCATTTATTTTCGGTGATTTTTAGGAATTACAATTCTACTACCTTTGTACAGTATCCCATCCACAATAGAAAGTTCTGATCTGTGGTTCCAATATTGTTGTACTTCTGAGGGACAGTCATGCTTAGTATCTGGTCATGCATCCATCACCAATAGTATAACCTGACTGAGAATTGTGCCTTTCTCTTTCTCAAGACGCAGCAGTTCCAACTTTTCGGGAGCGACAGGTACAGTCTCTAAGACCATATTAACATATGCCTAAACATCACTATCGTCCCTGTGACTGTCTTTTGTTGTTGGCTCCGGAGCTATGGAAAGTGTGTTCCCAGTGAACATTAATTTTCCAGGTGTGCATGACAGATTCAAATCATATCTTTGCAATTTGATCATCATTCACTGACTCTGTAAAGGACAGTCGCTTAAAGTCGCTTAATACAATCAGAGGCTTATGATCAGTTTCAACAACAACTGATGAAATCTCTCACAGGCAAACATAATACTGAGCAATTCTCTTTCAATTTGGGCATACCTTGTTTCTGGATCAGATAATAAACGAAATGCATATCTCACTGGTAGACATTCCTGATCACGTTTTGGCGTAATATTGCCCCACAGCATTCTTGAGATGCATCACATGAGATTATGGTGGGTCTCTCAGTATCATAGAATTTCAACACAGATTCTTTGGTGGGCACTTCCATGAGATTTTGCGATATCTTCTCCCGTTCATGTTTCCATCTCCATTGGTTGGTTTTCTATTAGCTGGTTCAATGGAGTATGTTGTTCCGAAAGAATGGGTATGACTTTTCCCGTTTAGTTGACCATTCCCATAAACGTTTGAACATCCTTTTTACATTGCGGTCTTGGCATACTCTCAAAAGTAGAAACTTTCATTGGATCAGGACGCACCCCCTTTTTGGTGATGATATCACCCACAAACGCAAGTTCTGTCTCTCCGAGCTGACATTTGTTCACATTCAACTTTAGGTTTGCCTTCGGTGCTGCCTCTAAGACTCGTCTGAGTCGTCTGGAGTCCTGTTCTTGTTTAGATGATCGGCAAACAATAATATCGATCACGGAAGTATCTGCGCCCCGTTTTCAGTTGATCAGGTAATGCAAAAGTCTCTTTTCTACATGGATGTACTAAGGGTGGCACTGAGTTGTCAATTTTAATCGTGTACTCTCCTGGAAGACAAGCAGGCCCTATGAAAAAGTCCTCATACTCATCCATCAACTCACTGTATTCTGATCATCCAAGACTAAAACTCTTTTCAACAAATTCAGTCCTTCAGAGGCAGATAGACCCGGCACCACTATAAATGCAAGCTTATGCACCATATTTTTGTGTGATACTTCGACCACGCATGTCCTTTTAAATGGAATGTCTGCACCTAAAAACCCAGTCACTTTTATATTTGTCTGATATGACTTTGGTCTTGGCTTTAATTGTCTAAACTCAGATTCTGCAAGAAAATTTACCTATGATCCGGTATCCAATTTAAAGAGAATAATGTTTTAGTTCAGTTGGAATGACATAGTCCTGTCATTCTTTCGTTGTTTATTTTCACAAAGCACATCTATGGAAAACTCGCGTTCATCTTCAAACACAGCATTTGCGTGTTTTATTTCCTTTCTACTTCTGCAATCGCCTGTAAAATGTTTAATCTTATCACAGTTGTTGCACAGTTTCCGATACGCTGGACATATTTTAGATCGGTGCTGCCCCCCACAACGATCACAAAGTATTTCTCTTTCAAACGACTTCTTGCCGTCTGTCGGTTTCGTAGTCGCTTCATTATTTTTTCTATCATGTCTGCCGTTATTCTCAATAAAAAGTTCTTTAGACTGCGACTCTACGGTTTCCGAATTTTTGCAGAGAATCAAAGCTTCTTCCAAATTTTTCTTTCAGTTCTTCTTTTCAGTTTTTCTTTCACTGAGACCTGACGAAGGGTCTCAGCTCGAAACGTCGACAGTTCCTATTCCTATATATGCTGCCTGGCCTGCTGCATTCCACCAGCATTTTGTGTATGTTCCAAATTTAACTCTGGTTCTTTTATAATCATATAACAATTAGAGCACAGAAACAGGCCATCTCGGCCCTGCTAGTCCGTGCCGAACGCTTACTCTCACCTATCCCCACTGACCCGCACTCAGCCCATAACCCTCTATTCCTGTCCATATACCTATCATTTCACTTTAAATAACAATACCGAACCCACCTCTACCACTTCTGCTGGATGCTCGTTTCACACAGCTACCACTCTCTGAATAAAGAAGTTTCCCCTCGTGTTCCACCTGAACTTTTGCCTCCTAACCCTCAACTCATATTCTCTTGTTTGAATCTCCCCTGCTCAGAATCGAAAAAGCCTATCCACGTCAACTCTATCTAACCCCCTCATAATTTTAAATACCTCTATCAAGTTCCCCCTCAACCTTCTAAGCTCCAAAGAATAAAAAGCTAACTTGTTCAACTTTTCTCCGTAACTTCGGTGCTGAAACCCTGGTAACATTCCAGTAAATCTTCACTGTACTCTCTCTATTTTGTTGACATCTTTCCTGTAATTCGGTGACCAGAACTGTACACAATACTCCAAATTCAGCCTTACCAACGCCTTGTATAATTTTATCATTACATCCCAAGTCCTACACTCAATGTTCTGATTTATAAAGGCCAGCATACCAAAGCTTTCTTCACCACCATATCCACATGAGATCAGGGAACTATGCACCATTATTCCTCGATCACTCTGTTCTACTGCATTCTTCAACACCCTACTATTTACGATGTATGTCCTATTTTGATTATTCCTACCAAAAAGTAGCGCCTCACACATATCAGTATTCAACTCCATCAACTATCGCTCATCACACTCTTCTAACTGGCCTAAATATCTCTGCACGCTTTGAATACCTACTTCTTTATCCACAACGCCACCTACCTTAGTATCATCTGCACATTTACTAACTCAATTTACCACCCCATCATCCATAATCATTAATGTATATTACAAATATCATTGGACCCAGTACAGATCCCTGAGAAGAACCAGTAATCACTGGCCTCCAAACTAACAAACAGTTATCCACCACTACCCTCTGGCATGTCCCATCCAGCCTCTGTTGAAACCATTTTACTACTTCAATATTAATACTTAACGATTGAACCTTCCTTATTAACCTTCCGTCTGGAACCTCGTCAAATCTTGCTTCACCACATTGACCATATAACCATTACAACACAGAAACAGGCTATCGCTTCCCTTTTAGTCTGTGCCGAATGCTTACTCTCAACTAGTCCCACTGACCTGCACTCAGCCAATAACCTTCCATTCCTTTCCTGTCCATAAACCTAACCAATTTTTTTATAACAACACACACGAAATGAAGGTAGAACACAGCAGGCTAGCATCTGTAGGAGAAGCACTTTCGACCTTTCGGGCTGAGACCCTTCGTCAGGACTCACCGAACGGAAAGGTAGTAAGAGATTTAAAAGTAGTGGGGGAGGGGGGAAATGCGAATTGATAACAGACGACCGGAGGGGGTGGGATGAAGCTAAGAGCTGGAAAGGTGATTGGCGAAAGTGATACAGAGTTGGAGAAGGGTCATGGGACGGGAGTCCTCGGGAGAAAGAAAAGAAGGGAGGTGGGAGAGGAAAACACCAGCGGAATATGGAGAACAGGCAAACAACTAAATATGTCAGGGATGGGGTAAGAAGGGGAGGAGGGGAGCCTGCCTGGCCTGCTGTGTTCCACCAGCGTTTTGTGTGTGTTGTTGTCCTGCTAAGGAGTCCTGAACTGAAGCACAGCTCTTTATTCCTCTGCATTGATGTTGCCTGACTGTGAACCAAACCTGACGTAGTCTGGCATGACAGGGAAACGAGCGAACCGCTGGAGAACCTGAAGGACTTCCAGGTGAGGCGACACTTCACCTGTCAGTCGGCTGGTGTGGTATACTGCGACCGGTGCTCCCGGTGTGGCCTTTTATATATTGCTGAGACCCGGCGCAGACTGGGAGATCGTACGCAGAACACCTACGTTCAGTCCGCCAGAAAAAGCAGGAACTCCCAGTGGCCACGCATTTAAATTCCACGTCCCATTTCCATTCTGATTTATCTATCCATGGTCTCCTCTATTGTCAAAAAGAATCCAAACTCAGGATGGAAGAACAACAACTTATGTACCGGCTGGGTAGCCTCCTACCTGATGGCATGAACATTGACGCCTCTAACTTCCGTTAATGGCCCTCCTCCCCTTCTTACCCCATTCCTGACATATTTACTTGTTCGCCTGTTCTCCATCTCCCTCTGGAGCTCCCCCCACCTCCTTTATTCTCCTGAGTCCTCCCGTCCCATGATCCTTTTCCTTCTCCAGCTCTGTATCACTTTCGCCAATCTCCTTCCCAACTCTAGATTCATCCCACCCCCTCCGGTCTTCTCTTATCATTTTACATTTCCTCCTCCCCCACTATTTTCAAATCTCTTACTATCTTTCCTTTCGGTTAGTCCTGACGAAGGATCTCGGCCCGAAACTTCGACAGCACTTCTCCCTATAGATGCTGCTTAGCCTGTTGTGTTCTACCAGCATTTTGTTTGTGTTGTTATTTGAACTTTCAGCATCTGCAGATTTCCTCTTGTTTGCCAATTTTTTATGACATTTTTTTTTTCTGAGCCTGCCTCTACCACTTCTACTGGAAGCTCGTTCCACACAGCTACCACTCTCTGAGCAAAGTAGTTCCCCCTTTTGCTGCCCTTAAGCTTTTGCCTCCTAACTCTCAACTCATGTCCTCTTGTTTGAATCTCCTCTACTCTCAATGGCAAAAGCCTGTCCACGTCAACTCGATCTATCGTCCTCATAATTTTAAATACCTCTATCAAGTCCCCACTCAACCTTCTGTGCTCCAAAGAATAAAGACCTAACTCGTTCAGCCGTTCCCTGTAAATTAGGTGCTGAAACCTCGGTAACATTCTAGTAAATCTCATCTGTACTCTCTCTATTTTGTTGACATCTTTCCTATAATTCGGAGACCAGAACTGTACACAATACAACAAATTCGGCCTTCCCAATCCCCTGTACAACTTTAACATTATATCACAACATCCCAACATACTAAAAGCTTTCTTCACCACCATATCCACATGAGATTCCACCTTCAGGGAGCTATGCACCATTATTCCTAGACCACTCTGTTCTACAACATTCCTCAATGCACCACCATTTACAATGTATGTTCTGTTTTGACTAGTCACCAAAATGTAGCACCTCACACTTATCAGCATTAAGCTCCATCTGCCATCTTTCAGCTCAGTCTTCTAACAAGCCTAAAACTCTCTGCAAGCTTTGAAAACTTACTTCATTATCCACAACACCACTTATCTTGGTATCATCAGCATACTTACTAATCCAATTTGCCACCCCCTCATCCAGATTGTTAATGCATATGACATACAACAAAGGACACAGTACAGATCCGTGAGGCACACCACTCATATCCGGCCTCCAACATGACAAACAGTTATTCACCACTACCCTCTGGCATATCTCTTCCAGCCACTGTTGAATCCATTTTACTACTTCAATGTTAATACCTAACGATTGAACCTTGCATGAAGAACCTTGTCAAACGCCTTACTGAAGTCCATATAGACAACATCCACTGCTTTACCATCATCAACTTTCCAAGTAACCTCTTCAAAAATTCAATGTTTGTCAAACATGACCTTCCACACACAAATCTATTTTGACTATTCCTAATCAGAACATGTCTATCCAGATAATTATATATACCATCTCTAAGAATACCTTTCATTAATTTATCTAACACAGACGTCAAACTTGCAGGCCAATAATTGCTAGGTTTACTCTTAGAACCATGTTTAAACTCATGTCCTCTTGTTTGTATCTCCCCTACTCTCAATGGAAAAAGCCTATCCACGTCAACTCGATTTACCCCCTCATAATTTAAAATACCTCTGTCAAGTCCCCACTCAACCTTCTACTCTTCAAAGAATAAAGATCTAACTTGTTCAACCATTCCCTGTAACATCAGTTCTGAAACCTCGGTAACATTCTAATAATTCTCATCTGTACTCTCTCTATTTTGCTGACAGCTTTCCCATAATTTGGAGACCAGAACTGTACACAATACTCCAAATTCGGCCTTACCAATCCCTTGTACAAATTTAACATTACATCCCTACTCTTATACACAATGCTCCGATTTATAAAGGTCAGCATACCATAAGCTTTCTTCATCACCCATCCACATGATATTTCACCTTCAGGGAGCTATGCACCATTATTCTTACATTACTTTGTTCTACTGCATTCCTCAATGCCCTACCATTTACAATGTACGTCCTATTTTGATTAGTCCTACCAAAATGTAGCACCTCACACTTATCAGCATTAATCTCCATCTGCCATCTTTCAGCCCACTCTTCTAACAGTCCTTGAACTCTCTGCAATCTTTGAAAACTTACTTCATTATCCACAACACCACTTATCTTTGCATCATCTGCATACGTACTAATCCAATGTACCACCCCATCATCCAGATTGTTAGTGCATATGACAAAAAACATTGGACATAGTACAGATCCCCAGGCACACCACTCATATCCGGCCACCAACTTGACAGTTATCCACCACTACCCTCTGGCATATCCCTTCCAGCGACTATTGAATCCATTTTACTACTTCAATATTAATACCTAACGATTGAACCTTCCTAACTAACCTTCCATGAGGAACCTTGTCAAAGGCCTTACTGAAGTCCATATAGGCAACATCCACTGCTTTATCTTCGTCAACTTTCCTAGAAACCTCTTCAAAAAATTAATTAAGATTTGTCAAACATGACCTTCCACGCAAAAGCCTATGTTGACTGTTCCTAATCAGACCGTGTCAATTCAAACCAGAAAATTATATATAGTAAGTTTTCAAATAATTACAGAAATAAAAGAAAATATATGATATATATACCCAACCCCCTCCACTTAACCCCTCCCCCCCTAACATCCCTATATAAATGTTGTGGCCTCTGGTCATAGATTTCCCAACTGCAGGAAACATCTCCTGCACACACTCTACCTAGGCATTTCAAAGACCAATCGTTCAATGATATTAGCTCCTTGATTCTTCTAAACCACGCTGAGTATAGCGGCAGGGCCATTAAACGTTCTTCATAAGGTAACCCTTTCATTCCGATGAGTATTCTCCTCAACCTCCTCATGACCCTCTGCAATGTCAACACATCCCTCTTAGATAAAGATTCCAAGCTGCACACAACACTCTCAAGCGCAGCCTGACGCATACTCTGTAGATGCTTAACATTTCATTTTATCCGTCAGCCTCGGTCTCTCCAGGGAAAACGGTCCTAAACTGTCCAGTCTCTCAGTAGGTCCGTCAGTCCTGGTGAAACTTTTTTGCTGTCGATCATAACTTTGTGAAACGTGGGTCGGACCTCAGCTGGAGCGTTTTGTGCAGCTTTAGTCGCTAGCTAAGAGGAGGGATGGTTTATCTCTGGGGAGGGGTTTCGGTGGGTAATGGTCCGCAGACGAAGAGACGTAGTAATGCAGAACATATTGAAGAGACACGTGAGAGAATGAGATGGAGACAGTGTGAGACAGAGTGAAAATATAATGGGATGGAATAGGAGATAGAAAACGCTATCTAGTGAGAGAGAGGAATGTGGTGTCCGAGGGAGAGAAGGAGAATGGGAGAACGTCAGGCGGAGTGATGGACAATGAGAATGCATCAGGCACAGATGTGTAAGGGTGTGTAGGTGAGCAGGAGTGTCCTGTGGTGTGCGAGTGTCTATGAAGGGTGGACAGGATACTTTCCTCAGTCATCCGGAGGTCCAGAGACGTTACAGATACATCCAGACCTCACGACTTTGCTTTTTATCAAAACGCTATTCATTACTTTACACATCACTTCCGTACATTCAATCAGTTAACAGAAAATCATTGGCAATAAATTAAAGCAATGAAGCCCGGTGTCACGTAATTTTCCAAATTCAGTGTAAGCCCAGATGTGTGTCTCACACTGATCCGATGATTCAGTGAGGGGTGTCCGTGGTTATGGGAACCATACACCGTGGAAAGTGTGTGACCTCTCACACTGACTCATTCCTATAGTGAGTGATTCCGGTGTTTATCGGGACCATGCACTCTGGAAGGTGTGTGACTCGAACTGACACAGTCCTGCAGTAAGCGGTGTCGCTGTTTACAGGAACCATACAATCTGGAAGGTGTGTAATGTCTCACACTGACCCAGTCCAGTAGTGAGGTGAATCGGCTTTCACAGGGATCATACTTTGCGGAAGGCGAATGAAGTTCCGTACTGACCCAATGCTATTGTGAGGGGTGTCTGTGTTTACAGGGAACGAAACACGGTGGAAAGTGTGTGACACCATTCACTGACCCAGTTCTGTAGTGAGTGGTGTCGTTCCTAACAGGGAACCATACACTGTGGAATGTATTTGACGTCTCACTCTGTAGTGTGTACGGTGACCATACCCAGGATACTCTGTGACTCCAGGCTTCTGCTGTCACTACTCAATGGGATAATACTTCATATTTTGACCAACTAAAAACACGCAGGCTGCGATACACTGCGAATTAGGAGAATGTAGCAACATCTTGAGGCTCAACTAGTATTAAGGCTCTGTGGACAGTATATTTGCCTTAAGGCAGGATAGAGTAAGGGAGAGGGTGTGATGCGTCCGGGAGATAGAACTGCAGACTTCTTCATTCGTTGATGGGTCGCCCCTTACTCCTCCCGAATCTCTGACATGCACAGCACAAGCTCGAGCTGAGGATCTGGATCACCGAATCTCCTGGAGCTTCGTAGAGAAAGGTAAATGCTTGGTGAGGTAGTTGAGGGGTTTTGAGGAAGCAAGAGAAGCTGAGAGAGGGAGGTAAGAGGAAAGAGGTGTATGAGAGTAGAGAGAATGGAAAGAAGAGAGAGAGTGCAACAGATACACGGAGGGAGGGAGAGAGGAAGGAGGAGACGTAATGGGAAGCGAAGGAGAGAATATGGGCCCCAACGGTCCTCCTCACCCCCACCATACCCCGCACAGATCTGTCTCTCATCTTGTGCCGAGTGGCTTCCCGCACCTCTTCGTCAGTCATGCCTCCACTCGCGGCCACCAGCACTTCAATTCACTTATCCGCTTCCTCTAAGAAAACACCCCTATGTCAACATGGTATCACTGTCGGGTCAGGTGCCGCTCAGAGCGTGTGTTCCATCGTCTCTGTCCCCTCGATTGCGCAATCCACTCCCCCTCCAGCGCCGTCTGAGACATTGGATCCGCCTACCCGACTTCATCACGTACACTGTCAGCCGGTGTTGCTCACGGTAGGGGCAAGACGAGACTGAGAAAACGGCAGGCGGGTTCGGGTGGGGGTCAGGGAGAGGGGGAGTAAGGCAGAGAGCATGTAGAGTTAGAAATGAGAGGTAAACAACAAGGGAGAGACAGACACTGAGCGCGATGAAAAGTGATAGCGAAAGAGAGTGAATGAAAAAAAGAGACTGAATTGTGAAGAGTAAGTTGTACGAATCCAGAGTGAGAGAGGAATAAAAATAGAGTGTATACATGTTGTATTAGAGCATCACATGTTCATTGCTGCAGAAGACTAATAGAGTTTCTGGTATTTGGTATTGTGTGTTAATGAAAAATGAAGGCTTATGACCACATGGAGAACAGGCACAATACATCGTGAAATCAGGCCCTTTCACCCAATTGGCTTTAAACCACCCGCATTCACTGTGGGAGGGAGTGGGAGAGGGATAGGGGGAGCGTGAGAGGAGCGGAAGCGGGATAGGGAGATGGAGAAGGAGAGGGAGAGGCAGAGAGAGAGAAAGAGAGAGCACAAAGATGCTCTCCAGCCTCCCTCCTCGCACTCTCCTTCACTCTTTCATTCTATCTTCCCTTATCCTACCCCGCCTGACACTTACTCTGGCCAGTTTTCCTAATCTTTTCTCCATCTGCTTTCTTCAACCCTCCGTCTCTCCTGACCACTCTCCCTTCGATCTCTCCTTCACTATCTCTGCACTCGGTTCCTCCCTACCTCCTCTCTCCTCACCCCCCCCCCCCATTTGTCATCTGATTTCTGAATGAACATTGAACTAATGAACTACACCTTTCTACTGTTTTTCTCACTCTGCAGTGTTTATTTAACGGAATATTTTTATATTAGAAATGCACTTCTGTTTACTGTAGTATACGGGATTTTTGGATGCTGTATCACTGAGTACCGCTGTCACATAACGGCTAATTTCACAACGTATTGAACCTGATTCTGATTCTGGGAGGATGTTTGGAGGCAGGGGTTTAGGGCCCGAGTTGGAAGGCAGACACACAAGTGTGCTGCGGAGTGGGATGGAGAAGATATGAATCAAACAATGCGGTGTGACTCATTTATTTTCCCTCTCAAAGACATTCTCCCGGAATTTCCCTGTAATCTTCGGCTCTGCTACTAATCAAGGACCGATCAACCTCCACTGTAAATAGAAGCAATTATTTGACATAAAATGTCACTAATTCATCACAAACGGAAGAAATTTGACCACACTGCTGCTCTAAAGCAAAAGGAGAGGACGGTAGAGGGAATGAGAGAGTGAGCGAGCCACAGAGTGACAGATATCCAGTGACCGTAACAGACACAAGCCCTGGTACTTAAGGATGGTTCTTCACTTGGGGCAGTTGACGGTTCCTGCGTGGACCCTTCAGTTGAATTTAGTTTTGCCTGTTCTGTCGTAGCCGTCTCCCGGGCTGAAATGAAAGAACAGAGACAAGCAAGTGTAGAAATACCAAAAAAGGTCATCATAATTGGACAGGAATTCCGTGGAAGGTAGAGGCGGTGTGTGATGAAACCAACATCATTCCTCTCATTTTCAGCTCCGATATTACCCTATCCTGGAAAACAGTCCACAACACATTATCTAATTGCTCATCTCCTCCCCTTCTCACATTTCACACCATATCCAGCCGCTTCCTTCTTTACTGTTATCACTCTGCTCCATTCACACTGTCCATCCCTTCCCGTCACTCTCCGCACATCCATATCCACTGGCGCTGCTACTCTGCTCTCCGCCTTTCTTCCAACTCTGCCTTTGCCTTCTCCCCGTTGTTTATTCTATTTCACATTGCCTCCCTGTCCCCTCAAACTCTCCATTCCTCTCACTCAGGGTCTCCCGAACACACCACCTTAGCGGTCTCCTCTACTAGCCCCTCCCCTTGGTCCCTCCCTTTCTTCCACTCCCTCAGCCTCTCTTGACGTCTTTCACTCGGTATCTCCCTTTTTCCTTCTCCACTCTGTCTCTCCTTACCACCCTCTCCCCTCCGCCACTGACCTCTACTATTTCCCGTCGGACTCTCCCTAATTACTTCTCCCCTCGGCCTCTCATCTCCTTCTCCTCTAAGTCCCGTCCTTTCTACTCATCACCCCCCTCCCGTCCCTCCCGTCTTCCTCTCCTCGCGGTCTCTCCTTACCCCATTTTCCCCCGGTCTCTCTCTACTTGCCTGTAACTCGGTCTCTCCCTATCTCCCTCTGTACTCGGTCTCTCCCTACCTCCCTCTCCCCTTGGTCTCCCCCTACCTGCCTGTCCCTCGGTCTCTCCCTGCCACCCTGTTCCTCGGAATCTCCCTACCTGCCTGTTTACTCTGACCCCCCCCCCCCCCACCTTGCTCACCCGTCGCTCACTCCCTACCTGCGTCTCCGCAAGGCCTCTTCCTAAGTCCCTCTCCCCTCATTCCCATCATCCCACACTCCAGGATATGGCTTGTCCACACTCCAGGCAGCTGTCTGGAAAACTCAGACTGATTGTACATGATGGTCACTTGGGACGCCCTCAGTTACACTGCAGCACCCTTATTCAGTGTGACAGGGGAACTGTGACCTACCTGTACAGTACTCAGCGCTGGAGATGGATGTCGGTTTCAGCTGATACACAAAGTAAAGGCAGCAGTTTTTCACCTTGATTTCCCTTCTCCAATAACAAGTAAATTCTCTCCAGGTGAAGCAGACGGTTCTGGTCACCTCCCCCTCTTCCACACTGGGATGGGAACCTAGAATGTGGTTAATCAACACTTTAAAATGTACAAGGCCCCTCAGTCGTCAAAAATAACTGAGCCCCACAGATGTAAACCCTGACCCTACCGTTCAACCAGCCCGTGATCAATCCGGAACAGCGCTCCTCTGGAAAGGCTGCCTCGGAAATCATCTGTCCCCCGGACCTGAAACAGTAATCAGAGAGTCAGTCCCTGATCAGACAGGGTGGTTTTCAGTTAGAAAGAATTGCGGAATTGGTCTCACCCTGTCTGTATCCCGACTCTGGCCAATAACCCCCCAAACCTGGGAATCCCCACCCCGTCGTACCTGCCACTTGTCTCTAAGCTGAAGAAAGTTTGAACCGCCTCTCCTGGTGTTTACTCCCCATCGCAGTGTAATCACTGCTGATCCATGTTTCAATGCATTTCCCATTCACTCACACCTTGCTCCCACTTTTTACAACCCCTTCTATGATTGTTACCTCATGTTACCTGTTATATCTGTACCATCCCACTTCAAGTTCTCCATCACCCATCCATTGTCCTCCGGTGCACTCAGTATGGAAACAATCTGTGCTCCTCCAGGGCTGATCCAGGACGGTGTGAGTTACACCCGGGTCAAAGCGTGCGGTGCCAGCAGCTGAGGGATAGAACAAGTTTCACTGTGAATTTGAATTTCGGCTCATGTCAACGACCATCCACAACTGATCCTCCAATATCATTAACCCAGAGAACCAATCATCTCCCGTTTATTAATAACAACATTCCTTAACTCATGGTTCAGCTCGCTCCCATCGACTACTTGTTTTAACAAAAATGGCCTTACACCATTTAGGAGATGGTTTCTTCCAAATTTTCGCAGTTCATCCACAAGGACACCTGGCCTTTGATTTCTCCTGACTTTGATCCAAAGGTTGAAACATTTTATAGGAGGCAATTAAGCTGCACGTGTTTGTGCCTTGGGGGGAAGAACCCACACGGTCGCAAGAAGAACTTGAAACTCCAGACAGACAGCACTGGAGTCAGAATTGAACACGGCTCACTGATGTAGAACCGAATACTCCAGCACAGCACAAGGTTCCCTGACAGGTACACAGGACTGGCGTGGGCAGCTGAGCGCAGAGCGCGGATACAGCAGATCCAGGATGGAGAGATTCTATAGATCTGTTAAGGGGAGTATTCTAAATGTCTACATTCCTGTCTTGCACTATTTTGGGAGGGTGAAACTGGCTCAAAGTATGCTGCTTTGTTATAAATCTAGCCTCTTCAGCATCCTTGATATCTTCGAGGTGTGATGTCTCAATAAAAAGCCTCCAAGATTTATGACCCCAATCACCCAGGACATGCTCTCTTCTCATTGTAACCGATCAGGGTGGAAGTACAAGGAGCTTTCAGACGCACTGGCAGCTGGTTGACAGATACACAAGTGTGCTGGGGGGTGGGAGGGAAATAAGAAACAAGTAATGCTCTGTTTCTGACCAGTGTAAATTGCTGATAATTTCAGAACATATGATTTGAATTAGCTCTACATAGCTATGAGTGCCGATTTATTCGCAAATAATTCACAAATTCATCAGGCTCTATTCTCAGAGACGCACAGAGGCAATCACGGACAGAGAGGCAGAGGCAGACACAAACACAGAGATAGAGGTCTAGAGAGAGCTAGAGACAGAGGGTAAGAGAGAGGGGGAAGGTGGGGAGAGAGAGAGAGAGAGAGAGAGAGAGAGAGAGAGAGAGAGAGAGAGAGAGAGAGAGAGAGAGAGAGAGAGAGAGAGAGGGAGAGAGAGAGAGAGAGAGAGAGAGAGAGAGAGAGAGAGAGAGAGAGAGAGAGAGAGAGAGAGAGTGAGAGAGAGAGAGAGAGAGAGAGAGAGAGAGAGAAAATCTTTTGTTGGGTCAGAGGTCGGTTCATGGGTGGAACCTCCAGTCCATGATAATTCCGGCTTTTCCTTGTGGAAATTTCCAGGTCTGTAAGAAAGGAACAGGGACTTGGGAGAGTTGAAACACTGGAATAGGTAATCAGAATAGGTCTGGGCTTCAGGAAGTTGGCAACTAGGTCTGTGGTGAAACCAACGCCAGACCTCTCCTGGAACACAAGCTTTTGCCTAATCTCTCATTTCCTCCCCTGTCGCATGTCACACCACACCCAACCATTATTTTATTCCGATCTCTGTTTTGCTCTATTTACATTCTCCGTCCATTTAAATGAACTCGCCATACCTCCTTTTCTACTGTCACACATTTCTGTTGTCTAATCGCACGAAAATCTTCCTTAGCTTCTTTCATCCTATTCTCCTCAACTTTATTGGTTATTCTTCTGCCTCTTCCTGCGGGCAGTCTTCCCAATCTCAATTCTATCCCTCACTGCCTTCCACTCCTCTCTGGTCTCCCACACTCTCTCCTCAATTTGTTCATACCGCCGTCTCAACTCAGTCTCTACATACATACACGTTGTCTCTCTTTGACATTCTCCCCACTCTCTCCCCACCTCCCTCTCTCTGCCAGTGTATTCCTTCCCTCATGCTCTACCCACCCCCGCCTCCACTCCTTCTTCTCCCCTTCTCAATGATCCACGCTCCCTCCCTCCCTGCTCGGTCTTTCTCAGTGTCCCTCAATTATCTTTCTCACTCTACAACCCTCACCCCTTGGTCTCGCTCTAGATGTCCCTCCTCTCCGTCTTCCCCTACGTCTCGGCCACTTCCTGACTTCTTTATCGATTCCACCATCCAACCAAACGATAGTTTTACCACCGGACAGCAGCTGTTTGGAAAACTCAGCTCAGTGTCCATGTTGGTCACACGGGATGTCCCAGAAATTTCCCAGAAAGCACATATTCCAGTGTCAAAGGGGAACAGTGATCGACCTGACAGTACACAGCTGTAGAACACGGTGCCTGGTTCAGATGATACACAAAGTAATCGGGGCAGTTTTTCAACTGGATCTCCCGGTTCCAGTAACAGGTGTCTTCATTACAGGTGAAACAGACGGTACTGGTCACCTCCTCTTCTGTCACGTTAGGATGGCTGACTGGAATAACGTTTATAAACATTGTGAAATGTCCCGGCCGCACAGTACGCCAGGGTGTGTGATACGGGACCCTGTGAAAAAGTAGACCCGCTCAACTACATCTCCTCAGCCCACCCTGCCCACAGCAGCAACGGCTCATGGGCAGGAGGGTAGTCCGCGGGACTGTGCCGATTCCTCTCAGGGAGCTTGTGTTCAGTGCCTGTGTTTGAAGTTATCCAAGTGTTCAGACTGAGCTTCCACAAAAACAACCAACCCCCCATAGATGTGAACCCTGATCCTACCGTTTAACCAGGCCGGGATCACCCCGGAGTAGCGATCCTCTGGATATACTGTCTCTGGCATCGTCCATCCCCCGGAACTGGAACACTAATCAGAGAGTCAGACCCTGTTCTGAGGAAGTTTGTTCAAAATTTCAACAGTTCGTTCTATGACATAGTGTGCATCTGCAATGCAACTCTTATATGTGTCTACTACAGATATCGATTAAATACAGAAATTCCATGGAAAAAAAAAATCATCAACTTCACTCCAGCGCGAAAAATAAAAGAAGCAAAGCTAGCAGACCACGCGCTGCCAACCTCCCGGAGAGCTTAAAAAACAAACATCAAACAAACAAACAAACAAACTGCTACAGTAACAGTCACTGACAAATGATTCGCAGAAAAGATCAGCGACACTAGCACCCATCCCCTCAGGAAATAAGCAGATCACCAACCCAACAATAGCCTTCAAGGAACACGCCGTAAAACTGAAGAAAATCAATATAAAGTACAGACCAACAGCCACTTATATCTTAGAATATAGGAAACGTCTTTTTATGTGCATACAAAGAGTGCAGTCGCATAAACTCAGTCCTTTCGTAATCAGTGATCATCCAACCGGGTCCGACTGCCGCCAACCTGCGGCCAAAGCCCACTGACTCAGGCACGAACACGCTAATCCGGCTGCTGACCGTCTCTATTGGGAGCCTTCACTGACTCCCTCCGCTTTCACCTCGATGCTTCAATCGTCCTCTGCTCTTAGATATATAGTAGTTCATGACCCCATCTTATCTCTCGTCTGTTCCATGAGTCAGTTTGTGTCCTCAGACACTTTCATCCACCCGCAACTCTGTTATCCGCCAGTCAGTTCTCCAAACACAGCGTAACGCTGGAGCCTACGATCCAGATTCAAATTGCACGTCTCAGGCACTGAGACAGAGAGATGGGAAAATGGATTCAACCTGTCCTGTCACTTTTTCGGGTCAATGACCCACCAATCCAATGAATTCCCTCTCAATTGTACACGCCCCGTATTTCTAAGCCCCAGAGGGAGGGATCTACCCTCCCCATGTATTTACTCCCCAACCCATTGTCGTCACTGATAATGCCGGTCTCTCTGCATTTCCTATTCACACACATGTTGTTCCTCTGTTTGCATTTCCCTTCAGTGTGCAGTTTCTCAGTGATCATCACTTCACAGTACCTGTGAAATCTGTACCATCCCTCTATAAGATTTCCATCACCCATCCATTGTCCGTCGGAGCAATCAGTTTGGAAACAATTTATGTTCTTCCACGGCTAATCCAGGACGGTGTAGTTTACACACGGATCATCGAGTGTGCAGCTAGCAGCTGAGGGATTAGAATAATATTTAGTGTTAATCTGAAATTCAGCTCAGGTCCCGTTTACACTCTGACCAATAACGACATCCCTTAACTCAGTAAACTCAAAGTACACTGCAGCTGCGGTCAGATCAACACCTACAAACAAGCTGGAGGAACTCAGCGGGTCGGGCAGCTTCTTTGGAAACGAGCAGTCAACGTTCCGGGCCGAGATCTTTCGTCAGGACTGAAGGAGGGGGTAGGAATCCTATAAACTATACTACACATAGTGCTTTCCTCTTACATTCCTTATTCACCTTTTCTGCCTATCCCCTCCCTGCTTCCCCTTTCCAAACCTTGATCTTTCCTCTGATTCCTTTATCACCTGGCACCTACTCGCCATCTCCTTTCCACCCACCCCAACCCCCCGCAACTCTATTGACTGCTCGTTTCACAGATGCTGCTGCACTTGTTGAGTTCCTCCAGCTTGCTTGTACGTGTTTATCCCTTAACTCAGTATCATTGCCCTCTCACTTAAAACAACAAAGGTGGCTTGATACTCGTCAGGACAATTACTCTTCCAGGGGACCAGTCCCACACCCCACCGCTTCAGCTCCATATACTTCCACAGCGTGTCTAGTCTGACTCCTGTCTTTGAGGTGAATGGAGCCGAATAAGCGGCACAAGTTCACCGTAAGCTCCTCACAGAGAGGGGGGGTGTCAAGATCTAACGTGAGGGATGGAACCGAATAGAACATGCAACATTGAGGAGAACAGCGCAGAAACAGGCCATTCGGCCCACAATGTTGATCCAAACCAGCGAGAAGGAAATCTGAAACACCAGAAGGTTGATTGCCCCTACTTGCACCATGTCAACATCCCTCCACCTTCCTCACATCCATGTGTCCATTCAAACGTCCCACATATGTTTGCCTCTCCCATCATGCCAGGCAGCATCTTCCAGCTATCCCAGGTTCTCTTATCTTACCATCCCTGTCCTTCCTTCTAACACGTAGATATCTATCCTGTACTCTGCAACTGATCATTTAACACCCTCTACGTGTCTGATATGGATTTCTCAGATAAAAATGGTGTTCCCAATTAATTCATCGTAGTCGTGCCTTAGCACCTCTTATTCTGTTCTACTTGCATTTAAAACGTTCCCATAAAGAGCATGACTCCCCTTGCCTGAAGCTATCCTGAAAGTTAAGGATTTGTGGTCACTGTTCCGCAATTGTTCACCCACTGAAAGGTCAGTCAATTGACAAGGCTCATTACCCTACAGCAGGTCCCCTTTAGTCCTTCTTCTCGATGGACCAGGGTTTAACAGACCCTCATACACAGACTTCTCAAATTCTGCTCCATCTAATTTCCTCTGTACTAAGAATGTCCCACATCTATTAGGGAAGTTGAAAAGCCCCATGTCCACAACCCTATTAGTTTTATACATTTCCATAATCTGGTTGAATATCCATTCCGCAATGTCCTGATGGCGACCAGGGGGTCTGCAGTACAATCCCATCACTGTGATTGCACCCTTCCTATTCGTGACTTCTACACAAATCATCTTAGTCTGTTTCCTCCCTTATGTCTCATCAGAGTGCAGTGGTGATACTGCCCCTGAAAGGTAGTGCAACCATGCCTTCCCCTTCAAACCGCCCTCCAGCCCCTTCAACACCACTTCCTTTACGCTCCCTGTTTTCTAAGACGTTGAAAACATGGAAAATTAATCTCACATTATCTCAACCAAGTTCCAGTGATAGCGACACTATTGGAGGTCCAGGTACTGATCTATAATCTACGTTAATTAGCGCACCATTAAGAACAGTGTTGCGGAAAAAAACTCTTTCACCCAGAGGGTGGTGGATATTTGGAATGCTGTGCCCCAGAAGGCAGTGGAGGCCAAGTCTCTGGATGCTTTCAAGAGAGAGTTAGATATAGCGTGGTCAAGGGATATGGGGAGAGGGCAGGAACAGGGCACTTCAAACTATCCGACCAATCATACCTGTCATATTGAATTTGCTTTTCATTACATTCCCTGACATCTACCATCTGGTCCGATCCTTTCCTTACGTGACCTGGACGTCCGGGTCCAGGCCCCCTACAGATCTGTTTGAAAGTCACAGATAGCTTCCCGACCAGGATACTGTTCCCATTCCGGCTGAGGAGCAAATTGTCCTTCTTGTGCAGGCCATCCCTTCCCCTGACAAGTTTACAATGATCCTAGAACAGGAAACGTGGTCCCCTGCACCATGTTCTCAACCGTTCATTCATCCGGGCGGTCACACCATTGCTAATTGCCCTGGCCTGTGGCACTCCGAGAAATAAGGAGATTACTATCCTGGAGCTCCTTCCCTTCAACCTGTGTGCCATATTTATATCCGTGTAAGAGCTCTTGCCGTTCTTCTACCTATGTCATGGGTGCCAATGTGTACCCGTACATCTAACAACTCACCCTAACCCTCACCCTTCACAGTATTCTGCAGCCGCTCTGATACACCATGAACCCTCGCAATACAACAGCCTGGTGTCTAATTTACAGCCACAGAATCTTCCACCTTCCCCCTGACTATCGAACCCCGTGAAACACCGCACTGCCATACCTTTCCCTTCCCTTCACAAAGAGCGGAGGTCAGTCAACATGGTGCTAAACTGCTACTCCTTTGTTTGCGTCGTCGGAAACTGCTTTATTTACATCCTTTCATCTCTACTTTTTCCCTTTCAGGGTTTTTTAAAGGTCCTGACCTGGAGTCACACGCTGAAGTCGGTTCTTTCTGGGAATGGGACTGGCCCTCGGGGTACTACGACTGGCCTTTATCCCACATGCAAAGGACGGGCCCTAAGAGTTCGGCTCGCCTTCGGAGGACTAGAATCTCTGGGCTCTGGAGGGCTAGGGTCTCGGGGCTCTGGATGACTAGGGTCTCGGGGCTCTGGAGGACTAGGGTCTCGGGGCTCTGGAGGCGGGAGAATTGAAATTCAGTGTTTTGAACCATCGTATCGTGAGAACTGGAGCATCTTCAGCTGTGTACCCAGAGTCCTGATTTCTTGTGTCTTGTCTCACTCTAAAACGGCGACATTTCTTTCTCCCTTCGTTGGTAGAGAGAGAACCTGTGGCATGCCGAATACGGGGAGAACGCGCAATCTTTGGGTTCTGCAAGTCTTGTTTTTGCTGTTGCTTTTGCAGCACGCTTGACGGCTCAGTGGCATTTGCCGATGTTTTTATTTTTTACCCTGCTGGTGGGCGCAGAGGGGAACATTGCTTGCTGCTGTTTATGCGCGGGAAGTAAAGGAGCTGGGGTTTGGTGGTACTTTGGGGTTCCCACATTTAACTGTCATTCATTCTTTGGGGCACTCCTCTGGTTTGAAGAAAAGGCATTTCAAGATGTATATACTATTTATTAAATGTACCTTTGAAATATTATAAACCGTTTAAACCTTCTGTCTCATATCAAATGCCAGTCCATTTACTGAGTCCCTCCAGCATTTTGTACCTGTTTCCGTGAACGAAACCTGACCTTGTTTGGCATGAGAGGAAAACCAGGGTAACAGTGGGAGGCCACCTGGTCACAGGGGGACCATATAAGCGCCATAGAGGTCAGATTTGAACTGGGTTACTAGAACTACCTTGGGCCCTCCTTTAAACTGTGCCCAGGAGCACTGAAACCTCAGTTCCCCAAGTTCATCCATTCGCCTGAGCGAGCCCTCGATGGATCTGTTACAGTCACTGACTGGCTCCTGCCACAACTCTGCCCCACGGTGACACTCGCCTTTGTACCATCACCCAACTCCGCCTCAAGATCATCCAATCTCTCACGGACACCTTCAGCCTCCTCCCGCAAATGCCCTCTGTTCTCCACAAACACAGCAGTTGTTCCCAAAATAACATAAAACCCAGCTTTGCTTCACATCCCAACATCCTCAGTAAATCCTCCGTGTAATCAACTGCAACTCTTGCGCTCTCTCCAAACCCAAGCTTCCGGAATGTAATCACTGCATTTTCAGCCGTGACTTCTCTTCAATCTTCAATCCTGGGAATCTCTGCCAAAGCATCTCTGCCCTCCGAACTCCAACCACTCCCAATTGTTCTACCAAACCGGGTAAGTTGGCAGCGCCAGTGGTCAGCAATGCTGAGGTCTTTAGAGAGATTTGATTAGCTTAAGTTCGGAACTCTTACTGAGCCATTGAAGAACAGAGTAACTCACCTATAAATTCATGTCTTTTTCTCTCCCGCCCTACGTAAAGAGCAGAGAGATATTTGCAATCTTCTAGGTCTGAATTTAATGCGGGGGAAGTATTGAAGGGACCTCTGGAGCATTATGAATCCAATTAGACTGCGGGATACAACCCAACGAATGAAGGTGCGACATCAGTCACTGCGACCTCAAAGACAGTTGTGGGGGGGGGGGAGGAGACACAAGATTAACCACCACCCACATCGATAATGTTTCACTATATGGAGTAATTGGAGTGGACCGTGTGCAGAGTCTATAATGGAATCACCAAATTCTGAAATTGTTCTAGCAGAGTGGAAGATTGCAAATGTCTCTCTGCTCTTTACGTAGGGCGGGAGAGAAAAAGACATGAATTTATAGGTGGGTTACTTTGTCCTGCAATGGCACAGTAAGAGTTCCGAACTTAAGCCAATCAAAACTCTCTAAAGACCTCAGGATTGCTGCCCACTGGCGCTGCCAACTCACCTGGCGCAGCTTGGGCAATTCTGCAAGGTGAAATGGGGCAGGTCTTGCTTCATTCAGTTGTGTAAAGTTAATAGAAATTTATCCAAAAATTCTACTGGCTGTAATAGCTGGAAGGATCAATGAATATTTCTGAACTGTCACATTTCAGTTTTTGAGTTTTAGTTCTGTTATTTTTCAGTTTCCCCTGTTTTAACCATATAACCATAAGAATCACAGCACGGAAACAAGCCATCTCGGTCTTCCTAGTCCGTGCCGAACTCTTAATCTCACCTAGTCCCACATACCCGCACTCAGCCCATAACCATCCACTCCTTTCCTGTCCATATACCTATCCAATATTTACCTTAAATGGCACAACTGAACTGGCCTCTACTACTTCTACAGGAAGCTCATTCCACACAGCTATCACTCTCTGAGTAAAGAAATACCTCCTCGTGTTTCCCTTAAACTTCTGCCCCCTAACTCTCAAATCATGTCCTCTCGTTTAAATCTCCCCTGCTCTCAATGCAAACAGCCTATTCACGTCAACTCTATCTATCCCTCTCAAAATTTTAATACCCCGATCAAATCCCCCTCAACCTTCTACGCTCCAAGGAATAGAGACCTAACTTGTTCAACCTTTCTCTGTAACTGAACTGCTGAAACCCAGGTAACATCCTAGTAAATCGTCTCTGCACTCTCTCTAATTTATTGATATCTTTCCTATAATTCGGTGACCAGAACAGCACACAATATTCTAAATTAGGCCTTACCAATGCCTTGTACAATTTTAACATTACATCCCAACTTCTGTACTCAATGCTTTGATTTATAAAGGCCAGCGTTCCAAAAGCCTTCTTCACCACACTATCTACATGAGACTCCACCTTCAGGGAACTATGCACTGTTATTCCTAGATCTCTCTGTTCCTCTGCATTCCTCAATGCCCTACCATTTGCCCTGTATGTTCTATTTGGGTTACTCCTGCCAAAATGTAGAACCTCACACTTCTCAGCATTAAACTCCATCTGCCAAAGTTCAGCCCATTCTTCTAACCGGCATAAATCTCCCTGCAAGCTTTGAAAACCAACCTCATTATCCACAACACCTCCTACCTTACTAATCGGCATACTTACTAATCCAATTTACCACCCCATCATCCAGATCATTTATGTATATTACAAACAACTTTGGGCCCAAAACTGATCCCTGAGGCACCGCGCTAGTCACCGGCCTCCATCCCGATAAACAATTATCCACCACTCTCTCTGGCGTCTCCCATCTAGCCACTGTTGAATCCATTTCATAACTCCAGCATTAATAACTAACGACTGAAGCTTCTGAACTAACCTTCCATGTGGAACTTTGTCAAAGGCTTTGCTGAAGTCCACATACACTACATCCACTGCCTTACCATCGTCAACATTCCTTGTAACTTCTTCAAAAATTCAATAAGGTTTGTCAAACATGACCTTCCACGCACAAATCCATGCTGGCTACTCCTAATCAGATCCTGTCTATCCAGGTAATTATTAATACCATCTCCAAATTTTGGGTTATTCTGTGGAAAACAAGAAATAAGTGAGTACATTTTCAAGACACTGTAACATCCCTCCGTCCACACTTGTCAGATCCTGTATAGGATAATTAAAAGGGCAGTCATTTCCAGACGATCCATCTCTCTGTCCCAGAACTGAGTTAAAATATCTTGACGTCTGTGCTGACAGGTCCCAAGGTTCTCGTCCACTGACATTTTACCAACCGTTATGTCCAATATCCAGTGGGACTATCAATGTACTTGTACATCACCCTTTCCAAGACACATTATTAAAAATTCTTCTCCATTCTTTATACACAGAGACAGTTCAATTCAATCTATCGCTCGTGAAACTTACAATATCTCTCATCTGTGTTCTTTTTAATCAAATCCTACCTGGAGAAACAACTATACATTCAGCTTATTCATACCACTCATGATCTGATGTAATCTTATCAGATTCCCCCTCAATTATTTACACTCTCTGGAATTAATTTGCAACACTCTTTTAATTCAGGCCCACCAAGTCCAGAAACATCTTGGTACTTCCATGCTGCACTCTTTTATGTTTAATACAGTCTTTCCTACAAAAGAGTGATCAAGTCCTTACAGAATACTCAAAGAGTCGCCTCAACCACGTGTTGAGGAAAAACAACAAAAAAATCCTAATTCCTAACACAAACATAAGACAATCTGTAATTGCTGGAAATCAAACAACGCCACAATCTCCTGCAGAAGCTCAGCAGACTAGGCATCATCCATGGAAAAGAGTAAAGTTGACATTTCGAGCCGAGATCCTTCATCAGGACTGCAGGCACCTCAGCTTCTGTCCTGTCCTGTCTTGTCCATAGTGCACCAACCGCCGCTCCCGGGCTATCAACGTGCAGGAACAGTGTGTGTTTAAGTGCCCTGCTCAAGGACACACACGCTCCCTGGACTGAGGCTCGATCTAACGACGTTCAGATCAACGTCTTAATCACTTGGCCACGCGCCACAGAATCTGTGTTTCTCTGCCGTGCTGACGAAACATCTCACCTGAAGCATTGACTGCACTATTTTTCATAGATACTTCCTGGCCTGCTGCGGCCCTTCAGCATTTTGTGTGTATTTCCCAATGCCCATACTCACTCAGTTCACTGACTGATGAAGTTATTCATTATTCTTTCCATCCGTGTCGCTCTGCTTTGTCTAAGCGATGTATTTGCGCTCCTCGGCGTCTCTGATGGATAGCACACACAAGGGATCCTGCCTTCTCTGTATAAATCGTACACTAGTTTGATTTCACATTGTGCTTTGCTTCATATTTATCTGATTGAAGGACATTTACCAAAGCTCACCCCACATTGGTAGATGATCTTCTTGTAATTTCTCATTGTCAGCTAGTCAAACTACAACACCACGAACTTTAGCATCATTTGCCAACAGAATTTGCCTCATGTATTCACATCTGAATCATTCATATAAATTGCGAAGCATAAATGCCCCAGAACTAACCCCTGTGACACATCATCAAACGCAAGCCTCCTCTCTGAGAAACAACTCTGAGTATCCTCTGCTTCCTACCACTGAGGTAATTGTGAATCTAATCAGATCCCACTATCTCGATCCCACTCAGTCTAATATTTTGACTAATCTACCAAGACGGACTTCTGATGCATTCAGAGAACATCCACAATGCTCTCTTCATTTACAATCCTAGTTACCCCCATGAAATACTCGAAGGCATTTGTCAGACATGCGTTTCCACACACAGACTGTTCCAAATCTGACACTGTCTCTCTAGATGTTGGTGGGGCTATCCCCTAAAACCTCATCTGACAATTTGCCCACCATTAATGTCAGGATGATGGGATTATTGCTTGTTTTACTACTCTTTTTAAACAGTGTAAACCGATTAACCACTCTACAGTTGTCGGAAATCTCAGATACGAAGCAAACATTTCGAAGGGGCCCTGTAAGATGTTCTTTAATTTCCCACGAAGTCCTATTTGGCCAGGCCCTAGAGATTTATCTAACTTAATACATTGCAAAGCGCTAACACCCAATCTCTGTTTACTTATATGTGGTCCAAGACATCGTTCATTTCCTGAATTTACGTCACTCCAATTAGTTTGTACACATTAAAAATTGAAGGTATATATTCCCTAAACATCTTTCCATTCCCCTTCGTTCCAAATAAGTTGGTCACGCTGATCATTAACAACACCTTTTAATCCCCTAATGCCCCAAACAGTAATGAGATGTCCAGCTAATCTCTTGGTCATATGTCTCATCTTGCCTTCAAGATGATTCTCATGACCATTTTTTCCACTGCCCGAACCACTCATAACTTTAATAGCACGTATATGTTTGTAGTTATCAAGTGTTTAACCCGTACAACATTGCTGATGTGCTGTGTTTGGCACCCTCTTTGTCAACTAAACCCCGGAAACTGTAATTAATCAGGGTTCCTGAAACTTGACAGTCTTGTCCTTCACCCAGTCAGCCACTGCAAGGTCTCGCTTCCTGCTCCAAACTGCTCTGGTCCTGCTCACGATCATGACGTGTTAGGGGATTTGATTATTCACCATAATGGAGATAGTATGGGTTGCAAATACTGGCAAATTTTCCAGGATACTTCCCATAAATGTTGCTCCGCTAAGCGTATAAACTAAGAATCACAGTCAATATTGGGAAAAATATAGCCACGTGATACTCCGCTGCTTTTTCAAACTTTCCTAGTGTGCCTACATTTCGTTTCTGTCTCTTATGGTGGCATTTCAAAAACCATTGGACGTTGAAGCACACAATTCCCAATATTCTCCTTTATCAATTTTGGTAAGGCACTTGACAGGGTTTCACACGGTAGGCTTATACTGAATCTCAGAAAGCATTGGATCGAAGGAGGATTCGCCAAATGAATTCAGAATAGGTTGCCTGCAGAAGGCAGAGGGTCGTGGTGGAGGGAGTATATTCAGATGGAGGGTTGTGACGAGGGGTGTCCCACAAGGATCTGTTCTGGGACCACTACTTTTCGTGATATTTATTAACGACCTGGATCTGTGGGTAGAAGGGTAGGTTGGCAAGTTTGCAGACGACACAAAGGTTTGTGGTGTTGTAGATAGTTTTATTGTCGAAGATTGCAGAAAGACATTAATTGGATGCAGAAATGGGCTGAGAAGTGGCAGATGGAGTTCAACCCTGAGAAGTGTCAGGTGGTACACTTTGGAAGGACAAACTCCAAGGCAGAGTACAAAGTAAATGGCAGGATACTTAGTAGTGTGAACGAACGGAGTGATCTCGGGGTAAATGTCCACAGATCCCTGAAAGTTGCCTCACAGGATGATAGGGTAGTTAAGAAAGCTTATGTGGTGTTAGCTTTCATAAATTGAGGGATAGCGTTTAAGAGTTTAACTCTGGTTAGGTTACACTTGGAATATTGTATCCAGTTCTGGTCGACTCGTTATAGGAAGGATGTAGAAGCATTGGAAAAGGGTATTGAGATTTACCAGGATGCTACCTGGTTTAGAGAGCTAGGACTTCACTCTTTGGAAAGAAGGAGGATGAGACGACACATGACAGAGGTGTACAAGAAATTAAGATGAATAGATAGAATGGATAGCCAGCGCCTCTTCCCCAGGGCACTAGTGTTCAGTACAAGAGGACATGGCTTTATGGAAAGAGAAAGGAAGTTCAAGGGGGATAGTAGAGGAAGGTTGTTCACACAGAGAGCGGCTTGTGCGTGGAATCTGAGTCAGTGGTGGAGGCAGATAGACTCGTGAAGATTAAGAGAGTGCTAGACAGGTATATGGAGGAATTTATGGTGGGGGGTTATATGGGAGACAGGGTTTGAGGGTCGGTACAAGATTGTGTGCCGAAGGGCCTGGAAGGTGCTGTACTATTCTATGCTTTATCAACTTTCTCTTTTGTCTTGAATGATGCGCAGCGGAAGGGAAGAATTTAATACTGTCCATGAATTGCAGTCCAGTGTCAGGGTTGCAAAGATACCTACCCTTGAAGTGCTGGAGCTGTACTAGTGTAATGTACTGTAACGTACTACTTGTATTCCCGGTGGAGTACAGTGCTGGTTGTGCACAGGGCCGGGTTTTCACAGCACAGTTTTCATGATTTTATTGAACTGTGCCCGAGTACTGGAGCTCTATGTCTTGTAGCGCTAATTTTCCCGATGGTCAGTTGTTGACTGTTCATGGAGAATATCGTATGCAGGGGATGTTTATACACAGTAGCATCCTCCCATTCTTCAACAAACTGAGGTGCAGCAGCTTTTGTGTTTGATTTCTACTTCTGCTCTTCCCTGCCTGCAGTGGCAGAGCTATACTGGGCAGTATCCATGTAGTCCAGAGCTGGATTGTAGGTTTGTGTTCTTCCAGTGTTGCAGGCGGCTGGTGTATACAGCGGGCTGAGTAGAGTTTGTTTTGGGATGTGTCTTGACAGTGCGATGTGCAGCCCTTCCTGCCTTTCTCTGCACAGCCACTCGATGGTGCTGGTAATCACTGGCCCCAAAGCGCAGTGCTGGGCTTGTGGGATCTGTGTTTTTTCCATTTTGGTTCTATGTTTAGTCAGCTCTAAAAGCTCGTCATAGAGTGCCGAACACAGTGAGGTTTGTATAATTTTTAAATTTCTTTTCATTGCAGGGTTTGTATCAGACGCTGATCACACAGGTGAAAGCCAGTTAGGTGTCGGCATATAATAAGAAATTCAGTCCTTCCAGTACAGTTCCATGGCTAGGCAGTTCGTTGTATGTCCAGCTGTTGTAAAGGCCTGTCTCTTACAGCAAGCTGACATCAGCTGTAAACGTCAGTGCCCTTATGGTACCGTGCTAGTTATTTTCAACGTTAAAAGTGGAAGCACAGAAAAGGGACGGACCTCTCAGCTCACTGTGTGTGTGCTGTCCATGATCACATGCAATTCGGATAAGAAGTAGACACCACGATCAAATACATAGTTTTAAACGATGACTTTTGCAAAGTTAAAAAGTGCAAATTGTGTTATCGTATTGATTATCCACAGCCGAAATGGTGGCAGAACTGCCGACACTAAGCACCCACTGGAACCACCAGCAGGAAGTCCTATCGGACAATTAGACTACAATATTAAAGAGAACAATCTCCGTTAATGCAATATCACCAATGTCCAAATTATTGTTTAATTCAATGTGATGCGCTTTGTTCAGAAATAAAACAATCGACGCGCATAGTTTGTTCAAACAGTTCAATTTTTTGTTGCAAAACAGGAAGTTGAATTTGAATTGTTTTCACAAGCAAGTATTGCATAGACTGTAACATTCTCGAAGAGTTAAAATTTGTTTCTCAATCTCACAATGACAAAAAAATTATCCACAACAATATTCCGTTCAGTCTTTTGCGAAGAATCTCAGGAGAATACTAATTGGCTTAACGAGCGTTCATTGCTTTGAGTGACAACTCATTCAAATAGAGAAGCTGCGTCGTTGGAACACGGCGAACATCTGATCACAGTCACAGACAGAAAATGGGATATCCTGCAATTTTCGTCACCGTCCGAATTTACTATCCTGTACTTGCGGCTGTCGGTTTCCCCGGCAAAGTAACAAACCTGGTTGCTCTTTGCGTTGCTCATCCCGTGTATTAAGTTTTCGACATCGATGCTCGTCGTATGTTTTGTCAGATACTCACTCGATTGTAATATTTCAGAACTGTGATTTGTGAAGAAAACTATGCTACTTATATAATCAGAATTCAATAATTTTCAATGCCTTTCCATTAATTTAAGTCTGATAAACATCAGCAGAAAATGGTATTTTTTATCCGAATACAGAGAACACTTGTTTGAGTAGAAAACATAAAATCGATCAGATTTCAAAGTAGCGATATCTCTTGTTATAGGAAATCTGGTCCAATCGGTGCAGAGAAGTTTGCGGTTTGGAATTTGATACCTGACCACTGATGATTAAACTCTGATTTCGGGGAGTTCCAGAAAATTTATGCTCATTATATCTTGAAGGTTAACTGAAGGTGCAGATAGAATGCAGCCTTTAGATTCCTGGCACCGTATCGCTTGATTAAACAAAATGTTATTGCCATCTTTTCCAATCCCACTATAAATAGAGTTCATTGTTTTTTTCTCATTCCCGTCTGGGGAGACTATAACTGAACTGTGCTTACGCATGTATATGTTGTGTTCGGAAATGAATAATGACCCAAAGACCATTATTTTGCATCATAACCACAGGCAACTTGCAAATGTAAACCGACCTACAAACTGGCATGATATTTTGCCAAAGATTGGCACTCCTGTCAGTTATGTAACAATTCTTTGGTGAAAGAACTATTAAGAATATTTCTCTTGTGTTCTGTTTTAACTTGAGAAGTGCCACTTGTGATACAGTAACTTAATTGTCTCTAAATTTGTAGTCAATATGCTTCTCTCTTTTAAATCTCCGTAGTTCTGTCTGTCAATATGTATATGTTTCTAAAAACTAGAACAGGTTAGTGTTCTAATCAGTGTCTGCCGTCGTTTCCCTACCACTGACTCAGTTCATGCCAGGGTGAGATTTGTACCTTTGTGCCGACAGCATATAATTTGTCTAATTTGCTCCGGAACCCGTTCCTTGTGCTTTGTTTCCATTTTCCAGTTTTGTAATCTGAAAGATTATTGAGATTAACAAGCTTTATGGTTGAGTATTACTTTTAATTTCTAACTGATTTCTCATTGAAATATCAACCCCATGAACGCTCCTCTGATCATCTGATTTTCTACTTCCTGTGCTTTCTGCTTCTCGCGTCCTGCGCGATGACCCCTTTCACTATTTACAATCTTCGGGACATAGCAATCAAAGAGCAACTTGCTTGAACAAGGATGATGTAACGATTTTCCCCGAATATCCATGAAGGTCGGCTGACATATCGCTTTCTTCAGCATTCCCCTGATATCTCTCACGAAACGCTGCACCTTCATGATGTTTTCTAGAAGCAAGTATTAAATACATTTCTTGTAAATAACACTCAACTGAGATCAGTTAAATTAAAGCAACAAAACAATCTCAGATAATATGAAATATATAAAAAAAAATCAATTTGCGTTACTTATAATTCATCAAATTCATTAAACTTTAGAATCTGCGCTGAACGGAGGGGCAATCAGAAATAAAAGCAGTCAGCTCCAGGCATGCGCACAACCGGTCGATTATTTATTATTATACGTGATCAATTTCCGTCCATTGGAAAGTAACTTAATATTTTTATCATTTATTTCAGTTAATTCAACGGCGATGGTGGTCCTTTCCCGCGGAAACTGTGGTCTCTCTAGATGCATCCCTCGCTACCTTATGGCCATGGTGGCAGCAGATCTAATCGTCGTTTTCATCGCTGTCATAATGCTTCAAATAAATTGTATCTATTTGTTCGCTGATTTCCTGTTCATAACACCGGTCTGTTCTGTGATTCTTGTTCTGCGGCTGGCAATTTCGGACTGTTCCGTTTGGCTCACGGTTGTTTTCATATTCGATCGTTATGTCGCCATCTGCTGGCAAAGCCTGCGGCAGCGATATTGCACCGAAAGAACAGCGATGATGGTGGTGACGGCAGTGAGTGCAGGAAGCTGTGCCAGGGCTATTCCATTCTACTTTGCCGTGGACACATGGCGATGCGTCGCCGCGACTGAAGATTTTACGTCACCTTTCTGGAAAGCCTACCAGGTACTTGACGGTATTGTGACTCCGGGTCCTACCCATCTGCTTAATTCTACTGCTTAATACATTACCTGTTCGAAGCATATTATCTGCTAATCGTCAAAAGTAATGTGAATAAGAAGGATCCAGAGGTGGAGAACACGAGGAAGTCAATGATTTTGTTGTTCGCTCTGTCCGCCAATTTCATTTTACTGTGGACACCCAATGCCATACACACAATGAAATGGCAGGCTGTAAATTATTCCTACACAGACAGGTATTACAGCTCACCGGTCTACATCCTACAGCAGCTTGGGTATATGTTGGAGTTCCTCAGTACCTGCACCCACACGTGTATCTATGGCCGAACACAGAGGAAATTCAGGGAGGAGCTGCAGAATGGGGTTACGTATGTGTTTACACTAAATGGGAGGTTCTGTAAATAAAATGTAAACACCAATCGTTTATGATTGAGTCAATTCCTTCTTACTTGTAAGAAAGAAGGCTGCTTCCAGAGTAACCTGTTTTAGTGAGAGTGATGGATTCCACGATTCAGTACAGTAGGTGGCAGACTTTTCATTGCGATTCTCACTGCAGAATATTAATTCATGGTCATAAGTTCAGTGATCACGGCGGCTGAAGTAACAGATCACGCAGCTGTTAGATTCTCAGCAAGATTGTATCAGTTTTACAAACAGTAAACAAACAGTAGACAGATTGTAAGAAAGCGAAAACCCAACACGCTTAAGAAACTATAGCAGCCGCTCAATCACAAATTGTCTGTTTCATGTGTGTTGGTAAGGATTTTGTGTTTATATTGTCAGATTTTCAGTGTATAATCGTTAAAGAATTAACTGTGTGTAATGTGGAAGCAAGCTCAGGGTTTTGGTGGGTGAGACAGAAGACATTGATTATGAGTAAGTCTGTTAATTATTTTTGTACAAACAGTGAAATATTCCACCAAATATCGAAGTCCCCGAGTTACACAGCCTGATATCCAAACATTCGACAGGCAGATGCTTGGCTAAGAGTGCGTGTGGCACTCTGTCCCAATGGTTCTTCAGCATTGCTCGCGAACTCAGCTTGAAGAGAAGACGCTGGAGGCAAAAGAAAAAGAGGCTCAGCCTTCTGCATGTGCTGTTCACAAATCCTTGAACTATCTAATACCGATACCGTGACACACACGGCAACCGATGAAAAAAGTAATGCATTCTTGAAACGAGTCAGTCGATTACCGGCACCTTAGAAGCAGCTTCCGATGTAGTAACAACCACCTGCCCATCCCCCCCCCCTCCACCTAGCCCAGCCCTCCCCCACGACATACCACAGTTCCTATAATTTTCCTGCTAACATGCCGGTGCTCCAGTGCTCAGGAGTAGCGACATATGAAGTTTCCATTCCAGGCATGTGAACAGCATGGCTATTGCAGTTGGCTTCTGCTGACGCATTTCATGTCCTCGAATATGGTATAACTGTGAAGCTTTGTATGGTCGTGGGGTGTTAATGCTTTCAGCTGATTTTTAAGTATGGATAGAAATACAGTGTATTGAGCGTTTTTTTGAAAATATCACTTAACTCTTTTTAGTGACCAGTAAATCGAACACGAGAAGGCAACGAGAAAGTCTACAGCGTAATGTGCTGTCAGTACGTGCTATGCAAGGAGAATTATGTTGAATTACAGAGGTTGAGTATGACTCTCCCGCACAGGCTGTATTTCTCGGGATGGCAGGCTAGTCGTTTAGATTGAGATTGCTGTATATCTAAACTCACCTGTTCATCGAGACTGCAGAGCATGCAGGAACTACATGGTAGACTGTTCTCTCTCACGTGAATACGAATTATTCAGTATCATAATTCATGTCAACAAAAGAGCAACTACATATTTTCAGTAACCCACTAAAGCGGGGGCAGGCCAAAGATACATTTACTGCAAACAGCAGCCTCAGGAAAAAAAATACAATAAAAATGATAGATGTTTTAAGAGTATTTGTGCGTTCTCCCTGTGACCACATGGATTTTATCAGGGTGCTCCCGTTTTCGCCACAGTCCAAAAACGTAGCAGTTGCTTGGTTAATTCGTTACTCTTATTTGTACTGACATTGCAATAGGGTTAGATCGGGGAATTGGTGGTCGGCGCGGCTCAAAGACCCGAAAAGGCGTAAACCGTGCTCTCAATAGATAAATAACCAGTAAGTGAATTAGTTAATAAATGCATACACACAGACATAAATCTATAATGTATATTAATGGCTGAGATAATGAGAGGGTACTCCAGTCAGATCGATCTCACTTTCAGCAGATTGCACTCGGTAAGAAGTTATGAAGTTAAGATTCAACCGAAGAACCGAAATAATCTTTAAGGCAGAGTATGAAACAAATTCTCTCACTCACATGCGCTACCGGAGGACTGGCAAATAACCAATGGTTTTCGATTATTCAAGAGATGAAAGAGGAATAACAGAAACGTAGAAAACCTACTGCACAATACAGGCCCTTCGGCCCACAAACTTGTGCCGAACATGTATCTACCTTAGAAATTAATAGGGGTACCCATAGTCCTTTATTTTTCGAAGTTCTATGTACCTATCCAAAGGTCCGTTAAAAGACCCTGTCGTCTTAGCCTCCACCGACGTTGCCGGCAGCCCATTCCTCCACTCACCACTGTTTGCGTAAAAACCTAATGCATCCCCTCTGCACCTAAAACCTCTGCACTCTTGTGGCAGCCATTTCAGCCCTGGGAAAAAACCCTCTGACAATCCATACGATCAATGCCGCTCATCATCTTAAATACCTCTATCAGGTTACCTCTCATCCTCCGTCGCTCAAGGAGAAAATGCCAAGTTCGCTCAACCTGTTTTAATAAGGCATGTTCCCCAACCCAGGAAACATCCTTGTAAATTTCCTCCGCACCCTTTCTACAGACCGTAGTGAGGCGACCAGAACTAAGTACAGTACCCCAAGCGGGGTCAGATCAGGGCCCTATATAGCTGCAACATTACCTCTCGGCTCCTAAATTCAACTTTACGATGGATGAGTGTCTTCATATCCACAGGGTCAACCAGCCCATCTGATTTGTGCGTCGTATAGGACTCTAAGATCCCTCGAATTTCCACACGGCCAGAAGTCTTATCCTTATTACTATATTCTACCATTATATTTGACCTACCAAAATAAACCACTTCACACTTATCTGAGTTGAACTCCATCTGCCAGTTCTCAGCCCAGTTCTGTATCCCATAAATGTCCTCTGCAATCACTGACAGCTCTCTACACTATCCACAACAACCCCAACATTTGTGTCATCAGCAAACGTACTAACCCAGCCCTCCACTTTCTCATGCAGGTCAATAAAAAAGTCACAAAGAATAAGGGTCCCAGAGAACACCCTTGAGGCACACCACTAGTCACCGGACTCCATGCAGAATATGACCCGTCTACAACCACTCTTGCCTTCTGTGGACAAGCCAGTTCTGGATCCACAAAAACAATATCATCTTGGATCCCATGCCTCCGTACTTTCTCAATTAACCTTGCATGGGGCACTTTATTAAGTGCCTCGCTGAAATCCATATACACTACATCTACTGGTCTTCCTTAATCAATGAATTTAATCACGTCCTCAAAAAAATCACTCAGGCTCGTAAGGCACGATCTGCCGTTGACAAATCCATGCTGACTATTCCTAATAATTTTATACCTCTACAAACGTTCATAAATCATGCCTCTCAGGATCTTCTCCATCAATTCAACAACCACTGAAGTAAGATTCGCTGGTCTATAACTTCCTGGGCTATCTCTAGTCTCTTTATTGAATAAGGGAACAATATCCTCCGGAACCTCAGCTGGCCCCATTGATAATGCAAAGATCATCGCCAGAGGCTCAGAAATCTTATTCCTCGCCTCCCACAGCAGCATGGGGTACATCTCATCCAGTCCCGGTGAGTATCCAACTTGATGCTTTCCAGAAACTCTGGACAACATATTTCTTAAAATCAAAATGCTCAAGCTTTTCAGTCCGCTGCAAGTCATCACTACAATCACCAAGATCCTTTCCCATAATGATTACTGAAGTAAAGTATTCATTAAGTATCTCCACTATTTCTTTAGGTTCTATATATGCTTTACCACTGTCACAATTCTAAGGTCCAATTCTTTACATCTTATCCTCTAGCTCTTCACATATTTGTAGAATGCCTTGGGGCTTTACTTAATCCGGCCTGCCAAGGCTCTCATGGCCCCTTTTGGCTCTCCTCATTTCCTTCTTAAGCTCTTTCCTATCAGCCATATAATCTCCTAGTTCTCTAATATTACCGAGATCTCTGAACCGTTTTTTTATGTTTTTCTGTTCTTCTTGACTACATTTACTCCAGCTTTTGTACACCACGTTTCCTGGACCCTATCATAACTTCCCTGTCTCATTGGAACATGCCTATGCAGAACTCCATAAAAATATCCCCTGAGCATTTGCCACATTCCTTCCGTACCTTTCCCTGACAACACCTGTACCCAATTTAAGTTTCCATGTTCCTGCCTGATAGCCTCATAATCCCTCTTACTCCAATTAAACGATTTTCTAATTTACCGTTTCCTATCTCTCCAATGCTATCGTAAAGGAGATAGAATTATGATCATTATCACCTAAATGCTCTCCCACTGAGAGATATGACACCTGACCATATTATTTTCCCAATACCGAATCAAGTACAGTCTCTCCTCTTGTAGGCTTCTCTACATATTGTGTCAAGAAACCTTTCTGAACACATCTAACAAACGCTACCCCATCTAAATGTCTTGCTCTCGGAGATACCAATCCATATTTGGGAAATTAAAATCTCCCATCACAACTACTATGTTATTTTTATACAATTCCAGGATCTGTTTCCCTATCTGCTCCTCGGTATCCCTGTTACTATTAGGCAGCCTATAAAAACATCCATTAAACTTATTGACCGCTTCCTGTTTCTAACCTCCACACACAGAGACTACGAAGACAATTCGTCAATGACGTCCACCTGTTCAGCAGCCGTGACATTATTTCTGATCAACAGTGCCACGCCCCTACTTCTTTTGCCTCCCGTACAGTTTCTTTCTGAAAAATCTAAAACACGGCATTTGAAGTAACCATTCCTGTCCTTGAGCCAACCAAGTTTCGGTAATGGCCACCACATCATAGCTACAGTTATTGTTCTACGCTCTAAGCTCATCTGCTTTGTTCACAATATTCCTTTCGTTAAAATAGACACATCTGAAACCGTCGGTCTTAGCGCGTCCCTTCTCTATTACCTGCCTTTCCTGCCTCCCACACTGCCTCCAAGCTTTCTATATTTGTGAGCCAACCGTCTCTTCCCTCGTCTCTTCACTTCGGTTCCCAACCCCTAATATTTTAAGTTTAAACTCTCCCCGGTAACATTAGCAAACCTACCCACCCAAATATTGGTCCCCATGAGAATCAAGTGCAATCCATCCTTTTTATACATGTCACTTCTGCCCAAAAATGCTGGTCGTCATAGCTTGGTGAGATTCTGTTCAGTGGTGGTTTATCATAATTGTCTTGAATGGAAATCACTTCTAATGATCTTCGCTATTTAATAAAATTTTTCAACCACACATTTTCCGCGAACATACTCCGTCGTATTAAATGCAAAAAAAATGTTGCAAATTAGAATATCATCTGTCGAAAGAGCTTTCCCGTTCTGATACAGGTTGCTTTACTAACGGAGAGAGATAAAAGGGCAGTAAAAATTGGCACAAAGGGGAATCTTCTTTTGTCTATTCCAGTAGAATATGTAAAACAGCCGATACATATTTTTCTCCAAAGTTTTCAAGCATCGACTGATGAATGAAATATACACGACCATCCCTTCAATAGAGTGTCCAATGTTATCTCATACATGATGGCAGGATAATAGCGGTGAAGCGAATACATTTCAATTCTGCAGTTAGTTCGAATGCAAGAGAATATGAGAGTAAGAATAAATGAAACAACATCAACATTTATTTATCCCGAAAGAATTTTTTGTTGCAGGGGTACTGAGTCAGAGATATATAAATTTAAAAACATATTCATTTAAAAGTAATTGTGCAACCTACCAATGTGCAATGAAACCACAAACGTATATAGTTAAGGGGGAGGAATTGTAGATTGGAATAACCACACGGAGGAAGGGTCTCCTGCGGCGTTTAGCGGTGGAAAGAGTCTGCTACCAAAGGTGCTCCTCTGTCTGTCCAGTATGTCAGGGAGGGGTGGGGGTAATTGTTCATATTGCTCCGTAGGTTCTGCAGAACGCACGGCTCAGACACAACCACCAGAGAATCCAGTTCCATCCCCTTAACATAAACAATCTTCCTTACGAGTTTATTGATCTCCTTGGCGTCAGCTGCTCTCACCGTGTCGCCCCAGCAGACTGCAGAGTATAATAGGATGCTGGCCAGCACTGAGCCGCAGAGCATCTGCAGCGCAGTACTGCGGACGTTGAATGACTGGAGCCCCCCCCCCCCCCCCCAGGATGTACAGCCGGATCTGCCCCTATCCCTTCTCGTACAGAGGCGCTGTCTATTTAGTCCCGTTCATTGTCGAGTTGAGTCCCCTGGTACTAGAAGTCCGGAAGGATTTCCACATCTGCTTCCATGTTGGGGATGGGAATACAGGGTATCCAACACCAATTTTTTTCTACGTGATATTAAGCAGCATGTTATTCTGCCCACTATGCAAAGTTGACCGACTCTCGTCTTTATTCAACTACCGGGTCCGATCTGATATAGCCCACAACGGCTGAATCTTACAGGTAACCTGTATCTGTAAGTCCGAGTTAGACGGTAAACCGGAAGGTGGACTGGGCATTGCCCCTGTGCTGTAACACAGAAACTGATACTCAGCTCTGGAATCTCATAAACTGTAGCCACCTGGACCGGGAGTCAGTAATCCAGGAAAATGGTGAACTATCCACCTGCACCTACTATACTCCCGATATAAACAGCCCGTGGTAAAACACTGGAGAAATCAACGAACATGATTCTCATCGTGCTGACTAGCTCGTCGAGATGGGTGTAACATTGTTGAAGCAGAAAAATAATGGCGTACTCTATGCCAATGTATGTTTAGTAAGCAAAGTGTAAGCAGTGCATTGATGGATTTGTAATGATCCGGATGTCTGTCAGAGGCTGTCTCGCTATTGATTTCATAACAAGTGAAATCGACGCCACTGCTCTGCAGTCCCTGGCCCTGGTGATACATGTCTTCCTGGGTTCTGCAACAAGGTGAAATGTTTTCCACAGCACAAGCACCCTCTCCAGACTGAGGCTCGGATCAAAGATGTATTGGAAGACTACACCCAGCTGCGCAGCGCACACATCACGTGTCCTTGGGCTGATGCCATCCATGCCATTCCCCTTTCTTGGGTGAAGACTGCTGTCCTCTCTCGCTACCAGTTTAGCTGTGACAGTCCATGGTTGTGCGGTGTCCTTGGAGAGAGACGGAAGGCAAAGCATGAGCTGAGGATCTGGATAGATTGTACAGGGTGAACTGAAGCCTCCTCATCAAACCTGTAGAAAAAAAAAATCAATTCGTTGGCCTTGAACCGGCCCCCGTTCAATAACTTGTTCTCTGGTCTTTTTGTACACTGTTTCCGTTTGCGTACTAATCCACACATCCTTTGTGTTGTTCTGTTGTAGTAATTGTCTGTGAAATTGCGGATCCGTTCTATTATCCTGTTGCTTGTGACCCTGACAGCAAACTGACCTGGCTGCAGTCTAGTCACTAATTTCACCATTTTAGTTGGTGGTACATAAGAACATAAGAACATAAGAGATAGGAGCTGGAGTAGGCCAATCGGCCCCTCAAACCTGCTCCGCCATTCAACAAGATCATGGCTGATCCAATCTTAACTCCAGTTTTCACCGAATCCCACAAGGCAACAGTGCCAACCAACATGGCACCATGCCGCCCATTTTATTTTATTATTCATCCCGCCCAAACCCATGCGATCTCCCGTGAAAAAAAATAGAATCTAATCGCTTCACGCGACGGACTCGCTTCACGGGCTATTTCAGTGCTGAATGTCATCACCGCGGCTGTTGTGTAACTTGGAAACAATAATGCACAAGACACAATAATAATCGTTCAGAAACTTGACAATTAAAAGATGCTTGTGTTATAATGATTGTGTTCATCGTGTCTTCGAGAGAGAGAGGGCAACTCTGATTTTATTTAATAACATCAAACACATTGTAGTTAGAGAGCGAGAGCTCTGTTAGATGAATATAAAGACTGTCAAATACAGAGCTGCAGCATCTGCCCCTGCCAGACGGGAGGGGATGACTGAGTGAGTGTCACGGACATATGACGGGCCATTGCGATCAGATGGAGAATGAGACAACTCGCTGCAGAGTATAACCAAAGAACATTGGATGAGCGTTCCGAGAGGAAGCTGGATAGTAATAACCTTTCCGGTGTTATTTTCGATCCCATTCCATTTCTTATAACCTCGGTCTGTGGTGCCCTGGCCCTTTTGAACGAAGCTGAGCAAAATCTTGAACGACAACACCTCTTCTACACCAGAAACACATCAGCCTTCAAGAATGAATATAAAATGTCTAATTTAGGGTAACTTGCACTCCCGCCTGTACCGCACCTCTCCGTCCTACTGCAGCACGTTCACATCTAATACTGAACTTGTCCCTTGCTTGTTTATCTATCAGCAGAAACTGAACAGCAGGTGAGTTGGCAACTCTGCGCCCTGAAGCTCTGGGAGTCTCTCTTTATTATTTAATTTTGTGTTCACAGTATCTTAACCCATTGAGATCAAAGCAACTTGCTCTGAGGATCAAAATTGACAGTCCATTGTATACACCAGACACAACTGCTTACTGTTACTGCACCGTAGGAGTCACGGTGGCGATCACGGTCAATTTCTATTCTCTATCTCATCCCAATCCCGCTGCAACACAAAAACAGCACGTTTCACTTCATTTCTAATTTTGCTGAACGATTTATTAACTTGAAACATTAACCATTTGTTGCCCCATCTTTCACAGAAAAGTTGAGATTTTTTGCAACTGTTTTCTCTATTTCTATTCAGACGTCTGCAATATTTCCGGCAGGCCAATCCACCATGGCAGATTCCTTTCCAGTCGTTACATCTCCACGTTAGGAAGCATTCGTTAAGTTAGTTATTCATATCCTGACTTCTTAAGCGCAGGTGTGCGGGTGAAGCAGGTGACGATACGGGTATTAACATGTGTGCAGTGCAATCATCATCCTTCTCATTTATCAATCTGGTGGAAGAGATTTGTTTAAACGTCTCTCAACTTCATCCCTGCTTTCTCTTTATATTGCAGTGAATTTAACGACGATTGTAATCCTGTCCCGCTGAAAATGTGGATTCTCCAAATGTATCACTCGCTACGTGGTGGGAATGGCTGCGGCCGATCTCATTGTGGTTTTCATTACAGTTGTTGGGCAAAATATTAATAATCTGTACTCGTTCGCCAACTTCTTGCATATTACTCTGGTTTGCGCTCTGATGCTTGTGCTTAAAGCTGCAAGCCTGGTCTGCTCTGTCTGGCTAACAGTTGCTTTCACATTCGATCGCTACATCGCGATTTGCTGTCAAAATCTTCGGAAACAATACTGTACAGGCAGAGTGGCGACGGTAGCTACAGTAACAGTGGGAGTTGTGGGTTTTCTGATATGTATCCCGTTATACTTTGTCATAGAGCCTCATGTAATAATTAACAATGTACCTTGGCGTTGCGTCCCCATACCTGAATACTTCACTTCATCAGCATGGGAGGCCTACGAGTTGTTTGAAAGCATCAAAACACCCTTATTATCAATTTGTTTAATCCTTCTATTCAACGCTTTAACAGCGATGTACATTATAGCGGTAAACAGAGTCCGTAAGGGACTCCGGAGCAACAATGAAAATCAAAAAGACCCTGAGGTAGAGAGCCGGAGGCTGTTCGTTCTGTCAGGAAATTTCGTTTTACTGTGGGTGCCCTATATAATACACTCTATGATCTGGCAAGCGGTGAATTACTCCTTCACAGACAAATATTTGAATACACCGATATACATCTTTCAAAAAGTGGTGCTATGCTAATGTGTCTGCGTACCTGAACCAACACTTGCATCTATGGGCTGACGCACAGGACGTTCAGAGAGGAGCTGAAAAATGGGATGACATATGTGTTCACATTGAATGGATTGCTATGTAAATAACAGATATACCAACACTGGATCCTGTTTGAAGTTGGAAATATTCAAGATAAGTTATTATATTCTTCTGCATTCCGTAAACACACATATCTAGACAGATAGAATTCACACTTTGGAAGGCTAAACACTATAAATAAATGGAATAAATAGGTTTATTTCACTAGTGAGTCAATTGTCACATTTATAACTTTGGCTCTCAACGACGTGACACATAGGGAATGGATTTTAATAAGAAAAAAACATCCCTGCTGGTAAACTTATACCCCGAAAATGCAATACGATATGATCCAATTTATTATTCCACGGTGCTTTGACAGTCGTCATCAAATCGATGATTTATTTAAAATTAACTTTGATAACAGCAGGGATAACTAATTTTGTAGACTCCTCTCTGCACTGCACAACACTATTAATTCTTGCATAAATGATTGTCTTAAGCCAAATAGCTTTGCTTACAAAACAAAATCTCTTGTGAATTAATCACTTAAATTTGAAGCTGTTTTTAGCTTTTTTTTCCCCATTCACTTGGGAACTTTGTTTTAGTGTTTCGTGCAGTTAGATTATTTTGTTTCGTAATAAAATATTTGCTGTTTTCGTCCTCCATAACTGAGGAAGTTGTTACACCTCTCCATCAGTTCCTAATTGTCTATTATCCATGGGCAAATACCGTCATTATAAACAGATCAAACTTTGTTTACTATTCACTGCCTCAGACCTGATTAGCGGTGGTGACGAATGAGATTCTCTTAGGGAAACTTATATTTTGTCTGGTTGTTGGCACTAAAACACCTGCTCGCTCAATGTTAGAAAGATCAAGGAGCAGTTTATTGACTTCAGGAGGAGAGAACGGGAGGTCCGTGAGCCAGTAATCATCCGGGGATTGGAACTGGAGAGTGTCAGCCCATTTAGGTTCTCGTTGTTATCATTTGAGGGATCTGTTCAGGTCCAGCATTTAAGTGCCATTACATTCAAAGGACTGTAGCCACCCAGGCCAAGTTTTCTGCTCGATTTGCCATCAGGAAGAAGGTGCAAGAATCTCAAGACACACACCAACAAACACAGGAGTACTAGTTAACTAAACTTCACTCTTCCTATCACTGAACTGTTCCCTCAAACTATGGATTCACTGTCAAGGACTGTTCATTTCATGTTCTCAATATTTATTGATTATTCCTCACAGTTTCGTCCTCCTCGCTCTCCTCCCGATAACGACTGGGACCTCCAATCAGCTTAGACATACAATATAGCATAAATATTCTCCATATGTTAGTTTCTGCCTTACCGTTAGTCATAACCCAAACACACCAGACATCGAAACCCATTACAGCATTAAATAACTTTACCGAGAAGCCATTCATTATAACAATACAGAGAAACCATTTTTAGCCTGAACATTTAACACCACTGTTACTCGTACTGAGAGTCTTATATTTACCCCCCACCAAATTTAGTCATGCCCTCATGACGCTCAGATAATTTGCCAACCCTTCCTGCAAAACACAAAGCCCCACCCAAGAAAGCAGTGACATATCTCCCCCAAACAGTGGTGATCACACCCTTTTCCCCGGGGGCTACATAGGCCAACCAATCTGGGCGGCACCTACTTCACTGAGACCGGCGCACTCCCTCTTCTAACTCCTCCACCTCGGAAACTACTGAAGACTCATGGAAACTATGAAGCGAACACTCCTCCGAGCGGTCACCAACACACCTCTGCACCTCGGAACACTCTATCTCGTAGTCGGGTCCCACATTCTCCCCGCCAACACCTTGTGGTACACCCGACAGCCCCATCACTAGTCCTCCTACCCAGTCTAACCCAGTGGGGCAAGGACCACCACGAGGGCATCAGCAAACGGCAGCATGTACCAATCATCCGAGTCATCTTCCTTCGAGTCAGTATCCCTTGCAAAGTCTGTACTCCCGGTGTGGGCTCTTCCGCCGCCTTGCGTGGACGCAAAGGCCTGGTACTAGGTTCAGCCGGCACCTCGGGCTCCCGCTGTACTTGTACATCTTGCCCAGAGGCAACAGATGATTCCGGTGGAGAATCTTGACGGGCCCTTTCCCATCCTGGGCCGCACTCGTAAGACCAGTAAGTTGGGAAACTGACTCTCCAACACATAGGCGTGAGCGAGCAGCGATCAGCCGGTTTGTGCTTCCAAAGCAATCCCAGATTCCTTACGAGGACACGGTCTCTTGGCAGGAGATGTAGGAACTTCACTTTCTGGTCATACCTCTTCTTATTTCCCCGATTCTGTTTGGCGGTCGCCTCCCCAGCTCATAAGCCCTTTGCACTCCTTCTTCATATCAGACATTTACTTCAAATAAAGCTTAGGAGATACTTCATCCGCTTCCGTTCCGAAACAGAGGTAAATGGGCAACCTTGCCTCGTGCCCGAACGTCAGATAATAGGGCGTCATTGCTTATTCTGTTGTAGCAGTGAACCAGATGTTCCATATGTTGACTCCATCGACTCTTTTTTACTGATTTCCAGAGTCCAGAGCATTTCTAGCAGGGTCCGATTAAACCTGTCTGGCTGGGGGTCGCCATGTCGATGATAGGAGTTGTCCTCGATTACTCAATTCCCAGCATATACAGAAACTCATAGATGAGCTTCCTCTCGAAGTCCCGTCCCTGATCATTATGTATTCGTCGGGGAAGGCGATAATGCACAATATACTTCTCCCAAGGCACTCTTGCCGCTGTAGTCGCTCTCTGCTTATTGGTGTGGAACGCTTGAGCATCCCAGTTGTAATGGTCCGTACACAGAAAATCCAAAGGCCCCGCAGTCTGCAAGTGGGACAAAGGAGCAGCTGCACAGGTAGTGTCTTCCGGCGTTTGCAACGAATGCAGGACTTGCAGTACTCGTCGACCCCCGACTTCATTCGGGGCAATAAAACCGTTCCTTGAGCAACCCATAGGTCTTCTCCACCACCACGTGTCCGGAGTCTTCAGGCAGCGACATCGTCATAACTCTCCCACTGTTCTCAGAGAGGACCAGCTGCCCACGTCGAGGTCGGTCCGGGTGTGACGTTACCCGATATGACAAATAGTTTTTCAACCTCAACCGAGGCCATTCTCTGAGTAACAGAGGCACTGAACCGTGTTGTGCCTTCTCCACCCGGGCCACGTCCCCCTTCTCCGCTGCGTTACAAATAGTATCAATGCCAGAGTCATCTCGTAGAGCATCTGGCACTTCCCCAGGACTTACCTCTGGCAGATGCGGGGTCTCAGAGCAGTCATGTCACAATAAACCAAGGGCACGGCGTCAATGGACGCCCCCAACGGGTCCACTGCACGACCCGGCCTCTCCTTTTCCTTAGCCTGTACGGTGAAAGCAAAGTGACACAATGCCTTCACCCCAGATGCAGCACCGCTCTCCCACTCCTCGTCCCTCTCCAGGTCCTCATGATTCGGTTGCGACAGAGCCTCCGCATCGACATTCCGGCTCCCCAGCCGGTTCTTCAGGCAAAAATCTTATACCGACGGGGTGAACACTCACCGATGACCGGTGGCGTGCAGTTTTACTGAGGCCAGTATGTAGGTTAGTGGGTTGTTTTCCGTCTGCACCTCAGACTTGGGCCCATAGATATAGACACACAGCTTATCCACCACTGCCAATTTCATCGGCAGAAACTCCAAATTGTGGGTGGAATAGTTCCTCTCGGAGGGTGTCAAAGTCCGGCTGACAAACGCTACCGGCTTCATTCCGGTGCCCTGATCCTGATACTGGACGCCCCCAACCCCTGAGCGCTGGCATCTGTGTGTAACACGTAGAACAATCTCTGGTCGGCAAAAGCCAACGCAGCAGCCTGCGTCAACATCTCTTTCAGCGACTGAAAAGTCTCGTCACATTTGTCATTGTATTTCTGTCCGAAGGGCTCCGACCAGTTCAAATGCTCTCCAACCTTCTGTCCTCTCATCCCTTTCCATTTTGTACCACAGGAGGGTAGCCACGTAGCAGCTGATTCAAGGAATGACTCACCATGGCGTAACCCTTCACGAATCTTCGGTAATATCTACAGAACGCCAAGAAGGAGCGTAGATTGCTGACCGACTGAGGCCTCGGCCAGTCGTCCCCGCTTCTATCTTAGCCGGGTCTGTAGCTACCCCAATCCGTGAGATTATGTGTAGAACATAGTTAGCAGACCTCTGGCAGAACTGGGACTTGTCCAGAGAACGACTTAACCCTTTATTCTTCAATCGGTTTAGTACATTCATTCCCGCTGCTTCGCGCTTTTCCAAGGTGGATCCAAATACTATCAGGCCATGCAAGTATACCAGCACTTCAGGTAAGTTCATATCCCCCATGGCCTTCTCCATGTCCTTCTGAAAGGTGATAGGGCCCCCCGATATGCCCGATATACCTTTCGAAATGAAAAATTCCCAGAGGGCATATGTTTGCCGTCTTCTCTTTATTGGCCTCACTCATTGGGAACTGGTACAATCCACTCCTCAAATCCAGCTAAACCAGTTCGCCCGACTCAGACAGCCCAGCACCTGTTCAGGATCCTGTCGTCCGCACACATGCGAATCTTCCGACGTTTCTTCCGGGCCACGACAACTGGGGACGCAGAAGGGCTTCGGGACTCCGTGAGGATCCCTGATTCCTTCAACTTACACAAATGCTGCCGTCACCGGGAATAAATGCGCCGGGGGCATCACTCGCTTAATAGTGAAGTCCCTTTTCGTGGTGATCCTGACGATCACTACCATCCTGCGTGCCTGTACCACCGAGGGCTTCTGCAACGCGGGTCCCACCAACACCTCAGGCGGGATTCTCCATTCCCCGTCGAGATCTTCTTGGAAATCCACTAAAAGGGCTTCGCCCTCAGGCACTCCGGAAAATCTGGGTTTCCCCATCACTCTCGCTACTTCTCCGGGTCTTAGCGTCCGGAGCTTCGACTGCGCACATCACAGAGTTCCTCTTTCATGTTCCGTATCCTGCTCAGTACGGCCACACAATTCCTTAAACGCAGCTTGAAACACAGGAGTCTCCAAAACGTCCTGACTCTGCTTCTCCTTGCAGGCCCCAAGGAGTCTCTGCATCAGTCTTCCCACCAGAATTGACACACCCCCAAATCTCCTTTGGGTCCGGGAAACCAGCGCCAAGGGCTCATTGGCCGCAGACACTCCAAGAACTCTAGCTGCACTGACAAATAACCGTCGGACGGGTAATCACCAGTGCTGATACCCCAAATTTCCAGTGTCTGAAGAGTGTCAAGGGCAAATCCTGCAAATACTGGTCGTAGAACGAACAGTACAGTAATGTGTCCTGCGACTCAGTGTCGAGTATGGCTTTTGCATCTATTCTCTCAATCCGTATCAAGACGCTAGACTGGGTCACACCAAACCTTCTCTGATAGGGTCTTTTACTATCGGGAATGCCGTAGCACATTTCTGGGAAAGTGTTTACCCAGGAACTTCAGGCCGTTTCCTCACTGGGTCTGCTTAAGTTTCCTGCTCTCTTCCACCTGAGGCACCCGTGAGCTCGCTCTCCGGGAGGTTCCCTGCCGTCAACATTCCAGCCTGAAGTACACCTCTTCCCCACAGTTATAGCACACGCTTCGCTCCGTTGGACCACGACCTTCCCTGGGCCGTTGTGTGGTCCTTCCCTTTCGGGAGGCGCTCTCACTGCTAGCCCCTCACGCGGAGGGACCCCACCTGCCTTGGCCCCCTTTACTATCTGCGGCTTGGAGCTGGCCCTGATAACTTCACTACAAAGGGGTACTAATGAAGACGCCATCGTACTAACGAGCCCTCTGACCCCATACGTCCTCCTGCTCCCTCACCTCTGTGAACAACTGACCGAAGGATGGGTGTGGGGGTGGGACGCGTTCTGTTGGTCTTCCGGAGACTCAATGCAATGACATCATGCCTCAGACGCCGCGGACTACCTAGTCTCTCCTTATCCCATTCAGCTTAATGTCCGAAATGACCCTCGCCGTCTCAAACAATTTAGCCTTCGTTCTACCCCAATCAGAAACTCAGAAAACTTTTCTACTTTCTCCTGACGCAGGTTCTGAAGGCCCCCTAAAAGCTCCACCGTGCTCTCCGTCAGGGCAAATCCTCCTCCAACGTTTTTCAATACTCAGTCAGAGAAGCAAAGGGCAGGTTAACTTCCACTCCTCTTAATACCTCAGTCACCAACCCGTTCAGACTTAACACCAAACTCTGCCGCTTGTCTTCCTCAGAACAATGCAACTGAGAGACATGTTCTATGCAGGTCTCATGATCATCTTCCCCTTAGGACCTGGGAGTCCTCCCGGAGAAAATTCTCAACTTCTGACGTGGACCCGCCGCCTTGCTCACCAGGGAGTTAAAGGCGGAGGCCAACTCCGAGCCTTCACCATTTCCCGTGCAATGGGGACTAATTAAATTTTCTAAATCTGACCACTCTCTTCTTTCATCCCTCAGAAACGATTGGAGCCGATTTCTAAAATCTCCGCCCCCAGCTTCAGGCAACTCCTCTGCTGCCCCTTCAGACCCTGCTGGCAGACCTTTCCTCTGTGACAACGTGAACGCCCCATGGCCCCGCCTCACTGGGGTCGCCGATAGACTGTAGCAGGCCCACCGCAGTGACGTCAAAACTAGTCTGAACTAACATAAAACCTGCGTCTGTCATTTTCCACACTTTCTGACTATGATCTCGACCTTGCCCATAGCATTAACCGTACTCAACCATCGAATTAACACATCCACCGAGGTACGCATATCCACCCCACTTAATACTCAGTCATGATTAACCGAGACGTCCTCAATCTCATACCAGCGTTCGATCGTATCCGAGTCCATCTCCACTATTTTAAACCGGTCTAATTCCACAGTATCGGACAAAATTCAAATGCCGGACGAGCCGCCAACAATATACGCACGATGTCCCAATTGACTCCATTCGTCTAGGGTAAACCGACACCGACACCGCCAACTCTGTAATCGCGTTGGTGTGGACACGGTGTGATGCACTCCGGTACATCCTGACAGTATAAAATACCAGACACTACACAGTATGCAAGTAAGTGATTACACTTTATTATTTTACTGGTACGGGGAGGTTAACAGAGAAACAAATAGAAATACAAAAGTGAAAATAAATAAGGCGCCACATTTATCAGAGTTTATCAGTTCGTGCACAACATCGTTGGAGCTCCAGAAGCTGGGTTTTTTCTCCGCCATTCGATCTCCTCCGAACTCCCCGACCCTCGGCCTGGGACCAGCCACGGTGGTCGACCAGAGCGCTTCCCGCCCGCCCTTCCTCTTGGCTTCTCCGTTCTGGAAGTCGCAAAACCCGGGCAAACTATAAGCTTTAGAGAGACAAGAAAGAATAACATCTCTCCGATTGTATAAAAGTTCCAGTATTACTAATCATAACCCAAACATGCTGCTCAGAAAACCCTCTACCTCAGCAGCTAACATTACATAGAAACTATCTTATTACTAACACTGCAGAAAAGCCATTTTATTAGCAGTTAACAGGTAACGTTACAGGTAATAGTACTAAGAACCCTACACAGGCAAAACAGATTGTGTGGGAAAATAGTTAAAGTGTCTCTTCTCAGAACTGTTCGCACAGACCCCCCTGACACGAGTACTAACTGGTTTCCCTTTCCATGCAACTGCTTGGGGTTCAGTGCTTCCAGCATTTGCAACTTTACTGACTTTACAACAGAACATTGAGTGATTTGGACAAACTCAAACAACCTTACAGACAGATATACACCTGCCACTGAATTTATAGCAGGAAAAACGAGAGGAGAGGATTTCTACGGCGCGCAGCAACCTCGGCAGTCAGATGGCTGTAACGGCGTCAGATGTAGATGTAAAGTAATACGTATCGCAGTATTAGTATCTATGAAGCATCAAGTCCCTTGTGATCATTGGCTCTGTAACAACTCCAACATGTTCTCCATCAACTGCTTCACATTCGGCCACAGCGCACATATTTATTAAAAATCCACAGGTCTCACGCTGCAACAGGGAACTCCTCATATTTACTAAAGTGTTACTACCTAACGCGGACAACCGCTCTCATACAAATGCAGACAACCTGTTGGTACAGTCTCTGCGGACTGTGTAAACGGAATATTCCAAAACACAGTGCAGATGCTGCAAGGCCTAAAGCACAGTGCATCGAGCGCTCCACTATTGAACGCAAACAGCTGGATGAACACTGCCTAATCCATTGAAGTCCAAAGACATTGGTGTTCTCATTCTGTTTCTGAAATGCGGAACACCGGGACTGGGCAGTGAGAGTTAAAACCAACGACAGAACAACAATTATAACATTGGAATCCAATTTCATTTCACAACGACGGCAGCTGACACTGTGGCTTACCGAAAGTTCCAAAGACTGAAATAAAAGGATATTAAACTTCCTGCAAGATGACCGGATACATCATTTCAGTGAGAATATATGAATTAAGTTGCTCCTGAATTCACAGCTCCGGCTGACACTCTGACCTGATGCATTCAAACGTTCCTGATTTATACAGAGGGAGGATCTGTCTCCAGAGATATTGTTCCTGATTTATATAGAGGATCTGTCTCCAGAGATATGGTTCCTGATTTATACAGAGGATCTGTCTCCAGAGATATGGCTCCTGATTTATACAGAGGATCTGTCTCCAGAGATATTGTTCCTGATTTATACAGAGGAACTGTCTCCAGAGATATTGTTCGTGATTTATACAGATGATCTGTCTCCAGAGATATTGTTCCTGATTTATACAGAGGAACTGTCTCCAGAGATATTGTTCGTGATTTATACAGAGGATCTGTCTCCAGAGATATTGTTCCTGATTTATACAGAGGATCTGTCTCCAGAGATATGGTTCCTGATTTATACAGAGGATCTGTCTCCAGAGATATGGTTCCTGATCTATACAGAGGATCTGTATCCAGATTGATGGTTGCACCTCTGACTATTTTTTCGTAGTTAATTACTTAAACAAGTACTTTAGTTCAACAGCATTGTCTCTGATGTAAATACTGGGCCGTTTGAAGACAAATGCATCATCATTCATGGGCATGCCGTCAGCTTTGATTCACCTGGTGGAAATAATGCCGGAGCTCCAATGACAAATACAGAGCTGTGTCATGGAGCAGTCACCATATTTACACATTGCAGTGTGCTTGTTGACTAATCTGCAAACGGAGTTCACCCACACCGACAGACTGACCCCAAGCATCTGCCCCACTGTTTCCCCTTTGACTGTCCTTCTGTGCGTCAACTTCTTCTTGGCCATACACGAGCATTTTACCTATATTCATATTCCAATTTATAGTACTGTTTTTTTTATTACTTTTCGATCTGCTTACTGCATTTCAGATTGAAACACGTCTTCTCAATTTTATTGTGTCCTCTGGCTGACTTAAAATGCTCATACAATTCTTTAACTTCAGAAACATCACAAAATGCTGGACGAACTTAGCAGAGATTTTCCACAATATTGTATGTCTCGCTTGGTGTTCCAGCATCTGCGGAGATTTGTGTGTGTGTGTGTGTGTGTGTGTGTGTGTGTGTGTGTGTGTGTGTGTGTGTGTGTGTGTGTGTGTGTGTGTGTGTGTGTTTGAGAGAGAGAGAGAGAGAGAGAGAGAGAGAGAAAGGGACAGAGATACAGACAGATTGATATTGAAACTATCTACACCGGCCGCTCCACACAGCCGTCTATCTTTTACCTCTCCCAAAATAACTGCGTTTCCTTCTCCTACCCACCGGGAAATACTTCATTCAAATCCGATATCCACTCCTGTCCAGGGACAAGGTACGGAGCAGTCGTTCCTCTCTTACACACAAGGTGTGTCACAAAGCACATACATACCGGCGGCTCATCACATCCACATTCTCAGACAGCAGAGACATTCAGCCCCACACTAATCCCAAGATGCAGATACACATTTCCAAAATATTACTACACTGAACCACAGATGGTCGATCTTTCCATTGTACTTTGTACCACAGTGTCCGACGGGCAGACACACAGACCCAGACCCAATAGCCCCACCCGCGGAGCTCGATGTACACAACAACAGCTTTGGCAGAGTCAGAGTGCGTTCAGAAAAGGATAAACAGATGGAATGTGATGTGGGTGGAAAGTAAGAAATTTTCTGATAAGCACGTGGGATTGCGGGTAACTTATATTTATGGACTCAAAACTAATAATCCGGTTAAAGGGCAGAGAGACGGAACAAATGGGCCGTTTCCGATGTCGGAAGACGTGACCCGTAGGGTTAGACAGGGATTGGACTGAAAGTCCTGACAAATTTAATACTAACAATTCTTTAAACTTTAATATTTATAATGAGTTTATAAGGGGAGAAATCTGTTGAAGATACTGATGCGTTCAATATTATCATCAAGACAAAAGGCAAAGCAACCTGCCAAGTTGTTCCAAGTTGTTACACGACTTCTTCAATTATAGTTTTTAGGTTCAATTCATCCTTCGACACTTCCTCTTGACTGTGCTTTACAGTGATAATGAAATCTGTTTGATCCCTGAACATGCCATGATATCTTCCATCATGTAGTCATGCAATATGTGCCTTAATCCGTTTCGATAATGCAGGGTTGTCCCCAGAATGTGAGTATCCTTTCCGAAAAGATTTTTCCATCGTCGTTTGCTGTGTTTGCCTTAGCAGGGGAAGCATCCACTTCGTAAAAGTGTCTATTAGTACCAGAGTATATCTGTACACTCCTGGGGTGATCGGTAAGGGATGGGCATAATCTTTCTGCAAAGCAGTCCAAGGCCCTTAGACCAGGTCTGGATTGTCTATCAGTACCAGAGTATATCTGTACACTCCTGGGGTGATCGGTAAGGGACTAACATAATCTTTCTGCAAAGCAGTCCGAGGCCCTGATAACAGGTTTGGTGTGTCTATTAATACCAGAGTATATCTGTACACTCCTGGGGTGATCGGTAAGGGACTAACATAATCTTTCTGCAAAGCAGCCCGAGGCCCTTAGACCAGGTCTGGTGTGTCTATTAGTACCAGAGTATATCTGAACACTCCTGGGGTGATCGGTAAGGGATGGGCATAATCTTTCTGCAAAGCAGTCCGAGGCCTTTATACCAGGTCTGGTGTGTCGAAGGGCTCCTTCTTTTACATTTCTACAGGACTATATTATCCACAAATCAAACAATTTTTCACAAACTGTGCAAATCATCCTTCATCTTAGGCCGCCAGCCTACTCCTTTCATCGTCTCCGAGGCGCGATTAAATCTTTGCCATGGAACCAATGTCTCATCTGGTTTCTTTCTTCCTCTGAAATCGCAAGCTTTCCTTCATGAAGATGAACTGCAACTTTGACAAACAGTCCTTTGTGTTATTTTTATACTTCACACTCAGGGCCAACTATCATTTTAAATAGCTCTGAAAGGCTGTTATAAACGTACATATGGTCAGGATGTATGTTTGTATCATCCTGTACTGATGAAGAACCATCTACAAAAAATATTTTTTTCTCTTCCCCTAACTTCTTCCATCCTTTTTTCTGTTTTTGATAGAAGTCTATTCTTGAGACCATTTGCTGTCATAACTTGATACTCATGTCAACATCCTTGATACACAAAGGTATCAGCTAACACTGACGTTGTGTTTATTTCCCTTACACCAATATTTCTTTACTGCAGCAGCAATGACCATCTAATAATTCTGCTTTGGCTTACTTATCCTTTTAGAATCCTTCCATCTAACGGTATTGATATAGGGGTGTGATCTGTCAGAATTGTAAATGGATAAAATCTGAATATGTAGGCAAAATGTTGTACCGCCCGGGGAATGGCAAACAAAGAGCTTTAATATACAGTATCCCTTTGTTCAACTGGTGAGAGGCTGCGTGAAGCATACATTATTGGTCTTAACCACCCATGTGTGTCTTGTATAAGCACAGCTGAGAGGGTGGTATCAGTCGTCCCCTCGTCCAATGAGAATGGTTCATTTCATTAAAGGAGCTGCCTTACTGGAAAATCCATCAATGTGATCCCGACCGTAGCGTGACAGCCCCAGAAAGGTCCATATGCCTTCAGATCTCGGGGAAAAGGCAGTTTCATAGCCAATTCCACTCTTCGATTTTAATTTCTCTTTTTCCCAATGTCATTCCTTAATAACTACTTGTTTCATCGCCTATGCAATTTTAAGGGTTTCCTTTGGTCCCAATGCAGGTAATAACTGCAGCAGTTCTGTCAATAACTCATAATGTTCCCGTTTAGATTCAGTCTCCATGATTTGATAATCTACCTATTGTACCAAGCACTCGAGTATTGGAAACCTTTTTAAACAATCCTTATAAGCGCTGATGAAATACCGACGGGCAATTATGGAACCGATGTTGTAGGGCAAGGCATGTAGACTGCTGTCCCTGAAAGGCAAATGCAAACTTGTATTGATACTCTACGTATAATGGAATAGACCAAAATCTATCATTTATGTGCGAAGCTGTCAGCCATTGCGCTCTTTCTGTCTGTTTGACCACTGTACCGTGGTTAGTAGGAACATTCCGGGCTGTTGTTGGAGTTCAACTGTACAAGGTTTACTGTGAACCTCCAGCTGCCATCTATTTTCCTCACTAGCCATATGGGTGAATTATTCCTGAAGGCGACTGCCTCGGTACTCCTTGTTTTAGCAAACTCTGTATAACCTTACCTGCATCTTCCTCTGTGGTTTGTTTGGAAACCCTCATTGATTCCGTAGTTTGGGGTCTGGACCTTGAATGCAGAAACTGCTATCCATCTTTCTGCAATCATGCTTGTGCCCTGGATATCTTACTGAGTTCTCTGCAATAATTTGCTGCACCTTCCGTTCATTGCACATCTCCCCCGGTTTTATCCACATTTCACCCATTATGCATATTCTATCCTCATATTCTCCCGCTGGGAACTGCGTACTTATTGTCAAGGGGTACAGCCACTGGGGTACTCTCTAGTACCTGCCTCTTCCCCTTCCTGACTGTAACCCACCTATCTGCCTCCCGTGGTCCCGGAGTGACCACCTGCCTGTAACTCCTCTCTATCACCTCCTCACTCTCACTGACCAGGCGAAGGAGGTCATCGAGCTGCAGCTCCAGTTCCATGACTCGGTCCCTCAGGAGCTGCAGTTCAGCGCACCTGGCGCAGATGTGGACGTCCGGGAGGCTCGGAGACTCCAGGATCTCCCACATCCGACACCGAGAACAACAAGCTGCCCTCACACTCATACCTCCCAAATAACTGAAAATACAAGAACTAAAAGATAAGCCTACTGTGCCCTCTTCCGCCTAAGCCCTCTGAGCCCAAGCCCTACACTCTGCGCCCGGCTCACTCCGCTGCCCTCAAACGAAGCTGCCCGCTTCTAAAGGCGGCGTTCTTTATATATCTTCCCTCCTTCCCGGGCCTCCTTCACGTGCCTGCGCAGTCCCGCCTCTCAGTACCGATCTGAGAAGCAATTGGACAATTTGAAAATGGCCGCCGCCGCACTTCCTCTCAAGCCTCGCTGTACTCTTCCAAAAGAGGATATGGATAATATGGATAATACCACGAAGGCCTCGCGTTTAAGAAAAACATAGATATGTTGTTTATTAATTGGTTGAATAATTGATATCAGCAGATATTTCGCTGCGCTGATGAACTGCTCTCTGGACTTTAATTGCGTTATCGCCCACAAATAAAAGTGTTTCCGCAGTAACTTAATATCATCAAGTTTTCTCTCCGTCACCGAGAAGCAACATCGTTGCAGTTTACAGCACCAATGAATATTCTCTATAGTGTACGGGATGTATTACGGAAAAGAAGAGTGGCAGTGCGAAGAGCAGAAATGTGATAAGAAATATTATACAATGCGAGCTTAGTGATTTGGTAGGAGGTGGACGACGGGACCGCGGGCGCCGAAAGGTCTGTTCGCCGGTCGTGTCTCTGCCGGGCTCCAAAGCAGATTCTATTCTTCCCGGTTCAACAGCCTCTCATGACCGCCGTTCTGTAGTGTGAACAATGAAACCGCCTTCCAGCTGATAAGAACTTATATATTTTGTTTATTATTCAGTTGAACAATTGACGTGAGCGGATATTTCGCGACGGTGATGAACTGCTCTCTGAACCTGGACTGGACCACATAAATAAAAGTGTTTGTGCAGCAACTTAATATCATCAGCAGGTATACCGATTGGTAAAATATGTATTCTGAACCGTTGTAATTACTGTGATCTAATCGGGTGATGGTGTAATAAGGAAATTGGGCAACATTCACCTACCACAGGACGATGAACGTTCCGGAGATTGTGAGAAGTAAGATCACCGACCTCCTCCTGCTCTCCATCTCCTGGTCACTGTGGCTCTCCGCCTGGGTCTGACCCGCCAGCCCCTCACGGACACGACTAGTCACTAAAAAAACTGTCTGACTGTCAGAGCGTTGAACAATAATATTAAAGAGAACGGTAGTAACGGCGTTAGAACGGTGGAAAGCCATATTTCACCCAGCCAGCCACGATCCGCATAATAGCCTGGCTTTGTAATACATTCCCAGGGTATATTGCCAATCACTTTCACAGGATGAAATCTAAAGATTAGGGTACATTTTTAAAATGAGCAGAACGCCGGTTGTTGCCAGAACCACAGCCGCAGTTCTCCCGGTGCAACACTTTGCTTTCAGCTTCTGGCAAGAGATGGCGACAAAACGATCAAACGCAAAAGTGATGGTAAACCAAACCAGACAGTCCATGGTTGCAAATCCCAGGGCAGAGATCGCACTGCACACGGGTGTAATGTCCAGGAAACTCCCGGGGAAGAAATAATAACTGTTCCTCCAAAGTATGACCTCAAAGATGATGGTTTGTATATCCGCCGTTGCCATGGACACCATGTAGCGAGTGGTGCAGGTAAAGAGGCCGCACTTTCCCCGGGACAGGATCACTATCGCCACGAAATTCACTGGGGGGACAACAAAAAGAATGAGTGAATTACTGTCTCGCATTAGGGTTATGGTTCTGCCTGTCTTCCAGCTCCCCGTGTTGTCGCTGAAGAAACTCTGAGCTGATCAATTTATACTTTCTCCAGCACACTGAATATACAATACTATAGAAGCTGACGTGTCTTCGAAAAGCTGGGGTAAAAACTGAACATGATGTATTTCAAGTAAAATCCCAATTGTGATGACGTGTCATTAGTTTCGATGCGAAATTGCAAAATCTCAAATGAAGATTCAAGAAATCGTTTATGTTGTTGCGAAATAGTTTCAGGCTCACCTCACATTTCATTATTGTTGTTGTTTATCTTCCCTATTCCTAGGTTCCATAGACTTTGTCATACACCGTGCACATGACACTCGAATTGGTGCAATGCTGAAACTGACAGTGCGTATGCATCATTACATTTGTATCAACAATGGTATATATATTTTTTTGCAATTGAACTAAATTGGCAGCGTTGTGGACATTGAGGTGGACAGTCGTATTTACATATTCAACACTCCGAACTGCACTTGCACTTGCACTGTAAGTACAACACAGCTTTCATCTTTTTTTTTCCCGATGCATCGCCGGAAAAGACAAGTAATAGACAGGGGGAGACCTCGCCATGAAGTATCCCAAGGAATGTCTGAAACTGAAGACGTAGATGATGGTATACGGAGGTGTCAAAGAGTCAGGAGGCCACCTCTGTAACACTGGAGGAACGGAGGGGTACGAATATTCCCATAGTGTCACACAAATGGATTGGAGGCTCTGACATTACGAAACTCCTTTGAAGACGGTTTTATTATAGATGTGATGACATATTATTTAAAAGCCATTTGAAATTGGTCATTTTGCTGGGGGAGAGTGTAATACCCTGGTTCATATTTTCACAGCTATGCTGTATTTATTTCATTTTGGCAGTGCTGTAAGAACATTCCGCTCTGCTTTCATGCTTGTTTGAAGGTAAACGGAAGTGTGTTATCTAATTATGATAGTCAAATTAAGGAGAGCTTTCTGTGGTGAGTGACATTATGGGAGTGCTTTGTGCTTTTGTTCTAGAGAAGGTGAAGAGAGAAGACGCTGGAGAGAACCGGTCGACACTACGATGGGAGAGCTCTTTGTTCCAGATGGATTGCGAGCGACGTTCGGGAGGTGATGTGGGCGTTCACGTTGACCGAGGGCCCCGCGCGATAAATTCAAGGTGAGCTCCAACTTGTGAATATTTCACTGTTTAATTTCGTTATTCTTTACTGATCGTTTAGTAAACATTCATAAATACAATTCCGTTAATCATATGCAGTGCGCTGGTTGTTATTTCGCGGCATTAATTTGTAACAGGGTAGCAAATGACACGGCATCCACACAAACCTGTGTTTTGGGTGAGATAGAGCGCACCTCAATCTCTCGAGTTTGGCTGGACCGGAAGATTTCTTCCCTAGACTTACCGAGTCAAGGCAGCCAGCGCGTTTCAGGTTAGATCCGCTTTTATTTGTCTCCCATACACCTCTATCTCTCTCTCTCTCTCTCTGTCTCTGTCTCTGTCTCTCTCTCTCTCTCTCGTCTGCCGTTCGTGATTTCTGAAACGTAGTCAGCGAAATATTTCCATGAAAAGTGAAAAAGGTATTCTAACTGCAGTTTAACACCAGGAATCTGATCAGCCCAGCTAAATATGGCAGAGAGAGAGGGATAGAAAGATAGATTGTTAGATAGATAGTTAGAAAGTGTGAGTGTGAGAGCGAGAGAGAGAGAGAGAGAGAGAGAGAGAGAGAGAGAGAGAGAGAGAGAGAGAGATAGAGAGAAGGAGAAGGGGAGTTAATTGCATGTCAGCTTAACCCGTTTGTGAGTTCTTTGAAGGGACTGTCATAGCAACATTAGGATGGACGAGGTGTTGGGGCTCCTAATGAATGCCGTCAAATACTGTCCATCTTAATCTCTGGATATAATCGGATACAAGAGTCGGATACAAAATCTGTTACCTGAGCGGGTATCTTTGTTCCCTCCTCCTAAAACGTAATGTATCAAGCATCCGGGGGATGACTCAAAGTGGGTCCATACATAACGGTAGCAGAGAAAATCCAGATGAACTACTTGCAGATGATCTTCACTACAGTGGGGAGTCAGCCACGGGTATGGGATTCGGATGAGCAGGATGTGCCTGTCACGGGCAAGGGTTCTGCAATTTGCCAGAATGGGCAAAACGTCACAGGTGAAATACAGCGTATGGAAATAGGGGGTTTGCTCTTGAATTTTTAGAAATATTTCGAGCTGGGGAAAAAATACAGAAATAAGATATATGAACTTCTGAGTTCTGGATTCCGTGGGGCGAACCTGCAGATTGAAACATATATAACGGAGGCAAATGCATTGCTGGCATTCGTTTGCAGATAACTCCATTTTGTTGCCACAGGAATCCTTGGAGGCAAGTCGTTGGTCACAGTTGAGAAAATGTTGGAAAAGCTCCTGATTCGTAAGGGGGTCATCTGTTTCTGGGAAGAGACTGAGGTTGAGGAACAGGTCACCGAATAAATGAAGACGGGAGAGATGGAAGGAACGAATTCTCCGATTCTGCTCCTATTTCCTCTGGTTTAGTAACCGTCTGAATTAACCATATGGTCTTCGTGCAAAGACTCAATAAGGTGTCTACCGACAGTTTTTAGCCCTTGCATTCATTCAACCACTTTGATAATTTCTAAAAGACTGGATCCTTCATCACAAATTCTTGCAAGCCACCTTCAGGAATAGACATTCTGCAGATCGTAATTTGATTGGGGGTTGAGGGGCGGGAAACGTGTTTATCCTGTGTGTGATGAGAACATCACAAAGAAAGCACCATTTCACTACACTCAGTTACACTCGAGAATTAAAGTCAGGACCTCTGAAGATCTGGATGTTTTCTGCTCATTGAGATTAGTAGCACGATCGATTATGGATGCAATTAACGAAAACTCTTTATGGGATTGCCTGCGCATTCTGAGCATGGACCAGGTCCAATCTGATCTCCGGGACGATCATGGTGAATTCGGTTCATTCTCCTCGTGACGCGAGGTGCTCTGATCCCTCTCCGTCACGGAGAAGCAACGGCTCACGTGATCGATTAGCATTCGTTCTCACTCTGGGAAATGGGATTCATTATCGAAAAGGGTTTTGCGGTGATGAAAGCAGAAAAGTACTGAAAAAAATGTAACATCAGATTAATGACTAATGCCTTAAGATTGTTAGGAAATGGATGCCGTGCTCTGTAGGGGGCGAAGAGTCTGTTCCCGACATGTGTCTTTCTCGGCGCCTAAACCAGTTTAATTCTCGCCGCTGCCAGGTTTTGCAATGACCGCCAGTTCTGCAGTTCAAAATAGAAAACACAACGACTGCCTCTCAAAGCAGTTTATAAATTAATACCATAATTGACGTGAGCGGACACTTGGCTCGGTGATGAACTGCTCTCTGAACTTGGATTGAGTTACCCCATAAATAAATGTGTTTGTGCAGCAACTTAGTACCATTACTCCGGAGTGTAAAAGTATGTATTCCGGAACTTTGTAGTTATTTTGATCCAGTTCGGCGGTGATGTGATAAAGAGATTCGGCGACATTTACCAACCTCAGGCTGATGAAGCCTCCAAGATAGAGAGGAGCAAGATCACAGACCGCCTCCGACTCTCTATCTCCGGGTCACTGCGGTTCTCCGCCTTGTTTTGACCCCGCAGTCCCTTATAGACGCGACTGGTCACTAAAATGTGTCTGACAGTCAGAGCGTTGAAGAGTAGTATTAACACGCACGGGAGCAATGGCGTCAGAACGGTAGAAAGCCTGTTATTCCCCACCCACCAGAGATCCGTATAATAGCCATATTTTGTAATACAGTCCCAGGGTATATTGTTAACCACTTTCACTGGATGATAGATAAAAAAAAATGATGTTAGAACCACCGCCGCTATTTTCCCGGTGCAATACGTTGATTGCAGTTACTGACAACAGATCGTGACAAAGCGATCAAACGTAAAAGTGACAGTGAACCAGTCAGAACAGTCCATGCCTCAAATCCCAGGGCAGAGGTTGAACTGCATACAGGGGTGATGTCCAGGAAAGTCCCAGAGAAATAATAATAACTGACCCGCCACAGTAGGATCTCAAAGATGATGGTCAGTAGATCTGCTGATACCATGGCCACCAGGTAGCGTGTGGTGCAGGTGGAGAAGCCGCACTTTCCCCGGGACAGGATAAATATGGCAACCAGATTCACTGGGGGACAGCAACAATAATGTGTGTGTTACAGTCTCGCCACTTCGTGGGTCTAAGGACAGAGATAAGCTGGAAATTAAGAACAATGAAGCGTTGCAGACAACTCATTTCAGGAGGTTTAAACTGTGTTACGCAACAGTCACAGACGCCTCAGACAAGTGCATACTGAGTGATAGGGTACGGCGCGTCGGAGCTGGAATGGGACCGGGGATTGGGAAGGAGGTATTATCAACTGATCACCAAGGGCGCTCTTGGGACATGAATTTTAGTTTCCCACCATTAGGTTTCCTTCTGATGTGTAACGGCTGGATACACCGACAACTCATTCCAAGCTGCTGATTCTCGCCATCCCGTCACCTATGTTCTGGTCTTCGCCACAAAATTCGAGAAGCCGCTGCCACCGGCTCAGACCATTTACAATTTTTTACAAATTTTACAAACTTTAAAGGCAATTTACTTCCTCCGTTCGCATGTCTTCGTCTCCTACTCAGTTCCCGTTTGCCATTGGCGTACAGGGACCTCGCTTGACCTGTTTATTTTCATCTATGTAACGACGCCTGGCAGGGGTTGCGTCACATTATGTTGAGGCATCCTATGCGAAGTTTTAATGGTTCTGCCTGACCCGCTGAGCGTTTCATATATTGCGCAATTTTATGATTAAATCATCCAGTTGTCGAAGGAAAGACAATGTATTGCCTCATGTAGGGGTTACTCTAAAGATTTACAGCATTATTTTGAATGCTTCCGTTGTTGTTTTCCAAGAGCAGATTATCGCATCTCCCATAACCCTCCGACTTCTCCGACGGACAAACCTGAGTTGGCCTTATCTCCTGCTTCACTTCACGGATAATCAGCGTAGAAACAAACCTTGGTGCACTAAAACTCACAAAGGCTCTTTGACTTTCGAAACTTCCGGTGGCCGAATTTGACTCATATGAGATGTCGACCGTTCTTTCCTGAATCTCAACGCCAGTTCCCTCCCCGGGTCCCCATCAAACTTTCAGCATTTTCTAAAAACACAGCGGAATACTTTTTTTGAATTTGAATGTAAAGAATGCTGCGCTATTCACCTATATCAACTGCCGGGTTGATTTTCAGCCGAGGCCACGGATTAAACTGCAAGAAAACTTCTGAACGAACTCAGGGTTTCATTACAATATCTGCGCCACACTCACTGATAACGCCAGGACCACAACATCGTCAGTAACGGAATGAGTCCAAAGACCGCACACATAGAGCAACAAATGTTAATTCCCCTGTGGCCTTACCCGGAATACCAATAAAGGATATGATTATATACCATGTCTTACTCACATGATAAAATGTTTCAAGTATGCTGCATGAGGTTTAGCCTGTCTTCCAGCTGCCCGCGAACTCGCTGAAGAAACTCCGAGCTGATGAATCTCCAAGGTCATTCATTTATACTCACTCCAGCACGCTGAATATTCAATATGACACAAGACCGAAGTGTTTCAACAGCTGGGGCAAACAAAAAAAAAAACAAAACATGACGTCATTAAAGTAAAATCCCAATTGTGACTAGGTATGGATCGCTTGTCAGGAAATTGCAAAATCTCAAAGACGAAGAAATAACGATTCGAGAAGTCTCTGAAAATTTTGGCGAAACACAGTCAGGCTCAACTTTTGGTTTCACGAACTTGTTAATTGTTGTTGATTTTGTTAATCTTGTCCATTTTTAACGCTACATAATCTCTGTCATTATCGCCTAATGTTGTACTGTCATTGGACTGCTCTGTTTCACACTCAGAATTGACTCGGTTATCGATCACATCAACAAAAATATATCGAATTTGGATATGTTGTTCCAGTAATGTAATAGAGCCTGCAACTGATATTCAATACAACACCATATTCTAAAATGTATCCGGTTTCACAAGAAACTGAACACAAACCGCTAATCAAATTAATTAAAACTTCTTCGGGCACCAAAAATCGAAATTGCCGCGTTGCTAATCATTTGAGATCATATCACCATTCCCGATCATACATGACTCCTATTCTGCCATGATGAGCTCATTCATGGTCTAGGTGAGCTACGCCTCATATTCGTCCTGGAATCCTCCAATCTGATGGCATGAAAATCGATCTCTATAATTTCCTACATTTCTTTTTCTTTGCCCTCCCTCAGTCTTTGCTTCCCCCCTCTGGCCTCCTCCTGACCTTCCTATTACCTCCTCCTGTTGTTCGCTCCTCCTTCTCTTTCTCTCAAGATCCACTCTCCTGTACTATCAGATTCCTTCTTTTCCATCCCTTTGACTTTTTCACTTCTCACTTCCCAAATCTTATTTCGTTCCCCTTCCTCATCTACCTGCTTCACCTGTCATATTCTAACTTGTAGTTCTCTTGCTCCTCCAGGCTTCTTATTCTGTCAACTTCCCCCATTTTTCACAGCCTGTTGCAGGGTCGGGGCCCTAATCCTCAACTGATTATTGATTTCCATTGATGCTGCCTGCCCTGTTGAGATCCTTCAGCAGTTTATATCCTTCAGCAGTTGTGCACGAAGTGGTTTGTACTTTGATATGTTTGGCGCCTTTTCTTTATTTTCATTCCCTTCATATATACTGCATCGTTATTAATCACTTAGTTATAGTAATCTTTATAAATTATAATCATTTAATAGCATATGATCTACTGTATGTTCTTTGGCACGGTTTGGGACATCACACGGCATTCACGCAAGCTGATTTTCAAGTTTGGCGGGGCCGAAGGCTGCTCCCCCTAGATAAGAACGAGCTGAGCGAGCCCGAGGCGACCCACGGTGTTCCACACGGATGAAAGGAAGGGATTCCGTACATGGCCCTGAGGGGCTCCTGTTAAAAGTCAGTGGGGTGGAGTTGAGGGAGCCCACTCTTAAACCCTGCTGGCAATCTGAAAGGCAGGTCAAGGACGAGATATCTGAGCTTTCCGTCGAGCCTGGAGGGAATTATGGTGTTGAACACTGTACTGTAGTCCAAGAACAGCATTCTCACATAAGCATCCTTGCTCACCTGATGTGTAAGGACGGTGTGTAGAGTAGTGGGTATTGCACGGCTGTCGGTCGATTGTGTCAGTAGTCAAATTATATGTTGTCCAGCACACCGCATCATACGGGGATGCTGAGCCTAGACACATATGCAGGACACAAGACACTGAAGTCCTCGGAACAGGACGGGACAAAGCTAAAGGACGAGACAGGTCGCAGACTAGGTAAGGGAAACAGGACCAGGACAAGGGATTGGGAACACGGAGACTGGGGTGCACTCCGAGCCCGAGACTGGACACGGACCCAAACATGGGTCTAGACTCGGGCTCGGACCGCAAACCAGACGAAGACGTGACGAAGCCAGGGTTCCAGGAACCAGAGACTTGAAGCTCGACGCTGAGCCTTGGGTTTTTGGAGCTCGAGGCTTGAGGCTTGGGTTTTTGGAGCTCGAGGCTTGAGGCTTGAGTTTTTGGAGCTCGACGCTGAGCCTTGGGTTTTTGGACCTCGAGGCTTGAGACTTGGGTTTTTGGTCCTCGAGGATTGAGACTTGGGTTTTTGGAGCTCGAGGCTTGAGGCTTGGGTTTTTGGAGCTCGAGGCTTGAGGCTTGGGTTTTTGGAGCTCGAGGCTTGAGACTTGGGTGTTTGGAGCTCGAGGCTTGAGGCTTGGGTTTTGGAGCTCGAGGCATGAGGCTTGGGTTTTTGGAGCTCGAGACTTGAGACTTGGGTTTTTGGAGCTCCAGGTTGGAGGCTTGGGTTTTTGGAGCTCGAGGCTTGAGGCTTGGGTTTTTGGACCTCGAGGCTTGAGGCTTGGATTTTTGGAGCTCGAGGATTGGGTTCTTGGGAACACTCCTGGGCAGGACGCAGGAATCTACCCAACGGAGGCAAGGGACAGAACCAACCGTAGGGCAACGAGAAACGGCCTGGCTTACCCGACGGAGGCAAGGGACAGCAGGGGTCAGAACCAACCGTGGGGTAACAGCAAACGGCGTGGCTTACCCGACGGAGGCAAGGGACAGCAGGGGTCAGAACCAACCGTGGAGTAACGGCAAACGGCCTGGCTTACCCGACGGAGGCGAGGGACAGGAAGGGACAGGAAGAGGGCTCGGTCGTGGGTGTCTCGAAGACTAGAGGCGACCGCTAACCCCTGCGGGCTACAGAACCGCCAAAACCATAACTCAATGAATGTATTCGTAACACCGGTGGGTTGCTCCAAGGGGAGACTGATAAGCCGACCCACCAACCACACTCAGTCCCAGGGTAACTTATATTCGCAGCACCTAAGATGAACATCGAGTGCTTATGTTTAAGTCCAATCATAACAAGGGACAGTCGGAAGACCTGGAGTCCAGAGTCTGCGGACAAGACCGTGAACCGGAATGCGGGCTTCAGATTGGACTTTGACACCCTTCTTTCTTAAAGGGGTGACATACACAAATCACACGGTTACGCGTCGGTCACAAAGTACTTTGAATGCCCCACTGTGTCTCCACAAACTCTTGTCACTCCCCATACCTATCCCATTGCCCCACTCTCTGCCTATGGCCGTGTGTTATTTCACAGTTATTAACTGTGTAAATTGAATTATGATGATATTAGGCTGAAACATCAAAGCATAAATCAGGAACGGATATGTCTTGGGAAAAACACAACGGAAATGTGAAGGTATTTTAGGCTGCACTTACATGGGTGTCTACATCTGTTTGCCCCATTCGGGCAGGGAAAGGATGGTGGGGAGAAGGAATCATGGTTGACAAGAGATGCGAAACAACTGGTCAAGAGGAAGAAGGAAGCTTTCGGAAGCTGACCTCAGGATTAGAAGGCAAGGATCAGACATGACTATAGATTTCCAAAGTAGCCGGAGACAACATGAAGAATGGAATGAGTTAACTAGAAATTTCTACCGAAGGCCTGCAGTAAATTTAAGGAAAGCTGCAAACCATTCTAGATGTATGTGTAGAAAAAGATGACTAGAGTGAGTGTAGGACCGGTTGGGTATAGAAGATGAAACAAGCCGCTGAGTCGGGGGAAGAAGGACGGGTCCTGAATGAAGACTTCAGTTCAGTACTTACCAGTGATAGGGACATTGGTGAGGAGAGCGTTAAACCGGCCAATATGCGACAACATATCGAGCTTAAGAAAGAGAGTGTACTGGAACTTTGAAAGAAACTATTCATTAGGATAGATAAGTCCTCTTGTGTGGTCGGGAGAAACCCTGGGTGACTACGGGAAGCGGTGAGTCCTACTTCAGTGATGGGCAAATATTAGAGAACATTCTTTGAAACAGGATTTAAAGAATCTGGAGAAGCAGGAGCAGATTTGGGAGAATCAGTATGGGTTTTTGAGGGGAAGATCATGTCTCACGGGCCTGGTTCAATTCTGTGAGGATGTGACGGTTATACTTACAGTTAACTACGTTAGGACCTTTCAGAACGTTAGACGACTTGGTTTCCTGGAGAAGCTGACTTCTCAATTCAGAACTGACACCCATGAAGTCAGAGGATAGTTGTGGATGGAGCGTTTGCTCCCTGGATGCCGGTGTCAGTGGTGTCCTGCAGATATCTGTTCAGAGACACCTGGGCATCGTGCTTTAAAAATAATGTGAACAAGGTAGTTGAACGTATGTTAATTTTATTTGCCATGATGTGTAAGTGGGTGAGTTATGGATAGTATAGAAGGTAGCACAGATTACAACAGGACAGTGACAGGACGCGGAACAGCTCTGAGAAGTTACAGATGGAGCTTAACCCCGAACGTTACGGAATGATACACTTTGGAAGGGTGAGCTTAAGGTTGAGATGATACTTTTTCAAGTCAACCGAGGGCCGCACATTAGTATGAGTTCCACAATGGAAACAGAGTGATGAGACTTTCTACAATATGCCAAGGCCCGCTCATCGTTACGAGTACCACAATAGGCACGGAGTGGAGCACTGCAGGAGCAGGAAGAAGCGTGATTGACAGGTGAGCTTGAAAACATCGGCCGCTATGCACGTATAGTGACACTCAAAAGGCAATTTAGCTGAAATTATATCAGAAGAAAACTAAATACACTTCGTGGCAAATAATAGAAAAGCCTGGGAACCTATGGATTCTAAAAACTTTTCACTTGCTATTTTTGTTCAAACAGAGAATGGATGTAGAAAGAGTAGTGGAATTGTGGCAGGTTTGAGAATAGCTTTAAAGTTAAATAGACTGCATGGCACGACACCGGTGTGGGGTGGTTAAGTAATTGACTGGCGGAGGTCAGGTTCCTTCCAAACGGCCCATGTGTGCGCTGGAAAAAAATTGTTCTTCAACCTGTCCACAGCCCTCGCTAATCTCCCGAGGACACGTTCTCTTTTTGATCACAGGTCTCTGGAATATCACTGTGGGTCTTTTACAGTGTTTGGAGGAATATGTGCTGTGTATTTCATTGTAACACGTCAGCTCTCACTGTGATTTCCATCACCCAAACCCCCGGAATGACTGGAACGAACGGAAGAAAAGAATGGACGAATTAAGAACATTTTAATAAACAAGTGTTCTCCATTCCCCCTGCCAGAACAAGCACCTTCCCTCAATTTCAGAAGCGAATGTGCAACGTCAAATGATACAAAATAAATCGACTTCAAGATGAATGCAAACTTTAAAAGCAACGAGATATATAAGAAAAAATCCTATTTAAATAGCTGAAGCTAGATATCACGGAAAATAACATGGAGAATTCACATCATTTTTTTGTTTAAAAGTAGAAAGATTGCAATATCCCTGGAGGAGTCAAATTCATGATACGCCTAGAGAGTGAGTATAAATAGTTTAACGTAAGTGTTTGTGCAGTTGGTTGTCACTAATGTCCCTGAGGTGATAGCCACGCTGATTCCCTCATTGGAATTGCTCTCACCTCAATAAAAGTCTGCGAAACCGATCACCAGTCCATCTGAGCAGTTGAAACGTCCTGTACAACTGAACGCTGCTTCTGACGGAATATGGGATATCCGGCGATTTACTACATCCCGGCTATTTTCTATCCCACACTTGTTGCGATTGGTGTCCCCGGTAAGATGCCTGAGCTGGTTAATTTATGAATGGTGCCGCCGTTACTCTGCTGCGGTTTCCGCAGTGTTAGTAAGCACAGATGCTATCGTCGGCTGATGCGTGTTTCCGGAATTGAGGGTTCAGTCATCTAATTGTTTTATTATCATTTTCCGTACTTTGAACGAAATTATTTTTCTTTTGTCAATTAAGCTGGTGCCGATATTGTCACTGTTTCAGAATTTAACATCGCTAGGCTTTCGGAACTGATGCTGGTCTCTGCTTTTCTGGGTCCGTGTCTCTATCAGTGCAGACACTTCTACCTGATAACAACGTGGCAGCAACGGATGCTGCCCGACCAGCTTTTGTACGTGTTGATTTGACCACAGTATCTGCAGTGAAATTTGTAATTAGCTTATTTAAATGACGGTCTAGTATATTTTGGACACGGAGTTCAGTTCTTCAGTAAGTCAGTAAATGAGAACTCGTGCATTATATCTCATTGACTCCATTTTGTCAACGCTACAAACAACCCCTTCGGCTATATCCCCTCTAATAATGGAAATGGTGTTGTTTACAGGAGCGATCGACTGCTCACCGGTACGTGAGTCGTGGAACTCGGATGTCTCGCTCTAAAATGTGGGAATGTCGCTCATCCACTTAGACTCACATCCCTCATTGTCCTCCAGCCGGAGCGCAGCGACGGAGACCGCACACACCGGATTTTTTGCTCTCCGCTTCCAAACAATCCATTCCTTCCGTATTATCGATAGAATGGGGGCATTCAGCGAGCTGACCATATTTCCATTTTGTTTCCAAATTCTTGCAGTTAACTTAACGGCGATTGTGATCCTATCTCGGGGAAAATGCGGACTCTCCAAATGCATCACCCGGTACCTGGTTGGAATGGCAACAGCGGATCTGATGGTGGTTATCGTAGTTGCTTTAGTGGAACAGACCAACAATATCTACATTTATTCCAGATCACTGCTCATCACTCCTGTTTGCGCTCTGACACTTGTACTTAAGGTTGTAGCGACGGACTGTTCTGTTTGGTTTACGGTCAGTTTTACCTTCGATCGCTTCATCGCAATATGTTGCCGAAAGCTACGGGAGCGATACTGCACCGAGAGAACAGCTACGGTGGTTATGGTGACCGTGTTTGTAGTGAGCAGCGTGAGAGGTGCCCCGGTTTACTTTGCCCTTGAACCTTACGTCATCATTGACAACACGCCGTGGCGGTGCACCACTACATATGAATACGTTACCTCACCCGCGTGGAGAGGATATGAATTACTGGACAGTATTTTAAAACCGTTGCTACCAATTTGCTTAATCCTGGTGTTTAACGGCTTAACCGTAAGACATATCGTCGTGGCAAATAGAGTCCGGAGAAGGCTTCGACACAGCAGTGATAATCAGAAAGATGCCGAGGTGGAAAACCGCAGAAAATCGATGATTTTGTTGTTTTCTATATCAGCTAATTTCATAATATTTTGGATGCCCTATGTAGCTCATTCCCTGAAATGGCAAGTGCAAAATTATTTTTACGAGGACAGATATTTGAGTTCCCCGGTATACATCTTACAGCAATTTGGGTACATGTTGCAAAATCTCAGTGTGTGCACCAATACTTGTATCTATACTCTGACACAGAGGAAATTCAGAGAAGAGCTGAGGAATGGAATGACATATGTGTTTACATTAAATGGCCAACTATGTAGATAACGCCAGCGTCTGTTGACAATACCGTGGACTTTTCAAATATAGATCTTTTACAATGAACAGGATTGGCAAATATGTCTTTAATTTAAGCAATCATATGCCTGCTCAAATACGAGAAAATCTGCAGATGCTGGAAATTCAAACAACACACACAAAATGCTGGTGGAACACAGCAGGCCAGGCAGCATCTATAGCATTTCGTTTCGGGCCAAGACCCTTCGTCAAGCCTTCTGGAGAAACAAATTAGCGGGGAGAACCACATGGAAAACAGACAGACTGATGGGCAGATAGAGAGAAAAAATACAGAAAAAAACCCAAACAATTAAATATGTGAGGGATGGGGTCAAAAGTGAAGCAGGGGCATTAACGAAAGTTAGAGAAGTCAATTTTCATGCCATCAGGTTGGAGGCTACCCAGCCGGTATATAAGGTGTGGTTTCTCCAACCTGAGTGTGGCTTCACCTTCACAGTAGAGGAGGCCACGGATAGACATATCAGAATGGGAATGGGACATGGAATTTAAATGTGCGGCCAGTGGGAGATCCTGCTTTATCAGGCCGACCGAGCGTAGGTGTTCAGCGAAACGGTCTCCCAGTCTGCATCGGGTCTCCTCAATATATAAAAGACCACACCGGGAGCACCGGACGCAGTATACCACACTAACAGACTCACAGGTGAAGTGTCGCCTCATCTGGAAGGACATTCTGGGGTTCTGAATGGTCGTGAGGGAGGAAATGTAAGGGCATGTGAAGTAATTGTTCCCCTTACAAGGATAAATGCCAGGAGGGAGATTGCTCGGAAGGGATGGGGGGAACGAGTTCACAAGGGCGTCGCGTTTGGTTCTCACCTACCACCCCACCAGCTTCCTTTCTTTCTAAATCTTTTTATTAGTAGTAGTAATATGGACATAATACAAATGATATATTGATAAAGAAATTACCAACATACAAATTCCATTACATATGAAAAAACATGCATAATAGTTACAATATAAATGTTTACCAAGACATAAGCCATACAATATATGTATGAACATGGTAAGTCTAAATATTTCATAATATATGATATAAAAACAGAAAAAAGAAAGAAAAAAATATATATAATGCAAAATTAGCTAATCTACTAATCTAATAACTAATAATTAATATAGAAGAAAAAAGAAGCAAGAAAAGAGAGAGAGAAAAAAAGAGGGCTCTTTATAATATCTCACAAAAATAAATATTCAGCAATGCTGGCACTTCCGGTCCTCTCAACATACATAAGCTAAAAGCTGGGAAATCAAATGAACTTGGCACAGGGTCATATTACACCACATGAAAATGTTGAATAAGTGGGCTCCATAACTTTTCAAATTTAATAGAAGTCTCAAAAGCACCACTCCTAATATTTTCTAAATTTAAACATAACATTGTTTGAGAGAACCAATTAAATACAGTGGGAGGATTAATTTCCTTCCAATTCAACTCCCCACCTGCTTCCAGCTCCAACGTATAATTCTCCATAACTTCCGCCACCTCCAACGGGATCCCACTGTCAAGCTCATCTTTCCCTCCACCCCTGCTCTTTCTGTTTTCCGCAAGGATGGCTCCCAACGCGACTCCTTGTCCACTCGTCTCCCCACCCCCCCCCCCCCCCATCCCTTCCTACCCAACTCCCTCCTGGCTATTATCCTTGTATGCGGAGCAAGTGCTATAGGTACATGGCTAAGTGGTGTATGGAGCGATACGGGACAGGTGCAGGTCAGTGGGAGTAGGCAGACAAATGGTTCGGCACCGCCAAAAGGCCTGTTTCTGTCCAGTAATGTCCTATGGTTCTATGGTTCTTATTAATGTCCCTTTTTAAGCTAAGGCAACGATATAACCTACCACAAACACGATCAACCTTACTGTCACCTAAAACGTAACGCACAAATCTTCTCCTTTATCATGCATACTTTATATATTTAAAGAAAGAAGCTGGAAGAATAGGGTACAGAACAGATCCCCGCGCAACACCATGTAAAATGTTTTCCCTCTTCTGCCACTATCTTGCCTCTGTGAGTAAAACTATTCTGAATCCACGCAACCAAGTATCACTGAACCCCCTGCGTACTGACAGACTGCATGAAACGACACTGGGCAAACGGAGAGCGATCCATTACGGCAATGAACAGAACTGTCTCTCCCGAACTTGCATTACACTGGCCACACTGGAGTTATCATTGCTTCTTGCGCCCTTCCAGCGTCCACATTTATAAGGTTATTTCTTGTCCAATTCACTCAATACTGCAATGTTACAATCACAACTCTTTCGGCCCCACGATTCAACATTCAAGACACAAAGAGAATATCACTGCTTATTGAGAACCATCTGTCAGTATATTGGTAATATTACTGTCTGTCCAGCCTCACGATGGACACCGCAAAAACAAGACACGACCATAAAGCAATAAAAAACATAACAATATCTCGCGTCATAAAATACTCTCAGCAGAATCAGACTGTTGGTGATAATGTTCAGTAGTCACTGACAACACTGTCACTGAACATCGGAAGAAATCGGTCCTGAATTTATTTGTCAATGCCCGCTCTCCTGCAACAAATAAAAACACTTAATGCACAACTTACAAGCTGCAAAAACAATACCACAAATGCGTAATCACTAATTATATTTCCAGCACTATGCGCAGCGGGGGATGGCTGAGGTATCGTGGACAGAATTACCGTACATTCTCTCCTTATGGATTTCAACTTTACGGCTATACATCTCAGAGCAGAGAGATGTGCGGCCAATGAGTGATCAAAATAGCGCTTAAATCTGAAGGTATTAAACCTCAGCATTTGTTCTTACTTTCGTACTGAAATCAGGGGTGACCCGGCGGTTAAGGAGAAATATTCACTCCATTATTTTTATTTTTATTTTTATTTTTATCACCATATTGGGCACACTATAAATATTGAAATACGAGCACGTTTTTATTTGTGTATCTCTAAATGAAAAAAAGTAAGTCCTTTTATAGTCTTTTATTTACTCAGTCCGCACGAAAATAAATTTAGACATGGTGCAGTGCGTTCGCAGATAAAGAACCTCAATGACGAAAATGTACAGATTAATCAGATTAATTACAGTCAAGAGGAGATGCAGAATTATGGAATACGCTCAGTTATATATTTGTAAAATAAAAGAATACGACAGTTTAATTCTCTAAACAGATTTTGAAATAATTTGTAAATATTGCTAGAAATAGGTAAAACATTGCAAGGAACGGAATAAAGAAGTCTTTGCAGATGGACAGTCATGAGAAACACAGCCGGGTGAATGTGTACAACCTACCACTAAAAGCACTCACGGACATCTGTCTGAGTTACTGGTGAGGCAATACCTGAATTTGGATGGGACTATGGCAGTTATGAAACAGACACATCGCCTTTAATGCTGAAACGTCAGAACGATTACAGGCCCAGTTTATAGTTTACAGAGAGCCACAAGGCAGAATGGTCCGCACTTTAAAAACATACTACTGACCACGCTGATGTTATCACTGCATCTGTTGAACCATCACTGAGCGGAAATGATAATATCGCTGCTGGGGAAGCTGATGACATAATTCCTAATCCTACTGTCTGTCGTTAACCCTACTGATAATGTTGTTGCTTCTGCAGCCTCAGCTGATCAAAGTGATGATGCTACCGAGTAGCCTGGTCATTCACTGACAGTATTCTCAGACAGACAGAAATTTAATGTCTCCTCTATCTACAAAATTCAGCTGGAGATTTATCCAAGTCCTTATGTTTTCGACTCAGTCAACTGATAGCCCAAAGTCTGTTGAAAGGGATCAACTAATTGCAGGCCTGTATTCTGTACATTACTCTTTTTAGTTGTTACCGACGTGGACAGTGTTGGCATTACTGCCCTAAACGATAGAGCAAATGAACCAGAGAGGTAACTAGTCCAGATGCTACTACAATGTAGCCACAGCGCTGTCATAAATGCAGGATCACTGCATATCCCACGCATCGGCTTTGACCTCAAATGTGAAACTGATGTATCGTGATCACAATGTCAGTAGATTCCAATTTGTCAGAATGAGGCTGGTCTCGAATTTTGAATATAAGTCATTATATTACAGATAGGAATATGGGAATGTTTGTTTGATGATGAACTTCAATAAAAATAAATTACAAAAAATAGGGAAATTATATTAAATGAGCATCAATGGATATAACGTTTTATGAAAGTTCAGACGACGGAGCAAGGTGATTAAACAACGCAATAACGTAATCTCGACTGAGTCAAATTGTTCAATTCCATTACAGTTTCATCGCAGGCAATGTTTCAAATACTTAAGATGCTATGTACCAGGAGCAACACGCACGCACAATCCTGGAGGAAGGCAGCAGGCCAGGCAACACCTATGGAAGTTAATAAACAGTCGACGTTTCAGGCCGATTCACTGTATTAGGACTGTAAATGAAGGGCGTAGATGACAGAATAAAAATGTGGGGGAAGGCGAAGGCAGTGGTAGGTGAATCTATGTAGAGGAGATATCCTTCTTGACCATCCCTTTTCCTTTTCCATCTGTCACTTCCCAGCTTCTGGACAGATATTTTCATTTGTAAGTCTAAGTGATGTCTTCTCACAGACAGTTTTCTGACTTACCGTTTCAAATTTAAATCTATATACTTGCGCAGATCGGTGAAAACAATAGCAGAAGTTGCATAGACATATGCCAAGTGTATGTTTTGGCGAGAGGTAACGGTGCCAGATTATGAATGCAGAACTATTGGTTACTGAATGACTGACTGTTCAATGGAGTATAAAACTTTATACTGCACAGTTGGGCTTGTCTGCTGTTTCCTGTTTATTTAAAATATTTTTGATCATATCCCGTCTCAGCCTAAACAGACATTTACAAAATTAAAACAACTTTTTTTTTCCCGAATACTTTGCGATGTATGCGTCTGCTTAATTGTCTCTACCCGATTGTGTAGAAAATACAAGAAAAGCTGATTGCACAGCTCCCAATATTCTTTGTTAAAGAAAGTGAATTTATTCGGCAGGGACAAAGATTTATATCTGTTCCTGGAGGTGGAAACCCACGTTTCCCAGAGCCAGTAGTATTTAATGGAGTTGGTATTTGATGATCTTTAGCTTAATAAATGCTTACGATGTTTGTTGGACTAGCAGGAGATCATCACCTTCACGCCTTCGGTGACATTAATTGTACTAAACGCTGACACACCACCCGGAATTTTTGCTGAGTTGGGTGAACAATATTTTCTCACAGATAAGTTTACCGTCGGGCCTAAATCCCTCGGAATCCCACTGAAGAACCACTCTGTTTGTATCCTCATTTGCATCATATAGTAATTAATATTATTTTGCAGGTTCCAGTGTTTTTGATCTCACCTCAAAATTTGCCTGACCTTGGCTTGGCTGAACGATATTAGCACTCATAACTCGTTGAGAATTTATTGATATCCATGTCTCACCTTTTAGAGAATTCGCTCTCGTACTATTCCCCCGCGTCACAACTGGAAAAAGGTTCTTCATATCGTCGCCAACCACACCACGAGCATCTCGTCCTCCGTAACACCCTCGGTCTCCAACAGGATCTTACCACGAGTCACATCACTTATCCCAGCACCACCACATTCTCCGCTATTGACAGGTATCGCTTTATACATCAAACCCTTACCCACCATCCCTTCCTACTGATGTCCATCCTGGCATTTATCTCTGCAAACGATACAAGTGACACAACAGCATCTACACCTGCTCCCTCACCAACCACCATTCACGGAAATCTGTCCTTCCAGGTCAGACGTTTATATCGGGTTCTGCCGATATGGCAGCTCCACACTGGTGAGACCCAATGTAGATGGGGTGCGGTAGTGTGTGCACCATCGTTTGCAGTCACCCTCTACAATCCACGGCCTTTGCATTAGCGAATGGACGTGTAAACAATTCTCAGTATTCCTATCCAAATGGATATGCGGCCGGTCTATAAGCATGAAATCCAGTGATTCCCAGGCAGGTAGCTAAATTCTGCTTCAGACTGCCTTGCAACAGGAGGCACGGATTCACGGTGGAGACTCTATCCGTGACTCGCCTCTTAAAATGTCCAGCTTTGTCTCTACACAGTGTACGTAGCAAGAGTAATAATGGAACATTGCCCGCTGAACGGGGAAATGGGTCTTCGGCAAGTCGCAGGATTATTAATACCATCCAGAAAAGGAAATCCACTTTATCACATTTCATTCGGCACTATGTACCATGTGCAGTGATCGTCCAGGCAGCATCTCCAGCGTCTGGAGCAATGACCACAGTTCTAGGGAAACCTCGACACCCCAGCGATCCCCCACGAGTCAGACCATACTTTGCCGAGAAATAAATCTCCATTCATCACTGTTCTTCGGCCAACAACTTTCCGTTCGCTACGTGAAAGGCTGCAATCGTACAGAAGAGAAAATATCCGGTTCTATCTGAAGAGCAATTGGAGACAGATAATAAACGATGCCTTGGTGACAACACAGATATCGGAGAAGTAAACAAAACCAGTGCTGACGTGGGCGTGTTAACCAATTAATCCGATGTATTGATTAATGATGCCGTTGGCAATAAAATATCGGAGCAGGAATTGAGTGAACAGCTGTCGCAAAATAAAGAGAAGCTGTTCACGAGTCAGGAATGAAAATAATTCACAAGAAAAGGTGAATAAAAGGGGGAGACGGGTATAGTCAGCCCCACAAATGGTATTCAAAGTGCAAAAGCGGAAAGCGTGTATCAGCGTTGAGACATTGTCAAATGAGCAGAGGGCCAAACATCAGTACGAGGGTCACAATCGATGCAGGGTTGTCTACGGCCGCTCATCGATACCAGCACCACAGAGAGATGAGTCATCCCAGAGTGATGAGAGGCCGCCCAGCGATGCCAGTTCCACAATGGATACAGAGTGGTGAGACTTTATTTTCAATAAGCCGAGAGCCGCTCATCGGTACGTGTTCCTCAATAGGCACAGAGTGATGTACTGCAGGAGCAGAAGGATGTGTGGTTGGAATTTGAATTTGAACGCATCCACAGTTCTGCACATACTTAGATTGGTGACGAAGCGGAAAATCAGAAGGCACTGAATAGGGAAATGGGACAAAGATAGTGATGGAGTCATAGATTATTACTACAGAGAAGTAGGATCTTCCACCGATCTGGATCATCCCTCTCTGATCCTTCACCACTTCCCATTTATCTGCAACCTCCGTCCCTCTCTAATCCATTCACCAAGACAAACTTCCCTCTAATGATACATTTGAATCCGCATCTACCATTGACTCTGGCAGTTCCTTCCACATTCTTCGACCCTCTTAGCGAGTCAGCTTTAGCACACACCCCTTTTCCATATTTCAACTTTCACCTTACACCTATGAAGTAGTTTTAGATTCATTCAGAGAATGGGAAAATTTGCGAACAATCACCCTTTTCGTAATTCTCACAAATGTTTTACTTCTGTAATATCTCCATTTATTTCCATGCCGCAAAGGGATAAATTCCAGTTAAAGAGTTTCTTCTAACTAATGTCCTCAGTTCCCAAACTCCTGCTTTCAAATTATCGCCGCACACTTTGTAGCTTATTGACATTGCAAAGCAGCATGTAGGTGCCCGGAGCAGCTCACGATATTCTATCTATCTACAATGTATTGTACAGCTTCACCCTAACGTCCCAACTCCTTCATTCAGTGAAATGATTGCAAAGGTCAATGTGATTAGAATTCAATACAAACTGTTCTGCCCGTGACGCTGCTTATCTTCTGCATCTTAAATTCTACCCGTTCAATGTGTTTCTTAACCTGTTGTATCTATCCTCACAAAGCAGACGAACTCCTACTTGTCTCTATTAAATTCCATCGGCCATATTCCAACACATTTTCTAGCCAGTCAACAGCAAGCTGCAAACGTGGATAGAGTTCCTGGCTGTAACAGCGTCCCATCCTAGGGTTTGTCCGATTGTTTTTTTTTTAACTGATTCTGTTTTCTAAATCGACATCCAAGAGATATCTAAAATAAATGATAAATAACAACGGGCTGGACACCAATCCCTGCACTACACTTGTTACTTTCAAAGAATCAACCATCCCCTCGCTGCTAATCCCGAAGAGAACGTTCAACAATCCGTTCACAAGCCGCAGGTAAAGTCTGTGGCGCGTAACTTTTTATTATGAAATATCCATGGAATATTGCTCTCGATCGCGTTTGTAAGCTTCGAAGAACATACGTACAGCGTATTTTATTTTGAAACATGTCATCAGATAATTACTGTGACTTTCATCATTCAAATGCCTGGAAATGACAACAACAATAAAAAAAATGTCTTATCACCCCCTTCAATAACGTGTACTCAATTTCATTTGCCCAGCTAATGTCCCGACCCCAAAGATGGAAGCGAATGTGCTCCGCCGAGGTGACAAAATGAATTTAGTGAAAGGCGATCGTCAATGTTCATTGTTCAGGATGATTGTCTATGTTAGATACAAACACTAATCAGAAATTGCCCCATTTCAGCAGCTGAAGCCAGAAATTATATTGTCAATGTTAATATTATCTTGGTTTAAAAGTTAGTAACTTGTAACGTCCCTTGGGGATACGTATTCATGGCACTATGACAGAGTGAGAAAAAACAATTTAAGATATGTGTTTGTGTAGCTGTTTGTCCCTAATGCGACTCGTGTGATAACTGATAATTATTCTGAATTACATATAACTCTGTAAAACCGACCACCGGTCCATATGATACTTGGAACGAGGCTTCAGACGGAATATGGGGCATCCAAATATTTACTACATCGTGGCCGTTTTCTATCCTGCAATTGTAGCGTTCGGTGTCCCTGGTAAGATACTTGAGCTGGTCACTCAATGCATAGCGCCGTCGTGTTGGTTTTGTTCCGTTGCACTGTTCGGATAACAGCACAGATGGTACCATCGCCTGAAATGTGTTTCCAGAATTGAGGATTCGGGCAGATGTTATATTTTTTTTAATTCAGTTTCCATATTTTCCCGAAGAGATAGTTTTCTTCTTTTTTTCTCAAATATGTTGTTGCCAATAGTTTCGTAGTTGGACCCTGCTAGGTTTCTGAAGCGACAGTGATCCCTTTTCCAGATCGGCAGCTCAAATAATCCCTTCAGCTGTTTCACCTCTAATAATGGAAATGCCGTTGCTCATGGTGATGTTTCATGGAGTGATCGACCGCTCACCGGTAGGTGAGTCGAGGAAATCAGATACCTCGCTCTAAACTGTCGGAAAGTCAGCAGTCCATTGTGGTCCTCCAGCAGGAGTCTTCCGATGAGGCGGGTACACATCGAATTTCTGTTCTTCACTTCGAAAAAAAACATATCCTACATAGTATGGGAAGAATGTTGGGCATTCAGACAGATGCCACTAATGATAATCCTCTTTTGTTTCTAATTTCCTGCAGTTAATATAACTGCAATTGTCATCCTATCTCGGGGAAAATGCAGACTCTCCAAATGCATCACCCGTTACCTGGTAGGAATGGCAACAGCGGATCTGATGGTGGTTATCGTTGTTGCTTTAGTGCAACAGACCAACAGTATCTACATGTATTCAAGATCCCTGCTCATCACTCCTATATGTGCTCTGACAGATATTTGTAGGGGTATAATGATGGACTGTTCTGTTTGGTTTACGGTCAGTTTTACCTTCGATCGTTTCATCGCAATATGTTGTCGAAAGCTCGGGGAACGATACTGCACTGAGAGAACAGCAACGGTGGTTATGGTGACGGTGGTTATAGTGAGCTGCGGGAGAAGTGCCCCGTTTTACTTTGCCTTTGAACCTTACGTCACTATTGACAATATTCCGTGGCATTGCACCTTCAAAGATGAATATGCTACTTTACCCGTGTGGAGTGGTTACGAATTATTGGAGAGTATTTTAACACCTTTGCTACCAATCGGCTTAATTCTAGTGTTCAATTGGTTAACAGTAAGAGATATAATTGCGGCAAAAGAGTCCGCAGAGGGCTTCGGAACAGCAGTGATAATCAGAAGGATACCGAGGTGGAAAACCGCAGAAAATCGACGATTTTATTGTTTGCAATATCAGCAAATTTCATCTTATTTTGGATGCCCTATGTAATTCATTCCCTGAAATGGCAAGTGGAAAACTTTTTTTTTATGAGGACAAACATTTCAGTTCCCCGGTATATAAACTGCAACAGTTTGGGTTCATGTTGCAAATTCTAAGTATGTGCATCAATACTTGTATCTATACACTGACACAAAGGAAATTCAGAAAAGTATTGAAGAATGGAATGAAGTTTCTGTTTACATTAAATGGTCATCTCTGTAGATAACGCCCACTCTAAATGCAATTCTGTCCAGCTTCGAATAAAGTAGTTTTAAAATGAGTAGATTTGGCAAATATGTCATGAATTCAAACTTCCATGTCCCTGATTATCCTCAAATGTATTAAATTCTAAAGTATCACAGAGACTTGAAAATCATCCGGGAAAGTGTACTGCAGCATAAAAATCAGGACCAGCAGCCTCCGGGTCAACTTCAGCCACCATGACATCGGTCTGATTAGCTCACGCTGATTTGAGTGTTTTTCTATGTTACATTGACTATTCGATTTATTACAATTTAATATCAATTTCTATGATTGTACATTGTATATTTAGACGGAGACGTAAATGTATGATTTTTATTCCTCATGTATGAGCTGCCAAGCCTTTGACCTTCCTTGGAAATCATCGGTGTCGTGCAGTGGGGAGACTTGCAGGAGGGGCAACTGTCGGTCTTCCATACAACCTTGCCCAGGCCTGCGCTCTGGAGAGGACACTCCAGTAGACATTGCGGGCATAGATCCATGGTCTCGCGAGACTAACGGATGCCACCATGTAGAGGAAATAATGTCAGTCCAGTCTCAAGCGGAGGAATGACATCGGGACATCTCGGGTTTCAAATATATCAAGATGTTCATAGTCGGGAAAAAGGAAAACCTTTTTTAAATACAGGGAGAGTGTGATAGTATCACAGCTGCGGAAAGGCAAGATACTGTGATGGGACTGCACGTTAATAGACTGTGAGTGGAACTCAGAAGTAGGAAGGGAACAAGCACTCGCTTGAGAGTACTCTGTACAGATTTCCTATCGGGAAGACGGAAACAAAAATCAGAGACAGTGACAGATCGGGAGATTGATATTGGACAGGTGCCATATTAACACGGCTGTTTTCACAGACGACTTAAAACTCACTAATATTCATGGGCACTTACTCTGTTTACAAAGGTTTAGATGAGAGAGAATTTCTCGGTTACGTCCGGGAAGAAGTCCTATCTCAGTAAGCGGGCAGGCGGACTAGCGAATATTCCATCCTAGGACTAGTACTGGAAAGTGACTCGAGTCAGGTAACAGATCTCTCTGTGGGTCAGCATTTCAGAACGATAGCGCACAGCTATTAGACATTTTGGTAGGACTAATCAAAATAGGAATACATGGTAAAGGGTAGGGTATTGAAAAATGCAGTAGAACAGAGTGATCAAGGAATAATGGTGCATTCTTCCCTGAACGTGTAATCTCATTTGGATAGGGTAGAGAAGTAAGCTGTTGGTATGCTGGCCTATATAAATCAGAGCATTGAGTATAGGAGATTGAGTGTAATGTTAAAATTGTACAAGGCCAAATTCGTGAGCCTAAATTCGGAGTATTGTGTACAGTTCGGGTCACCGAATTATCAAAAACATGTCAACAAAATAGAGAGAGTACAGAGGAGATTTACCAGAATGTTACCTGGGTTTCAGAACCTAAGTTACAGAGTAAGTTTGAACAAATTAGGTCTTTATTCTTTGTGGCGTAGAAGGTTGACTGGGGACTTGAAAGGGGCATTTAAATTTATGATGTGGATAGATAAAGTTGACGTGGATAGGCGTTTTCCATTGTGAGTTGGAGAGATTCAAACACGAGGACATGAGTTGAGAGTTAAGGGGCAAAAGATTAGGGGTAACACGAGGGAGAGCTTCATTACTCAGAGAGTGGTAGCTGTGTGGAACTAGCTTCCTGTAGAAGTGGTAGAGGCAGGTTCAATATTGTCATTAAAAATGGATAGGTATATAGACAGGAAAGGAATGGAGGGTTATGGGCTGAGTGCAGGTCAGTGGGACAAGGTGAGAGGAAGCGTTCGGCAGGAACTAGAAGTGCCGAGATGGTCTGTTCCCTGCTGTAATTTTTATCTAGTTATATGGTTATATGGACGTTTACTAATACCTTACATTGTGATGGGAGCAGACAGTATGGAATGCATTTAATTGATGCTATTAGGTAGGAAATTAGTAGCCGAACTTGGGACATGATTGGGTCCTTCTAATGCATAACAGAAATATGACGATTGTTAATGGATTGTTAATTGTTTGGGTTTCAGTAAAGGCGGTTTCAATGAGGCGAGGAACGGATGGCCCCTAAAGTAACCCTGGTTGGTAAGAGATAAGGAACTCCTCTTCAAGAAGAAGAAATAAATAAACTTAAGGTTTGGGAAGAAAGGATCAGGCAGGGCTATGGAACGAGACAATGTAAACAAGAGGAATTTATCAATGGAGAGAAGTTTTAGAAGGGGACATGAGAAGCCCACGGATGTGTAAAACTGGAGGACGACGAGATAGAGAGTGGGAGAGATCAGCAATTAAAGAGCAAGCATGTATCTGGAGAGCAAGGAGGCAGTGAAAGTCCTTACTGACCCTTTCCTTCGATATTCACAAGTGAGTGCGACATTGATGAATGTGGATACAAAGAAAAAGGACAGATGTGCTGGGACATGCAGACGCTTAGAACTACGAGCTGGAAAATGGGAAAACTTGAAAATAAATCTTTCCCAGGAGCTACAAGGTTTGCAATCCAGGTATTGAGTGAAAGCGAGCGAAGATATCACCACACCAGCCTCCGGATCCAACATATTATCCACTGCAATTTCTGCCACCTTCATCAGGACCCCACCACCAAGCACATCTTTCCCTCCCTACTGCTCTCAGCATTTCGCAGGGATCGTTCCCTCAGCGACTACCTGGTCCACACGTCCCTACCCACAAAACTCCCCCCCCGGCACTTATCCGTGTAAGCCCAAATGCTACATCTGTCCCCACACTTCCCCCCTTACTCCCCTTCCGGGCCACAGTCAGTGCTTCCCGGTGAGGCAACACTTCCCTCCGAGTCTGCTGGAGTTGTCTATTACATCCGGTGCTCCCGGTGCGGCCTCCTCTACATCGGCGAGACCCGACGCAGACTGGGAGGGGGGGGGACCAGTTCGTCGAGCACATACGCTCTGTCCGTCACAATAGACAGGACCTCCCGGTTGCTACACACTTCAAATCTGCCTCTCAGTCCAATCTAGATATGTCCATACATGGCATCGTCTACTGCCATAATGAGGCCAAACTCAGATTGGAGCAGCAACACCTCATATACAGTCTGGGTAGCCTCCAGCCTGATGGTATTAACATTGAATTCTCCAGTTTCCGGTAATACCCTCCCACTCCCCTCCCCCTATCCCAGGTCCATCTCTGCCTCTCTGCCCTTTCAACTTTCTACTCCTTTATCTCTACAAGTTCTTTCATGCTTATCCCCTCCCCCTTTATCTTTCCTCTGATTGGTATTCCACCTGGCGCCTCTAGGCCCTCACCCCTCCTCTGTCTCTATTACCGGGCTTCGGCCCTCTCTTCCCCCCTTTCCTGATGAAGGGTCTCGGCCCGAAACGTTGGCTATTCTTTTATCACGGAAGCTGCCTGACCTGATGAGTCCTTCCTGCGTTGTTTATATATTCGAAGATATTGCTGCGCTTTAGGACATGACATTTGTGCCATCGCTGGCCACAGAGAATGACAAATGTTATTCCTCTTATCAAAAAATGTAACGAATTTCTAAGAGTTACGGGCCAGTGAATCTTCGGTCAGTTGTGGACCAGGGAAACGAAAGTTTTCTTAAAGACAATATTTATCAGTATCTGGAGAAACATATCCTGGTCGGGATAGTCAGCATGGTTCTGTGAGGTCAGGTTGTCCCTTTAAACCAGAATAATTTCATTGAACAAATGCAAAATAGTAAGATGAATTCAAAAGAGTCGAACTGGGGCATATTAATTGTTAAGGCGTTTGACTGGGCACGAATTGGCTAAGAAAGGGAAAGCGGATGAGGTAGTGCATGGAGATGTTCCCCAAGGAAGGTATAATCTTTAGTACACGCTGCAACTATATCTAGACTCTGCTATTATAGTGTTCTGAGAGACCGGGATTAATTTAACCATTCTACAGCACTTGTATAATTACTGAGTTAGGGCTGATGATGAAAGCAAAATACTGAATCCGGAATGAAACTGCACGCTCACTAAGCTGAATTCTCGTGTTTTTATAACAGGGCAGATGCTGCGATTACATTAAAGCAATCTTTTCCCATGGAACCCTGCCAACTCAAAACCAGCTTTTCAATGTCTTCTGCAGCATCCGCTGGTGATTCCCAAATGAACCAGCTCCGAGAATGTGAGTGTCGAATTCCCAGTTCAAGTATACACGAGTTTGTCTGAAAGTCGATTTACCTTTGCACAGCGGTTTTATCTTCCCCGGAATCGATACACTTATATCTTGATCACTTTAACCTTGATTTCACACGGCCTGTGTGGAATCCGTATCTCCCACTGAAATCAACACCAAAGCAAACAAACAAAAGAAAACGATCTAAATTCACAGGGAAGGCAAAACAAAAATCTAAACGTTTGTTTCTTCAAGCCTGTCGACGGTAACTGGCGTATATAGAATAAACATTTACTACCTGGAGTTTAAATCCTTTTCAAATATTATAAGGAACACGGGGAAACCAGATGTGGTTAATGGCGGCCCCCATAAAATAACACATCATTCAATTACGGAAAAGGAAGCAGTCCTGATATTCACCGGTCCCTGCAAATTTATTTCAACCAATTAAAGCAGACATTTGTAAACAGTGAGATCCCATTGTGAAAGAAAGGATTAATCCAAACTTCTTTTCAACGCAATCCTAACAATCTCACGACTGCTGTCCGTTCATTCACGCACGTATTCCCTGTGTATCTCTTTCAACTGAACTCACAAATGTTTCACCTTGTGAAATATTTGACACTCTTAGTGCGTTCACACTTCAAACTTTCGCAGAGCATGATCTACTTTTTTTTTCTTCTTGTTGAACAGCGAACAAATAATCTATGATTAGTATTAACCGTTATTTAATAATTTATTTCGAGTCGAAAGCAAAGGGACGCCGGTAGTTATGTATCGTATGCAAGTTAATATTCAACAGATTAAAATCATGACTTCAGCACGTGACTAAATCTCTACTGACTTAAACTTCTTCTCAACTCCAATCACTGACCAAAGATAGGATTGAGACTGAGTGATTGATTAGTTGCATAGTATTAAGCTTAAAAATAGCCATTACCACCGTTGAAGTAACAGACTTGGACTACACTGGGACCTATGTCACAAGCACATCCAATCGGTAATTATTGTCTTTAACGCCTTAGAGATGAAGTGAAGGTGTATTCATTTAGTGTGATACCCCCCTTGTAATTAACCTCATGGCAGAGCTGAGGATGATGGAGCCTAACGGAAACTGCAATGCTTGCATCTTCCGCAACAGCTCTATTTCAATCTTTAATATCCATTTTCTTCCTTTTCAGGGGTCTTTTGAAGGCTGTGGCCTGGAGTTACAGGCGATAGGAACATATCACTTTATGAAACGGGTGGATACGATAGAAACAGGAAAGTTCTTTCCACTGGTTGACAAGACCAGAACTTAGGGATATAGCATCACCATTTAGATTTTGGACGCAGATGAGAAGGAACTGCTTTTCCCAGAGAGTGGTGAATCTGCGGAACTCTCTGCCCAATATTGCAGTGTCGGCTACCTCAGTAAATATATTTAAGACAAAGTTGGATAGAGTTTTGCATAGTAGGGGATTTAAGGGTTAAGGAGAAATGACGTGTAAGTGGAGATGACACCATGCTGAGATGGGGTAATATATTTTCTCATCATTGACTGTTCATGGTGAGTCAGGGAATCTCGTGGGATACACACAAGTAGAGAGTCTATGAACCTACATTGAGACAATCAAAAGTCATTTGTCGGTAAATACAGATTCTCAGTACCTCACTGATCATTATTACATGGTGTGATTCAGAATTTACGTTCCTGGGTGGGCTCGAGGATAAATCTTTTTGTTCAGTGGGATAGTCGAGTCGGATCACATGTGTGAGGTACAAAGCCATCTAGGGCTGGCTAGCGAGCGGTTTCTAACTCCGCATGAATTCAGGAAACTCCGGGAAATCAAAGAAATTTGATTTGTATAATTGGAGTGGATACCTTCAGAAATACGAGTTGGTAAAATTGCCCCAATCTGAGGAGATTGTCAGCCCCCCTGGCTGTGAAGGGAAAACTGCTAGGGATGCTACGATCGATCTGCTAGCAGAGAGGGGGCAGTAGGGGGCGCAACTCAAATCAGTACATACATAAACCACACTATTCTAGGTACAGCAGCTTAAAAATTTGCTAAATATATCGGCACATCCTTGACAGCCTTTCCAATCAACTGGTCATTAGAGAGCAATACATGACCTCGATGACTACGAAGAAAGGAAATTAACTATAATGTGTTTGTATCCAAATGTACACTCAGCTTCACGAGATATACAACGACGTGATGGGGTCACGTTTTGTTTTGAAGAACTCAATGATGATTGTTATGGGTCTTGAAAAAGGGGACCCGGTAGATGCACTCGTCAGATGGCACGAGAGGAGAAGTGAACGTCACACTGTACTTGCATCAACTTGATGGACCGTGTTCCAAGGAGAGTTTAGACCATCATTAGAGCCGGACCATTTAAGAATAGAACCATCAAATAGATCGTTGAGGCCAGTTGCTCCTCACAGTACCGATTAATATAAAACGGTAGTGGAACCCACACATACTGAGGCATGGGTGCTGAGGAAGATTGGTAGAGCGTGGGAAAAGGAGATACAAGGATCAATAAAACACTTTAATGGGAAGGTGATGCCTATTAAATATCAGTCTGTCTGGAGAAATGAGGGAAGGGGACCTCCCTGGCACACTATCCAAAGGCAACTAAGGCCAGACGAAATGGAACAGGACTAGGAACAGGGATAACTAAAGGTGGAGTAATTAAATCCAGCAACAATGGTTAAGGGGGGTGGGGGCACCATAAGAAGGAATGTCCGAACCTGAGACGGGAAAGAGCAGCGCTAAGCGGTTTGCCCTTGAAAAGGAAAGCAAGACCGAGATAATAAAATAATATGGCTGAAACACGACCATCCAGGGAATTGCACGCTGTGGTTCAATAACGGTATCAGACCACACGTATATGGCTGAGTGACTAAAACTAGGATGCAACCGGGTAGCCTCTGGTTAGTGCAAGTTTATTGTTACCCTGTTACCTTGTTATGGGCACTGCCAGATATCGAAAACATCGTCAGCACCACTAATGTAAAAAAAGGCAAACAGATTTGAATGTAATATTATCCCACGTGGATTCATGGGACATAATTTATAAGTCTACCATTGAAAGTTAGAATAGGAGACATAGTGTTGAAGTATTCAATAGTTTTGGTGAAGTTACCCAGGTAGCAGGAACATATAGTAGGGGGTGATTATATGGCCAAATCCGGATTTATTTTAAGCCAGTTAATTGTATGATTTTGAAGATACAACGAGCACGAATACATATAGATATGTATTCATATAGATCGTAGTAGGAGAATATAAGGATAGAATATGCATAATCGTGAAATGCGGGTCAAACTGGAGGACGTGAGCAATGAACAGAAGGTGCAGCAAATTAGTGCAGATAACTCAGACAGATTTCCAAGGCCCTAGCCTGACTGTGGTCAGGTGGCTGGCTGATTGTGCGTTCAAGGTCCAGAACTCAAAGGAGCAATATGTGTTTCCCAATGAAAAATAGAGAAAGATGTCGGTATGGTAATACACAAGCTGCTACAACAAGGAGTACTGAGGCCTGTTGCCTCCACTGATACCTCACCCAAATGGCCAGTGAAGAAACCCGATGGTAGCTGCAGGTTCACAATAAGCTCTCAAAATGGATTCAAAATGGTTGAGTAAGCCAAAAAAGAGTCATTAGATGGACATTTTAGTTGAAAGGAAGAAATATTAGTCTAAGGAGTATAAACACAGTAGTAATGATAACCTGCTGTACCAAGGAAGTAAAAATGTGCTTCAGGTTATCATAGCAAATGGCCTCAGGGGTTTCTTGTATCAAAAGTAAAAAAAAAAGTGAACACGAAAGAGTGAAAGATCAGAGAACAAAAGCACAAATAGTTTGTATATGGTTCCTCATCAGTACAGGATGGTGAGAGGAGAACTGGGTGAGGCACATACGTAGAGGATAAATATCGATAGGAAATGTATACTATAGCATTAAAGTTGCCGAAACCCAGGAGAGCACAGGCAGCAAATTCGGCAGCTGCAGCTAACCTGGTTAGACAGCCGGAGAGTTTGACGCCAGAATCGGACGTAGTACATGATCGAATGTAGATTGCAACTGCATTACAGAATATTTGTCTCTGGTCGGAGCGCCTAGCATCTGCTCTTCTATTAAAATGAATATTTAAGGAGGTAAAGGGAAAACTAAGGATTCATAAAGGGAAATAGAAAGTTTGACGAATTGGTGAAGCAATATGTTTTATTTTGGCAGGAATGGCAGCCATCTATTGGGGAGATTGGGAGGTAGAAGGAACAACAGATTACGATTATGGATTGTACAAATGAGCGGGAAGAAATATATATATATACATACATACACACAACGATAGTAGGATAGTAGGAGACCAGGGTCTAAAATGTACGATGAACACAAGAGACTACCTGTCAAAGATGGAGTTGTCCATCTGGTTCCAGAGGGAGGAAGAAACCAGGTGACCCATTGGTACCATAATACATGGGACACCAGGGATACGACCACCCCCCAAGAAAAGATCCAGGAAGTGTGCTGGTGACAGCAGAAGAAGGATGATGTTGATATTTTGTGAAACATTTGCTTGATTAGTGCACAGTATAATCCTCATTGAAATGTAAGGAAGAGAGGCATTCAAACACAACTGACCAGTAGAAAGGTCTTGGTCTACTTTACAAACAGATTAAATTATTCTCTTACCGCAGCAGGAGGGTAAAGATATGCCCTGGTAATAATAGATAGCTTTATAGCGTGGGTAGATAAATATTCACATACTGGGTCTAGCTCGGAGTATTGAAGCGGATTAAGGCACACAAGCATTCTCAGCTATAACAGACACAGCAAAGTCTATTACAAAAATCTTTTCGGAAAAGATATCCACTTGCTGGAAAATACCACGTATACCAAAACACATATTTCAATGCCCTGATAAAGGAAGATGTCATGACATTTTTAGCGATCATACACTGATTTCATAAACCCCGTAGACTGCAATCAAGAGGTCGTGTGTGGAAAGAATGAATTGTACACAGAAAAATTATGATTTAAAAATGGTGCAACAGCATGGGACATCATTAGGCTGTTATGATAATATGGAATATATTAGCATTTTCAACAGGTTACTCCCCTTATAAATTTATCACTGGATGGGACATGGAAGGTTTACAGGAGATGATTGGATGAAAGTTGTTGGAACACGAAATCAATGGGATTGTGTCAGAAATGAGGGTACAACATTGATAGAGTCCATGAAAGAGGACTGTTATGTGGCAGCCCAACAGAAAGGGAAAACGAAACAACAGAGTAAAATCTACTTTGACTCAGAGGTCATCTGGTTTCGGAATTTCTACGGACAAAGAGTGATGATTAGAATACACTGACCTTCATTATTAAATCGAAGCTTTTGCGGGGCTGGTTGAAATTATAGGCAAACCAAGTCCATCAGTGTACAATCTATGATATTATGTTGTCTGTATTCCTGGACAATTACTAGTGAGAAGCTGACCCAGTAGCTCCGGTGACGTAGAGTAAATTGAATGGAGATCCAACAGTTTAAATTTTGTGAAACACTATAAGAGCGAGGATTTCCAAATATGCCGCGACCGTAACACTTCAGCAAAGAGAGACCAACATCGCAGTTACGGAGGAGCACACGGATACGTGGAGATGGGGAGTGCGAGGAATGTCAGGCCAGCGTAGAGCGTATTTCCCTGTAGGGAAAACTGCTGGGGACTCGGTCCAATCCCTGTAAAACCCCAGTAGTCACCACTTCCAACATCGAAAACGGTCCATTTATTGTGGCTCTCTGCCTTTAACCTGTGGATTACTTTGGATTCCACAAATGTAAATTAACCGCAATCCCAAGTGCTTATCAGAAAAAATCTTACATTACACCTACACCACTTTCTTCATTTTCCAATTTTCCATCTGTTTATCCATTTCTGAACCCACGCGGACTCTGCCAACGCTATTGTTGCTGTCCATCCAGCCCCGTGGGTGGAGATGTGGGGTCTAGACCTCTGTGTCCCGGCCTGTAGGACACTGATTACAGAGTACAATGGAAAGATTGACTATCCGTGGTTCACTTTAACAGTTGTATTGGAAACGTGTGTCTGAATTTTGGGCTAATTGTGGGACAGAATATCTTTGCTGTCTGAAACTGTGTAACTTATGAGCTGACGGTCTGTCGGTGCTCTGTAATACATGATATGTTTGAGAGAGGTGCGGCTGCCCCATATTTTGTCCCTGGTCTGAAGGTAATATCGGATTTGAATGAAGTCTTTCCTGGTGGGTCGGAGAAGGAAACTGTGTCAGTGAATGAGAGCTAGAAGTCAGACCGCTGTGTGGAGCGGACTGTGCAGACAATGCAAGTATCAATATGTCTGTCTGTCAGTCCTTCTCTCTCTCCCCCGCCCCTCTCTCTCTCTCTCTCTCTCTCTCTCTCTCTCTCTCTCTCTCTCTCTCTCTCTCTCTCTCTCTCTCGCTCTCTGTCTCTCTCACTCTCTCCCTCTCCCATCCGCGTACCTACAAAAACTTTCAATGATACAATTGAATCTTCAAACACCACATACGCACACAGTTCCTTCCACACACGCTCGACCTTCCCAATAAATAGAATTTACCAAATATCCCTCTTGCATATTTCACCTTTCACCCCAAACCTATGAATTCCAATTGAAGATTCATCCAGAGGATGGAGAAAACCTCCGGGCATTCTCCGAGTCTTTATGTGACACTCACAAGTTTATATATTCCTCTAAGATCATCATTAATCTTCCGAAGTTCAATGGAATAAATTCTTAACATATTCATCCTATCATTCTAACTCTTGTCTTCAGTCCCCGAACTCCTCTTTTCAATTTATCGCTGCACACTTTAAAGTTTACTGACATTTCAAAACTCCAGGTAGCGGATCGAAACAAACCTGAATGTTCTATCTACAAACTCGCCAACATGTTTTACAGCTGCAACATAACGTCTCAACTCCTGTGCTCAGTGATCTGATTGTGAAAGCCACTGTGATTCGAGCTCAATACGAGACGATCTGCCCGTGACGCTGTTTTCCTGGAATTATCGCTCTGTAGCCCCAGGTCTCTTTTTAAATACTGCACACTAAATTCCTCCTTCTTAACCTTGTGTATCTTTCCTCACAGACCAGCCCATATTTGCGTGTATTAAATTCCATGTGTCATTTGTCAACCCATTTGTCAACGTCAAGCTACAAGGTTGGATAGAGTTCCTGCCTATAAAAACGTTCCCAATCTCGAGTTCATCATTAATTCTACTGATTGTGTTTTCCACATCGTCATCTAAATCATTAAAATACATGATAATTATCAAAGGACACAGCATGAATCCTGCAGAGCCCTTGTCACACTCATTCAAACATCCACTCCCTGCTAATCCAGAAATGAGCGTTCATCATTCTGTCCACAATCCGCAGTTAACGTCTTTTGGTTGCGTAACCTATTATGATCAAAGGTCCCTTGAATATTGCTGTCGATATCTTTTGTATGCTCAGATGAACGTACCTGTGGCGTGTTTTATTTTGATAAATGTCATCAGTTGTTATTTGTGCCTTTCGAAATGACTAACTAGTACAACCAAAGAAAATAAATAATTCTATCTCCCCGTTCAATAAGGTGTACTCCATTTCACCTGCCGAGCTAAAGTCCCGCCCCCAGTGTCACTGGCGGATGTGCTCGGATGAATGTGAGGAAGTAAACCTGTTTGACGTTGATCGTCGATGTTAATTGTTCAAGATGGTAGCCTATGTTAGAAAAAAAACTGATCTGAAAATGTTCCACTTCAGAAGCTGAAGACACGTGTCTTCGAAATCAAATTAGCAATGCTCATATTATATTTAGCTTTAATTTGAAGCATCCTTAAGGAGACAAATTCATGGCTCAGTGATAGAATGAGAAACAAAAACAACTTTAATGTCAGTGTCTGTGTGGCTGGTTGTCCCTGATGTGACTGACGTGATGACCTCATTAATTGCCTCAGTGGAATTGCTCACAATTGCATATAAATTTATAAAACCGATCACCGTTCCTTAAGAAGAGATAGCGTACAACTGAACGCTGCTTCTGCCGGAATATGGGATATCGAGCGATTTACTACATCTCGGCCATTTTCCATCCTGAAATCGAAGCGATCGGTGTCCCTGGTAAGATATTGGATCTGGTCACTATATGTGTAGTCATCGTCTTGCTTTTGTTCCGCTGCACAGCTCGGACATTCAGCCAGCACGAAATCTACCCTCCTCTGTTTTTCTTTTTTTCTCTAGAATGGAGAGTTCGAGCATCTGCTAGCTTTGCTTTTATCTTCCATATTTTGTTCCATGTGATATTTTTTTCCTGTCAATTCAGTTGATGTCGATATTGGCACAGTATCATAATTCCACCTTGATCGGACTTCTGAATCGATACTGGTCTACGGGTTTCTAGGTCTAAGTCTTTTTCAATGCAGATACTTCGACCTTACAAAAACATCATGACAGCCTTTCTCTAATGACCGGCCAGTCTATTTTCTTCCATATATCAGGTAAAGAGAACGTGTGCTTTCTCTCTCATTGATTACACTTTTTTCCCACTAAATATAATCCCGTCAGATGTTTCACCTCAAATAATGGGAATGCTGTTGGTTTTGGAGCGTTTGATGGTTCACGTGTGCCGTGAAATTCAGATCTGAACTGTCGGAAGCTCGCCAGCCCACTGTTTCTCCAGTCCATTATAGTCAACTCGCGGTAGTGCCCCAACGGAGCCCACACAGACTGGATTCCTGCTCTCCACTTCCCACAACATGTATACCCTGCATAACATCGAACAATATCGGGAATTCAAACGCATGCAGCTAACCATGTTTCTGTTCTTTCAGCCCTCCCTCCAAATTTCTTGTAATTAATTTAACGGCGATTGTGATCCTATCTCGGGGAAAATGCGGACTCTCCAAATGCATCACCCGTTACCTTGTTGAAATGGCAACAGTGGATCTGATGGTGGTTATCGTTTTCGCTTTAGTGGAACAGACCCACAATATCTACATTTATTCCAGATCGCTGCTCATCACTCCTGTATCCGCACTGACATATATCTTTGTAATTGCAACAATAGAATGTTCTGTTTGCTTTACGGTCAGTTTTACCTTCGATCGTTTCATCGCAATATAACCATATAACCATATAACAATCACAGCACGGAAACAGGCCATCTCGGCCCTCCTAGTCCGTACCGAACACTTAATCTCACCTAGTCCCACCTACCCGCACTCAGTCCATTCCTGTCCATAATATGTTGTCGAAAGCTGCAGGAAAGATACTGCGCTGAGTGAACAGCTCAGTGATTATGGTGACGGTGGTTTTAGTGAGTTGCGGCAGAGGTGTGCCGTTTTACTTTGCCATTGAACCTTACATCATTATTGACAACAAACCATGGCGTTACTCCTTAACACGCGAATACGCTACTTCACCCCTGTGGAAAATATACGAAATACTGGATAACATTTTAACACCGTTGCTACCGATCGGTTTAATTCTAGTGTTCAATGGGTTAACAGTAAGACATATCATTGCCCCAAATAGAATCCGCAGATGGCTTCGGAACAGCAGTAATAATCTGAACGATACCGAAGTGAAAATGGCAGAAAATAGATGATTTTTTTGCTATATCTGCTAATTTCATATTATTGTACATACTCTTTGTAATTCATTCCCTGAAATGGCAACGGCAAAACTATTTTTATCAGGACAAATATTTGAGGTCTCCTGTATATATACTACAGCAATTTGGGTACATGTTGCAATTACTCAGTGTGTGCCCCAATACTTTTATCTATACACTGACACAGAAGAAATTCGGAAAAGAGCTGAAGAACGGAATGAAGTGTGTCTTTACATTAAGTGGCCACCTGTGTAGATAACGTACATGTCCAATTGCAATTCAGTACAGTTTCGAATCTGGTTTGGCAAATATGCCATACATTTATACAACCGTATATCTTGCCACTCTTCAATCGCAAAAATCCGCGGAGGATCGCACACTTCAGACAGTTAATGTAGTCAACTTGGCGACGATTATTACATTAGTTGATGTACTCCGCACTGTCACAGAGATCGGATAATCACAAGGAAAGGAAAGGCTTCTGGATATTACCGGATGCATATGTTTCAAAATGGACAGAGTCGAATAAAAGAGGTTGAAAGGAGTTACTTTGAAACAGAGGGAGATTATGATAGTAACACAGCAGCAGAAAGCGAAGAACCAGTGGAGAGATTGTCTATAATCAGATTGTGAGTAGAACTCAGAAGCAGAAAGGGAGCAATCATTAGCTTTTAGTATTCAGTGCAGCCCATACATCACTAAAAAAAAATGACAGGGAGGAATTATTCTGAAGATAGATTTTGGACAGGCGCCATATGAACACGGTGGTGCCGTGTGGAACTTTAACTTCACTAACATTCATTGTCATTTTCTCGCGTTTAAAGTTTTAGATAGGGCGGAATTTCTCAGTTGTGTCCAGAAAGGAAAGCTAGCATAATGAGCAGACAGGCGGACTGGAGAACAGTCCATCCTGGATCGAGTACTACAAAATGAAACGGATCAGCTGACAGATTTATTCGCAGGTCATCTATTCGAGATTAACGGTAAACTGACACCAGGAGAGACACTATGGGAAGTATTTAAGTGCTGCTGTTGGGTAGGAACTTGGGAGCCGAATCTGAGAAGTGGCGTGCTCTGTGAAATGCGCAGCAGTTAATTCTTAATGTATCACTTGCATTGGTGTTCAGTGTGGGCTTGACTCATTGAGGTGCGTAACGGAATGTCGTGTAAAGTTACTCTTGCTGACAAGAGGGATGGAATACGTCTTCGAGAAGAAGAAAGAAAGAAAGAAAATTAAGTGTCAGGAAGAAAGTAATCAGTGCCATGGAAAATCAGAAGTTAGCCTAGACGGAAATTAAAAATCAACTTAGGTGACCAGAGCAGCCTTTGGAGAGTCGCATTAAGGGAGGCGAAATACAGGACTGGCGAGACAGAGGTTGGTACAGATCAGAGATAAAATGGTACGTATTAGTCTGTAGTGTAAGGATGCAGTGAAAGTCCTCAGTGGCCCTTTGCTTCGCCAGTAAGCAGGACAGTAATGAATGTGGATATAGCGTTAAAAGGAAGGGACATGTGGATGATAACAGATGTGCTTTGTAAATTGCAAAGATTAACATAGACCATTCGCAGATGGCAGAAGGGATATATTTGGAGAAATTGAGCGAAGATATTGCTGCGATTTTGGAGACGATATTTCCATCTTCACTGGCTATAAAAGTTGGACCAGAGGATTGGAGGAAAGCAAATGATTTTTTTTTCAGAAAATGCAACAGGGATAGCCCTGAGATTTACTGGCCAGCGAGTCCTAAGTCAGTAATGATCAAACTATTGTAGATGATTCATTGGGAAAGAATTTACATAGAAAATAGAATAGTACAGCACATTACAGGCCTTCTGCCCACAATTTGGGCCGACCCTCAATCTCTGCCTCCCATATAACCCCACAAATTATATTCCTCCATATACCCGTCAAGTAGTCTCTTAAACTTCACTTATGTATCTGCCTCCACCACTGACTCAGGCAGTGCATTCCACTCACCAACCACTCTCTGAGTAAAAAGGCCTTCCTCTAATATCCCTCTTGAACTTCCCTCCCCTTACCTTAAAGCCATGTCCTCTTGTACTGAGCAGTGTTGCCTGGGGAAGAGGCGATAGCTATTTATTCTGTCTATCTTGTACAACTCCATCATGTCTCCTCTCATCCTCCTTCTCTCTAAAGAATAAAGCCCTAGCTCCCCTAATCTTTGATCATAATCCATACTCTCTAAACCAGGCAGCATCCTGGTAAATCTCCTCTGTACCCTTTCCAATACTTCCACATCCTTCCTATAGTGAGGCGACCAGGACTGGACATAACATTCCAAGTGTGGCCTAACTAGAGTTTTACAGAGCTTTATCATTACATCGCGGACCTTCACCCCCATCCCTCTGCTGCTCCACACTACTAAGTATCCATTTACTTTGTACTCTGCCTTGGGGTTTGTGAGCATCTGTAGAAAAACCCTCTGTCTGGGGATAGGCCACATGGTTTTGTGAGGTCAGGTCGTCCCTTATGAATGTGTTTGAATCGTTTTAAAAAGTGAAAGTAAAACTATACAGCTGAAGTCAGAGCAGTCGATATAAGATGTGCTAATTTTATGAATTGTTTGTCAGGGTTATGCATGGTGGGCACATTGAGAAATTTAGACGGCATTCCATCTAGGCCCTAGGGGTCGGCAACGTTTACCACTGAAAGAGCCAATATGGACCCATTTCCCACAGAAAAGAAAACACTGGGAGCCACAAAACCCGTTTGACATTTAAAATGAAATAACACTGCATACAACGGTTTTTTTTTGCCTTTATGCTATGTATAAACAAACTATAATGTGTTGCCTGGACTCATAAATGTCCAATTAACACAGGGAGATTAGGGAGTAGATGGACGGAATTTTGCCAGGAGGACAGCGGGTAGTGGTGTACCGCAAGGAAGGGACAAACTTCAGTACAGTTTACGACTGTTTCTCCAGCCTGCTATTACAGTGTTCTGAGCGACAAAGTTTAATTTGACTATCCTGTAACATTTCGATAATTTATTGAATCATGCAGACGAAGCAAGTAATCTGCTGAATTTCAGAATGGAACTTCACGCTATGCAATCTGAACTCCCGTCAACATATTACAGGTCCGATACAACAATAACATGGAAACAATATTTTCCAATGATATATCAACGTCAACATTTCAAAGTCTCCAGCAGCACCTTCTTGTTCTCTCCAAATGAAGCAACCTCAGAAAAAGCGAATATCGAATTCCTAATTCGAGTACACATGAATTTGTCCTAATGTCAATTTACCTTTGAACAGGTGGTTTATCGTACCTGGTCTAGATACACGCATATCCTGATCCCTTTAACCATGACTCAACATGGCCGATTTGAAATCTGCATCTCTCTCTCTGAAATCAATATCAAAGCAGACAAATAAAATAACACTTTCTAAATGTGGATGTAAGGCAGAACAAACATCCAAGTTTACACTTTTCTACCTTCAAAACCGTTGTAGGTAACTGACGTATACAGAAGAAATATTTAATTGCCAGTGTGAAGTTTCTTATCAAACGTTCTAAGGAGTAGAAGAAAGCAAGATGAGGGTTCGTTCCGGCCCCAGATACACACGCAATTCACGTAATTTCGGAAAGAAAACCACACTCTGAACTTCATGTCAGCTCCTGGAAGATGATTACTTTCAACGAAACAGACATTTTCAGGTATTGATATCATTTTGTGAAATAGTAGGTTAAGTAAAACATCCTGACAATACAAACCTAGCAAACACACGACAGACTTCAGTTCATTCACGCACGAATTACCTCTCTTTATCTATCAAGTAATCTCACAATTGTTCAGTGATCGTAGAATATTTTACATTCTCAACACAGTTACACTATAGGCTATAGTAGAATGTGGCATTTTTTAAGGTTTGAGGACATAATAAATAATCCATAGTTATAATCATACAATGTTTAAGATATCCTTTCGAGTCTAAAGCAAAATGACTATAGAAGCTATGTATCGTCGTCACGTTAACAGTCAACATATTTAAATCATGAAGTCGCCACGTCAGAATACCCCCAATGCCTTTCACGTGTCTCACCTCCAATCTCTGACATTAGGATTGAGATTAACTGAACGTAATGCTCTATAGAATCTTGTGTAATAATCCCCATTAACAGCGTTGAATTAAGATTTGGACATTACTGATAACTTTTCCAAACACACCTACCTTGAACTACCGTGTTTCCCGTTTACATATGGAGTGAAGGCAGTGTGATATCTCCGTTATAATCCCACAAATGCACTTTATTATTCACATTTTATAAGCATTCATTTTACGAAGTCTCCCAGCTTCACTGCGTGCAAGGAAAGAGGGATCAAACAATACCAAATATTTTGTAAATAATTTCTTGCTGCCAGCCACTATATATTAACCACATAAAATTCAAATTGTAGAGATGTAAATTGACTTGAGAGTGCAAGATATGCTAAAGGTTAACATGTAGGTTGAGTCGGTTGTAAAGAAGGCGAAAGCAATGTTGGCATTAATTTCTAAATGTTTAGAATACAAGAGCTGGGATGTGGTGTTGAGGCTGTTTAAAGCATTAGCACATGGTTGGAGCATTGTGTGCAGTTTTGGGCTCCTTATTTTAGAAAGTATATACTAACTTTGAGAGGGTTCAGAGAAGATTCACAAGACTTATTCCAGGACTGAGAGGGTTAGCGTATGAGGAATGTCCAGCAGCTCTTGCGCAGTGTTCCTTGGAGTTCAGGAGAATGAGCGGGAATCTCATAGAAACATTCCGAAATGAAAAAGGCTTGAACAGATTTGATATGGCAAAGTTATTTCCCATGGGAAGGGATACTTGGGCACGACTTCAGGATTGAAAGGTTCATTTTACAACTGAGATGGTGAGAAATTACCATTTTTAGAGGATGTTAAATCTTTGGAATTTGTTGCCATGATCGGCTGTGGAGACAAAGCCATCGAGTGTATTTGAGGCAGATATAGTTAGGCTCTTGATTAGCCAGGCCATCAAAGGGTATTGAGTGAAAGCAGCGGAGTGGAGATGACTGCATGAAGTGGATCAGCCCATGATTTGAATGGCAGAACAGACTCGATGGGCTGAATGACCTATTTCTGCTTCAATATCTTATGGTCTCTTGGTCTAATATAAGTGAGTTCTGGCTCTAACCTGCCTTGATATAATGTGGATTCACTGATGGGTTGACGTAAATGAAGTTGGGCTCTCGCCACGCATCTAGTTTCATTTGGTTACACATGTGGCATAATCTTATTTTAATGACCAAAGGTAACTTACGAGATAATATAATTCACCTCCTTGCGTTTCCCTGTATTAAGTGTTAAGTGTTAAGAATGTAATTCCTTGCATTTATGATGCGATGTGTTACGGTGGTAGGGTATGCGCTGATGGAAAAACCACTTACACATATATCCTTTCCTCTGCGGTACCCAGACGGTGTACTGCTTTCCGGTGATCAGTTACCTGTAACAGCTCCCTGTGAACATCCGCGAGCACTGATGTCCCAACAACCTAAGCAATTCGCCTCATATTCTGAAGCCGAAACGATGCAGTGGACTTTATACCGTCGTTTAAGTTTCCTGCCAATGTTACCTTACATTGCGTCATTTCTCTGTTCACGAATGCGGAAGGAAGTAGGAGCAGTGTTGCTGACAGTAGAACTGTCCCTGTTTTGAGGTGGCAGGAGATGTTTCGGCGTAGGCTGCGTATTAAGGCCATAACTATACGGAGATGCGTTACCTCTTCCATCATGAACGTCCCCTCATATTTCAGATTCCAAAGCCTCTATTATTTCCCTCTGAATGGGCAAGTTCACCCTGCCGCTTTTCCATCTGCTTCAGATACTCCATGTTGTCTCCAGTGTACTGGTATTTTTTTTCCCTGATAATGACTTCGGCATTACAGGCATAATGTGTTTAAATCAGTGCACATGTTCCTCAATCCATCCACTGTGTTATAGGCTCATGTGCTTCTGATCATTCAATCGTTTCTTTAACACGTTTCCTAAAATTCATAGAAATGCATCATTTCTACGCTCCTCGCTTTCAGCCTTCTCATAAATATGTTGCCTTCTCCGTAAGGTAAACATCTTCAATTCAGGGCGGATCACCACATCATGGAAAGCTTGATTGCTTTTTTAATCCGCCCCTTTCAGCGTTATCTTCCTGCCGGCATTCTAACCAATCCTCGATTAATCACCCTTTTGCACTAGCTCCTTTAAATTTCGCACGTCACGCTGTCACATGTGCAAATATCCAAATCTTTAACACAGTGTTTTCATTTTCCTTTACGCCTTCCTGATCTACGTACCTTCCAGACTGCGGACAATTCGTCATTACCTACTTCTCCATCAGAATATTTAAAGAAAAGGCAAGTTATGACTGCGATGTGAAAGTTATGGGTGACTTTAAATCGCCAAATATTGGGTGGACGAACCAGTGACTGGGATCAGCGGAAATTGAATTCATTGAGTGCTTAAATGATTGTTCTTTGACCAGGTATTTAATGCACCTACAAGAGGAAAGTCCTGACTAGATTTAATATATTGTATGAATCACGATAAAATTTTAAGTACGGAAGTTGTTGAGCCTTTCCAGAAAAGTGATTATAACATAGTTCGTCTTGGTTTTTGGGAGAGTACATCAATAAAAACCAAAGGCACTGAGTTGAATTTCGGAGAGACAGAGTTTGTGCAGATGCGGCAAAGACGTTAGAAGGCAAACTGGACCTTGAACAACAATGGAGCAGATTTCAAGATGGAATAACGCAGTGCCCGAGGCTACCATACCCGTATTCGGGAGAAGCACTATAAGCCATAGATGAAAGTTTAAATTTCAATGTAATGATTATTATCAGAATATATGGATGCCAGCATCTACAACCTGAGATATTTTTACTTCTGCGAGAATACTTAGCAGGTGATTAGAAGAGTACATAGATGAATAAAAACATACATAAAATATTGTAGAAGAGACAGCTGTATAAGGAATACAGAAATAATTGTAATCGTCGGACATATGAAAAATATGACAGCTATAGGCAAGAGGGACATTCGGATTGCCGAAGGATATTCCCGATATTGTAAGATCGAATCAAAGCGATACAGTATTTACAATGATCCATTAGTAATAGCAAAGACAAGGGGGAAATTCAGTATTTCAGATAACAGTGAGGTGTTAAATTATGCAGAGAAGGACATGGTGGTAATGTTAACTCATATTTTGGTGATGTATTGATCTGAGAAGATGTTAGCAATAAGCCAGCAAGCGTAGAGAAAAAATAAATAATGTCGTTTTATGTGACTTAAAGATCTTACAAAGTGAGATCTTGTGCCAGCTGTAAAGGCTGAAAGATGGTAAATCTATATCAGATGGCATATTTCCATTGTAACTTATCTGTGATTATATGCATAATCCCCTATCACGTATTTTCCGTAAGAGTTTGGCGAGTGCTGCAATCCTCAAGGACCGGAAATGGGTTAACGTTGTCCTGGTATATGAGAAGGGTGTCTGCATATACCCTCCTGACGAAAGACCAGTAAGAGTAACGTGTATGGGAGGTAAGATAATGGAAACAATAATGGAAAATGAGTAGCTAATGTAAATGATCAGAACAGCTTGTTAGCTGAAAGCCAGCATTCGTTCAGAGAGGGAACATTGTGCTTCGGGCTGATACCACTTAGACAGTCCATTCATTTCAGTTGGATCTCAACAAAATCCACGTTAGACAACTATTAGGACATCTATAACCATATAACCATATAACAATCACAGCACGGAAACAGGCCATCTTGGCCCTCCAGTCCGTGCCGAACCCTTAAACTCACCTAGTCCCACCTATACGCACTCAGCCCATAACCCTCCACTCCTTTCCTGTCCATATACCTATCCAATTTTACCTTAAATGACACAACTGAACTGGCCTCTACTACTTCTACAGGAAGCTCATTCCACACAGCTATCACTCTTTGAGTAAAGAAATACCCCTCGTGTTTCCCTTAAACTTCTGCCCCCTAACTCTCAAATCACGTCCTCTAGTTTGAATCTCCCCTACTCCCAATGGAAACAGCCTGTTCACGTCAACTCTATCTATCCCTCACAAAATATTAAATACCTCGATCAAATCCCCCCTCAACCCTCTACGCTCCAATGAATAGAGACCTAACTTGTTCAACCTTTCTCTGTAACTTAATTGCTGAAACCCAGGTAACATCCTAGTAAATCGTCTCTGCACTCTCTCTAATTTATTGACATCTTTCCTATAATTCGGTAAACAGAACTGCACACAATATTCCAAATTTGGCCTTACCAATGCCTTGTACAACTTTAGCATTACATCCCAACTTCTGTACTCAATGCTTTGATTTATAAAGGCCAGCGTTACAAAAGCCCTCTTCACCACCCTATCTTCATGGGACTCCACTTTCAGGGAACTATGCACAGTTATTCCTAGATCTCTCTGTTCCTCTGCATTCCTCAATGCCCTACCATTTACTCTGTATGTTCTATTTGGATTATTCCTGCCAAAATGTAGAACCTCACACCTCTCAGCATTAAACTCCATCTGCCAACGTTCAGCCCATTCTTCTAACCGGCATAAATCTCCCTGCAAGCTTTGAAAATCCACCTCATTATCCACAACACCTCCTACCTTAGTATCATCGGCATACTTACTAATCCAATTCACCACCCCATCATCCAGATCATTTATGTATATTGCAAACAACATTGGGCCCAAAACAGATCACTGAGGCACCCCGCTAGTCACCGGCCTCCATCCCGATAAACATTTATCCACCACTACTCTCTGGCATCTCCCATCTAGCCACTGTTGAATCCATTTTATTACTCCAGCATTAATACCTAACGACTGAACTTCCATGTGTTCCAAAGGCTTTACTGAAGTCCATATAGACTACATCCACTGCCTTACCCTCGTCAACATTCCTCGTAACTTCTTCAAAAAATTCAATAAGGTTTGTCAAACATGACCTTCCACACACAAATCCATGCTGGCTACCTATAATCAGATCCCGTCTATCCAGATAATTATAAATAATATCTCTAAGAATACTTTCCATTAATTTACCCACCACTGATGTCAATAATTGCTAGGCTTCCTTCTGGAACCCCTTTTAAACAATGGAACCACATGAGCAATACGCCAATCCTCCGGCACAATCCCCGTTTCTAATGACATATTAAAGATCTCCGTCAGAGCTCCTGCTATTTCTATACAAACTTCCCTGAAGGTCATGGGGAATATCCTGTCAGGACCCGGAGATTTATCCACTTTTAAATTTCTTAAAAGCGCCAGTACCTCCACATCTTTAATTGTCATAGGTTCCATAACTTCCTTAATTGTTTCCCACACCTTAGACAATTCAATATCCTTCTCCTTAGTGAATACCGAAGAGAAGAAATCATTCAAAATTTCTCCCATCTCCTTCGGTTCCACACATAGCTGACCACTCTGATTCTCTAAGGGTCCAATTTTATCCCTCACTATCCTCTTGCTTTTAATATAACTGTAGAGACCTTTCGGATTTACTTTCACCTGATTTGCCCAACCAACCTAGTATCTTCTTTTAGCTTTTCTAATCTCTTTCTTAAGATTCCTTTTACATTCTTTATATTCCTCGAGCAATTCCTTTACTCCATGCTGCCTATATCTATTGTAGACATCCCTCTTTTTCTGAACCAAATTTCTAATATCCCTTGAAAACCATGGTGCTCTCAAACCTTTAACCTTTCCTTTCACCCTAACAGGAACATAAAGATTCTGTACCCTCATAATTTCACCCTTAAATGACCTCCATTTCTCTATTACATCCTTCCCATAAAACAACTTGACCCAATCCACTCTCTCTAAATCCCTTCGCATCCCCTCAAAGTTAGCCTTTCTCCAATCAAAAATCTCAACTCCAGGTCCAGTCCTGTCCTTCTCCATAATTATATTGAAGCTAATGCTATTGTGATCACTGGACCCGAAGTGCTCCTCAACACATACATATGTCAGCTGACCTAACGCATTCCCTAACAGGAGATCCAACACTGCCCCATCTCTAGTCGGTACTTCTATGTATTGTTGCAAAAACTATCCTGCACACATTTCACAAACTCTAAACCATCCAGCCCTTTTACAGAATGAGCTTCCCAGTCTACGGGAAGCTCATTAAAATCTCCCACAATCACCACCTTGTGTTTACTACAAATATCTGCTATCTCCTTACACATTTGCTCTTCCAACTCACGCGCCCCATTAGTTGGCCTATAATACACTCCTATCAGTGGTGTTTCACCTTTCCCATTCTTCAATTCCACCCAAATGGCCTCCCTAGAGGAGCTCTCTAATCTATCCTTCCAAAGCACAGCCATAAGATTTTCTTGGACAAGCGATGCAACACCTCCTCCTCTGGCACCACCTACTCTATCACACCTGAAGCAACTAAATCCAGGAATATTTAGTTGCCAATCACACCCTTCCTGCAACCATATTTCACTAATAGCTACAACATCATAATTCCAGGTATCAATCCGCGCTTTAAGCTAATCCACCTTTCTTACAATGCTCCTAGCATTAAAATAGATACATTTAAGATACTCTCCATCTCCTCCTCTCTTTCCATCCCTAACAATGCATTCAAATTTATTATCCTTTTCTTTCTTCTCCCCTACATCTTCGAGCTGAGCGCATCCCTTCTCCATCACCTGCCTTTCCTCCCTCACACACTGTCTATTTACTTGCTCCACTGGTGAACTAACCTCTCTCCCATAGTCTCCTCAAATAGTCCCCTCCCCCATCTTACTAGTTTAAAGTCCGCCCTGTAGCCGTAGCAAACCTCCCCGCTAGGATATTGGTCCCCCACGATTCAAGTGTAACCCGTCCTTCTTGAACAGGTCACTCCTGCCCCAGAAGAGGTCCCAATGATCCAGAAACTTGAATCCCTGCCCCCTGCTCCAATCCCACAGCCACGCATTCATCCTCCACCTAATTCTATTCCTACTCTCACTGTCGCGTGGTACAGGCAGTAATCCCGAGATTACTACCTTTGCGGTCCTTCTTCTTAACTGCCTTCCGAACTCCCTATACTCTCGTTTCTCCCTCTTCCCCTTTCCTTGTTATGTCATTGGTACCTACATGTACCGCGACCTCTGGCTCTTCACCCTCCCACTTCAGGATATCTTGGACGCGATCAGAAACGTCCCGAACCCTGGCACCAGGGAGGCAAATTACCATCCGGGACTCCCGGTCACCTCCACAGAAACGCCTGTCTGAGCCCCTGACTATTGAGTCCCCTATTACTATGGACTTCTTTCTTCTAACCCTACCCTTCTGAGCTACAGGGCCGTCCTCTGTGCCGGAGGCTCGGCCACTGTCTCTCCCACCAGGTAGGCTGTCCCCCCCAACAGTACTCAAACATGAGTACTTATTGTCAAGGGGTAGAGCCACTGGGGTACTCTCTAGTACCTGCCTCTTCCCCTTCCTGACTGTAACCCATCTATCTGCCTCCCGTGGTCCCGGAGTGACCACCTGCCTGTAACTCCTCTCTATCACCTCCTCACTCTCCCTGACCAGGCGAAGGTCATCGAGCTGCAGCTCCAGTTCCCTAACTCGGTCCCTCAGGAGCTGCAGTTCGGCGCACCTGGCGCAGATGTGGACGTCCGGGAGGCTCGGAGACTCCAGGATCTCCCACATCCGACACCGAGAACAACAAGCTGCCCTCACACTCATACCTCCCAAATAACTGAAAATACAAGAACTAAAAGATAAGCCGACTGTGCCCTCGTCCACCTAAGCCCTCTGAGCCCAAGCCCTACACTCTGCGCCCGGCTCACTCCGCTGCCCGCAAACGAAGCTGCCCGCTTCTGAAGGCGGCGTTCTTTATATATCTTCCCTCCTTCCTGGGCCTCCTTCACGCGCCTGCGCAGTCCCGCCTCTCAGAACTCCGATCTGAGAAGCAATTGGACAATTTGAAAATGGCCGCCGCCGCACTTCCTCTCAAGCCTCGCTGTCCTCTTCCAAAAGAGGACATCTTCCAAAATCTAATGAAAGTAAATGTGAAGTATTGCAGATAGCAAGTGGGAATATTACATATAAGTATACAATCGGGGACTTGCATTAGAAAGTATACTGAATGAAAGAGATTCGGACAAGCTGATAGAGACATCCCTTTCCAAATCTAGACAATGCTCAGAAGTGACTAGGTCATGGAATATTGGGGTATATAATGTGCTCGGTAACGTTCAGTCCAGGGACGTCCTCTTCAAGCTGTATTATGCGCTTGTGCAGGCATACCTTGAATACTCTGTACAATCATGATCTCCATATTGTGTGAGTGATGTGAAGGCACTGGAGACAGTTCAGACAGGGGCGACTAATCTTACCTCAAGTCTGCAGGGTATCAGCTATGAAGAAAGATAGAAAGAATTAAATATCGTTAGCTTCGGTACACTTAGAAGGAGAGGAATTAATTGTGAGACTGAGTAATAGCATTTTATTTTCTGGGTTATTGATAGAGAATATTATATTCCAGTGTCTTTTGGAAAATCATGCTAAAACTGTCTGACCTATAACTGCTTATTTGCATGTTTCTCTGGAATGCGTCTTCCTGCCGCTCTCTCTCTCTCTCTCTCTCTCTCTCTCTCTCTCTCTCTCTCTCTCTCTCTCTCTCTCTCTCTCTCTCTCTCTCTCTCTCTCTCTTTCTCCCGTTCACACTCACGCACACGCTCTCTGTCCATGCTCAGTCTATTTGCATCATCTGCACTAATCTCGTTAGTACAGGGTTATACACTGTGCCCCATCAAAATTGAAAGCGAAAAGATGCTCCTTCCCACCTACCTCGACGAAGCCGAAGCTGAGAATAGAAGTCAGTGTGCAACTCCAGATTAGGGTCTTCAAAAGAACCTTGAAAAGGGAAGAAAAGATATCAAAGACAGAGATAGAACTGCTTCCGAAAATGCAAGCAAAGGATTCCTCGTTAGACTCCATCGTCCTGTTCAGCTTCACACACGGATGTGAGCTGAAACCGCGCGTGGTCGGGAAAGGATTCGTGCGTTAATGTTGTGAAGAATTTCACACGTGGTCCGTGTCCAGCTTAAAGAGAAGTGGTCAGGACATTTTATCCGTTAACAGGCGAGCTATGAGTCAATGTGCTAAATGTCGGCTACGTGCTTTCTGAACCCGGTACAGTTCTGAGCCGCTATTCATTTTGTTGTTATGATGACAAACTATTATTCAACGCCAGAAGTATGCCCTGGGCACTCGGTTGCGTCCGGAAACAACTGGCAGCTTGAAACCTGAATTTTCAATCATTCTCATGAACGTCAGTTGACTGATCCCATAGTTCTACCGTGGTTAAAATAAAATGGCATACACGGACAGGTTACAAAAACTTACTCATGATTTTTCTTTAGAAATTACAGCAAAATAATTGATTATATTCATTTTTGCTCGTATTCTCGAATCGGAGAAATCGGAAAAGAAAACGACGCAGCAAACGCTAATGTCGTGCATCAGTGCGTGTGTTTTTGTTACTGTATTAGGTTCCCCCAGACACATATCTGCTCCTTTATTACGAACGGAGGGGGAGAGATAAACTGAGAGATACAGCAGAAGGGAGGGAGAGAGAGAGAGAGAGAGAGAGAGAGAGAGAGAGAGAGAGAGAGAGAGAGAGAGAGAGAGAGAGAGAGAGAGAGAGAGGGGTTGGCAGAGAGAGCCGGTTTTATGTTAAATTATCCTTTTGAACGATTAGTTTTTCCTGCACTTCAGATCATGGATTTTCATGGTACTTTACGATTGTTTGTTTGGTAGTTGAAGGGTACCGGTGCGTTTTGCTGCTGCTTGTGCATGTGAGGGGCGAGCACGGGGACACTTTCGGGTACATTGTTTTTGCTGTCTCTCCACCTTTGGTGTACGCTTTTGTTTCCCTGGAAGTCTGTGAAAGAAAAAAAAAGGATCAAGCATCTGCTGTTGTATATTGTAGATTATCTGATATTAAAAGGAATAATTTATCTACTGACGGTTATTTTGGTTTTAGTTTCCCAAGGAACTAAAAGCACATGACTACAAAATTATGTTTTAACTCAGAGTTCAGTTTCTGACAATGATCCGCGATGGCACCGATGAGAGTTTTGTCCTGGATTCATTTCCAATAGATTCTGCTCATTTGAACGTCTTCTTTTCTTACATTAATCTAAGTATAATCACATATTGCGATGAAACGAACGGTAAAACTGACTGTAAACCAGACAGAGCAGTCTATTGTTACAGCCATAAATACAGTTGTCACTGCGCATACAGGAGTGATGTGCAGGAAGCTGGAATAAATGTAGATATTCTTTGTCCGGTCCATTAAAGCAACAACGATAACCACCATCTGATCCGCTGTTGCCATTCCAACCAGGTAAAGGGTGATGCATTGAGAGAGTCCACATTTTCCACGAGATAGGATCACAATCGCTGTTAAGTTAACTACAAGAAATTTGGAAAAATAAAAGAAATAGTAATATCGTTAGCTGCAAATGACTGAGTCCCACCATATTTTCAATGACAGAGTATAATAATTTATTTTTAAAGTGAAAAGCGGAAATTCGGTTTGCGCGGACTCTGCCCGTGCACTCCGGCTGGACAATAATGGACAGAATTAGCACTGGGTTGGCGACTTTCAGACGGATTAGAACCAGGCATCTGATTTCCACGACTCACGTACCGATGATGTTCGCCAGCTCCAGAAGCAACACCATTTCCAGTATTTGAGGTAAAGTAGCTGTAGTAAAATCATGAGATTTAATGCTTCAATTATAATTTAAAGGTTTATGGATATTCGACTGGCCTGTCGGATTCAGAAAGCCGAACAAGTTGAAACAATAGAACTCTGGCAATATCGGCACCAAAGTAATTAAGAAAATAAATGAAAAGCATCACATAGAAAAGACATGGAATTTGAATAAAGAAATTATCATATGCTTGAACTCCAATTCTGGAAACACATTTCAGACGAAGATAGCATCCGTGCTCAGTAAATGTCCAAGCAGTTCAGCAGAACAAAAGCAAGATTACGACGGCACCATGTGCCGAGTGACCAGCTCCTGTATCTTACCAGGGATACCGATCGCTACGATTACAGGGTAGAAAACGCCCGCGATATAGTAAATCGCTGGGTGTCCCATATTCCATTAGAGTCAGCGTTCGTTTGTGCAGAACAATCAAACTGCTCGTATGGACTGGTGACTGTTTTTATCGAGTTAAATACAAATGAGAGCAATTCCATTGGGGCAACTACTGTGGTTATCACATCTGTCGCATTAGAGACAACCGGCTACTCAAACATTTACATTAAAGTTTTTGTTCGCTCTGTCACCGTGCCATGAATTCCTACCACCAAGGGATGTTACAAGTTATTCACTTTTAAACAAAATATATTATAAACGTCACCAATGTACTTCCTAAGACATCTGACGTCAGATGCCGAAATGGGTCATTTTCTGATCAATGCTGTTTCTAACTTAGAAAATCACCCGAACAATCAACATGGACAATCAATTTCAAACAGATGTATTCATCCCATTCATTGGAGAACATTCGCGTCAGACATTGAGGGCGGGACATCAGCACGGGAGGTGAAATAGGGTACAATTTATTGAAGTGGAAGATCTTTTTCTGTCGCTTGCTTCAGTCATTTCGAATAATTTGAGTGGCGAACGTCAGAGAAAAAAACTGTATCACAATAAAATTCGTTGTACATTTGTTCTTCTGCGCAAATAAAAGAGCTTACCTGGGACATTTGATAATAAAGCTATACATGCCCACACGACTTTAGATGTGGTTTGTGGACGAATTGATGAACGTTCTTCCTCGATTAGCAAAGATGGATGGTTGATTCATTGACTCTGACAAGTGTCGTGCAGTGACTGGAGTCAGGGATTTTGTTATTTATCATTTATTTTAATGACATAGATGTCGATGTAGAAAACTGAGTCAGAAGAATTGCGGACGACACCAAATCTGGAGGCGTTGTTCCAGCCAAGATGTCTATCCATGTTTGTAGTTTGATGTTGACTGGCAAGGAAATGGGTTGTAAAGGAGCCGGTGGTAGTTAATACACAAAAGTGAGAGATGATCTGCGTTGTGCGGAAATGTACAACAGATTTCAAAGCACATATTGAATTTGTACACTTTAGTGTACTGTACTTAAAAAGAGTCCTGGCGATACAGATCGATCATTCCAAGATAGCGGCGTCACGAGCAGATCGGCTCGTATTGAGCGCTGATCACAATGACTTTCACAATCAGATCACGGAGAACAGGAGTTGGGACGTTATGTTGAAGCTGTACTGCACGTTGGTAAGGCCATAGATAGAATATCGTGGGTGTTCTTCCACCTGCTTACAGATTTGAAATATCAATTATCTTCAAAATGTCCAAAGGTAACTTCAAAGAAAGAGTTAGGGAAATTAACAGGGTGAATGCATGCAGATTTCCCATCCAGGGTCTATACTGTAGACACGATAGATAGCATGCGTGGATACCAGAGAAGGAGAGCTTAGGAGATTTCCAAGCGTGTTGCCTGTAATAGAGGGAAGGGTAACAGCCTGAGTGTGCTTAGCCCTTTCTCCTTCTCCTGATAGAGGTTGAAATGCAACCTGATAGAGGTGTATAAGATGAAGAGAGTCATTGATCGTGTGGATAGTCAGAGAATTTTCTTCCCGCAATGCCGACATGGCTAACACAAGAGGACATAGTTGTAAAGTGCTTGGAAATAGGTACCGAAGGGAAAGAAGGGGTACGTTTTTCACAGCGAGAGCGGTGTGTACATGGAAGACACTACCGGCGACGGTGGTGGAAGCTGAGACTTTATTTAGAGCATTTTAGACAGATAGTTGGATTTTAGCAAAATAGAGGGAAAGTCTGATGAGTTTCTAGAGTAGTTTGCATATTCGGCACACCATTGTGGACAGAAGAGCCTCTAATAGGCTGTAGTTTTTTGTTCTTTTTTTATGTTCCATGTTCTATCCTTTGACTGAATCTACAACTGGAGTTCATTGTCTTGTGCAGAAAGTTGAAATATGTAAGAAGTGTATGTATTAGAAGTTAATCACACAAATAATAGAGCGAGTGCGGAAGGAACTGCAAACGAAACTGGTAAATGTGGGTTCAATTGTGTCACTTCAGTGGAGGTTCCGTAGGTACGTGGATGAGAGAGGGACGGAGCGAGAAGATTCAGATTCACATTCAGATTCAGTTTATTGTTGTTTAGAAACCACAAATGCAAGGCAGTTATAAATGAGACAACTTTCCTCCAAAATGATATCGCAAGAGCACATGACAAAACTGTATTAGTCTCACGAATGTGTATTGAGGGAGGGTGTGTAGCTGAAGGTAGGACACTTGTAATGGTTACAGTGATAAGTGTCAGGAAAGAGAGTTGTAGGGAGGGACAGTGGACAAGGGAGTGAGGTGAAACCGCAGAAAGGGCTGGGGCCGGGTAGGGAATTGTATCGTCGTAATTTCCTGATGAAGACAGCGGAATATACGGAGAAGGAATACTGCAGGTATTTTACGTAACAAAATGAAGGTTTTTTTTTCTCCCAGCCATGACGATGGAGGAAGGTCAAGATAAATTCTACAGAACTTGAGACATAGAATTCGAGAAATACTGGTGTTATTTTGCTTTATATTTTGCGATCTGTTACGGAAGTTATCGTTCCCCGCTGAATCCGCTCCATTTCTCTGATTTTGGCTCAGGCCTCCTCTGCATTTCTTGACAGATTGAACGGCAAGCGTGCTAAATGTAGAAGACGTTTCTGCAGTGATATTACAGCCATTCTTGAAATGACGTTAATTATATTCTATGAAAATATATGAAATGTTTCCCCTTGATTTGAACAGTAGCGGAGCAAAATAGGGAGGATAAATGCTCCCGTTATAGATAGCTTTGAATGGGACACACAACGTCTTAGAACATGTATGAAAGCGGAATATGGCAGATAGGAGGAGGAACGCAATATGTCGTTTCTTCCTGTTACCAGTTTAAAGGAAATAGGACAGATGTTTTTGTTCGCCTGTTAGATCTGAAAGTTGGTAACGAAATCTTGTGACGGGAAGACAAACTGGTGTTAGCATCAATAGGCTTTGGCTTGTTTAGCTTTCTTCAAGCGTTTCCCTCCAGTATTCAATGGGTCAGACCAATGATTTGCCGATAGGTATTCTTTAAAATCTACCTTTCCTTGATTTACTTCAAGTGGATGCTGAGTAGATTGCATATCATCCTGATAAATGTGCACTTTTACGGACGTCAACACTTCCACGTTGCATTATTTCATTGTAAATGCCTCCTGCTGTTGAATCAGAAAGAAAAAAAATGGATTTTAAAATATTTTCTTTACAGTGGAACCCGTACATGATCTCACAACACAGTGGTAAAAAAATGTTCCGGAGTATGTCACCTAATGATACGCCCTTGGATGCTAAGCAGTAGGGTGAGAGGGCACGATTCACCCAAAAGCAGCAGTTCCGTTCTACGTACTGACCTTGTTTATATTGTAAAACAAAATAATTTCATTTGTAATCTTTGTGATTTTGCATAATTTGCCCTCCATGAAAGAACACATAAATCCAACTGCCATTAGTGACTGTAATCGGAAACGAAGCACAACTCATGCACATAATTGAAGAAGCTATTAATGTTCCAAATCTTAAAATAAATAGTTTTAGTAAACAGATGTAGAAACGGCGGCCCAAGCGGTTCTTACAATCTCAGCTATCCTCCTTTGCTCCCTTCTTGACCTTATCCCGTTAAACCATTCCTGTCTATGGGCTGCACAATTACAGTTTGAATTTTCTGAAAGTGTGTACCTCAAACACATCCTCGGGCAGCTCGTCCCCTACATTTACTCACATCATTGGTCAAAGGTTATCCCTCCACTTCTGATGAATTCATTCTCGTCACCTTAATTCAATGTCGATTAGTAAATAATTCTCACTGGTAAATTTGCAGAGACAATAGTATTATTAATCTGATCAGTGATGGGTCTGGATTACCAACGTCGTCATCATCATGGTCAGCAATGGCTTTGTAGAGTGTATGCAGTAACTATTCTGGAAAAGCAGCAATTAATATACTCTTCGTGACAGGAAACTGCATTCAAGTTCGGTTGTACAATATAAAGCTCTACACACCATTGCGCAGTAAGTGATTCACTTTTCAATTACCAGTTCGGGACCATTACCTCGAGCCACTGAATACAAGCGACACATGTTTATGCAAATCCTGATTCTGGCTCTATTGATCCGCATACGAACCCAGATTTTAACTTAAATGGATAGGTCACAACGATGATTGTTGATGACATCGCTGTCAATCTACCAACTTCCGTTTAGACTTACAAATGAAAGTATGTGTTCGAAGATGGGAAATGACAGGAGAAAAAGAGAAAGAGCTGAACAAGAAGGATATCTCTTCGACAGGTTTTCCTGTCTCATCTTCTTGAAATTGTGCATATTCATGAGGTTGCGTTTTGAGTTGCAACTTATTACAAAATCCATAAAAACTCTCAATTTTATTATACACACACATATAATTCAGGGTATCTCGCAATTCTGCAAGTGCTGATCTGTAACCGGTTAACTACATCTCACCTGACTGTAATTAATCTGACTAGTGATGTACAATAATTCCCTTTTGTTTTTCTAAACCATCTACTTGAAACATCAGACAGCTGACATGTTTATTCGCAACATACAGCACATTTTTTAAAAGGTTAAGCATACGTAACATATGTTTATATAGAGGGGATTTTAGCAGTTAAATTCACTTATTTATCCCTGGTATGGGACATCAGAGGAAATCATATCGGTTGTGTAAAGGTGATGAAGTCTCGTCATTCTCATGTTCCCTAGAGTTTTCTTAATCCGAACCTACTGAACACAAGTTGCACCGATTATCGTCATTGTGGTTCTTTATCCGCGAACCCACTGAACAATGTCTGGATTTTTTTTCGTGCGGACTGACTAAATACAAGAGTGCAAAAGGACTCTTAAATAACTACACTGAAATTCATTTAGACATACGAAAATAAAAATGTCCCAATGCCTCGAAATATAAACATGCCCAATGTGATGATAAAAAAGTGAGTATTTATCCTTATCTGCTGGGTCACACCTGATATGAGTACGAAAATACAACAAAAATAGAGCTTAAATGTATTTATGTCCAGTGATGATTCTGTCACTCCTTGGTACATTGACCATCCAACTCTCTCCTTTGAAAGACAAGTTGTACAGAAATTCTGGCCACATCGCATAGTCATCTCCTGTTGTTCAGGGTACAATAAATTACATTAATGATTACATATTTTAAGCATTGATTCTGCCATTAGTAATTTGTGTGTTATGAGTATGTCATTTGCTGCAAGGGAGTGGACCTTGAGGAACAAATACATAAACAGTATGTTCTGATATCCATGACAATATGTTATCTGATTGCAGGGGATCATCACTAATTGTGATTGTGCTGTGGAGCATTTTTTATAAAGAGGGATGTTGATCTGATGTACTGGTCATGCATACTGTTTTTGCTGTCCATCCTGAGATTGGACATGCATTGAATTTACCAGAATACATGAAGACGGTTCTGAATAAGCAGCGATATTCTCTGTGTGAGAGATTATGTGAATGATTGTGATGTGATAATAACATTCCAGAATTGTGGGATCTGGAAAAGAAGTGACATGTGCTCGGTGCCACGTTGGAATGCACTGGTTACACCGCGTGGGCAGTGATGTTCTTGTAGCCCAGTTCATTGTAGTACTGGATCCCTTGGAGGGAGGGAAATAACCTCAGTTTCTCCTCACAGCCCAGAAAAAATCAAATTACCTGTCTCTTAAATGTAATAATTCACAATAGAACTGTCTATATATTTGTGAACCTATCTATCTATTTATATACGCCCATTGACGATAAACTAAATAGCTCTTTCTTTGAAATAGTCGCGGTGAGAATGTCTATGGAATATGCAGAATTATAACTGGAAAAACTGTATAGTTGAAATGATTGTGAAAACCGTGCAAGGTAAAATTCTGAAAGAATATCATTGTCTTATCTCCTAGATTATTTGTTTATTGTTTTATTTCTAACGTCTGTTTATGTATTTATTTATTTATTCGCATTCATTCGCTCATCTATCTATCTATCTATCTATCTATCTATCTATCTATCTATCTATCTATCTATCTATCTATCTATGTATCTATTTCTTTATTTTTGTCACTGTTGTTTGTCCGTCCTCAACGACAATGGCGTGCCTTGTGAAGGAAGAATTTCATCGCGAAAGAGCTGTTGCTCTGGGGCAGTACCACTCTTTTGGACTCAAAAGTAGTACACTATAACACAGAAAACAACCCATTCGGCCCTTCTAGTTGGTGCCGAATCTTTATTCCGCTACTCCTATTGACATGCCGTCAGGGAATAACCCTCCAGACATCTTGCATCAATGTACCTATCCGATTTGTTCTTAAAACTTAAAACTTAAGTTTTGGTCCAATAGCAGGTAAGAACGTCAAGATTGGAGAATGCCTTGGCTGCAGCGGTATCCATGACGCCTTCTGTGTCTTGTTTTGCCATTCGCTCTCCATGAAGCTTTCTGCACCGTCTACTTGGTTAATGCATCTTGTAGTTAATCTCATCGGCCGAGTCCGGGAACTGGTTTCAAATTCTGCGGGAGTTAAATCCCGACCATACGAGAGTTCAAGTTTCCAGGCTGTATTCATCTGGTTTAACCCGACCGTCGAAGCGCCGTACTAGGGGTTTCCATTCGCAGATACAAACAGTCACTCGGAACCACCGGTAGGAGCTGGATTTCAGGAGGGGCAGAATGTGGACGAGCTGCCTCTGGGTAGAGTACAACAGGCCTGCCACCAGACGTGCAAATAAGTAACTGTTATTACATTTCAAAATGAAAGGCCTTGGAAATTTTATTTTCTCACAAAACATAAGCAGCTAACTTGAGAAATATTCATAGCATGTATACCGTACACTAAATAAGTATCAAATATGATCTTTAACAGTGCACAATGGCTCTCTGTTAATGACCGGGTGCTTTTTTTAAGCGGGTAATATGAAGCAACTGTGTATTGTTCAAGAACCAGCAATGAAACATGCAAAATAATGATGATTACTACAGGAATTAAATGAGATTGCAGGAAACTGCCCCAAATTTCAAGCGTGTAAGGACAGATGATCAGGATCTTCAATTGGAGTTACCTAAGGACACAAGTCTATTTACTTGCTAAAAAATGTTGTTCTGTAATTCTGCTGCAAAATTCCAGATGGTGTCTCTCCGGTGAATACAATTACTGTCCTTCCACCTTCAGGAATGCATATACATATACTACATTACCTGCCTTAAGAACTCCCTGTCATTAACAAAGTATATGTGTTCCTGATGATGAAGACCCACGATACACTGAGCCGTCAGTAATTCAATGCTGGTTGCAGCTGATGATATTTAGCATAATAATTTTTGCGATATTTATTTGACAAGCACAAAAGCATTTTCAGATGACAATGTCAGTAATTGTATTCACCAGAGAGACAGCACCTGGAATTTTGTTAGCAGAGTTGGCAGAACAACACTCTCCCGCAAGTAGATAGACCGTCTCCTTAGATAACTCCAATTTAAGATCATGATCAACCATATTCACACGCTGGAAATTAAGTGCAGTTTCTTGCATACCCATTTAATTCAGATAGTAATCATCCTTATTTTGCCGTTTTCATTGTTTGATTTTGCAACCATTTGTCTGACCTTTGATTGACTGAAGCGGGTGAATATTTCTCGACATCTATGTCTCACTTTCTGGTGAATTTACACTTACCTTCCTCCAGCGTCATAAAAACATAGAAAGCTTCCAGCACAAAGCTCTGCCGAACATGTCTTTACCTTGGAAATTACCTGTGTTTATATATAGCTCTCTATTTTTCTAAGCTCCATGTACCTGTCCAGGGGTCTTTGAGAAGGCAATATCGTATCGGCCACCACCACCCTCGCCGGCATACCATTCCACGCACTCATCACCCTCTGTGGAAAGAAAAATAAATACCCCTGATATCTCCTCAGTACCTACTTCCAAGCAGATTAAAAATGAACCCTCTCGTGTTAGCCATTTCAGTCCTGGGGAAAACCCTCCGACTATCCACACGATCAATGCCTCTCATCATTTCATACACCTCTATCATCTATCAGCTCTCATCCTTAGTCGCTCCAAAGGAAAAAAGGCTACGTTCACCGAACGAATTCTCGTAGGGCATGATGCCTAACCCAGGTATAATTTGTGTAAGTTTCTTCTGCACGCTTTCTATAGATTCCACATTCATCCTATAGGTGGAGAAAAACTATCCTCATGCTGTTACCTAACACACCTCCAGCATTCCTCCTTAGTAACGTCCTCCGTGTTCAACGGGAATCTTACGACTATATAATTCCCTAAACGGCCTCCAGTCATTTCTGCGGTTTCTGCAAATATCACGTCACTCCCTACTCCACCATCCCTCCCGACTAATCTCCTTCCTGGCACTTATCACTGCAAGCGTTACAGCTGTCCTACCTGCATCTATACGTCCTCCCTCAATCCAGATTTAACATAGTTTCCGGTACCGCATTTTGGAACACTGTTGCTTCGCATCCACCCTCTAAAATCCATGCTTTTTACATTGGCGAATTAACGTGTGAACATTCCCCAGGGCTCCTATCCGGAAGGATCTGTGGCCGTTCTATAAGTATGGAGATCAGTACACTGGCAAAATTAGTTTGAATCTGCCTTGCAACAGGATGCATAGATGCACATTGGAGACTTGCTCTGTGACTCGCCTCCTAAAATATCCTACTTTGTTGTTCACAGTTGACACAAAACAAGAGTATGATGGAATATCCCATGCCTAAATCTTCAGCATTACAATAGGATCGTTGACGTCATGCAGCGAAGGAAGCCGATTCATCACATTTCATTCTGCAGTGTGTACCGTGTTCAGTGCTCGACTTGGCATCACCTCCAGCGTCTGAGCATTGACCACAGTTGCAAGGGAACTCGCAATCTCAGAGTCCCCTTGAGAGTCAGAAAACTGCTTTGCATAGAAAATCATCTGCTTTCATCACTGCTCTTTTTATCTTTTCCTATTTGCCACATGAAAGGATGCAATCCAATAATCCAGATGTCCTGTGCAGGAAAGCACAGAGTCGACTGTACTTCCTCAGAAGGCTGGCGTCATTCAATGTTTGTAGTGAGATGCTGAAGATGTTCTATCGGTCAGTTGTGGAGAGCGTCCTCTTCTTTGTGGTGGCGTGCTGGGGAGGCAGCATTAAGAAGAGGGACGCCTCACGTCTGAATAATCTGGTAAGGAAGGCGGCTCAGTCGTGGGCACAGAACTGGAGAGCATGACATCGGTGGCAGAGCGGAGGGCGCTGAGTAGGCGGCGGTCAGTCATGGGAAACCCTGAAAATCCTCTGCACAGCACCATCCAGAGACAGAGAAGCAGCTTCAGCGGCAGGTTGCTGTCAATGCAATGCTCCTCAGACAGGATGAAGAGATCATTACTCCCCAACGCCATTCGGCTCTACAATTCAACCACCAGGGGCAAGACATGTTAAAGTGCCGGGGTTAGGACTGAGCTTGTTACCACTCAATGCACTTTAGTAACTATTTAAGAACTTTTTAAAAGCTATTTATTAAAGCTTTTCGGGAGGGTGATTTTAGATGCATATCATATTTATATTGAGTTAAATACTTATGTAATTAGTTTTACTACAATAAGTGTATGGGACACTGGAAAATGTTGAATTTCCCCGGGGATGAATGAAGTATCTATCTCTCTATCTATTTATCTATCTATCTATCTATCTATCTATCTATCTATCTATCTATCTATCTATCTATCTATCTATCTATCTATCTATCTATCTATCTATCTATCTATCTATCTATCTATCTATCTATCTATCTATCTTTCTATCTATCTATCTATCTATCTATCTATCTATCTATCTATCTATCTATCTATCTATCTATCTATAAAATAGAAGTTAATCATTGCCATCGGAGGAGCAATTGGCGACGGATAACAAATGTCGACTTGGTAACAACACAAATATCGCAGTAATCAACAGAACCAGTAAGAGTGTTGATGTATTGATCAATGAACAGGTTGTATTGATTCATGGCGCAGTGGGCAATAAAATGCCGGAGTAGGAATTTGAAAGAATTGCTATCGCAGCAAATGACAACTTTTTCCGAGGTACTGATGGAAAATTGATTACAAGAAAAAAGGTGAATCACACGGCGAGGCTGGCATAGTCAGCCTCATAAATTGTATTCGAAGTGTGAGAGGGAAATATATTTGAGATATTCCCAGAGAAGCCGAGAGTCACGCATCAGTACGAGTTCCACAATGGACACAGAGTGGTGAGTCAGCCCACGGTGATGGTAACAGGTCCGCACGACGTGCAGCGATACCAGCTCCACGATGGATACAGAGAGTCGTGTCATCCTCCTGTGACACCAGATCTGCAGATCGCACATCGATACCTGTCCCACGAAAGATAAGAAGTGGGAATACAAGTTTCACAGCGGGCGCAGAATGCTGAGACTGTGTTTATCCAATAAGCCGAGGGCCGTTCATCGGTAAGACTTCCACAATAGGCACAGAGTTGTTAGTACAGCAAAAGCAGAAGGAAATGAGCTTGAGAGGTGAGCTTGGACACACCCACTGTTCTGCACATAGTTAGATTAGTGACGAAAATTAGAAGAAATTGAATGGGGCAGAGGGACAGAGATAATCATGAAGTCACAGTTTATTACTACAGAGAAACAGGATTTTCCGTTCATCTAGGACCAGGTCATCCCTCTGTGATCCTCCGCCCCGCCCCATATATCTGCATCCTCCGTCCGTCTTTCATCCATGTACCTACACAATCTTCACTGAAATGTTACAATTGAATCCGCATCTATCTGTTACTCTTGCAGTTCCTTCCACACTCGCTCGACTGTCTGAGTGAATAACTTCTGCTACATACACTGCTTGCATATTTCAACTTTCTCCCCAAGTTTATGAGCTCTTGTTGTAGATTCACAGGATAGAACATACCCTTCACCCAAAGCATAGACCATATAACATAGACATCGACAGCATATTACCGGCCCTTCCGTCAGCAACGTTGTGCCAAATATGTAACTCTCTGGACTTCCCCGAGCGCGTAGCCCTCTAATTTGCTAAGCTCCATGTTCCTGCCTAAAATATTCTTAAATGATCCTGTTCTATCTGTTTGCACCACCGCCGCCGGCACTGCATTCCACGAATACACCAATGACTGTGGAAAAAAATTACCCCTGGTATGTCCTTTGTAATAATTTGCAAGCACATTAAACCTATGACCACTTGTGTTAGCCATTTCGGCCCGGGTTGGGGTGGTGGGAAGAATACCTCTGTCTATCCACGCGATTAATGACTATCTTCATATTATAACCTTCTGCCAGGTCACGTCTCATCCTCTGTCACTGCAATGAGAAAAGACCCTGTTCACCTAATATACGATCTCCATTCCAGGTAACACCCTTGTAAATCTCCTCTTCACTCCCTCTGTAGTATCCACGCATTCTCGCTATAGTGACTATTGCATTGACCCTCCATAGGAAAAATCTACTTTTTTTATTAACAAAGGTCCCTGTCATATTACTCTCTATTCCTTTTATACGCTCAGAAGTTCATTCGTACAACTTGTTTTATTGTGAAACATGTCTTCAGATGTTTCTGTTACAAGAGACAGAAAAAAAAGATCCTATCTTCCCCCTCGATAGATTCTACCCCATTTCACCTGCCGATCTGAAGACCCGCCCTCAATATCAGCAGTGAGTGTGTCCCGTTGAATGAGTCAAAATGAATCTGTTTGAAGTTGATTGTCCAGGTTCATTGCTCAGTATGATTGTCTGCGTTAGAAAAGACACTGATCAGAAAATGTCCCATTTTGGCAGCTAACATCAGATGTCTTGGAGAGTACATTGGCAACGTTCGCATTATCCTTTGTTTAAAAGTTAATAACATGTAACATCCCTTGCAGATACGAATTCATTGCAAGGTTACAGAGTAAGAAAACATTTCAGTGTAATTGTTTATACAGCTTGCTGTCTCTCATGGGACAGATATCATAACCACACTAAAAGCCTCAGTGGAATTACTCTGAATTGCTTATAACTCTGCAAAACCTGTCACCAGTCCATATGAGCATTTGGATCGTTCCCTGCAACTGAACGCTGCCTCTGACGGAATATGGGATACCCAGCGATTTACTACATCGTGGGCGTTTTCTTTCCTGCAATTGTAGCAATTGGTGTCCCTGGTAAAATACTTGAGCTTGTCACTCTATGTATGGTGCCCTCGTCGTCTTGCTTTTGTTCAATTGCACTGTTTGGACTTTTACTGAGCAGTGAAATGTGTTTCTGGAATTGAGGATCCAAGCATCTGATAGTTTTGTAACTCATTTTCCATATTGTTTCTACGTGATGCTTTCTACTTCTTTTATCAATTATGTTGGTGTCGATATTGCCATAGTTCTACAGTGTCACCTTGGCTGACTTTCTGCACTGACCCAGGTCGCTTTTCCAGATCAGAAGCTTTTTCAACTGACCGGCCAGTCGAAAATCGACTCTCAGGTCTGTTTTTCATAAAATGTTAGATTGTAGCTTATGCATTAAATCTCATGATTTCACCACAAATAATCCCTTCAGCTATTTCACAAACAATGGAAATGGTGTTGTTTCTGGAGCGATCGACCTTCACGGGTACGTGCCGTGGATATCAGATGCCCGGCTGTAACCTGTCGGAAAGTCTCTAACCCACTGCTAATTCCGTCCATTATTGTCCAGCCGGAGTGCATGGACAGAGTCCGCACAATTTGAATTTCTGCTTTTCAGTTCCAAAAGATAATTACTATACTGCGTAGCATTGGAAAAATGGTGGGCATTCAGACATTTGCAGCTAACGATAATTTTGTGTTGATTTTTTGTTCAAATTTCATGTAGTTAATTTAACGGCGATTGTGATCCTATCTCGGGGAAAATGCGGACTCTCCAAATGCATCACCCGTTACCTGGTTGGAATGGCAACAGCGGATCTGATGGTGGTTTTAGTTTTTGCTTTACTGGAACAGACCAACAATATCTACATTTTTTGTAGATTCCTGCTAATCACTCCTGTATGCGCAGTGACAGGTGTATTATTTGTTGTGACGACGGACTGTTCTGTTTGGTTTACGGTCAGTTTTACCTTCGATCGTTTCATCGCAATATGTTGTCGAAAGCTCGGGAAACGATACTGCACTGAGAGAACAGCAACTGTGGTTATGGTAATGGTGGCTATTGTGAGCTGCGGGAAATGTGTCCCGTATTACTTTGTTGTTGAACCTTACGTCATTATTGACAACGTGCCGTGGCGTTGCTCCCTCACAAATGAGTACGCTACTTTACCCGTATGGAGAGGATACGAAATGTTGGATAGCATTGTTACACCTTTGCTACCAATTGGCATAATTCTTGTCCTCAATGGGTTAACAGTAAGACTTATAATTTCGGCAAATAGAATCCGCAGAGGACTTCGGAAGAGCAGCGATAAACATAAAGATACTGAGGTGGAAAACCGCAGAAAATCTATGATTTTGTTGTTTGCAATTTCAGCTAATTTCATATTACTTTGGATGCCCTCCACAGTTCGAGCCCTGAAATGGCAAACGGAAAATTACTATTACCTGGACAGGTATTTGAGTTCCCCGGTATATATACTACAGCAATTCGGGTACATGTTCGAAACTCTCTGTGTGTGCACCAATACTTGCATTTACACACTGACACAGAGAAAATTCAGGCAAGAGCTGAAGGATGGAATAAAGTGTGTGTTTACATTAAATGGTCATCTGTGTAGATAACGACCACCCAAATTGCAATTCAGCGGAGTTTCAGAATATAACAGTTGGAATAAATCATTAGATTTGGCGAATATGCCAAAAACTCAAATATATTTTCTGCCTGTACATCCTGAAATAAAGAAATTTCAAACTATCACATAGAATTGACAATCATCCTGGAAACGGTATCACTGCATAAATGCCAGGACCACCGTTCTCCTTTACAGCGTCACCCCCCAAACCATAAGACTAATTAGCTCACGCAGATTTGAGTGCATTTCTCTTTTACATTGACTGTTCTAATTATTATAAAGTACTAGGATTGCATATTGCTCATTTAGACGGAGATTTTTATTTCTCATTTCTGTGACGGATGTAAGAAATAAAGTCAATTAAATCACAAGGGGAGGAATGACTTCCGGACTAATAAGGGTTCAGATGTTCCAAAATGTTCACAGTTGCTTAAAAAAGAGTAAAGGGAATGTCTTGAGAGCCTCTCAATTGCGTAAAAGGCGGACACCGTGGGGTGATTGCATGTTAATAGAGTGTGAGTGGAACTCAGAAGTCGGAAGGGTACTCTGTACAGAGCTTGCATCACTAAAACGGAAACAACACAGAGTCAGTGACAGATCGGGACATATACTTTGCACAGGTGCTTATATTAACAGGGCTGTTGTCACAGACAACTTAAACTTCACTGATGTTCATCGGCAATTCCTCTGTTTAGAAGGTTTAGAATTGGCAGAATTCCTCAGCAGTGTCCGGGAAGGAGATCTGGCACAAGTAGCGTGCAGGCGGACTCGTGAACATTTCATCTTGTGCTAATATCAGAATGCAAAATGGATCAGGAAACTGATCACTCCACGTGTCAGCATTTCAGAACGATAGAGCACAGCTATTCGACATGCATTACACTGGGATACCAGCAGACAATATTGAATTTACATAATTGATACTATTGGGTAGGAAAGTGGTGGCTGAATTAGGGAAGCAAATTGTTCCTTCAAATGCACATGAGAAATATGTAGACTGTTAATGGAGCACTTGTTTGTGGGTCAGCGTTGGCTTCTTTCATTAAGGCGGAGAACGGATGGACCCGTAAAGGAACCGTGGTTGATAAGAGATATCAGACATGTCTTCAAGAACAGCAAGGAAATATAATTAAGGTTTGGGAAGGGAGGATTAGACAGGGTTGTGGAAAGTCAAAATGCAGCCAGGAAGGTTTTAACAAAAGACTTAGAAGAATTAAAATGAGAAGGCATGACGACAGAGAGTGTGGGAGAGATAAGAGATAATGTAGTAAACATTGGACAGTGCAATAAGGCACTGAAGGTCCTTAATGATCCTGTGCTTCACCAGTGATTGAAATCTTGATGAATGTGGATACAGCGAAAAAGAACAGGTGTGCTGAGACATGCAAACGCTTCGAATTAAGAGCTAGAAACTAGGAAGACATGGAAAATTAACCACTCCCCGGTGCTAGAAGGGATGTAATCCAGGTAATTAGAGAAAACGAGTGAAGACGTTGCTGCGCTTATGGACATAACATTTCTGTCATCACTGTCCACAGATGTAGTACGGGAGGATGGGAGAATGGCAAATCGTATTTCTATGTTCAAGAAATGTAATAAGAATAGTCTTGAGAATTACAGGGCCGTGAGTCTTCGGTCAGTAAAGGGTAAGGTATTGGAGAGGCTTCTTAGAGATGGATTTTTGAAGAAACGCATTCTGATCAGGGATAGTGAGCATGTCCCTTAGGAGCCAGAATAAATTCCATGAAGAAGTGAAAAGTAGGCAGATGAAGCAGACGGGTCGATGAGAGGTAGATTAGTTTTGTAAGGCATTAGACTGGGTTCCCTATGGTGCACACTTGGAGAAAACAGGTTGCCTGGGATCTAGTTAAACCTGGCTGCATAGATTCAGAACTGGCTAACCAAGGGATCGCCGAGGAGGTCGTGGATGGAGTGTACTCTGCCCGGATGACACGGGCTAGTGATGTTCCTCAAGGAAGGTGTCATTTTCAGTACACTTTATAACTACATCTGGATTCTGTTGTTATAGCACTTTGAGTGACAGACATCATGACTATCCTGCAGGACTTGGATCATTTATTGAGTTAGGGCTAATTTTGAACGCAAACTACTGAAATCGGACGGAGTCTGCAAGCTATCTAAACTGAAATGACTTCTACTTATTACAGTGCCGATGCTAACCTTATATCAAAACACTTTTTTTCCAGTGGAACTCTGCAACTCAAGATCAGCATTTCAAATTATTCTGCAGCATCCTGTGTTACTTTCCAAATAAGCCAGTCTCCCAGAAAGCGAATTTCAATTTCCAATTCATATACACATGGATTGGAATGTCAATTTACCTTTGAACAGCGGATTTGTCGTACCCGGAATAGATACACTGATCTCTCCATCACTTTAAGCTTGATTTCGCATGGGACTGCGGAAACGATGGCTCCCTCTATAGTCATTAACACAGCAAACAAACACAACAACGCAATCTATATACGCAGGTATGGCAGAACAAAAATCTAAGCTCCAACGTTTCTTCCTTAAAAACTGTCTCTGGTAACTGGCGTATATAGAACAAATAGTTAATTCCTCGAATGATAATCCTTATCAAAATTTCTAAAGAGCAAAGGGAAACCAGATATGTATGCGACCACCATGCACTAAGACTTAATACAATTTCGGAAAAAAGAAATTCACATGTTCCTGCAAATTCATGTCAAACAATGAAGCAGACATTTGAAAACAGTGAGATCCTATTGTGAATGAAAAGAATAATTCAAACCTCCTTTCAATACAATGATAACAATCACACAACTGCCTTCCGTTCATTCACGCACACATTATTTCTGTTTCTCTTTACTGAACTCACGAACTTCCTGTCCCTGTGCAACATTTTACATTCTCAATGCATTCGCACTTTCAACTATCACAGAATGGTTAAGTGTTGAAAAGTGAACAAATACTCTATAATTAGAATCGTACAACATTTAAGAAATCCTTTCGAGTCTAATACAAAGGGGCGCTGAAATTTACGAATCGTCCGTAAATTATTCGTCAACATTTGTAAAAATGAATTCATGACGTCATAAAATCTCCAACGACTTAAACGTTTTCTCACTTCCAGTTTACTGACCAAAGATAGGGTTGAGATAAAATGAGCATGTTTTTTATATATTATCAGGTTTAATATTCCCCTTCACTACCGTTAAAGTAACAAATTTGTACGCTGTGCTGGCCCCTTTAGCACATGCCATCCACCCACCAAGCCCGGAACAATGGGCTTTGCCACCTTAATGATGGACTGATGATATATTCCTCTAGTATGTTACCTCCCTGATAATCGGAGGGAGGAGCTTAGGATGATGGCGCCTGACGGAGATTCCTTTGCTTCCATCTTCTGATTCAGCTCTATCTCTATTTCTTTTTCTAGCTTTTCTTTTGAAGCTGCATCCTGGAGTTACACGATATAGAAGTATTTAAAACGATGAAAATGATGGATAAGATAGAGGTAGGAATGTTATTTCCACTGGAAGATGAAACCTGAATTAGGACACATACCCTTAAGAAACGGCAATGCAAATTTTGGACGGAGATAAGGAGAAAATATTTTCCCAGAGAGTAGTGATTCTGCAGAATTCTCTGCCCAATGAATCTGTGCAGGCTACCCCAGGAAATATAATTAAGACACGGTCGGATAGATTTTTGCGAAGTAGGTGAAATAGGGGTTAAGGATAAAAAAACAGGTAGTTGAAGATGAATCCATGCTTAGATTGGGCATGACCTTATTAAATGGCGGAGGAGGTTCGATGGGCCACATGGCCTACACCGTTCCTATTTCTTAAGTCCTTCTGGTTTTTTTTACGCTTGCAGTTTGTATAGTTAGATTTGGTCAGCACGTCTAGCGGTATTCTCTGCTAATACCCAATCGTAAATTAACAGATTATTTATTTCTTCACTTAGTCCTCTATCTTTGCATTTTCGGAAAAACACGAATGTAATCCTGAGGCTTTATAAAACTGCAATGTGTTGCGGCCTTTTGATATGTTCGCATAGGAGCACAGTCCAGTTTATTTTCTTCTGCTGTACGTTGAAATTACACTGTCCTCCGGTGGCCAGTTGCCTGTAACAGCTCACGATGATTATCCGCGGTCTGTAATGTCCCAACATCTTGATCAATATTTCTCAGACACTGAGGTTCAAAGGATGTAGTGCATGTTATATTCTTCTTTCGGATCCCTGCCCCTGTTTCCTTCTATTGCGACTTCTCTCTGGTCACAACTGGGGAAGCGAGTCAGAGTGGTGAAACAGTGCTGGGTTCTTTCTTTGTATGCTGGCATTTGGAAATAGGCTGCCTCGCATTGTCAGACCATAAGGAGCTGCATCACTACATCCATCAGCATCCTCCTGTTTCAAATCCGCCCCTGTTTATTATTTTTCTGTGATCGGAGATGTTTTCCCAGCAACATTTCCATCGGCTTTAAACCCTTGATTTGATCTCCAGAGTTAAAAGTCTATTCTGATAATAATTTTGATATTACATTCAAACTGCGTGTAAATGATTATACATTTCATTCAATCCTGCCACTCGCTACAAGCTAAAGTGCTTCTTATCATTCACTGTTTGCTTTCGCAAGCACTCTTGGATTGAATCAAATGCATTATTTACGCGCTCCTCGCACTCACCTTCATCGCAAATTGGTTGTCCTCTCGTAAAGATTGACACTTCTCTTCAAGACGGATCAGCACATCATTGGAAACATGATTGCTTCTTCGAGTCTGCTCCGCTGAAATTTAGCTTGTTGCCGCAATTCTACCCATTTCTCAATTAAGCATCCTTTTGCTCCGGCTTCGTTTAAATTCCTTGCCTCACATTCTCCCATGTGTAATCATTGTGATCTTTATCACAGCGTTTTTATTTTCCTTCAAACATCCAGGACCAGCGATAACTCCACACTGAGGAGAATTCCATGTTGCCGCGTAACAATCAGGATAGGATTCTGAGCACGGAAACAGTTGAGCCTTTCTGAGAAAGTTATCATTCAATTGTTAATTTAGAAGTTTTTTAGGGCATTATATCAATATAAATACATTAACATTCATAAGGACAATGTGTATGCAGAAGCAGCTGTGACTTCAGAAAAAAAACCCTGAAAGGAACTGCTTGACGTAGAATCAGTTGCGAAACAATAGGGTCGAGTAATAGTTTGTACTCGCTGTGAAGGAAGCTTTCCAACCCAAGCTCGTGAGAATCACAAGAAAAACAATAGATTACCGTTAAAACTTCAAAGTAATATATATTATCAATGTACGTAAAACATACAACCTGAGCTCTTTTTTTTTTCTGCAGGCTTATTTATCAAATCCATAGGCGGGCACACGGATGAATAAATATATAGGTAAAATATTGAAGGAAAGACAGCTATAAAAAGAATAGTAATAATGTCAACATTCCAGCAAATGAAAAAGTAAGAGCAATAGTCAAGTTAAATTCGCATTTCCAAACTGCAGCTTGAGAATGATGTTGCCGATAATGCTAAGATTGACCACAATAGATGTTCTTCCTTATAATTGACCAGTAAATTAAAAGTTAAGGAGGATGTTAAGCGCATTAGAAATCATAGTAGAGTGTTATGTTTTGCAGAGAAGGACATAGTGGATACACTTAACTCATATATTGCTACCTTATTCATCTGAGATCATAGCAATATGCGAAGAAGTGTGGAGATACATAAGGTTGTTTTATTATTGACCAGCAGAAATTACCGTCCAATCAAGGACAGGGGAAGCAGTCAAACCAGTTGTCCCCCATCCTCCCACCTTTTTGTGGACTCTGATCTGATTCTTGATCTTCGATAAACTAATCAGAGCAATTGAATGACGATACAAGAAGCTGCAGCTAATGAGCTGGTAACCTGCATCCTTTCACAGACAAGTAGCTGTTTGTAATGTAACGAGCGAGGACTCTGAACTGAATCTTGTTCTGGGTCAAACTAATCAGAGCAACTGAATATTGACAGAAGTAACTTTAGGTGCTGAACTGATAAATGAGACCATTTTCGTTGTCTCGTAAAATAACAGACCTACCAAAGAAAAAATGCTTAATCTCGTTAGACGTTGCCTGGGTTGCGTCATTTAATTGGTTTAGACAAGTCAGAGTTGGAAGACAAAATACACAAGGCCCCGGTGGGACAATGCAGGTTGTAGCCCTGCAAAATTACCAGTAGGAAGCCGATCCAGGTAGGTCAGGTGACCTCGCCCCAATGGAATGTAAAAAAAAAAATTGATGGGGAATACTGTAAGAGTTAGACACTGTAAATACACTGGACCGATAACTCTCCAGCGACCGGAAATCGACCTCGCGGTAAAGGAGAGCTCCACGGACACGTGGAGATCGGGACCAGGATGGGCGTGTGGTCAGCGTAATCACTTTTTTCTTCATTAACTGTTCAGGAAGGGTCGGGAATTCTAGTAGGGTGCACACAGCTACACAGTTTGTGAACCCACGTGCTTTTCAGTCAGGTCAATAGCAGTTACTTCTCAGTAAATGTGTATCCTCTGTGCCTCACAGATCATTATTCCAAGACGTGATACTTGTAATGGAATTGTCGTCCCGAGCTGGTCTCGAACATGAATCCCTTCAGCTGGAGACGCGAATCGTTCCACGTGAGTGAGGTATAGAGAGATCTTGAGCTAGCTCAGGGTGAATAATTCAGGGGATTCTGCAAATCCAAAGTACTTTGATTGCTTTAATTGGAGTGGGCACCTTTAGAAATACGTTTGGAGAAGTGGCCAGAATATGAGGTGTTTGTCGCTCACTCACCCTGCTTCTGAAAGGGAAACTGCCGGAGATGCCCTGCATATGTTCGGCCTACGGGAAGCTGTTGAACAGCAAGTTTAGACAATTACAAAAAAACGGTAGCATTCAGCTGTTTAGCTGAGGATTTGATGGTTGTTAGGACAAATTGCCATCTCAGCACAGCACAGATTAGGATCAGAAAACGAACGTCGGCATAAAACAGATGCCGAGCAAAATAGGTTAGAAAGAAGGCACAAAATGCTCCAAAAGAAAGGAGAAACCTTTCAGAAAAGGTTACATAGTGGAGAGCTGTGGACCTGATGCATATAAATAAGTTTCAGTGGTGGTGTGAGAAATCACTTAACAACAATGTAAGCAAGAGGAACCAAACGATCTAACGAAGGATGAAGTGGAAGGATTAAGGAAACGGAGCCATGAATAAAAGGAGGGTATGACTGTGATTCAGAAATCAGCCCAGGAAAGGCAGAGAGCAACGCTGTCGACCAGGCAAAGTGTTTAAATAAGATTGAAGAGCTAAGGACTTGCTGCACAGAGAGGAATAATATGTGCTTTTGGATCTAAGAAAAGGAAGAAATAAAGTCGAACATTTTATTTTATGAATAACTTGTGTCATTTGTCACCATTTACATTACCCTCTGAATGAATTGTGACAGTGGGGCCTGCTGTGGCTGAAGAGAGAGTCAGTGTTGCATGAGTTTTGAGATCAGTGCACCGTCACTACCCAGACTGCATCTGACTCGAGCCCTCCCGGGCCGGTAACAAAGCCCGTGCATCCTTCCTGAGGCGGACGATCAGAGATGCTCACAGCACTCCGGCTGTGATATCGCGGACACACACCAAGAACAACACGTGAATTGGACCTTCTGCTCACTGCGTTATTCTGAAGCAATTGACCTGGTAATTTCTTGCTTTACTAAATCAATCCCATCTGCCCCCACAAGGTCCCTCTATTCTCATATTCGCGTGGTATCTAATATCGCCTATGGCATCTGCCTCCGCCATCACCCCTGGCATTCTTTCCAGGCACTCTAAAATGTGAGTATGAAAGGAGACTGCAACGCACATCTCCTGTAATCATTCTGAGTCAGGTTTACAATACTCTGTAGTGCAAGTAGTTTCATTTACAGCGGCAGTGTCAGGAAAAAATACAAAATTACACTAAATTACAAAATAATTTCTTACGTACATTACGAACTGAGGAAACAGCTACCTGAAAAAGCTTTGCTATCTTCTTATAGCCTTCTCATGCTTTGTTGGTATCATTTATTTTAATTTTCAGAGTGCTAAGAATCTGATTAGAGAAGCGCATGGCTGCCAATTGTTGGGACAAGATTTGAGGATGCAGATTATTTATAAAGCTTTGAAATTTAAATCACCTGGTATTTCCTAACGACGATTATGAAGAAGCCATAGCCTTAACGAGCTAATTAAGGTCTGAGACCTTGGTAAAAGTTATCTGAGAGCTCAAATCTTTGGAGTTCCCGAACACTTGCATGGTGCTCTTTTCCTTTTCTTCATTCTAAAATTGTACAAAACAAAATGTATGCACTGATCGTGCTTAAATGTGGAAAATAATGTTTTATATTTACCTTCATTACTTTTGGAGTTCAGTTCCTCGTCTACTCATTGAACTATTCACAGTAACACAATCTTTGACCAGGGATGTCCGAACATTTGCATGCCACTGGATATGAGGCAGTGGAAAGGCGCCACAATATCCGGACCGAAAAACCATAAAACCTCAAATGTTGCCATGGAATTTTGCAGGCAATCTCGTGACTGCTGAGCAGGACAAGTTACCACTGTCAATATACCACCCATCTGTTCCTTGACGTCCAAAGGCGAGGTGTTATTTTCTCCTGGACTCCACTGATATCCCAGGATACATTTCCACTGATCATTTTTCAGTGGCATACATTTCAAACGTTTCACTTCACTGTGGGGATCCTGGAGTAAAGCATCACTGGTCAATATGTTACCGAAATGTTAAACAATATAATTGTGGCCGGTTTGATTAGAATGACAGACCGTAAGGTTTTAATAAGTTGTTAGAGTTAAGAGCGTAATCGGGGAATGATCGAGATTTATTTCGGAGTAACTCTACACGGGCTGCGCGTTCAGTCAGGGGCGGAGCGTATTCCGAGATAAATATTTATTCTTGACGTTCACGTTTGCGGAAGAAAGTCCACGGCCATTCACTCACCTTTATGCAGGTGTGGGATATATCGCCCATGATTGAATTTTACATGGAATCACAACAACTTCAATATATTGAAAAGGGCCTTGATCCCAACCGATATGCGATCTCCCACCGTCACCTCGTGCCACAGTACTCCGTTTCCTTGTGCTACATTACCGTCATTATACCGGAAGGTCTTAACCAGACTTTTCGACATTCCCTCAGAATCCCGATGTCAGCGTTGTGATCAGACCTTCCTCATTGGATCTTTAAGAGGAACGGAATGTGCGATATCAATAGTAAGAAATTTGACTTCTGTCTGCGCTGCAATATCACCGGAAGATCGCGGATTCGAGTCCTGAAAGTATTAGGCATTGATGTTACCAACTGTTTCCACCGCAGCGTAAACAACTTGGAGTGGCTGTGATGCTGCTCGCAACGGAGAAAACAAAGAGAAGCAGAGAGATTGAATGCGAGCTTGTGTGTGTGTGTGTGTGTGTGTGTGTGTGAGAGAGAGAGAGAGAGAGAGAGAGAGAGAGAGAGAGAGAGAGAGAGAGAGAGAGAGAGAGAGAGAGAGAGAGAGAGAGAGAGAGAGAGAGAGAGAGAGAGAGAGAGAGAGAGAGAGAGGTGTAATTAGAGGGTTTCTGAAGCATGGTTTCAGTAAGTGTAGGGTTCGTTGCTTTGCCATTTGGTTAACTGAACTAAGAAGACAGGAACGTAGGATACACTTGATGCCTTAATTCAGCAAAGAAACCATCTGCTCAGACACCTTCAACAACGGGAAGTGAGGCTACGCGTGTTGATCTAAAAAACCGAACAGGGAGATTGTCTCTAGCCCTGCGGGCACATGCCTTTCAGTGAATAAGGGAGGATCTCCTGCAACGCCTGTAAACTCACACTCACCTTCTCAGATCAAAATCAAAGGTGAATCGAATCGAAGTTAAACACAAATAATAAGCTGGGTGTCTCAGAAGCACAAAATCAAATGTAACAACTCAGTGGAATGCTCAGCTGGAGAATCGTCAAGTCGCCTGGGCCATGCAAGTATTAAAAATCACAAGTGTTCTAGGTGAGGTTCGAACTAACAGCCTCGGCATTTCTCCGCCGTGTACTGTCATATAAGCACCGAGCGCTAACCGTATGCCCCACTAGAACGTACTGCATCAAACGCAAGTTTTTACTTATGGAAAAAAAATAGATGTAATGTACAGATATCATGGAGCATAGAACCTAAATATGTACAGCGGGTGAAAGGCCATTCTGCCCAAACTGTATTGCCATATGTGCCTAAAAGCAAATCAAAGGCAGTCAAATTCTAATCCCTCCTTCCTACCATGTCCATATACCTCGATTGTCCTTACATCCAAGTGCATATCGAGTGAGCAAATGTGCACATCAAATACCACCTATAAATTTGCTGAAAATGCAAACATTATTGGCCGAATCTCAGATGGAGACGAGAGGGCGAATAGAGGCAAAATATGTCAATGAGTGCTGTCGCAGCAGCAACATTGCAACGAACGTCAGAAAGACGGAAATGCTTATTGTGGGCTTCAGGAAGGAGAGAGAAACCAATCCTCATCGAGAGAACAGACGTGGAAAGAGTAAGTAGTTTCAAGTTCATGAGTGTTAAGATCTCTCAGGACTTAACCTGGTCCCAACAAATCGATGCGGTTTTAAGAAGGCAAAACTGCAACTATACAGTACTTCATTAGGAGATTAACGAATAAACTAAAAAACAAACAAACAAACTTCTGGAGAGCATTCTGAAAGGCTGCATCACAGTCTGGTATGGAGGGTGGATGGGAGGTGCTGCTACTGTTCCGGAGGGGGAATGGGTAGATGGGCAGCCTTATGATCATGCCGATGTAAGCAGAGAGCTATGGATGGTGGAAAGAAGTGAACACTCCGTACTCAATAGGCGAACTTTGTGCAGACTTCCATTTAGCGCAGGTGGCAGGTAACAATTTCAGTCTGATTCTCTAAGGAACAGAACCATCCAACCATACTCCGGCGAAATGTAGTGTTGAGACTCGGATGGCAGCCTTTGTTATGTTGGAGAAATGACGCTGGAGCTTTTCCCTGGTTGGAAACTGATGGGTTCTTGATGCTAATATTCATCCTGTCCTGAATCTTTCGTTGTACGTTGTTACTCTGTATGTCCAAACGCCGCATTGGGGCAGAAACTTGAGTTTTCATTTTAATTGATTATCAGTGATTAATTTTCTCAGCCATCATGTGAACCTTCATTTACCTTTTGCACTCTAGATCCCTCCAATAATATACCATCAACGCTGTTAAATCCGGGCCAACAAGTGAGTGATTGTTAGTTACCGACACGCTAGCTAATGGATCATGACATTCAGTCTGCCTTTAAAAATTGGTCCAGTAAGACTTAGAAAATCATCTTTCCCCAAAATGCACAAGTGCTTCTCCTTGATAATTTCCTTCTGAAATCTGCTGGGTCGAATTCGCTATAGCTGACAGAGCAGCATATAGTTAGAGCGACAAACGGAAAAAAAACAGACAGCAGAAGATAGCCAGCCAGATATATGAATAGATAGATAGATAGATAGATAGATAGATAGATAGACAGATAGATAGATAGATAGATAGATAGATAGATAGATAGATAGATAGATAGATAGATAGATAGATAGATAGATAGATAGATAGATAGATAGATAGATACATAGATAAATAGAAAGAAAGAAAGAAAGAAAGAAAGAAAGAAAGAAAGAAAGAAAGAAAGAAAGTAAGAAAGAAAGAAAGAAAGAAAGAAAGAAAGAAAGAAAGAAAGAAAGAAAGAAAGAAAGAAAGAAAGAAAGAAAGAAAGAAAGAAAGAAAGAAAGAAAGAAAGAAAGAAAGAAAGAAAGAAAGAAAGAAAGAAAGAAAGAAAGAAAGAAAGAAAGAAAGAAAGAAAGAAAGAAAGAAAGAAAGAAAGAAAGAAAGAAAGAAAGAAAGGCAGACTTTTATGCAGACGAGAAAGACACTGTTGATAATTACTCAAGGATGAAGATTCTTACTCAGGAATGGAGATTCTTACAGCAGGGTGGCGATTCTTTGGGATGGACATTCTTACTCAGCGTGGCTTAATCAGACGCAACAAAGGGGCACGACATCGTCATTGAAGCAGCAAGAGGGCAGCTCAGCCGGTGCAAGAAAAAAAGACATCGCATTTCATCCCGAATCCTTGCAAGCCGGTCATGGTGGATGATCAGATGTTCTCTTTGCTCTGCCTCGCGATGCCAGTGGAGGACGCCGGAGGCGGGGAAAATAGTTAGAAGGTCAGTGGAATGAGTTTCACCAGAAAACGCGGGATCAACCATGTGGTCCGTACTTATGTATTCCGGAGACCGTGCACCCAATCCCGCTGATTCTTTGTTCTAATTTGGAAGCGACAATTTTGTTAGCAATGAAAATGCATTAGCACGTGTCGCAGAACGGTGACGAAATCGCTTCGACAAATGCCTACATCTGAAATCCCATTCCCTTGCCCTTCTCTACATCAGCAGATAAGAACCCATTCATTCTTTGACAATATCCCAACCCTACTCATCCATGGAAGGTAATGACCACAATAGTGAACACTGTTTGCCCGTCGATGACAACTTGCCAGTATTTCATCAGCTTTTATGGCACTGTCTCGTTTGACTATTGCAGTTCAACCTCGAAGAACACTCGCGCATAGCCGAGCTGCAAGCTACTTCGGTGTTCTTACAATTTTCATAAGCTGGTTTCATGTATTTATTTCTCTTCTGCTGGCATCTCAGAAACCTTTAGAAATTGAAGCGCAAAACATCTCAAGGGCCCCCACCCCGCATCAACTGTCCCATACATCTCGAAAGCAGCCCAGAGGGAGGTAGGTGATTGATAGCGTCGATGAATTCCAATGTCAGTGGAAAGTTAAAGCAGTTAAAAGTAAAAGCAAATTTGTTCTATCTGAATCTGAAAAACAGCAAAATTTCTGTTGCTGGAAGATAGTTCAAGAACCTACAGATAAACAAAGAGGAGAAAACAAGAGTGCAAAAGTGAAGAAAAATGCGAGTTATTACCGGAGCAGGAGTGGTTGTTACTGACGAAAATCTGCTCCAGGATCAGGTAATTTTGTCAGAACCAGAAGGCTGAGGGTGACAGGTTCGCCTGAAAATTATAAAGGTGGGAGGTGAGTGCAAAGCTGATTTCGGTGTAAATTTGAAAAGAGTCAACCTCTCGGGTTGACACCCTTTATCAAGACTCTGATTTTGGGTGCGCTGTTTGTTTTGTAACTCTGATCGTCACATTGTTTCATTGTATGCACAAGGCAGCTTGCGGAATAGGGAGCAAGAAGAAGCCTAATTATAAACCTTTATGTCATTCATTTCTGCCGTTTAATGAGCTTCAACACAGGATTCCACGGGTACCTCACCGCCTTCCTTAGTTCCTCCCGGAGTTTGCTCTACGTCAGGACGTAAATGTACGTATTAGAACAGGAACTGAGAATCTGCAGCATTCCGGATGTCGTTTCTGTAATGTAACGGAGATCAGTGACAGAACAAGCAAAACTCTTTGAAATCCGTTGATAGATATAAAATACCACCAGTGTTACCCACAACAATATGAAACTACCGGCTACGCTGAAGAGCAAAACGATGGATTTGCGTCGGTTTCCATCTCACGGTCCTTGTCATTTTCTCCATTCTTTTGTCCCCGGAGCCCCCTGCGGCTCAACTGGCCGCTATAATCCGTCTGACGGTCAGAATATTGAACAGCAAAATCAGAAAGAATGGGACATAAAGTGTAAAAATGCGGTGAAATATCGCAAATGCAGCCCATGAGAGAGGGTTTTTTTTAGCTCGGTGTTAGAACACAATAACAGGGAACACTATTAATTATGACCTTATGCTCTGATGCAAAGCCCCTGGGGACATTCTACAAACAGGCAAGCACACTCACTGTCAGCATATCATTCATGCACATTTCGTGAAGTCTTACCTCAGACACGACTTCAATGTTTTGACCTATGACTTCGAAACAAATGCACGACAATTAATCCTATTTATTACAAAAAATGTAACTTGAGTTTAACGATTGGAGATTTAAATCTTCATTCATTTTCTTGCTGTTCGACGTTATTAATTGTTCTTTACATTGTATTATAAATTGGAGCCAGTGCGCTGGCCAGAATCGTCGTGAGATATCTCATATAACAGCGTGGCATATCAGCTAGTGACAGCAGATTGGGGAGTGCATATGGATTTTGTTGATTCAGTAGATTTGGTGTGCAAACTGAGATGGGAGTGTGCACACATAGGTGTGTCGGTGGATATGTCCTCTGACGGTTCCAGAGGTTCTTTCATTTACAGTCACTTTAATAATCAATGCACTTTAAAAATTGTTCTTGCTATTTTTAAGATGAAGGCAGCTGTGTTATGAACAGTTTGAAATGATTCTGGACCTGGGATAATGTAATGTGCATGCGCGTATGTAAGCAGATTTTGATGTGCACACGACTTGGGGCTGCGCACGGATTTGTGAATTTTGCGTAGATTTAGTGTTCTGTCGGCGAATGTGGGAATGTGGAATTTGGGATTTGGGATGCAAAATTTTGCGGATGCCGGTGGATTCAAGGGATTTAACGGGGTACGTGCATTCAGAATTGGGGGTGTACATGGTTTAGGGGCTGCAAAATGATTATCTGGGGAGTGTGGTTTTGGGAATGTGATGTGGATTAGGGTTGTGTGGATTATTCGTAAATACAGATATGGGGATGTCGGTTGACTTGGCGTTCACCAGGCTAACGGATGTTTCAATTATAAACAACCTTCAATTATTCTTATGATAAATACACTTTGAGTTTCGGACATTTTGTCTTAACGTTTTTTTTCAAGGTGGTGGAAGCTAGTTTGAGAACTCTTTTAAATGATTCTTGCTCTAGGAAATTCTAATGAGTATTCGAGGATGTCAGCAGGTTTGCGGTGCGCACTGATTTGGAGTGTACACAGATTTTTGAATGCCGGAGGTTTTGGGGTTATGAAGCATCTCAATGGTGTACGCATGGATTTGAGGTGCTCACAGATTTCTTGGTTCTCAAGGATTTGCGATGCCTTTGGAATTGGAGATGTGCCGAAACTGAAGGTTGTTTCATTTATAAATACTTTAATTGAAAAAATGCAATTTGAACTTTGACGTCTGTTCTTACTATTTTTTTACGGTTCTCCAGCTGGCCCGTGAATTGTTTGACATGATTCACACTCTGGGATCATCTAATGCGCATCTGGAGTTATCAGGAGAGCTGGGGTGCGCGCAGAATTTGGGATGCACGCAGTTTTGAGGGTGCATACAGACACAGTCAGCAAAGGGTGCGATAGAAGAGCGGGGTGTGGGAACACAGCTTCACAGTTACTTGAAAGTGGCGTCACAGGTACAAAGGTTTGAATAGAGAGCTTGTGGCACATCAGCTTCATAAATCAAAGTATAGAGCACAGGAGAGCGGATATTATGTTGGTGCAGCCTAATGTGGAGTATTGTGTGAAATTTCTGCTACCGGCCTTCAGGGAAAATATCAATAAAAAAGAACGATTGGAGAGTACATTTACATTTTTGCGGGACTTGAGGGCCTGTGTTATTGGGGAAGGTGGAATTGGTTAGGGGATTATTCACTGGAAGCTATGAAACTAACGGAAAATTTCATAGAGGTATGCAAAATTATGTGTGATATACATACGATTTAGTCACACTTTTTCCACTGAGTTTGGGCGTGAGTGGAATTGGAGGTCTCAGTTTAAGTGTGAAAAACGAAATATTCATCTGGAACGTGTAGCGGATTTCATGACAGAGGGTAGCGCAGGTGTGGGAAGAGAGGTCTGTGGAAGTGGTGGATGTGAGTTTCACTGCACTGAACTGATGTCTGGACAAGCACATGGCTGGCAGGGATAATGGGGTCCAGGTGCGGTTATGGGACTCAGTAGAGTAACAATTCGGACTAACTGGGCAAAAGGGTCTGTTTCTTTCTAACACTGCTGTATAATTCTCAACAAAGTGTTGATGAAGGAGAATTGGTTGGTTTCATTGCCGAGAAGTAAACTCCGTGTTTTAATATAGATTCAAATCGCTGATTTGTTTTCATTTTTAATGACAAGCGAAACTAAGTATCGGCCTGTGGCGCCCATTTCCTGGCACATCCGAACCGGCTCACAATTAGACAGCGTTCCGGCTAAGGGAGATAGCGTACGGGGGTTTGTGAGTACGTCTCTTTTGGATCATCCGCGCTCACGGCGGGAGGGTTGAGGGAGGTTTAAAAGCAAGGCTGTGTAGTTCGAATAATGTTATCGTTGACTGCAGTTTACCGACTCCGTGACGTTATTTTAGCGCTGCGTGCAGCACACCCCTGCAGGCCTCTCCTCTGTCGGGATAAACTCGAACATTGTTCATCCGCTTAAAGTCAACTTGTACAGAGTTGCCCGAGTGCTCTCTGGGAGGGTGAGAAAGTGTGGGAAGGAGTACTTAATGGAACATTCTCCACAGTTGAACGAGTTTCAGGTAAAGGAATCGTTTTCAATGATTCTAACGTCATCTTTCACTATGTCGTTATTTTTAAAATAAAACCACATCCGGAATGTGGGCGTGGCAAACTAAGCCAGCATTTCTTGCCCATGCCGATATGCCTTTGAGAAAAAGGTGATGAGCTGCCTTCTTGTGCTGTTGTTGTCTATGAGGTGTAGGAACACCAGCGTGCTGTTAGGATGTGAATTCCATGATTTGGACGCAACGACAGTGAAGTAACGGAAATATGTTTCCAAGTCAGGAATCGTGTGCGACTTGGAGGTGGATTTGCAAGTGGCGTTTTCCCAGATACCTGCTGTTCTCGTCTTTATAGATGGTGGTGGTCGTGGGTCTGGAAGGAGTCTCCTTACTAAGTTTAGCGAGTTTTTCCAGTACCTTTTGTAGATAAGATACACTGCTGCAACTGATATTCTGATGCTGGAGGGATTGGATGCCTGTGAAAGGGCTGCCGATGAAGTGGGCTGCCTTGTAATGGATGGTGTCAATTATTTTTACAATATAGTGTTTCCATTTCAGAATATTATCTAACCACAGGACATGACACCTTCCGAATACCGTAACATCATGACTTTGACCAGATCATGTCAAATCAACTGCAGGTCAAATCGTCCCATGTGTAAAATTCTGAACTTGTGTTTCGGCTAACGAAGCTTTAACACTTCATCTATTTGCCGACTGTTCCAGCTTATTAATTGGAAATTGCAGCTTTTAGAGAATAAAATTGAAATTCAGACTTCTAATCCCTACAGTTCCATGATCTGTGCATTCAGATTTGCCCACTTTAGAACCTATCGCAGATAAACCAGAATTATCGGATTCATTTGCAATAGTTTTCATCCGATTATGTAACTGCACAGGTAGAAGGACATACATAGAGCCCAACCACCAGAGCTTCACAGCTTCCTATTGAACTCCAGTCATAAAAACATAAAAACATAGTAAAACCTACAGCACAATGCAGGCCCGAACACGTACATACGTAGAAAAGCAGTCACTGATGTAGACTGTGAACATCTCGGCCCCAGTCCCTGGATCGCCCTAACGTTCACATCTTCCAAAATCGAAATTTGCCCATTTACTCCTCTCTTTGTCCTCGACCGTTTGACTAATTCTGTGCATCGAGGTACGAAGACACCTATATGCTTCTCAGAAAGTCTCTTAACTTTCAGCAAAGCCACAGCACCGTGGGTGGGGATTTGTAGTCTGGTTCATTGTCCCTACCCGTGGGGCAGAGTGGTACAGAATACAATTCAAAATATTGACCGTGTGTGACTCAGTTTAATAGTGGCATTTGCCAATGTGCACGTATTTGGGTCTTGGGCTCAACTTGGGCTGAATGTCTCTTCTGTCTGAGACTCTGGAACAGATGATCTGTCAGTCTCTCTGTGCTGGCTAAGCCACCTTGTCTACATGAGAGAACCAGTTGTTCGTTACTTGTGCCTCGACAGGAGGGAATACAGAGTTGTTTGAAGTCTTTCCTTGCGGGTAGAAGTAGGAAAGAGGGTCAGCGAGTTAGAGGCAAAGGTTAGCCGGATGTGTTAAGTGGTCGGTGAACCTAGTACCAGTGTCAATCTGTCCGTCTAACTCTCTTTTTCCCTGTCTCTCTCCCACTCGCTCTCACTCTCTTTCACTTACACACACACACACACACACACACACACACACACACACACACACACACACACACACAGAGAGACACACACACACACACACACACACACACACACACACACACACACACACACACGTTCCGAACATTGGAGCTGACGCTTTCATTCACCTGCCACCGTCCTGCATTTAGTCATCTCCCAACTGGTAAGGAAATTTCATCGCAAATTTCCTTTGACTTCTGGCAGATGTGAGATGTTCATAATAGACTATTACATCAGCAACAACACAAATTGCTGGAAGTTTCCATGATTTGTCCTTCACCAAAGTGGTCACTTGAACATTGTATTCCCGTCCTCGGTCATCTATTCTATCAGAGAGAGAGAGAGAGAGAGAGAGAGAGAGAGAGAGAGAGAGAGAGAGAGAGTGTGTGTGTGTGTGTGTCTGTGTGTGTGTGTGTGTGTGTGTGTGTGTGTGTGCGTGTGTGTGTCTGTGTGTGTGTGTGTGTGTGTGTGTGTGTGTGTGTGTGTGTGTGTGGTGGCAAGAGTGAGTTCAACGACTGAGAGGCATTTCAGATTAGGAAACGGGAGGGAGAATAGTTAAGGATCGGACGATGTTGGTGAACGCTCTTCACAGATGAATAGTTAGCCAACAAGAACGTGAAATCTGTAACTGTGGCTGCTCTGTGACAAGACTCAGCCTTTGTAATTGGAGCTCAGGATTTTTCACCAAATTACTCTCAGGTGAGGTACTGCCCGAGGATTCTGATGTATTTGTCTACTTCAGTCTGTCTAATGTTTACCTCAGAGACAATGTTGTTATTTCAGCCTTTGGAATTCCCGGTAAGCCACTGTGTCAGAACCGTTCGTGGGAACTGACGTTTAATTCCAGTATTGTGATTTTTTTCTTTCGCTGGTTTCCGCTGCCACATGTCCAGTCCCAGTGTAAAGCATTTCAGGAATTAAATTGAAAATATGGGTTTTATGATCTGGATCTGAACGCAATCCGGTGCACCGTGACTGATTCTGCCAACATCTGTGGAATTCAACGGGTCAGGCAGGATTCTGTCAGTTGTTTATGCTCAACAACGTGAAGCTCGCATCTCCCTGTTTTCTGGTCTGATAGCGGCCACATTATATTTGCGGATATTGCATTTAAACACCCGCGGAGATTATGATGATTGCTGTCTCAATTGTATATGTGAGCAGTTGTATGAGGCGTAATAATCAATCATTCGACTAGTAGTAACGATAGCCAATGGCGGAATTGAATGTTGTAGCATGAAAACTGAGGATTTTAATAAACGTGTGGGATATGACTGAATGTGAAACCGTTGATGGGCAACACAATGAATCAATTGCTGAGCCAATTGACACAACCGACGTGTTTCTTCGCAGTTAACAGTGCGCTGGAATGTATTCTATTATATCTACATCCGGCACTATTACTGACATCTGACTATCGGGCACCGCGTTTGTTACTGTATGTTGAATTCATCTCCTCGGCATCTCTGTGATGGATTCAGTGGAGCCGTTATGTATATCTGTGAGGTTGTGGCAGACTGCGCTGTGACAATTGTGTTTTGTCTGGATGAGTGTTTTCAGCATTTCCTGTTTTTGTTCCGTCCTTCGGCTCTTTGCAGCTGATGGAAGTTGGTGATTGTCTAATGGAAGATTCCCGCCATCAGCGACTCGTTTTTCATTCATTCATATGAGACGCGGAAGAAGCCGGTAGGAAACGTTCCACACAGTATTCACTCTGAGGAGAGAGTTACCCAGTGTTAGCTTTCCGCTCCCACTTCACATTTCGGTCATCAGTGAGGAGTCTGTATTCAGATCTTATTGATTTTATTCTACTGTGTAAATCCCTTCCTTCAATGCCTCCGCTGGATCAACACCCTCTCAGGCCTTTCCACCGTTACGTGCAGCAGTATTAAAGGGATCCCTTAAACTGCTGCATCGCCATCTGCTCAGTATTTTCTCAAATTGCTGTCCTGCCTCTCTTCCCGCAAATCTGATGGCCAGTCTGGTCCTGTCCCGGGGAAAATGCGGTCTCTCCAATGCCTTACAAAGCCTCAGCATTCCATCCTTGTTTTTATATTCTAGTCCTCCCAAAAATGAATTCTAACTTCGTGTCTGTCTTCCTGATCACCAGCTCAGCCTGCAGGTTAACCTTAGGGAAACCTGCAGGAGGACTCTGAAATCCCCTTAAATCTCTGACTTCTGAGTTTTCTCCACTTTTATAAAACAGCCCACACCTTTAATCCTTCCACCAAATAACATGATCATACACTTCCCTACCCTGTATTCTATCTGCTACACTTTGCACAGTCTCCTAACCTATGTAAGTCCTTCTGGAGGCACCCTGCTTGTCCAATGCTATCTCCACTCTACTTCTCTTTGTATCATCCATAAAATCATCAATCCTGCCATCCGGACTATTGACATTCAAAAAAAAATTATGTAAATTGACATATAAAAAGAAATTATCTCAACACCAATCAGGGTGAAAGACAATTGGCTGTAATTCAGAAAAGGGCCTCCTTTATTCCTACTCCCAGCTTCCTGTCAGTGAGACTTTCTTCCATTCATGCTGGTATCCTTCCTGTAATACAATGGGCGCTTATCTTGGTAAGCAGCCTCTTGTGTAGCACCTTGTCAAGGGCCCTCTGAAAATGCAAGTAAACAACAACCATGGATTCTCCTATGTGTCCAGACCTGCCATTTCCTCAATGAATTCCAACACTTTGCTTGTAAGATAACCTACTGAAAATGATCTAGTTTATCATGTGCTTCCTAGTACTGTACTCCAAACTTTATTTTTAATATTGGATATTTTACCAACCATTGAAGTCAGGCTAACACGCTTGTATTTTACTGTCATTCGCCCCACTCCATTCTTAAATATGGAGTGACATTTGCAATTCTGCATTCCTCTGAAACCATTCCAGATACTAGAGATTGTTGGAAGATCACTACCAATGCTTCTACAAACTTTTCAGCTACCACTTTTAAAACTCTCGGGCATAGTCCACTGGTCCAGGTGACTTACCTACTTTTAGCTACCCATGCACCTTCTCCTTAGAAATAGCAACTACACTGACTTCTGCCGAAGCACACTAATTTCTGACCTACTGAGTGTGTCTTTCACAATGAAGACTGATGCAAAATACTGACGCAATGAAGACCGATGCAATTTTTTTCTGTCTTCTTTGTCGCTCTTTACTGCCTCTTCAATGTCATTTTACATTCTTGCCTCTATTCTACCTTGTACATCAAAAAAAAAATCTTTTGGAGTCCTCTTTTATATTATCGGGAAATTAACTTTCATGTTTCATCTTTTCTGCTTATTGATTTTTATTCGTGTGTAGAGCTGGAGGGGCACCGGGAGAATATTTAGAACAGAGTGTCTTGGTGGACAGCATGGGAGGATTTCAATTCAGCACAAAGCGTGTGGGTGGGTGGGTGGAATGAAACAACAAAAATATCTCAGTAAGATCAGAGTAAATGAAGCCTTCTTCCATCAGGCCACTACCTGATGATTTGTCTCTGGCATTATTAGTTTATTTTTAAAAATACAATCATGTTTATATCTTGCACATTACTGCCAGCACAAAGCAAGTTTCACAACATATGTCAATGATAATAAACCTGACTCTGTTTCCCAGTCCATCTCTCACCTTGACCTTGTTTCGAACTGTTGCTCAATGGCATACTCAGATTTTGCACCATATGTTGTTTTCTGTGTCTGACACCGACAGACCATCGTTCATTCTCTGTCAGTTTCCTTCATAAACTTAACATCATTATGTGGTACCAGGGACAGCTGGAACCTGGAGCAACATACAAGATGGTGGCGGCATTAAGCAGGTCATGCAGCATCTGCAGAGATAAATGACGAGTTAATGTTTTGGGTTGAGACCTTTAATTTATCTATGATTAATTACCTCCTCAGAATATATCCAGACCCAAACAGTCTCTGTGTCCATGACGTCACACCATTCACAGGATTGAAATTGTCAGAGAGTGAGAGACAGACTGCAGGATTGATCCTTCCACACCAGCAGAGTGTCAGATATGCACTTTGCAGATCAAGATGGGATTAGATCAGACTGGTAATGCGGTAATTACAGATATCGTGGTCTAAATGGGTTATTCCTGTTCTGTAACTGCTTTGTGCTTGAGTGGTATCAGTGTTTTACACTGACACTACAAACAAGAGAAAACCTGAAGATGCTGGAAATCCGAGCAACACACACAAAATGCTGGAGGAACTCAGCAGGCCAGGCATCATCTAGGGAAGAAAGCAGAAACAACATTTCCAGCTGAAATGCTTTGGCAGGACTGGAGAGAAATAGCTGTGGAGTAGGTTTGAAAGGTTGGGGTAGGCAGGAGGAAAAACAAGGCAACAGGTTGCATGGAGGGGGAGGGATGAAGCAAAGAGCTGGGAGGTTGATTGGTGAAAGAGACAGAAGCCAGGAAAGAAAGGGTAAAAAAGGGGGGATGTGGGGAGGAACACCAGAGGGAGGGGATGGGTGGACCAGGAGATAACGTGAGAGACGGAAAAGTGGAGGAGAAATGGAGGGGGGGTGTTTACTGGAAATTTGAAAAATCGACGTCACGTCATCAGATCGGAGAGTACGCAATCAGAATACAGTGTAAGGTGTTTTTCCTCCAATCGAACTGTGGTCTTCTCACGACATTAGAGGAGGCCATGGATGGACCTATAGTACTGGGAATGGGAAGTGGAATTAAAATCGGTGGCAACTGCGAGAGCACAATTGTTCTGGTAGGCTGAGCATAGATGGTCAGCAAAGTGGTCTCCCATTCTACGGCGAGTCTCATCAACATACAGGAGGCCGCACCAGAACACAGACTCACAGGTGCAATGTTGCTTCACCTGGAAGGGCTATTTGGTGCCTTGAATGGAAGTGAGGGAGAAGGTGTAGGGACAGGTGCAGCATTTGTTCTGCTTGCAAGGATAAGTTCAAGGAAGGAGGGCAGTGGGACGAGATGAATGGAAAAGGGAGTGATCACTGCAGAAAGCAGGTAGAAGGAAAATTGTGTTTGGTGGTGGTATTCAGTTGGAGGTGGCAGACGTTTCAGAGAATTATTTGCTGGACGTGGAGGATAGTGGGCTGTTAGGTGAGTAACTGGAACCCTATCTGTGGAAGCGTGGCAGGAGAATGGGGCATGTTTATATATGCATGAAATGGAAGAGACGCAGTTGAATGCAGAGTTGATGGTGGAGGAAGGAATGGACGCACCTTTCTTGAAAAAGGAGAACACATCCTTCATTTTAAAATGCATAGCGTCATTTTGAGAGCAGGCGTGGTGGAGATAGAGGAATTGAGATCGAGGTAGACTTGAAATTCAATCAAATTAAGCATTGGGTTGAATTGAAAAGGTCGGGTACAGCTCGTTTCGAAGAGGGTAGCTTCCAGATACAAGATCAGTTTAAGGTAATGGAATCCAGGGTTTGGAGGACAATTTAGATACTGGGCTAAAAGGAAATGTCGGATGCAGGCCCCATGATGGGCCGAGGTTACTTAACGATAATTTTGGACGATAATTTAAGTGCCCTGCTGAATCGCAAAGGTTGGGTACAGGCTGAATAAAGGCAGTTCGGTTTGGGTGATGATTTAGGTGCCAGGCAAGATTGAAGGGTTAGGGGCGTCAGGCGAGAAATAGACCTGTTCAGCTTGCTGCTCTTTGACACTAACTCGGCTCTGTGCTGAACTGAGGGTCTGGGAATGGACTCTTTATGCACGACAGTTCAGAACTCTATTTGCTTGCATTTATTGTTGTGATTTGTGTTTTTTTTTCAATATTGGGCACTCAATGATTTTTTTTTATATATAGGTTCTATTGGGGTTCTTTGTTTCGGGACTGCCTGTTAGGAGACGAATCTCTAGGATGTACAACACATATATATTTTGATATGTGACGGGGTCCAGAAATGACACTATGAACTGTGCTGCTATTAAGGGAGGCATCCAACACAATGAGAGAGAGACAGACAGAGACTGCTTGAAAGATTGATGTTATGGTTTCTCTACAAGCTTGTTTACATTTCCACAAGGACAGTTGCCTACTTGTAAAACTCTTACAGAGAGGAGGGCGGAGCAGGTTGATGGACAGCTGGTGTCCATCATGTGGGGATAAATACCAGGTCCACTGATACACAGGGAGACACATGGCTTTGAACACTGGATGAGCTTTGTTGTACCCACGGGAAGGAGGGTTTTTTGGAGGATTGATTTGAGGAAATCAATCAACGGCTCTCGAAATGTGAAAAGGTGTGACCGGTGGGGAATTATTTGTGTGTCACCCTGGCCTGGGTGATAATTCCATCACTGAAGAACGGTTAGACATGTTATGGTCACAGTCTGTGACTTCAACAGGATTTTGGAAGACAACGGGAAAATAAACAGTATCAGCTCACCTCTCACTCTCTCTCCAATGTTACTCAACTAAGTACCTCGAGCTCAACTGAACGCTCACCATCATCGTAAGACTATATCCATCCACACCTGGGTTTGAAAGAACCCAGTTTTGTTTCTATTTCCACACTTATGTACATATATATCATTGCAAACCTGTGTAATATATCTGCCTTTATAGTACTGTATTGTGTAGTTACTAATAAACACTTAATTATTAGCAATACAGACTCCAATGGGTTTTCCATTTCTGATGTTTCTTTAACCCATCACGGGGTACGTGGCAGATATTAAATGTACTTTGTACTTTATGTTCAGACCATTCGCTCTAAACTCGAATGACTATTGTGCATGACAATCGCAGCACCTGAGCGTTTTCCAATATACTCAAACCACCCTATCTAGCACCAACAATCATTACATGGTCACAGTCACTTCAGTCACTTTTTTCCCCATTCTGATGTTTGGTCTGAACAAATAAACCTATGAACTTTGTCTGCATGTGTTTATGTATCGAGTTGCTGCGACATGATTTGCTGATTAGTTATTTGCATTAATGAATAGATGTACAGGTGTACCTACTAAAGTGGCCACTGAGTGTGTGGAAAACAGGACACTATGAGATTATTGTTTGGACAACATTATAAAATTGAAGAATGCAATGCACTGTAGTATATTTCCTGGTTATATTTTGAGAATAAAATTTACATGTCAGAAAAATCTACCTGGATTGTATTTGAGAGGAATGTAGTACAGACGGAGCAAGGCGTTCTTTTGAATGAAACACTATTAAGTGAGCGTGAAGATGCAGCAAGTAATCATGAAGATAAAGAAAATTTTGTCATTATTGTGAGGGGTTAGAGTTTTGAGGACTGATTTCAAACAAAGGAGGGTGTGAGAAGGTAACTGCAATATTATATCCAGCTTTGGTACCCTGACTTGAACAAAGGTAGAAACCAGCATTCAAGGTAGATGAGAAGTGATTCACTCAGCTGATTCCTAGTATGAGAAAACTGTCATTCCCTGAGGAGCTAAAGTCTATCGAACTGTACTGTTTGGAATTTGGAGTAATGATGGGTGAAGTTATTGAGATTTGAAAGGTCCTGAGGGAGATGACAGTGTAGATGTTGAAAAGCTCCCAGGAGTGTGTACAACTCAAATAAGCGGAAGGTGGTAAAAAATTGTGCAGTCATTTAAAAGTGATGTATATCGGTATATCTTCTCACCGTGTTAAATCCAGGATCATAAACACTGGGGTTAATGAATGAAATGGATCAATCTGTGAAGCAATGGAGATCTGAGAGCTTTGTGGAGATGGCACAGAAGAGGACAAGGCCAGGGTTAAATCGCCCGGAACTATTTCAGAAAGGGGTCAGGTTTGAGGGGCCCGGTGACCCAGTTGAGCTCCTGATCTGTCGTGTCTTCCAGTGCCTTGTGATGTAATTCTGGAGCACAGGGACATGATAGAGAGTGTTGTAGAATTTAAATCACAACAGTAGTGATAGTGATGAGATTGCAGTGATATTTCAGTGGACAGTAAGACCAGAGGAAATATTCGGCCTCTCAGTCTCAGCTCCATCTCTCACCTCAGCCTGGTTTCCATCTGTTGTTCAGTGTTCCCCTGTGGCTCCTCCCCTGATACATTCCTGTAACAGAGACATAATCAATGGACTCTGACCATTGAATCCAGGTGTCTCTGCAAATTCTCAGCTACCAGAGGAGTTGAGGAGGTCGGCTCCCTCGGTCTGTCACATTTAAAGAAATCCCTTACCTCAGACCTCCATTTACCTCCATTTACCTTACCTCCATTTGCAAGCCTGGCAGGTTAGCTGACCAATGACTAAGGGCGTCCTTCCTTCTCCATTCATCTCTCTCCCCTCGCCTGGATATCTTATCCCAATGATAACTCCTTCCTGAGTCAGTCCTTTTCACTCTGTCTCTCTGTCTGTCTCTCTCTCTCTCTCTCTCTCTCTCTCTCTCTCTCTCTCTCTCTCCAGACAATCCCTCTCCCCTTTCCTCTCGCCAATCGCACTCCCAACATCTCTCCCCACACAATTCCTCCAGCTTTCTCCCTCCCTCGAGCTCTGCCTTTCTTTCTCCTGCATTCTTCCACATGTTTTCTGTCCTTATTCCTCCCCTCCTCTTTCCTCCGTCCCTTGCCTCCACCCTCCATCCACCTTTATTTCCACCCTCTTCACTGTTCCGCACTCTCGACTCCTCTATTTTCTCTCTCTTTCCTCTGTCTCTCCTCTCTCCACGATGTCTCCCAGCTCTATTTAGTCACTAACTCCTCCCTCACTCTCCCTGAGTTCCGCTCACTCTTTTCTCATAGACCCGCATTTCAGACCGTCAATCTACCTCAGGGATGAACCTCAGTTCGTGCCCAGCATCTAGGGAGCTGCCTGACCATGGTGTCCCCTCACCTCAGATATTCTGCTTCACCCCGGACCTTCACTTAACACTGGATGCTCCCTCACCTCAAACTTTCTCAATCCTCCACTCCCTCCAAGTCCCTCATTAAGCACAGAACGCTCACTCACCTCAGTCATTCTCCTCCCCCCGGAGATATTCACTAAACACCAATCCCTTACTAGAGACTCTCTCCCTCCGCCGAGCCTGTTACTCAACCCCGGAAGCTCCCTCACCTCAGTCTCACTGCCTCGTCCCCCCGAGACTCTCACTGAACACCGAAAGCTCCATCATCCTAGACTTTCTTCTCCGCCCTCGAGATCCTCACTAAGCACCAAACGCTCCCTCACCTCAGAAGTTACTCGAACACGGTCAAACTGAAAAAAAAAAGCGGAGCAGAGTTTTCCAGACGGATTCCCTGACCAATGGTGGAGGAGGATTAGAGTTCGCACCGTGGGCGGGGACAGTGGCCAATGGTGGAGAGTGATTGGTGCTCGCACTGTGAGCGAGACCACTGGACAATGGCGGACAGTGATTGGAGTTCCCTGATCAATCAGAAAGGGAGAGAGAGTTTGGTGCTCGCGCGGTCGGCGGGATTCCCTATCAGATGGTGAGGCCGGGGTTCCCCGATCAATGATGGAGAGATCCAAAAGCTCACCAAAGGGGAGGCGTTACTAGAAGTTAGAGAAATTGATGTTTCAGCCTCCTTGCCTCCCTGTCCCTTTGTGGGTGAGTAGGCGTCCGTGTCTTCCCTCTCTCTGCCGGGTTCCATATCAGTGATAGTAAAGTTACATCCAATCACACCCCCGCGGTCAGATAGTGAAGTTCCCTTTACTAGGGGTTCCCAGCTTTTCTCTGCCATGGACTTCTCCCAATATCTGAGGGGACCCTGGACCCAGGGTGGGAACTCCTACTTCTACACGGCCCCATCACATACGTCCGAAATCAGACACACAGTGACGGTCCCTCAGCAATCTCCAATCAGACACTCCAAGGGGTTCGACCTAGAGCAAGGCTCCCTGCATACTATTCCATCACACACTCCAGGGGTCAGACACAGTGAAGCTGCCTGGACACCATCCCACACTCCAACAAATAGATATATATTGAAGCTCCCTCCACACTCTGCCATCTCACATCCCTCTACATTGCGCTCTCACATACTCCTATGGTTCAACAACTTCCACCCCTTGTCACTCAGCTCGCTGATGACTCTAGAGTGAAGGGTTCAATGTTCCGCTACCTTCCCATGACCTTGATAGGGGATTGTGGTCAGTGGTTGTGGATAGAAGATAGGAGTCACAGGGCAGAGGTTTCAAATAAGAGCTGGAGGTCGTGACAGTTCACGTACAGGTCAAGGGCGACCTCCTGATTGTGGAGATTATTGGACAAGTTTAAAGGATCAAAGTTCACTGTAAATCAGGGTTCAAGAGCACCACCGAGGTCAAGGTGCACCTGCTGATATCAGAATCAGATTTATTATCACTGGCATGTGACAAGAAATGTGTTAACTTAGCAGCAGCACTTCAATACAATGCACAATATAGAGGAGAAAAAAAATAAAATAATCATAAATAGATAAGTTCACCAATTATACGATACATATATTGAACCGGTTAAAACACGTGCAAAAAAAAAAAAAAACAGATATTGCATGCTACAAAAGTGAGTTAGGGCTCAATATCCATTGAGGAATCAGATAGCAGAGCGGATGAAGCTATTCCTGAATTGCTGAAAGTGTGCCTTCAGGCTTCTGTACCTCCTAGCTGATGGTAGCAGTGAGAAAAGTACATGCCCAGTGTGTTGGGAGTCTACAACAATGGACGCCTCCTTTCTGCGACACCGTCCCTTGAAACTGTCCTGGATACATTGTAGGCTCGTACCCAAGCTGGAGCTGACTAGATTTACATCACACTGCAACTTCGTTCGGTCCTCCATACCAGACAGCGAAGCAGCCTGTCAGAATGCTCTCCAGAATATATCTGTGGAAGTTTTTGAGTGTATTTGTTGACAAAACAAAGGCATTTGTCTTCATCACCTTGACCTCTGACCTGTGGTGGATGAAACATGTCACCCAGGAGAGCAACACCATTCCGCCATTCGAGGAAGAGATGGGGAGAAGGGGGAGGGGCACATTGCAGAATGGAAGGTCAGTGGAACAGGGAGCTGCGGTGGGAATGTCTATTTGGTACGGGAAGTGCCCATTGGGTGTGAGGATATTCGTTGTGAATAACAGGACCAACACTGGGAATGAAGCCGATATTTCAGAATAGGAAATTGCTCTTTTTCATGGGAAATACCCATCGAAATGGGGGGAAACTTCATTGGGAATTGGAGGATCATTGGGAATGTGACAGAGGCCATCAAGATTCAATCCTTGGTTTAGGACTGAAGGCACCGAATATGTGAAAGTATTCATTGGGAATGGGAAGAGACATTTGGGAATGAGAAAAGTCCTTATTGAGTGGGCATGGAAAATTAGGAACGGGGTCAGAGGACATTGGAAGCGGAATCAGGTATCTGGGAATATTGCAGACACTAAATGATTGGGCCAGATAACATTGGGAATGGGAAGTGATCATCAACAATCGGGCTGTTATTGGGAAGGGAAATGTAGGCAACTATATATGGGGCAGATCTCATCCGAAAAGGGAAGTATCTATCAGGAATGGTGCAGATGCAAATGGAATTACGACGGAGGCAATGGAAATGTCGCAGAGGTCATCGGTTATGTGGCAGAGTCGACTGGAAAAGGGCCAACCCCAACCAATTCTAATTTCCCCTACCGAATGCCAAAACTCACCCGATTCTTCCCGTCCAGATGATGACCATCGCAGACGATTAGATGACCGTCCTCCCCCATGGCTCCAATTGTAGTCTGGATCCGTTTGTCTACGGCTGCACTGCACTGCGACTTTCCATCCAATCCCAAAGTATTTGAGCTCTTCCCATCCAATCCTAATGAGTTCCAGCACTTCAATTCCAATTGGAGTCCCCATTGGATACCTGCCCTTTCCCTTCCATCACATCCCAATCAGGTTTAATATCACCAGCGAAGATTGTGAAATCTGTTTTCATTGTGGTAGAACTAACAATGAAATCTACATGATGAATATAGAAGAAACGAATGGCAGTAAATATACACAGTGGCCTGCAGACATCTGGGAACACTGGTCAAAATATCAGTTACTCTGAATAGTTAAGTGAGTGGAAGATGAAGTGATCTCCAAAAGTTATAAAGTTAAAGATGAAACATTCTATTCAATATTTTTATCACGACTTGTGTATTTTTTTTCTTTTGTACAATATTAGAGTGAAAAAGGGAAAGGAGCACCATGCAAAAGTTTGGGTACTCCAAGAGATTTGAGCTCTTAGATAAAATGTATCAAGTTTGGAGAAAAAGGGTTATAGAATTGTATGCAAAGAAGACCTCTCCAAGTTAATCAAGGGGGTGGTTCTATCACGTTTTGGGCTTGTATTACAACCAGTGGAACGGGGAACATTTCGCTGGTAGAGGGAAGGAAGAATGCAATTATATACTAGCAAATTCTGGAAGCAAACATCACACAGTCTGTAAAAAGAGCAGAAGATTAAAACAGGATTGCTTCTACAACAGGATAATGATCCTAAACGCACCTCAAAATCCACAAAGGACTACCTCAAAAGGCTCAATTTGAAGGTTTTGCATGGCCCTCACATTCCCTCGACCTAACCATTATCGAAAATATGTGGATAGACCTCAAAAGAAAGTGTATGCAGGACGGCCCAAGAATCTCACAGAAATAGAAGCCTTCTGCAAGGAAGAATGGCCGAAAATCCCCAAACAAGAATTGAAAGACTCTTAGCTGACTACTGAAAGCGTTTACATGCTGTGATACATGCCAAAGACAGTGTTAGTAAGTACTGCTCAGGGTGCCCAAACATTTGCTTCGGGCTCTATTACTTTTTATAATTTTGAAACTGTTAAAGATGGCAATAAAAAGTAAGTTTACCGAAAATATTAAAGAAGTGTGTGTTCTTTAACTTTATGCCTTTTGGAAATTAAGTCGTCTTTTCCTCGTTTAGCTATTGACAGTATCAGAAATTCTGACCAAGGGGGCCCCCACTTTTGCTTGCCACTGTATAATAGCTGTCTCCCCATTAAACAATGGCAAGAACAAAGTTCTAAGTTGGAAATGAAACCGGAGAAGAAAATACAAAACTGGGTCGTGGCAGCATGATAAACTTTGACCAACGCCAGTCCGGACATGGGATGTTTGGAGCAGAGGGGTTTTCAATCAGATCCACTGCAAGAGGATAACAAGCAGGAACGGTTCGCGTCAGGGTAATAGCGTTTTGACCGGCGACCAATAGGTGATTGGAATTAATGAATAAGAACAAGTTAAAGAAAGGCGGGGTAAGCGCAGCGGAGCTGAGATAGTCAGAGTTGTGGGCTGAAGGCTTTAGCTCTTTGAGCTTTCATCGAGAGAAGCTTGACTCAGGGAAAGCTAAACAAAGAAAAGGTATTTTTTATGATTCCTTTTCTTCTGTTTATCTGCTCAGATCGGTAGAGATGGTAGTCAAGAAAGTGCAAAGCACCTCTTGTGGGATGTAGGATAACAGAAAATCCTCCTGTATCGCTAACCGCGACAATTGCGAGAAGTGCATTCAGCTGCAGCTTCTAACAAACCGCAGTGATGAGTTGGAGATGGCACTGGATGAAATCCGAATAATTCAGGAAGCTGTAGGGCTGATTGATAAGCCCACTGGAAGAGCGGCTTTTCTGGACTGGGTGATGCTCAATGATCCAGAACTAATAGGAAAGCTTCATATATAAGAACCTGAGGGAAATATGATCATAATATTATCGAACTCTCTCTTAAATCTAGGGAGAAGCTAAACCCTGGTGTTTCAGTATTACAGTGGAGTGACGGGAATTACATAGGCATGAGTGAGCAGGTGGTGAGAAATAATTGGAAAAGAACATAGGCATGGTTTACAGTTGAACTGCAATGGCAGGAATATCTGGAAGCAATTCGGATGCACGGGATATATACAACCCAAAGAGGAATAAGAATTCCAACGAAAAGATTACACAACCATGGCTAACAAGAAATGTCAAAAACAAGATAAAAAAACAGAAGGGTGGGCGTATTATTGATCAAATTTACTGGGATGTTGGACGGGTGGTAAGCTTTTGAAATCTGATAGGAAACAAATAACAAAGTCATTAAGAAGTTACGGGTAGAATGCAAAAGTAATCTAGCTAATAATATTAACGTGAATATCAAAAGCTTGTTCAGATGCATTAAGTGTAAAAAAAGTGGCGAGTTTGGATATCGGACTAAGTAACTATCATCCTTACCCTTCATATCAATTCGCCTTTCAGTGTCATAAAATGTATTAGTTTGCACATTGCATGTGTTGCTGTTAATGTCATCCACCTACACGGTGAAAGCGTTTTAGGAGCCTTCAGTAAGGCGTCGATCCGGCAGTAATACTGCGGAACAATAATACTGTAACTTTACGTGGTTGCGGTGCAGCTTAAAAAGTGTGAGTGACCGTGGGAACCGTAGTTAAATTTAATTGGTTTATTTTTATAAAAATAAAATCTGGACAAAATAGCGTATTAGTTTTAACCCTTCAACTGGAAGAATTCTAGGGGACATATAAATGCCGTCTTCTCTTTGTTGTCCTCACTCATCGGGATCTGGTAATATCTACTACTCAAATCCAGCAGACTAAACCACTTCGAGCCACTCAGATAGGCCAGCGCGTCTACGACCCTCGGGACCGTATCCCGGTCAGTTACGGTGCGCCTGTTCAGAGTCCTATAGTCTGCACACATGCGTACCTTCTCGTTCTTCTTCCGGGTCACCACTACTGGGGGCGCATAGGATCTTCTAGACTCAGTGATTATCCCAGCTTCCTTCAACTTACACAAGTGATGCCGCACGTCTTTTACGTCTGCAGGAGCCAGACGCCGCGACTTCTCTCTAAACGGGGTGTCCTCGGCCACCCGCATAACGTGACGACTGTTCATGGAAAACACCACATTAAGCTTGCCAAAGAAAAATACACCTTCCAGCTTCAACATCTTCTCTACCAGGCTCCTTTTCCAACCCGGCGGCACCGGGCAGTGCCCGAAGTTGAATGACACAGCCCTCAACTTTTCTCCCCTTTTCCAATAATTTCTCACCGGCCTGCCTCACAGTGACACTAGACATTGCTGTCACCGGAAACAAATGCGCCAGGGGCATTCCAGGCTTCCATACGCCAGGCTTGAAGGGGACAGCCCTCTTCGTAGTGTTCCTGATGATTACGGCCGTCCTGCTCGCCTGGACAACCGACAGCTTCTGAAAAATCGGGCCTCACCAGTAGCCCAGCAGGAAATCCTGGTGCTCCGGAGCGTTCACAACGAGGGCTTCGGCCTCAGGCACACCGTGCAGTTTGGGGGTCCCATTCACTCTCGCTACTTCCCCGGGCTGTGTCATTGGCTTCGACTGGGTGAACCACACAGTCCCTCGATTGAATCCGGTATCCGGCTCACTGCCGTCACGCACTTCCTCAAAAGCAGCTCGAAACACTGGGTGCACGGACAATATCCCCAAAAAGCTCTCACCCGCCTTTACCTTGCAGGCACGCTTGAGCCTCCTCACAAGCGGGGTGTCGATCCGCCCCAGAATTGAATCGACGCACGTCTCAGCAGAGTCCAGACAAACCAGCATCAAAGTATCAAGAGCCTCAGACACTCCCACATCGACCTCCGAGAACTCCAGTTTCACTGGCAAATAATCGTCGCATGGATAATCACCAGCAGCGAGACCACAAATCTCCAGTGTCAAGAGTAAGTTCTTCGGATACCGGTTGTAAAATTAACGGTCCAGTAGCGTGACCTGTGACCCAGTGTCGATTAGCGACACACTGGAGTGTGGTTCCACTAAGCCTTCAGGAAGAGGGTGTTTGGCTTTCGGGAGTTACTTGGTAAATTGCTGGGAACGTGTCTCCAGACAACGCATTGTTCGTTGCCTTGGGGAATCGGAACCAACATCAGCTCCATCATATGGGGGGCCGGAGTTACACCCGCTGAAAACAGCCGATGTATCTCCGTTCTCAGCTCTGCCACAATCTCATTTCCCGTTCTCCCGGGTAGGCTACCTGTGGTCAGTTCACTGCAGGGGACTACTAACGAGGACTGAACCCTGCCGTCTGTGTCCTCCTACGCCTCCGCCGCTTACTCTGATTCCCGTACCTCAATGATCAGCTCAACGATATCTGGCCCACTGGTTCATTGCTCAGGGTAATCACACAGTATCCAACGGAATCAAACACGAACGTACCCCCACAATTGTAACAACCTGCCCGGCCTACCTTAAGAAATCTCTTTTGGGTGTATGCTGTGGAATGTGTCCCTTGTTGCAGATTAGTGCCCCGAAATAACAAGCAGTACCCAATATGTGCGTAAACGATAAAGCCTTGTAACTCTTACTTTAGCTCTATGGTGAGTAGAGAAACAAAATATGAAAGAAAAACGCCGCCGAGCTTATTGTCTGCGTGTACAGGTTGGAGCTCACTCAGTAGGATGGTCTTTCTACAACCATTGGTCCCCACCGAGCGTCGCCAACAATCGGACCACCGCTCAGAGTCCACCCCGTCCGGCGGTCTACTGAATCTCTCCATTGGCGTCTTCCCTCTTCATCTTTGTCTCTCCCTCTGGCAAAAGCCCGCGAATTCAAATTATTCCAGAATCACAAGGCAGGACAACAAAATCCTGATTGGTTCACATGTTATCTCCAGCCATAACCCAAACATTGCTGCTACAGAAAAACAGTGAATATTACAAAAAAAAAATACATTAACATTGCACCCTTACAGCGCGTAACTTGCGGCTCCGAGATGTGAACCGAAAAGGAAAGGCTGTACGTGCTTGAAACAATGGGACTGGTTAAGGTATTGAAACCGAATGAACAGAGTTGCCCATGACAAGAGATGAGACTGGATCAGGGCAGCGTGAGTGCAGGAAGTGTTGAAACCAGTGAATTGTGTCCGTCCATCCAGGGAGAATCCGTAGCGACGTGGACAACTTTCCGACCACCTTCTTGAAAGTAGATGAGAAGGATGCCGGTCAGATTGACCCTCGGTATCGGATCTGTTTCCTAATGAGAGTGAGAGGCGAAGTCAACACCTGCTTCAGCTGAACTTAGTCTGGCTGACGGCGTAAAGAGCGGTGTTCGTGCAGCAGCTCAGGAGTTGCAGCATGTAGCACAGTTCGTTGAAAAATGAAGGTATCTTCAAACAATATGGGACGTCCACTGCATAAAGCATTCTGTTCCATATTGCCATCACCCCGTACAACGCCCATAACAGGATGAAGATTCCCGAGGCCACCAGCAGTAAAACGAGGGATTTTCGGCGGCTCTGCATCTCCGGGTCTCCGGAACTCTGACCACGGCTGGAAGCCCGGAGTCTGCCGCGGGCTCTACTGGCCAGCAAAACGTTCATGATGGTGAAAGCATTGAGCAGGATAACAACGAGGAACGGGATCACAGTCGAAAAGACAATACGAGCGACATCGATTACTGTCCAGACGATTGACCCTAGTACTGCCCATCTCTGCATGCAAGGCCACGCTACGTTCGAGAAAGCATATATATCTTGGACTATGAAGAACCAGAAAACGTTCTTTAAACAACTCAATGCAGTCACTGTGCTCAGAACCACCGCCGCCATTCTCCCAGTGCAATAATTACCGTTTAGATCCTGGAAGCAAATGGCCACAAATGGATCAAAGGTGAAGGCGACGGTGAACCAAACAGAACAATCTGTGGCGGCCGGCAATAAGAAGATGTGGGTTCTGCACACTCGGACGGAAAGCAGGAAGGAAAAGTCATCCGGAAAAAGACTTCGGAACTTCCATCAATATAACGTCCAGGAAAACGACCGCTAGGCCAGCCGCTGACATGGCCAGCAGATAGCGGGTGACTGTTTTAGAGAGTCCGCACTTTCCCCGTGACAGTATGACAATCGTCAGCACGTTCACTGTGAAAAACAGAAGTACAAAAATTATAAATCAAACTGAGATCATTGTTGCAAAATTTACTCAGAACAAAATCAAATACTTGCACGCTTCAGAGGTGGAATAATTTATCGGTAATTGGCAGTAACTCTTTGGTCAGTCAGGGATTAATATTCAATGAGCACGCTAATCACTGCAAGTGACGTCATCCACCGGACAGAAGAACCTGTGAATTTCGCGATTAGAGTGAGGACAAAATTGAGCAGATAGCGTCTGTAGACTTTTCTACACACAGAAATATACAATCTGAGGGAGGCTGTAAATATTGTGTTGAGCTTGAGTCATATCTCAGTCGAATAAATCGAGTTGATATTCACCCCGGTTCAGAACAGTGTCATCGATCTCCGTACCTCACGGTAACACACGGTCAAAGTCAATAAAACAGAGGTCGTGCTTGTTCAACGAATACCGTGGCTGCATGCAAAATTGAACTGGGGTCAATAAAATCCATGACATTTCAGCTGAACACGGTACGGGGAAATGCCGCAGCCTTTGTATCCTCCGCTGTTTTTGCACCTGCGTAATCAAATCAAACATTTCTCCAAAAGGCACGGATCTGATCAGAATGTTATAATTGACCGACTCCTCGTTCCCTTTGAAAGTGCATTGTTTCGGATGCATAGAAAAGCTGAAAACAGAAGTGTACTGAAGTCTGATGTTTCAGGTGGGAGTGATGCAGACAAACACTCAAATACAGTTGCTGCTGAAATTGTCGGACGGTGATTCAACGCCTTGGCGTCGATATTTTACCACAGGTGGAGTATATTTGTAATAAAGGAGCTGGTTGGAAAACATTAATTCCCAATAATCACATGGGTACACAATGAGAGTGTGAGAAGGCTGCAGGGGATTGAAAGTGGCGAAATGAACAAGTACAAGAATATTTAGGTAACCCAACGGGAAAAATGAAATAGTCAGGTAGGGGTCCGGTGGAGAGACTAAAGCAATGAGACCAATAGTAACTCACATACGGGTGGAGTCAACGCGCATTGATCGCATTATCAGTGGCTGTGGTGGTGCATTTTAATTTCCGCAAAATTGCCGGATTCAGGCAAGAGGCTGAATTGCTATCATTACTGAACCAACAAGCATGAATTATAACGACACGGGATGCAGATTAAGTAAAAATTCACACACTGATTAGATGGTCTTGAAGTTTTCACTACAGCTCAGCCTACTGATTTTCCACTCACCAATTGTCGTCTTGCCTTCAGTTATCCAACCGGAATCTCGCAAACTCTCTCTCTGTTCCCCACCCCCGCACGGCCAGAGCTGTAATTTCCCCACCATTTCAGTTCCTTCGCTAAGGTCATGAATCTATATATACTAGTCTTACTGATTTGTTCCACAGATACTCTTTCTGCTGATTGAAAATGTTCCTGTCTCGCAAATGTGCAGATGCCATGTGCCGTGTGTTGGTTTAACTGTGGTTTAGACTAACAAACGTTAGAAAGACATTTTTCCCGCATAACTCATCGTTCGGTCCGCGCTGAATACATCGTATAAAACGGGCTTTAGTGACAAGTCAAACATGTTCCAAGTGTGTGTCAGGAACAGAGATTGAGGTTCTGCAGAAAGGTTGGCTAGAGCTTAGAAAGGGCGATAGGGAGTCGGTGAAATTTCTCTCTTTGAAGCCAAGAATTGAATAGCAATTATGTGTTTATCATGCCCGGTGAATCAAAATCTTCGATTCTCCACAGGAGGACCTGATTTGCGGGTTTTCTTTGAATATTGAGTAATAGAGCGGACAGAGGTTAGAGCTACTAGCATCAGAGTGAATACCAAACAAGCCGATGAACGCGTCCATTGCAGCTGCGTGTGATATTAATGACGTTTAGCGTAGCGGGCAGTAACTGATTTTGGAACAGGCACACGGTAAGATTGCATTCTCGATAAGTAAAAGGAAACAGAAGAAAAAGGAACGGCGCGTTTCGTTGTAAATCTGCAGTCACTGTTGCCACCTACAAGATACACTGAAGCAACTCAGCGAGACTCATCAGCAGGCTCCACTCCCGGCACCGCAGCCGATAGGAAGATCAGGAGCAGCACAACAAGGGGATTGCGCTGCCATGACATTTCCCTCTGCAAACTATCAACGGGACTGAAAGGCCGAACATTTTCTCCCGACGGCTGGAGCATTATATAGATTTTCTTAAAAATATTATGTCCGTGGTTTCTGGCTGTATAAGCGCTCGGTGAAGATCTTTCGCAAGTTTGGGGATAAGATCAAACCCTCAACTTTACAAACGTACAAACCGATCCAACGCCACCACTTACAAAAAGAGAAATGGTGGAAGCAACAAGGACCCTGTTATATTTTAATTTGGAAACACGGTAGAGACTATGGCGGACCGTGATGCTCCACTAAGCATATCACGATCTCCGGTTATAATTTGTCTTGTATATTCGGGTGTATATTCTTTATCATCCCCGCCTCACACCACGCTTGCTTTTCAGATATTAGGATGCCGTTCATTTATTACTTCATTTAAGTCACTGAGAGAGGGACAAGTAACAATTTCTTGTAATGTAACTTGCATCGTCAGAAGGTTCTGATTGTATTCATTCTCCCTGAACTCGCATAACTTACAAAGACGAGAAAATCTACATATGCTGGAAATCCATGTAACACCCACAATTCTAGAGGAACTCAACAGGACACGCAGCTTTTATGAAAATGTGTGAACAGTCGAGGTTTCAGTCGAGGCCCTTCATCAGGACTAGGTTCGGAAGCCTGAAGTCCCAGACCAGCGGGCTCAACAGCAACTACTTCACTTTAACCATTCGACACCCAAGAATGGTATATACCCAAGTATATACCGCAGTAATTACATATAATATATACATACACTTTAAGAATACTGTTTGAATAACCATATAACCATATAACAATCACAGCACGGAAACAGGCCATCTTGGCCCTCCTAGTCCGTGCCGAACCCTTATTCTCACCTAGTCCCACCTACCCGCAATCAGCCCATAACCCTCCACTCCTTTCCTGTCCATATACCTATCCAATTTTACCTTAAATGACACAACTGAACAGGCCTCTACTACTTCTACAGGAAGCTCATTCCACACAGCTATCACTCTTTGAGTAACGAAATACCCTTAAACCCTTAAACCCTTAAACCTCTGCCCCCTAACTCTCAAATCGTGTCCTCTAGTTTGAATCTCCCCTACTCTCAATGGAAACAGCCTGTTCACGTCAACTCTGTCTATCCCTCTCAAAATTTTAAATACCTCGATCAAATCCCCCCTCAACCCTCTACGCTCTAATGAATAGAGACCTAACTTGTTCAACCTTTCTCTGTAACTTAATTGCTGAAACCCAGATAATATCCTAGTAAATCGTCTCTGCACTCTCTCTAATTTATTGATATCTTTCCTATAATCCGGTGACCAGAACTGCACACAATAATCCAAATTTGGCCTTACCAATGCCTTGTACAACTGTAGCATTACATCTCAACTTCTGTACTCAATGCTTTGATTTATAAAGGCCAGCGTTAAAAAGTCCTCTTCACCACCATATCTACATGAAACTCCACCTTCAGGGAACTATGCACAGTTATTCCTAGATCTCTCTGTTCCTCTGCATTCCTCAATGCCCTACCATTTACCCTATATGCTCTATTTGGATTATTCCTGCCAAAATGTAGAAACTCACACTTCTCAGCATTAAACTCCATCTGCCAACGTTCAGCCCATTCTTCTAACCGGCATAAATCTCCATGCAAGCTTTGAAAATCCAGTTCATTATCCACAAAACCTCCTACCTTAGTGTCATCTGCATACTTACTAATCCAATTTACCACCCCATCATCCAGATCATTTATGTATATTACAAACAACATTGCGCCCAAAACAGATCCCTGAGGCACCCCGCTAGTCACCGGCCTCCATCCCGATAAACAATTATCCACCACTACTCTCTATGATGCTCCGTAACTGTAATGACCCTGACACTACTGGAAATATGTTTATATTTGAAGCTAGGCATACACTTAGCTGTGCATATAGCTTTAAACTCGGATTGCAACTTACGAACTGTCACGTACCGTATGACTATAAAGCATTAAAGTACAATTATGCCACATCGAGAACGTTGCACAATCCCACCGAGGAACGTATGGTGCTAAGCACTGGATACCAAAGCATTGGCAATCTGCCGCAAGAAGGTCTGCACCAGAGTGTTGCAATACACAGTGCCCAGAAATTGAGATCGATATCGGTAGGGTATGTCCTTATTTGGGATTGCAGTCTTGTGATCAGCGAGGTGCACAACGATCGATGTTGGGTCTTTGATAAATGTATACAGTTCATAAATTATGGGTCCCATCATCGCCACCAGGGAAGCACGACTTGCAAAATGTTCCAGAGTCATAAAGCAAAATCTGAAATAAAGACTGTGCGCTTTCTGGCGGCCCAAACGTATGATACAGCTTCATGTCTAGAGAACCGATATATTCTGGAAATGCAACAGATGGCTGGAGAAGTGCAAGCGTTCATCCGCTATTTAAGAAAGGTGGTAGGCAGCAGGAAGGAAACTATAAACCTGTTAGCCTGAAATCAATATTTTTGAAGTTGTTGGAACCTATTGTTAGGGATGAGATTACAGAGTACCGGGAGGCACATGGAAGAAAAATCCTGCCTGACAAATCTACTGTAATTTTCTGAGGAAATAATCTGCAGGGTAGACAACGCAGATACAGTAGACCTGGGATACTTGGATTTGTAAAAGTCCTTTGAAAAGTGCCGCACATGAGACTGCTTAGCAAGATGAGAACCCACGGAATTCAAGGGAAGTTACTGGCATTGGAAGATCATTGGCTGGTCGGCAGAAAACACCGAGTGAGAGTAAAGGGACCCTACTCTGTCTGGCTGCCGGTTACAAGTGGAGTTTCACAGTGGTCGGTTTTAGGACCGTTACTTTTTACGATTTATGTCAATGATTTGGACTCCGGTATTAATGGATTTCTGGCTAATTTTGCCGATGATACAAAGTTAGGTGGGGGAGCAGGTCGTGTTGAGGAAGCAGAGAACCTGCAGAGTTCAGGAGAATGGGCAAAGAAGTGGCAAATGAATACATTGTTGGAAAATGTATGGTCATGCACTTTGATGAAATAAAACGGACATATTTTTACTTAGATGGGACGATAATTCAAAATGCAGGCATTCAAAGAGTCCTGTAAGTCTTTGTGTAAGACCCCTTGAATATTGACCTCCAGGTTGAATGGGTCGTGATGAAGGCGAATCCAATGTTCGCATTCATTTCTAGATGTTTAGAATATAAGAGCAGTGACATGATGTTGAGGCTCTATAAGGCACTCGTGTGACAACAGGTGGAGAGTTGTGTGTCGTTTTGGGCTCCTTATTTTAGGCAGGATACATTGACTTTGGAGAAGGTTCAGAGAAGACTCACGCGAATGATTCCAGGAATGAGAGGTTTAACGTATTTGAAACGTCTCTTGGGATGTATTCGTTGGAGTTCAAGGGAATGAGAGGGGATCTCATCGAAACATTGCACATGTTAAAACACCTGTGGGTAGCATCCGTTGGTCTCGCCAGACCCTGCATCTGCGCCCTCTCCATTGCGCAGGCATGGGCAAGGTTGTATGGAAGACGGAAAATTGCCCATGCAACGAGTCTCCCCTCGCCACGCCACCAATGTTGTCCAAGGGGAAAGCAAGGACCGATACAGCTTGGCACCAGTGTTGTCGCAGGAGTAAACCATAACAAGCATGAAGGCATCGTCGGACTTTCTTAGGGATTTCAGTTCCGGATTTGTACTCAGGGTTTACTCCCTAAGATTTTCCAATGAGTGGATATGGCCGCAAGGCAGCGTTGTTTTGAAATCTGTTTTCCCTCTCTGAGATGGATTGCCTTCCCAGGCTCACGAGCTCCACTTACGCGAAGCACTGATTTGAAGGTGCCAGAACCCGCCACAGAACCACAGAACAATAGAACATTACAGCGAAGAAACAGGCCTTTTGGTCCTTGGCAGTGCCGAAACATTTTTCTGCCTAGTCCCACTTACCTGCACCTGGGCCATATCCCTCGAAACACCTCCTTTTCATCTATATACCTGTCCAAGTTTTTCTTAAAAGTCAAAAGTGAGCCCGCATTGAACACGTCATCCGGCAGCTCATTTCACACTCCTACCGCTCTCTGTGTGAAGAAGTTCCCCACCTCATGTTCACTTTCAACTTTTCCCCCCTTCACCCTTAACACATGACGTCTGTTTTATTTTTCTCCACTGGCCTCATTCACTCTATCTATACCTATCATAACTTTATACACCCCTATCAAATCTCACCTCATACTCCTACGCTCCAGGGATTAAAGTCCTAAACTATTCAACCTTTCTCTGTAACTCAGTTTCACAAGTCCCGGCAACATCCTTGGAAAACTTCTCTGCATTCTTTCAATCTTATTAATATCCTTACTGTAATTAGGTGACCAAAACCACACAATACTCCAAATTCGCTCTCACCAATATCTTACACAACCTCACCATTACATTTCAACTCTTATACTCAATACTTTGATTTATAATGGCCAATCTACCAAAAGCTCTCTTTACAACCCATTCTACTTGTGACGCCACTTTTAGTGAATTATGTATCTGTACTCCCAGATCCCTCTGTTCTACTGCACTCCTCAGTGTCCTACCATTTACCTTGTATGTTCTACCTTGGTTTGACCTTCCGAAGTACAATACCTCACACTTGTCCGCATTAAACATCACCTTCCATTTTTCTGCCCATTCCTCCAACAGGTTTAAAATCCTTCTGCAAGCTTGGAAAACCTTCCTCACTGTCCACTACACCTCCATTCTTTGTATCATCAGCAAATTTGCTGATCCGATTTGCTACATTATCATCCAGATAATTGATATAGATGACAAATAACAATGGACCCAGCACTGATCCTTGTGGCACACCACCAGTCACAGGCCTCTACTCAGAGAAGCAATCCTCCACTACCACTCTCTGGCTTCTTCCATTGAACCAATGTCTAATCCAATATACTACGTCTCCATGTATAGCAAGCGACTGAATCCTCCCAACTAACCACCTATGAACGACCTTGCCAAAGGCCTTATTGAAGTCCATGTATATAACATCCTCTGCCTCCCTTCGTCCATTTTCCTGGTAACTTCATCCAAAAACTCTAATAGATTCTTTAAACATGACCTGCCACGCTCAAAGACATGCTGCCTGTTACTAATAAGTCCCTGTCTATATAAATACTTGTAGATCCTATCTCTTAGTATTCCTTCCAATAATTTACCTACTACCGATTTCAAACTAACAGGTCTATGATTTCCCGGCTTACGTTTTGAGCCTTTTTTAAACAGTGGAGCTACATGAGCAATCCTCCAATCCTTCGGCACCTGACGCGTGGATTTCGACATTTTAAATATTTCTGCAAGGTCCACTGCAATTTCAACACTAGTGTCCGCCTTTGCCCCTTCTCCTGCCAGTAGAAACAGTTCTGCCGGGCTTAGAGGCTAAGCCACACGAGACGTCTAAGAGTTGGACTTGGTTCTCGGAGATTGTCTGTAGCTCATACCGTGAAGAACACTTTTAGTTCGTTGGAGTTTGTCCCCTCTACCACTCCTCGGCTTGACAACCTTGTAACCTAAAAGGCCTAAACAGACTAAATTTGCCACATCTAATCCGTAAAAAGGCCTAAACGGATTAGATATGGCAATATTATTTCCCATGGTAGGGGATACTAGGACAAGAGGGCACGACTTCAGGATTGAATGATGTTCTTTTAGAACTAACTTTAGTCAGAGTTTGTAAATCTGTAGAATCTTTTGCCACGAGTGCCTGTGGAGACCAGGTCTTTCGTTGTATTTAAGGCAGGATAGATAGGGTATGTAGTGAAAGCCGGGGAGTGGGGATGACTGGATAAAGTGGATCGGCCCATGATTGAATGGCGCAGCAGACTCTACGGGCCGCAGAGCCTGCTTCAGCTTCTTTATCATATGGTGGCATGGTCATATATCACAACGCAGGAGGTTCAGAGACGAATTGCTGGAGTTTTGGAATTTATGCATGATATAGTCACGCAGCACACTGAAAGACTAAAAAAAACTAGACATTTTAATAACAAAAGAGAGATAAATAAAGAAAACAGTAGAAATTAAACGTTCTTGTACAAGTCGAAATAACTCGGCCATGATATCATGAGGCAAGGACCAGACCAACCGAGCCCGAAAGGTTAGCCCTGCCACTTTAAATGCACTCTCGGGTACGAAGGAAGCCGTGTCCAGCTAATTAAACCCGCGACTCGTTACAGTCGTACGTGACAAGCTTACCATTGTGATAAGAGACAAAATTCCTAGGGTACTTAATTGGACACCGGTAAAGTCTTAAGGAAAGTTAATTTAAACGATCCAAGGACAATGGCTATTAAAATGGAAACGAGAGAAGACCCAACCATGAAACATTAGCAACAGAATCGCAACAATAACTACCAGGACTAAATCGCAGGGAACAGACACACACACACACAGACACACACACACACACACACACACACACACACACACACACACACGCGCGCGCGCGCGTGCGAACCAATAAATAAATAAACAAACAGACAAACAAACAAACCATAAATTAATAAATGGATGGATGGATGAATGAATGATCGAATAAATAAATAGCTGGTAAATAAATAAGTAGATAGATGGACAGATAAATAGATAGATAGAGAGAATGAATGAATGAATGAATGAATGAATGAATGAATGAATTGATAGATAAATAAATAAATACATATATGGATGAATAAATAAATGGATCAGTAAAGAAGATTGAGAGCTGTCAGAATCCTCCTCCGACGACCCGAGTTTCTGAAAGAACCCGTCTCCCTTTGACAGGCATCTGACGGGCCAGATGTATCAAGAATGTACTTTGGAATTCTCAAGTAAAGCCAAGATCGAAAATATCCCTGGTTGCTCCGGACCTTATCCGTCACAAACCATACAGTGTTGTAGGAGTCCTGTCAATTTTGTGATTAAACAGTCTATGTATTGTGTAAACTGCTTCGCTTTCTAAACTCCTAGGTGGAGTGTGTTGCATGGTATTCCTGGACAAATTATATGCATCAATTTGGATACAAGAACGGTGGGATGAAAACTCATAGAACAGCGAAGTTGTAATCCTTATGCTAACGGGCTAATTTCCCTGATGAATTTAATGTACTGTTAAAGCGAGTTGATAGATTACGTGATTCTAGTTTGAGAGCAAGATAATTATTTTAAAGCCAGAGACGCTGACCAGAGATGGGAGGAGAATTGAGCACCTCGGTCCAAAACAATACCAGCGGGAAACCGTGTATCCGGAAACCGTGAAGCAGGAGATGCACTGCGGTTTGTCCGGCTGACGGCAGATTGTTAAGAGCAATGAATCAGCAAGCCTTGGGAGACCTATGGATCACAACTGAAATAGTGGAAAGAAAGTGACTGGTAAAGAAATCTCCATGAAGCTTAGAACAGGGGCGTGAAGGGCACGCTAAAGGAATGGGTACTGCTCGGCACAACGTTCCTGCAGTCGTCATTGTTTCGACGTTGATTAGATGAGCAAACGCCAGGGTCACCAAGGCGATAAGAGTGATGGTCATCTATATCAGAATGAGAGCAATGGTGAGCGTAAAAAGGTCAGACTTCTTGGGGGTGGTGGTGTTGGGGTGGTGAGTATGCCTGTCCATCAGGGAATTCACCCAGTGAACTGTACACAAAGATGTCAGCCGTCCCATATCCCTTTCGTGTACAATTATAGGATTCATCTGGATAACTCGGTTTCCATCTCTGAGTTGCCTGTAAAGTCTACTTGTGAACAGTAGTGTTCTTTGTAAAACATGCCGTGACGTTCTCGTGACCGTCAACCCTCCTCCCGCATTTATCAGGCGCAGAAAGCAAAAGATTTGGAAATGCTTTCAAATAGGAAGAGAAATAAATACCTTTAGACAACAGAAATTGAGATAAAACATCAGCCCTGTTACAGTACTTCAAACCAAAAGGCCGATAATTTCGTACCCCTACAGATCATGCTCGATCTGAGTCCTCCGAGAGGTTGTGTGCAGCGGTGCAAACATCGGCTTTGTTATTGCTTCCGCTAACAGACATAGGTCCTCAGGAAGTACAAGCAAGGTATCGCATTGTAACTTCTTGATTATACAAACAAACAAGACGCAGTTTTAGTGGAGGGAAGTCAGATGACAGACTGGAGAACTGTTGAGGACGTGGAAATGTGTGGAGACAGTGGGAGGTGCTGGAAGAAATATGGTCTTCATTAGAACGTGGAAGATTTTAGCTGTCATGCATAACGTGCGGGGAAGCGGGCAACTAGATGAGTTTGTTGGACCGGTGTAGGGACTTTGGGAAATTAGGGTATGAGTCGGGTCTGAGGGAACGAGTAGAAATGTGTTAGAGTTGTGGTCCGCTGTGGAGGTATAGTTTCAATGGAACTGTTGCGAATGCGCTGTGTTAGAAGAAGCTGTTGGAGAGATCGTTTCAGAAGGGAACCTGTTGTCGAGGATTAGGGTTAGTGAGAAATGTTTGCATGTGAGACAGCGGGAGAGTTTAAAAAGCGAGCAGAGTAACGGAACTGGCAACGGTATAGTGGGAGACAGAGTAGGAAGGCGTTGGCTAGGGAGACTTCAGCGAGCAGAGTTTGAGGACGAGCTTGCTCCCAGTGAAGTAAGGCCGGATAATCTCCTTTAATTAAAGTAATTAACGGAAGTAGATAATGGAGTCAGCAGTTAGGACGGTTTGCAGTGTCCAGGAAGTCAGGGCGAGGGCAATTGTCCTTGATGGCTACCCCATGTAAAAGATTAATCCAGCTGCAGCTCCTGCAAACCGAGTTAGGGAAGTGGATCTGGAGCGGAATGAACTTCGGATGATTCGTGACGCAGAGGCAGAAATAGACCGGAGTTTCAAGGAGAGAGTCACGCCTAAAAGTCGTTAGGCAGGTAGTTCGGTGATTGTCAGGAGAGGGAAGGGGATTAGCCAAGAAGGGCAGAACACCTTTGTGGCCGTCTCCAAAAAGAATAAGTATAAAGTTTTGGATACTGTTGTTGGGAACGAAGTACCAGGGACAGCTTGCAGTGGTCGCGGCTCTGACATCGAGACTGGACCCTCAGCTCAGAAGGGAAGGACGGAAAAGTGGAGAGCAGAAGTGAAAGGAGATTCGACAGTTAGCGGAACAGGTAAAAGGTTCTGTGGGAGAGATCAAGAATCCCGGATGGCTTTTGCCTCCCTGGCGCCAGGGTCCGTGATATCTCGGATCAAGTTCTCCATATTCTCAAGAGGGAGGGTGAGCAGCCAGATGTTATCATGTAGGGACCGATGACGTGGATAGGAGGAAGGAGGAGGTCCTGCAAAGAGAATTTAGGGAGTAATGTGCAACGTTGAAGGGCAGGACCTCCAGGGTTGCAATCACAGGATTGTTACCCGTGCCACCTGCTAGTGAGGTTTGAAATTGGAAGATAATGCAGCTAAATACGTGCCAAAGGAGCTGATGAAGGAGGGAGGGCTTCATGTTTGTGGACAATTGGGCAATGTTCCAGGGAATGCTGGAACTGTTCCGACGGGACGGGTTGCACCTGAAATGGACGGGGACTAAAATACTTGACATTGCGAAAATATTTCCTAGTGCTGCTCCGGGAGGGGGTTGGGAGTGTTGCTAAACTAGATTTGCAGCGGTTGGGAACCAGAGTGTTATAGCAAATAGTGAGGCGGAGGAGGATAAGGGTCAAGCGAGAACTGCAAGTATAGTGCATGTAATACAAGATCTAACACATAAAGAGGATTTGAGGAAAGAGACGCAGAATAAAGGATGTGCAGGTGGTAAGTTAGGAGGGCTAAAGTGAGTGTGCTTCAATGCAGGAAGCATCAGGAACATAGGTGATGAACTGAGAGCTTGGATATGTACATGGAATTGGGATGCCATTACAGAGACATGGCTGGCACCAGGGAAGGAATGGATTATGAATGTTACTGGATTTCAGTGCTTTCAAAGGGATGGGGGGGGGGGGATGGGAGGAGTGGTGGCATTACTGGTCAGGGATACTATTACAGCTACAATAATGGCGTGTAATGTGGCAGGATCCTATTTTGAGTCATATGGTTTGAAGTAAGGAACAGGAAGGGAGCGGTTACTCTATTGGGAGTATTCTATAGGAGCCCTGGCAGCAGCAGAGATACCGGGGAGCAGAATGGGAGGTAGATTATGGAAAGGTGCAAAAATAACACGGATGTTCATTTTCAATCTTTAATTATTGACTTAAAAATATGAGTACATACCATTCCTAGGAGAAGTAATATCAAATTCATAATACAATAAACGGAGAACCAAAGAAAATGATATACACTGTCAAAATCTGTATAATATACTATTAGACTAGTATATATAAACAGTGAACCACAACTCTTGTTGGACATAAAAAAGCAAGGAAATTTTCTCAGAAGAAGAAGAAGAAGAAGAAGAAGAAGAAGAAGAAGAAGAAGAAGAAGAAGAAGAAGAAGAAGAAGAAGAAGAAGAAGAAGAAGAAGAAGAAGAAGAAGAAGAAGAAGAAATATTTAAAGAAAAGTAAAAGAAGAAGAAGAAATATTTAAAGAAAAGTAAAAGAAGAAGAAAAAGGACAGTCCATTTGAGGATGAAATTACAAACAAAAAAAACCTAAAGGAAACATCCCTCTGGTCAAATCTGAAACTCCTCGGAGGGAGAAGAAAAGAAACGAAACAAAATCCCTGAAAAAAATCAGATCATATGAAAATAATAATAATAATAATAATAATAATAATAATAATAATAATAATAATAATAATAATAATAATAATAATAATAATAATAATAATAATAATAATAATCATCATCATCATCATCATCATCATCATCATCATCATCATCATCATCATCATCATCATCATCATCATCAGGAAGAAGGCGGCATACATGAGGTTTACAAAGCTACGATCAGATGGTGCTATTGAGGAATTATTGGTTAGCAAGAAATGAGCTTACGAATGGCTGATGAGAAGGCGTGGCGAGCAGAGAAAAGGAAAACCCCAAGGCATTCTTCAATTATGTGGAGATCAAAAGAATGACAGTGAAGGTAGGAACGATTACAGATAAAGGTGAGAAGATGTGCTTTGAGGCATTGGAAGTTAGCGAGATCACTTATCTTCGGTATTCACCAATCAGAGGAAACTTGACGGTGAGGACAATGAGTGCGGTTGAAGTTCTGGAGCATGTTGATATTAAGGGGGAGGAGTTGTTGGAGATGTTAAAATACATTAGACAGACAGACAGACATACTTTATTGATCAAGAGGGAAATTGGGTTTCGTTACAGCTGCACTAACCAGGAATAGTGAAGAAATATCGTAATCTAACACCATAAATAATGAAATAATATTGTTCATCATTCCAAATGGAAATAACTCCAGGAGCAGCCTATTGGTTCACGGTGTCTGACATTCTGAAGGAGGAGTTGTAAAGTTTAATGGCCACAGGTAGGAATGACTTCCTATGATGCTCAGAGTTATATCTCGGTTTAATGAGTCTCTGGTTGAATGTACTCCTGTGCCAAACCAGTACACTATGGAGTGGATTGGAGTCATTGTCCTAGATGGCATGCAACTTGGACAGCATCCTCTTTTCAGACACCACCGTCCGAGTCCAGTTCCACCCCCACAACATCACTGAACTTACGAATGAGTTTGCTGATTCTGTTGGTGTCTGCTACCCTCAGGCTGCTGCCCCAGCACACAACAGAAAACATGATAGCACTGTACACCACAGCCTCGAAGAACATCCTCAGCATCGTCTGACAGATGTTAAAGGACCTCAGTCTCCACATGAAATAGAGACAGCTCTGACCACTCTAGTAGATAGCCTCGGTGCCCAGTACAGTTCGTATCACCATGAATTTGTAATCCTCCGCCATGTCCACACTGACCCCTTGGATGGAAACAGAGGTCACCGGTGCCTTGCCCCTCCTCATGTCCACCAGCAGCTCCTTAGTCTTTTTCACATTAAGCTGCAGATGATTCTGCTCACACCATGTGACAAAGTTTCACACCGTAGCACTGTACTGAATGTCATATTCCTTGTTGATACATCCAACTATGGCAGGGTCATCAGAAAACCTCTGAAGATGACAAGACTCTGTGTTGTAGTTGAGGTCAAAGGTGTGGATGGTGAAGAGAAACGGAGACAGGGCAGTTCCCTGTGGAGCCCCAGTGCTGCTGATCACTGTCTGACACACAGAGTTGCAAGCACACGTACTGTGGTCTGCCAGTCAGGTAATCAATAATCCATGACACCAGGGAAGCATCCATCTGCATCACTGTCAACTTCTCACTTCGCAGAGCAGGGTGGATGGTGGATGGAGAACTCAAAAAACATGACCCTCACAGTGCTCGCCGCCTTGTTCAGGTGGGCGTGGACACGGTTCAGCAGATGGACGATTGCATCCTCAACTCCCAGTCGAAGCTGATAGGCGAACTGGAGGGGGTCTAAGTGTGGCCTAACCATAGGCTGGAGCTGCTCTAGAACAAGTCTCAAAAGGGTCTTCATGATGTGGGAGGTCAATGCCACCGGTCTGTATTCATGGAGCCGCTAGAGGGCAGCGTCTTCGGTACAGGGACGAGGCAGGACGTCTTCCACAGCACAGGAACCCTATGGAGACTCAGGCCCAGGTTGAAGACATGGTGATGTACTCCACATAGCTGGGGGGCTCTGGCTTTGAGCACACTGGGGCTGACAGCATCCGGGCTTGGTGGAGACGTTTCAGCTGTCATCTCACCTGTTCACCTATGAAGCCCACCGTGATGGTTTCAGGGGTGTGAGGTGTGTAGTCACGAGAGCAGGGTGGGGTGCTGTGTGGAGGGGTAGGAGGGGAGAGTGGAGTATGTGGATAAGTTCCTGGGGCCAGACGCAATATATCCCACGTTGCTCCACGAGGATAGGGAAGAGATTGCTTAGCCTCTGGTTAAAATCTTCATGTCCTCGTTGTCCACGGGAATGGTACTGGAGGACTGGAGGGAACTTAATGCGGACCCCTTGTTCAAAAAAGATAGCACGGATTGTCCGGGTGATTATAGATTAGTGAGCTTTATATCTGTGGGGGGAAGGTTTTTGGAAAAGATTCTTCGAGATAGTATCGATGGGCATTTGGAGAATCATAGTCTAATCGGGGACAGCCAGCACGGCTTTGTGAAGGGCAGATCGTCTCGAATAAACCTGATAGTGTTCGTTGAGGAGGTTACCAGACATATATATGCGGGGAGTGCAGTGGATGGGATCAAAATGGATTTTATTAAGGAATTATACAAGGTTCCACACGGTAGGCTTATTCAGAATTTCAGAAGGCATGGGACCCAGGGAAGTTTCGCCATGTGGATTCAGAAATAGCTTTCTTGCAGAAAGCTGAGGGTCGTGGCGAAGGGACGAAATTCAGTTTGGATGGTGACTAGTTGTGTCCCACAAGTATCAGTTCTGGGACCACTATATTCGTAATTTTTATTAACCGGCCTCGATGTGGGAGTAGAAGGGTGTGATGACAATTTTGCAGGTAACACAAAGGTTAGTGGTGTTGTGGATAGTGTAGAGGATTGTCGAAGTTTGCAGAGAAACATTGATAGGATGCAGAAGTGGGCAGAGAAGTGGCAGAATGAGAAGTGTGAGGTGGTACACTTTGGAAGGAGAAACCCCAAGACAGAATGCAAGTACATGGCAGTATATTTGGGAGTGTTGAGGAGCAGAGAGATCTGGTGGGGGGGGGGGGGGGCGGGTACGCCTCCACAGATCTCCGAAATTTGCCTGAGAGGTAGATGGGGTAGTTAAGAAAGCTTATGGAGTGTTAGCTTTCATAAGTCGAGGGATTGATATTAAGAGACGCGAGGTAATGATGCAGCTCTATAAAACTCTGGTTAGCACACACTTGAAGTACTGTGTCCAGTTCTGGTCGCCTCACTATAGGAACGGTGTGGAAGCATTGGAAGGGCTATAGAGGAGATTTACCAAGGTCCTGCCTGGTTTAGAGAGTACGCATTATGATCAGAGATTAAGGGAGCTAGGGATTTAATCTTTGGAGAGAAGGAGGATGAGAGTAGACATGACAATGGTATACAAGATACTAAGAGGAATAGACAAAATGAACAGCCAACGCCTCTTCCCCCGGGCAGCACTGTTCAACACAAGAGGACAAGGATTTATGGTAATGGGTGGGATATTCGAGGAAGGAATTTTACTCAGAGAGTGATTGTTGCGTGGAATGCACTGCCTGAGTCAGTGGTGGAGGCAGATACACTAGTGAAATTTAAGACTGCTGGAAAGGTATATGGAGGAATTTAGAGTGGTGGATATATGGTAGGCAGGGTTAAAGGGTCGGCAAACCATTGTGTGTGAAAGGGCCTGTAGTGTGTTATACGATTCGATATATCTAGAGCTGTCTGATTGGTAGAGGGGCTGATGGAATATCTATAACTGGAGCGGCCGATGAGTGATTGCGGAATCAAAGGTCAATGGGGCGACGTAGCTGTTGAAACGATGAGATCAGCAGGAACATCTGATGGAAAGACAGAGGTTCAAAAGGAATGCTCAGTGAGGTGGTGCGTTTCAATGGGGCTTGCGTAAAACGCGTGTTGGTGTCCATGAGTTAAATGACAAGGACCTGTTGTGATAGAATGGACCGAAGTAAGTTTTGCGTAGAGGGAGTAGATATTGCAGAGGCGTGTGGTTAGTGGGAGCAGGTGGATGATGGGTTTGTTCAGTGACAGAACGTGAACATGGAGCTAGTCAGTGGTGGTCTTTGTAGATTGTTGCGCTTCAATGTGTTGCGGGATTGGAAGAAGCTTGAGGTGGTGTTGTAGTGTCTACATTGTCGACTGATGCCGTGGGCCATGTGTCTAGTTCAGATGTGCGTGGTCAGTACAAGAGGCGTGTTTTATCAATGGGTGTCATTATATAAAACCAGTGTCGAATTTCAAAAGACATACTTCCAGTTACTCTCGCAACCGTCTGCATCACCTGGCTGAGCAATTCCAAATATGCTGAGCTCTTTATTAATGTTAAGAAAAGCAAAAATCTGTTGCTATTAATCTCTGAAAAAGTCCAGTGTAAATGTTCCACCAGTCCAGGAAAACAAGGAGACTTATCAGGATTCTGCTCTGTTTATGTGCAGCAGCTGTTTCTATTATCACCTGATATTGGATCCGTAAGACACTCTAACATAATCCTAAATACCTTTTCAAAACCAGAACCTTCACTCTTGCTTATTCATCGGCAGCTTCGTTAGAGGAATCTATCCCGTTTTTTGGAAGCGATATCTCTTCAATAAATGCAAATTGTAGTAGTGACGACCAATAGAGACCCATTCGGCAATTTGTTTCTCTGTTTGAGAGTGGAAAAGTGTGTATGGAACCGCAGGAAATAGTGGAGGAACCTAATGATTACTTTGCTTTAGTTATCACTACGGAAAAGGATCCTGGCGTTGTTGAGGGACATGTCTCATCAAGTTAAGATGATGGAACTGCTGGGAGGTTCTAGAGAAAGCTACGAAGCGGGGTGTAGTTTGTGAGGGACACTAAGCTTGGTCCTGATGAAGGGTCTCGGGGTCCTGATGAAGGCTCTCCATCTCCGGGTCACTGCAGTTCTCCGCCTTGCTCTGTCCCCTCAGTCCCTTACGGACGTGAGTAGTTACTAAAATATTTCTGACTGTCAGAACGTTGAACAGCAGTATTAAAACGAACGGGAGTAATGGCGTTAGAAATGTAGAAAACCAATCATATCCCACCCACCCGCGATTGGTATTGTAGCCCGGCTTTATAATACAGTCCCAAGGTATGTTGCCGATTACTTTCGCAGGCTCGTTTCTGAAGAAATGGGGCACATTTTTTTAAAACAGAGGAGAAGGCCAGTTGTTGTCAGAACCAAAGCTGCTGTTTTGCCAGTGCAATATTTTGCTTTCCGCTTCTGACAACGACTAACGTGTCAAGTCTAGTACCTCAGCACCGGTCTCAGCGATTATCATTGACGCGTTCCTATCACCTAAGATCTGGAATTTCCCCATACAGTGAAAGGCCGCTTCTACCACTTGACTCTATTTGCACATTTTGGAGAAAACTTATTTCACCTGTTCTCATGTCCTCGTCGCCTCTTCAATTCTCGTTCGCCTTGAATATTTCCAGGATATTTGTTTGGCTCCCTTATTTTAAATTCTGCAACTGCGCTCGGACGCAGTTCCATCACGCTATGCCCAGCTATCCTATCGGAAGATTGAAATTTTCGCTTTTTAAGATTTTGCCTGACCTGCCGAATGTTCCGGGTATTTTCCACTTTAGAATTTTTGTCAACCATTTTCTAAAGAGAAAACAATATATGTCCTTCATTTATAGGCTCTGGGATTGCTCCAAACCACTGCAGCATTATTTAGTTATTGTTCCAAAGCAAAGCACAGTATGAAACATACTCAGTCTGATCCCTATCGTGCACTTCTGCGTTTGTTCTTAACCCGCTCTTCAATTGGTGCAAGGAAGCACATCCTGGTACACGAATGTACACACAGTCCCTTATTTCAATTTTCAAAGCTCCCGATGGTTCAGTCCCTAACTCACGAGTTATACCTGCCGCTCTCCTCTCAAACTCATTGGCGAATCGCTTCCAGAGTCGCCATTAATCCTGCGGCAATTTCGTCAAATTAAAATATGTTTCCGTGTTGATATGGATATGATATGATAACACCAAGTAGCTCGAAAAGGCTCCGAGAGCGCTGCAGTATCGGAATTTGCATTGAAAAGTCAAAACTGCCTGATATGATCCCACAAAAATGAATCTATGTCCCCGAACTTCTGCCCACATCTGTTTCAAATGCGAGTTTAGTTTCAGCCGAGACAACTGACTAAACCGCTAGGGAGCTTCTGACCGAACACAGAGGTTTGTTATAATGTCTGCATCGCACTCACTGATACACCAGCATCACAATGTTGTCGGTAACTGAAAAAGACCAAATACCGCGCACACAGAACTGCAAATCTTACTTCACCTGTGTACTTACCGGGAATATCTGTAACGGCAATGATCATGTAATATATTTTTCTCACACTGTAAAATGCTTCAATCATGCTGTGTGAGATTCAACCTGTCTTCCTGCCGCTCGCGATATTGCTGAATAAACTCTGAACTGATGAATCTCCACGGTCATTCATTTATCCTTACTCCAGCACACTGAATATTCAAGGGTGACGTGTCTCTCAACAGCTGGGGTAAAAATAAACATGATGTCATTCAAGTAAAATCCCAATTGTGATCAGGTATGGATAGGTTGACACGAAATTACAAAATCTCAAAGGTGAAGAAATGACAATTCGAGAAGTCAGTGAAAGTTGTTGTGAAACTCTTAGGCTGCCCTCTCGGTTTCATGATTGTTATTGTTTATCCGGTCCATTTTTGAGCTGCATGGACTTTTAGATCATAGACCATTTATTGGACAACTCTGTGCCACGCTGGGAACTGTCCCGGTTATAGATCTTGCAAAACAAATATTTTAAAAAAGTATAAGTTGTTTGTAAGTTTCTGTAATATAGTGAAGAGTCTGCAGCGCCCAGACTTAAGAAGATACTCAACGCATTAAAACCATTAATTAAGTTAAATGCAACCTATATAAAATGCTGGAAGGTCTCAGCAGGTCAGCATCTGGAAATGAATAAATAGTCAATATTTCTGGCCGCGTTCCCTTTTTAAAACAATTGAGAGTTCTTCGTCCACCTGAGCTCCAGCCACAAAATGGAACAGCAGTTCCCAGTGGTGAACTTCTTCAATTATTTTCCTTGCTCCCGGTCCGACCCATCGGTTCGTGACCGCTTTATCGGCAGTGGAAGCTCTCTGGCTGGACGAATAACGATAGAACCACAAGACGTAGGAACAGAATAAGGCCATTTGGCCCATCATGCCTTCTCCGCCACTCAATTATGGCTGTTTCTTTTTCCCACTCCTCGATCCCATTCCCCGGCCATTTTCGCCTTGACATTTGCTGCTGGTTTCAATCAGGAAACTTTCAATCTCTCCCTCAAATACATCCAACAACGTGGCTTCCATAGCTGCCTGTGTTAATAAGTTCCACAGGCTCATCACCCTGTTGCAAAAAAAAATATAATCCGCATTTTTGTTATAAATGGACTCCCCTCTATCCTGAGACTGCACCCTCTTGTCCTCGACCCCACTGTTAATGACATATTTGAAAAAATTAACGGCATTTACACTGTACATTGTATTTTGTTTTTTTTTTTTCCCCTAATGTTCTACCTTTATGCAGTTGTGCATTAAACTTTCTGAACTGAATGGCACGTAAGACAAACCTTTCAGCGCGTCTAGATAGACTTTGCGGCAGCAAGTGATTCGCCCGTCAATTCTGGGAAGAAATTGATCAGTTTGTCAGACGGCCATTGAAGGGCGGACAGGGGTTAATATTGACGTAACGGTGAGTATCTTTCATGGATGAGTAGTGCTGGGACATTCACAAATAATGATGGGGTCTCAAGAGGCTGATGTACAGAAAACCAGGGAAATGGATGCTCAAACTTCAATGGAGGTAGTCAGGCAGATTGATAATGCGGTGTTCAATACATTCCGAATACTTGACGGGAGGCTTTACGGTGCAATAATAAATAAAATTGGTCTGAATAGAGTGCCGTAGCGAAATGTGTTGACTCTCCCCATTAATTCTCATGGAAGAGAATAACTTAGCAATTTAGCTGCATGCCTGCCGACCTAGGCTACTGCTCTTTCAGTGTTGACAATGATGCCTCCACTGCATTGGAGAACAAAACATAGCCACAGGGTTTATGTACTCGGACTGTGTAATAATTGCGCGAGGCCTGTGTGATTGAAACCGAGCTTGGTGTTTCACCACACATGAATGTTTTATCCATTGATATTCTGGCTGCTTTTCTATCTTTCCGGCCTTACACATCGCCTTTGTGAGCGCCTCGCAACGATCGGGAATGAATAGTGGTTTCCCTTCTTTCACCTTCCGAATTGTCCACTGGTCAAGATCTAATGTGATCGCAGAAACCATATAGTCTCTGTTTAACATGCTTCGACTCCCCAGCGCTTTTTGCGATAACGTTAGTTATTCTCGTTTATTCACACACACACACACACACACACACACACACACACACACACACACACACACACACACACACACACACACACGCATGCACGCGCGCATACAAACATACACCGTGCGGTTAAATCCAATGAATCCCACGATTTTTATTGTTGAACTTCAATTATCATTACATTGATAGTGCATTGGTAACGTTCATATTATCCTTTGTTTAAAAGTTAATTACTTCTAACATCCCTTGGGGATACAAATACATGGCCAGGTTATAGAGTGAGAAAACATTTTAATGTAACTGTTTCTGTAGCTGGTTGTCCCTCATGCGACAGTTGTCATAACCACACTAATTGCCTCTGTGGAATTACTCTGAATTGCATATAACTCTTAAAAACCTGCCAACTGTCCATATGAGCATTTGGATCGTTCGCTGCAAATGAACGCTGCTTCTGACAGAACATGGGATATCCAGCGATTTACTACATCGCGGGCGTTTTCTATCCGACAATTGTAGCGATCGGTGTCCCTGGTAAGGTACTGGAGCTGGTCACTCTATGTCTGTTGGCGTCATCATCTTTCTTTCGTTCACTTGCACTGTTTGGGCTTTTACAGAGCACTGATGCTACCATCGTTTGAAATGTGTTTCTATAATTAAAGATTCAAACATCTGATATTTTTGTTATCCAGCTTCCATATTGTTTCTACGTGATGATTTTTATTTCTTTTGTCAACTACTTTGGTGCCGAAATTGCCATATTTCCACAGCTTCACCTTACTTAGCTTTCTGAGTCGATCGTAGTCGTTTTTCCAGAGCAGAAGACTTTTCAACTGACCGGCCAGTCGAATATCGAAACTCAGGTCTGTTCTTCCATAAAACGTTGAAATTATGCATTTATTTCCCTGATTTGACTACACATAAAACATTCAGCCTCTTCAGCTCAAATAATGGAAATGTGTTGTTTATGGAGCGATCGAACATCACGGGTACGTGACGTGGAAAACAGATGCCGGAAAGTCTTTCGGAAAATCTGTCGGAAAGTCACAAACTCACTGCTAATTCTGTCCATTATTGTCCAGCCGGAGTGCACGGACAGATTCCACAAACATTTAATTTCTGCTTTTCATTTTCAGAACAAAATACAAAAACCTTATCCTGCGTAGCATTTGAAAAATGGTGGCCATTCAGATATTTGTAGCTAAGGATAAGTCCATGTTGATTTTTTTTACTCTCCAAATTTCTTGTAGTTAACTTAATGGCCATTGTGATCCTATCTCGGGGAAAATGCGGACTCTCCAAATGCATCACCCGTTACCTGGTTGGTATGGCAACAGCGGATTTGATGGCGGTTATAGTTTTCGCTTTAGTGGAACAGACGAACAATATCTATATTTATTCCAGATTCCTGCTCATCACTCCTGTATGCGCATTGACAGGTGCATTATTTCAGGTGACGATGGACTGTTCTGTTTGGTTTACGGTCAGTTTTACCTTTGATCGTTTCATCGCAATATGTTGTCGAAAGCTTGGGGAACGATATTGCACTGAGAGAAGAGCAACGGTGATTATGGTGACCTCGCTTATAGTGAGCTGCGGGAAAAATGTCCCGTTTTACTTTGCGGTTGAACCTTACGTCATTATTGACAACATACCGTGGCGTTGCGCCTTCTCACATGAATACGCTACGTTACCCGTGTGGAAAGGATTCGAATCACTGGATAGCATTTTAACACCGTTACTACCAATTGGCTTAATAGTTATTTTCAATGGATTAACAGTCAGACATATAATTGCGACAAACAGAGTCCGCAAAGGGCTTCGGAAGAACAGCGATAAGCAGAGAGATACTGAGGTGGAAAAGCGCAGAAAATCGATGATTTTATTGTTTGCAATTTCAGCTAATTTCATATTACTTTGGATGCCCTATACAATTCGTTCCCTGAAATGGCAAGCCGAAAATTACTATTACCTGGACAGATACTTGACCACCCCGGTCTATATACTACAGCAATTTGGGTACATGTTGCAAACTCTCAGTGTGTGCACCAATACTTGTATCTATACACTGACACAGAGGAAATTCAGACAAGAGTTGAAGGATGGAATGATGTATGTGTTTACCTTAAATGGTCATCTGTGTAGATAACGACCAGGTCCAACGGTAATTCAGCGGAGTTCTTGAATATACAGTTAAAAAAATATTTTGGTAAGGATGTGATAAATTCAAACAATCCTGAGCCTGAACATCCTGAAATGAATAAATTCCAAACTATCGGAGAGATTTGACAAAATTCGGGAAACTGTACCTTAGCATTTAAGCCAAGACCAAAAGGCTCCAGGACAGCTTCATTCACCAGGCCATCAAACTGATTAACTCACGCTGATTTGTGTATTTTTCTATTTTACAATATGTGTTCTATTTAGTATAAGTTATTATCAATTAATGGATTGCAGATTTCACTTTCAGATGGTGACGTAACCTAAAAAAAAACATGCTCCTGATGTATGTGAAGGATGTAAGAAATAAAGTCAATTCAATCACAAGTAGAGGAATGATTTCCGGACTGTTCGGACCCCAGGCACCTCTCATACAGACTCTTCACCCTCCTGCATCTTGCAAAAGGTACGAAAACTTTTGGGATCTCACGACCAGACAGTGCTACCCTTTCTTCTCCCAAGCCAACATACTCCTCAATACCCAGAGTGGGGACTAACATCTACATAATTTACTATTGTATTGAAATCTGTTCTCCACTGTGCCTATTGTCTTGCTTAATTAATTAAATATTGCACTGCCTGGTGCAGTCTGGTGCAGTTTTCTGTTGGTTCATGTAGCACCATGGTCCTGGAGGAACGTTGTTTCGTTTTTACTGTGTCCTTTAGCAGCAGCCTATTGTATTAATGACAATTAAATGCTACTTGAGTTGACTTTTGGATGTTTCAAAATGGTCATAGTCGGGTAAAATAGACTGAAGGGAAAACTTTTTAAAAGCATGGAGAGTGTGATTTTATCACAGATGCAAAACGGGCGGCGGGGCGCTGTGTTATGATTATATTTTACCTGACTGTGCTAGAACTCAGAAGTAGGAAGGTAAAGCACACTTGTTTGAGAGAATTCTGTACAGCTCCCATCAGCAAAACAAAAATAACACAGACACAGTGACAGGCCGGGGGATAGATTTTGGACAGGTGCCATTTTAACACGGCTGTTGCCACCAGTAATATTCAGCGTTAATTCTTCTATTTAAAATGATTAGATGTGACAGAATTTTTCAGATGTCTCCAGGAAGGAGACCTGGCACAAGGAACGGGCAGGCGGAAATGTGAGCAGACCATCTTGTGCTAAAATTCGAAAGTGAAATGGGTCAGATAACTGATCATTCCGCGTGTCAGTATTTCAGAACGATAGAGCCCAACTATTCGACATACCTTTAACTGGGATAGCAGCAGACAATATGGAATGCACTTAATTGATACTATTCGGTAGGAGCGTGGGAGCCGAAATAAGGAAGCGATTTGTTCCTTCAAATACGTAAAACAAATATTGCTATTGTTAATGGAGCACTTGATCGGGTTCGGAATGTGCGCGTTTCATTGAGGCGAGTAAAGGAGGGTTAAAGTAACCCTGATTAATAAGAGATAAGGACCATATCCTCAAGAAAAATAAATATATATACTTAAAGTTTTGGAATAAAGGATCTGGCAGGGCAATAGAAAGTCAGAAGGTAGCCAGGAGGGACTTATCAATGGACTTAGATTAAGGATATGAGAAGGCATGGGAGTGCCATGTTTAGATAACTGAAAAAAACGTTAAGATAACGAGAGGGAGAGTGGGAGAGACAAGTGATAAAAGAGGAAACATGTGTCTGGAGTGCAGGAGGTGTGAAAGTCCTTTATGATACTTTGCTTCGGTATTCACCAGTGAGTGAGTCCTTGATGAATATGGAGACAGCGTAAAAAAGGTTGGTGTGCTGAGCCATTTAGACGCTTCGAATTACGAGCTGGAAACTGGGAATACATGAATATAAACAATTTCCCGGTGATAGAAGGTATGCAGTTCAGGTAATTATGGAAAGCGAGCGAAGGTATTGGAGCTTTTGGACATAACATTTGGGTCATCAATGACTACTGAAATAGTACGGGAGAATTGGAGAATGGCAAATGTCATTTCTTTGTTCAAGAAATATAATACGGATAATCTTGAGAAATACAGGCCAGTGAGACGTCGGTCAGTAGAGGGCAAGGTATTGGAGAGGTTTCTTGGAGACGGAATTTACGGAGAAACGTGGCGATAGTCAGCATGGTTTTGTGTCCCTTATGAGGCAGAATAAATTCCATGAAAAACTGAAAAATGGGCAGATGAAGCAGCAGAGTCGATATAGTGTATATTAATTTTGTAGTAGACTGTGTTCCCTAATGTGCACACTTTCAGAAAGTCAGGTGACCTGGGATCTAGTGAATCATGACTGCGCAGGTTCAGAACTGACGAACCAAGGGAAGGCCGATGACGCCGTGGATGGAGTGTATTTTGCCAGAGGCACAGTGGCTAGTGATGCTCCGCAAGGATGGTGAAATCTTTAGTATACTTTACAAAATTTATACAGACTCTGCTATTATCGTGTTCTGAGAGATAGGCTTCAATTAGACCATACACCAAGAGTTAGATAATTTACTGAGTTAGAGTTGATTTTGAAAGCGTACTACTGAAGTCGGTCTGAATGCACGCTGTCTAAACTAAAATCACGTATACTTATTAAAGGACTGAAACTGCACGCTATCAAAACTGAAATCACGTTTACGTATTACAGGACAAATGCTACGATTAAATCAAAACATTTTTTTTTTCCCGACTGGAACTCTGCAACTCAAGATCAGCATTAAAAATATTCAGAAGCATCCTCTGTTGCTCTCCGAATGAACAAGCCTCCCAGAAAGCAAATTTTAAATTCCCGATTCAAGTTCACACGTATTTGTCATATATCAATTTACCTTTCACCAGCGGGTTTATCGTACCGGAATAGGTACACCGGTATCTCGATCAATTTAACCTTGATTTCACATGGGCAGTGTAGAATCCGTGTTTCCCTCTGAAATCAATACCACAGCAAACAAACACAAGAACGGAATCGAAATACGCAGGTAAGGCAGAACAAAAAAAAAACTAAACGTCAACTTTTCTTCCTTCACAACTGCCGCCGGTAACCGGCGTATATAGAATAAACAGTTAGCACCTAGAATGAAAGTAATTATCTAATATTCCAAAGAAAAAAGTTAAACCAGATGTGGGTGAATGCGGCACCCATACATTAAGACTTTATACAACTTCGGAAAAAGAAGCGGTCCCTGATATTCACATGTTCTTAAAAAATTGTGTCAACCAATGAAGCAGAAGTTTGCAGACTGTGAGATCCTCTTGTTAAAGAATATTAATTTAAACATCCTTGGAATAGAATACTAACGACAGACTTCCGTTCATTCCCGCACGTATTACCTCTGTTTCTATCTCAGCTGAACTCACTAATGTCCGGTCCTTGTGCAATGTTTTACCTTCTCAAACCAGTCGCACTTTAAACTATCGCATAAATTTAAGTGCTGATCAATTAACAATATCTGTAATCAGAATCATACATTTAAGAAATACTTTAGAGTCTAAAGCAAATAGACGCTGAACTTATGTGTCGTTTGCAAACTATTATTCAACATATCTAAAAGGTGACGTTGCGACGTCACCAAATCTCCAACGACTTAAACGATTTCTCAGCTGCAGTCACTGACCAAAGATACGTTTGCGCTAAAATGAACGAATTGTTGGAAATTATCATGTTTAATAATCCCCATCACCACTGTTAAAGTGACAGATTTGTACAAAGCACTGATGCATTTGTTACAGGCCCCCTTCCCCAATCCGGAACTTTGGTCTTTACCGCCTGAATGATAGAGTGAAGGTATATTCCTTTAGTGTGATTCCTCCCTTATAATCGGAGGGAGGAGCTGAGGATGATGGCGCCAAACGTATACTCGTTTGCTTGCATCTTCTGATTCAGCTCCATTTCAAACTTTCATATCTCTTTTTCTTAATTTTCTGTGTTCGTTTGAAGGCTGTTGCCTGCAGTTACACGATATAGGAAGGTATAAAACTATGAAAGGGATGGATAAGATGGAGGCAGGAAAGTTGTAGCCACTGGAATATGAAACCAGAACTAGGAGGACAGAGTTAAGATACGACAATGAAGATTTTGGACGTAGATAAGTTGGAAATATTTTTCCAGAGAGTGGTGAATCTACAGAATTGTCTGTTCAATGAAACAGTGCAGGCCACCCCAGGGAATATATTTAAGACAAGCTCGGATAGATTTTTGCAAAGTTGGGTTGTTAAGGGTTAAGTGGAAAAGACAGGTAGTTTGAGATGAATCCATAGTCAGATTGGCCATGACCTTATTAAATGGCGGAGCAGTCTCTGTTGGCGAATTGTCCCACACCTGTTCCTATTTCTTAATTTCTTCTGTTTTTATGCATGCTGCTGGTATGTTTACAGTTTGTTAGCACTACTAGCAGCACCCTCTGCTAATACCCAAAAGTAACTTAACGTTACTTCTTCTCCTAGTTCCCCATCCTTGTATTTTCGGAAAAGTCGAAATTTGAGAATGTTATTCTGAGGCTTTATAAAACTGCTCTGTCTTGTGATCTTCTGATATGTTGGTATAGGAACACAGTCCAATCAATCTCCTTTCTACTGCCATACCTAGACTTTACGCTGCCCTGTGATGATCAATTGCCTGTAACGGCTCACTATGATAATCCTCCGGCTGTAATATCACAATATCAGGATCAACATTTCTTCGATTCTGAGGTAAAAAAAAAAGATGCAGTGCATGTCATATTCTTCATTCAGATTCCTTCCCTGTTTGCTTCCATTGCGACTTTCTGTCTGGTCGCAGCTGGGGAAGCGAGTCGGAGTAGTGTCAATAGTACAGGGTCTTTGGTTGATCACTTCATTTGATCTCCAGCTTTACGTTCCTTTTCTGATAGTAATTTCTTGATTATATTCAAAATGTGCTTTAATCAGTTTACGTTTTATTCATCCTTCCATTTCGCTGCAAAATGAAGTGCTACTTATCACTCACTCTTTTCTTTCACAAGCACTCACTAAACTGATTCAAATGCATCATTTACTTGCTCCTCGCGCCAACCTTCCTCGCAAGTTCCTTCTAATTAAGCATTATAGCTCCTCTTCAACAGGGATTACCACATTACGGGAAAGATCATTGTTCCATCTAATCAGCCCCGCGGTAATTTAGCTTCAAGCTGCAATTTTACCCACTTCTCAATTAAGCATCCTTCTGCTCCGGCTTCTTTTAACTTGCTTGCCTCTAATCGTCCCATGGGTAATTATCGAGATCTGTATCACAGCGTTTTATTTGCCACTTCATACCTCCCTGCCTAGTGACATCTCCACTCTGAGGAGAATTTCACCTTACCCTGTAACAATCAGGATAGAATTCTGAGTATGCAAATTGTTGAGCCATTCGGAGCAAGTTATTATTTCATGTCTAGAAGTTTTGTCTTTGAATGTATCGAAAAAATATCTTTCATAAAGGCAAAGACAGAAATATATCAGGTCATATTGCTGATGACCCAGATCTGAACAATCCCAGTTTTGAGTTGTAACTGCGTCTAATAAACATCTTTAACATGATATTGTAAAGGCACAGGCTGTTGCAACAGCAATCTAGTATTGTGCTGACACAGACCTTCAAAACAGCTTGCACCAGACCAAGGACTGGTCGGCACCATACTGTAAGGACATAGACCATTACCACAGCTGGTCTGACACTGCAAGAAGACATTTCGACAATAAATGGCACCGTGTTGTAAGGATACAGATCTTAGTACAGCCATAATATAGTACTAGCGCCACATTTCCTCGAACCCAATACTGTCCATAATGTACAGTTATGCACCGTTACCAGAATGCTGTGCTCGTATTTTTTTTATATATGCCGAGACATTTTTTTTGTGCCTGTGATGAGCTCTCTTTTTTCCTGGCTGTTCGTAGAGCTTTATTGTTGTTCTTGTTCAGTTTGTTTTGTTATGTTTTTGTGTTTTTTTTTTTCGTTTTTTTTTGTAGCTGGACTTGAAGACAGCATCCAGGGTTTTGAGAGTAAGATTTACTCAGAGCTCAGCCAGAGTTTCTGCCTCGGACATACGATGACCATGCTTGGGTTAGCACTGCCGTCGGCAGATTTACTGATGCAGTAGGTGACAGGTAAGGCATTTTGCACTAGGTCTGTACCTTTACTGCGTGTGTCGGTCTTCTTGTGCTAGTTCATGTGCTAGTTAGTCCGTGCAACACAACCCTGAGGAATACTGATTGCCTCATTAACCCATACAGTCATGATCCTCGTGACTGATTATTCCACTTTCAGCAGCGCCCGGTATACTGCGATTAACATTATGGGAAGTCAGTTAGGCAGAGATGAGTATAAGTGCTGGCCTTGCAAGTACCGCTTTTTTCATATAAACGTGGACCATGTTGAGTGTCGAATTATCACAAGGGTGACATGTTGGTGGAATTTGGGTAAAAATGTTCTTTAATTTTAATATATGGAGTATGAGCGAATACATAACGTGTGAGCCCAGTGACCTTGTGCCGGGGAGGCGGGGGGGGTGGTGGCTGGAGTGTGATGGTCGGAGATTCGGGGCAGCAAGTGTCAACACAGTGATTCTGATCAGCAATCTCGCCACAATACATGTCACTATATTGGCATCGAAAATTGAGAGCAATGGACTGGATGGCGAGGTAGATGGAGATTGAGCTGTGTGAAACCAACACCCTGGTAATGGTGAGCAACAGGGAGAGCGGTTATGCATGTATACCAAGGGTGTATGACAATCCGCTCATACCACCCTCTGATGAACTCTCGCGTTATTTCACCGTCGGTAAGCAGGGCTCTCAACACTCCACAAGATGTTCATTGATTCGCAGACATCACCCACAGCTGGAAGACAAGGCGACATGCACTTGCAGCACTTGAAGCTCCTGCACCCGGTCCGTCTGACAGAGAGAAGCAGTTCGGCCAGAACAGGGCAATTGAATTCAACTGCCGATGTTTGTCCAGAGACCCAGACGTGAAACTCATCGAGAAAGCTTGCCACAACCACTGGTGTACGAGTAGCATAACGCATGTACTCGTTACATAACACTCCGGTTGAGCTCCAATCAGCTTATGGATTGTATAGACAAGATTGGAAGGGTTGTTGCAGTGACTGGGGTTTTTTTAGTAATTGAGTGGGCTGCGGCTAACTTCCCTGTATTAACTTGGGCTGGCGGGTGAATCTGGAGCGGTGTCAAACCTTCCGTGGGTAGAAGATAGGATAAATCGAAAATTACATTTTTCCAAGTAAGCGGGTCCAGGTTAGAGTCCAGAGTGTTAAAGTGAGAATTAAAGTGTTAAAAGGGGCCTAAGGTACAGTCTGTCTACAGAGACTATGGAGATTTTACGGAACCGGAAAATGTGGTGGAGATCGCCAAGCTGAGAATGAAGGTAAATAGACATCCAGACAGGAACATGCAGTACAGGCAAAAGACAATCATTTGAAATGTCTGCATGAAGGCACCTTGTAGAGCAAGGAAATCTGTGCGAAATGCCTGTTTCTGTAGTGTAATATGTCATAACTGGAAGAACTTGGAATCTAATCAGACAGATATTTGCCCAAATTCTGGTGATATTTTGTGAATTCCGGAAGGTCGACGTTATGCAAACGTATTGGCAGACCGGAAGGAATACAGACAGGAGAGCAGAAGACATTTTTTTTTACTTTTTTTGAAACGTGTAATAATTGGAGACTGTGGGCTTGTTGGAATAATTGGAAAGAACATTGATGTCATCATGCTGGAAAGTAGCGTCGTGTTCTATTTAAATATGGAAAGAATTGTAGCTCCTTTCAAAACTGTCCACTGAAGCTTCAAGGATTGCTTGCAGTGTTGAGGCTTTCCTTTGCGGAGAAAGATACAGAAGAACGCATCTGAATTCACTGCAGATTAGAAACAATATGTTTGAACAGGTACCTTTAATGTCAGAGCAATGTATATATCCTGAAATTCTTCGCAAACATCAAAGAAACGAGAAAAGTGCCCCAAAGAATGTTAATGTTAGTACTTGGAAGTAGCTCTTTCGCTAGCTACGCTCTCCTATTCAACAGCTAAGTAACCACCCCAACCGACAAAAAAAAGCATCTTCACCCACCACCGAGCAATCAGGCCTGCAGCGAAGCATCAAGAAAGACACAACCTTGCAGTACCACTAACACTACGAGTTCACCCACTATTCAACATTCCAGAAAAGTGTCTTGCGTTGCTTCTTCTGAGATCTGTGTCCAAAGATCGTGGGTCTCTGGGCACGCAGCCAGCAGCCAGCTCGCTACGTATGATCTTGCTTCTCCGACAGAACCGGCCTTTCATCGGCTCACCTCCAGGGCCACGAAAATCCAGAACCCTGAATGCACGTTACTCTTACATATGGAAAAGCGGCCAGTCGTTAGGCCTCGAGGGCGGATCCCATTTCCGCCAAGAACCGAAGTCAGCTTGTAACCCCAGGTCACGGTCTTCAAAAGAACCTTGAAATGGGAAAAAAGGGAGACTTAAAAAATAGAAATAAAGCTTTTTCCGAATATGCAGCAAATCATTCGCCGTTAGGGTCAAAGCTCTTCCTTACATTCACCCATGGATGTGAGGTGAAACCGCAATCGCTCGGGCGTTGATGTTTGACGAATTTCACTCTTGATCAGGGCCATGCAACGAGATGTAGTCAGGACATTTGGTCCGTTATCCAGTAAGCTGTGGATCTTGATTCATTATGCTAAATGTCTGTTACGGCCTTACCGAATTGTGGAGAGTTCTGAGCACAGGGATGTCTGGTTTGTGCTGCTATTAACTTTGTTCGAAAGAAGACAATCATTATTGAACGCCTGAAGTATGCTCTAAGCACTCAGTTGCGTCCGGAATAAACTGGCTGCTTTCTGCCTGATATTTTTTTTTCAATCAGGGCCAACTTAGCGTCACTTAACTGATCCCATAAGCCTACCGAGTTTGATAAAATGGCATATACTGCAGGTTACTTAAACTTATTCTTGATTTTTCTTCACAAATGACAGTAAGATAATTGAGTGTATTCTTGATTCCCATGGTAAATGGTGAACGGCTGGTCTGTCTTCAGGATTCGGATAAAACATCCCGATTCTTCCCTCATTCCGGGCTCAACAAGCAAATGCCTGAGCGCTTGGGGTGTGATAAGTGGATGATGCCAAGATGGAGGCAAGAAAGCCTCTTCCTCGAGCTCATCTGCAGAAACCGCTTAATTTCTATCTTTAGAGTCTGTCTATTCCTTTTCCAGGTGGATGGAGTTCGGGGAATAGCCTAACATACAGCTGCTATCAAATTTAGCTTTTTTACGGCAATGGTCCCCACTCTTGGGGTTCTGCCTGTGTCAGTAAAGAACCGGCTGTCTTTAAATATCCCAAACCGCGTACTGGAATTCAAGCGCACCTTGTAGCTTCCGAGATTTGCGGCACCATGGAAGAAAACGATTCTATGCAGGTGTCGTTGTCTGAATATCGTGAATACTGGATCACCCATTGGAGGACTCTGTAGTCGGATTGCCCGATCGCGATCTCTTTCTGGTGCTGTTCGCATGGCGTGTGCTTTCGATTCTCGAGTCAGGGAAAGTGAAAAAAAAATCGACGCACAAACATTCACATCCTCCATCAGTGAGAGTATTTCTGTTATTGTATTAGTCTCCACTCTGAATCTGCGACACTTCTCGGATCTTTTATTAAGAAGGGGTGGGGTGCGGGGGTGGCGGGGAAGAGAACGAGAGTGAGAGAGCGAGCGCTGTGGTTGCTGACTCGTCCTTATTAACGACTAGTTTTTGTTGTCCTGTAAAATCATGTTTGTTTTTTTTTGTTCCTGGGAGTTTGCTATTGCTTGTTTGGTAGGTGGAGTGTGCCGCTGCGGTTTGCTACGATCAGTGTAGGAGCGGGTCGGTCAATGCTTTGCTGCTGCTTGTGCGTGTGAGGGGCGAGTAGGGGGATGCGTTCGGGTATCTAAATTTTGTTCCGTCTCTCATCCTTTGGCGTATGATTCTGCTAACCTGGTTGTCTGCGAAGAACAAGAATTTGATGCTCATTTCCTTTCGATTTTGCTCGTTGATTTTGTTTTCCTGTTACATTAAACTCAGACTAATCATTCGATGCAATACATAGATTGTGCCATTAATTACCTTATTTCGATGTCAGTCCAGTTGTCTCAATAACAATCGGGATTGCTGAAAGAATGGTGCAAGCTGTAACAAAGGGCATGAGATGGAACCGAACACTACCAAAGACACGACGACCTTCTGAGAATTACATATTTCATGGTCAATGTCAGAATAATTGTGCATGGAGACATTATCATGGTATTTGTCTCTTCTCTGAATTTAATGTGAGAAAACGCTGAAATAACGAGGTTTACAAAGGAAATGGTGTGCGTGAGCAGGTTTCCGATTTGTTCAGTGATATCTGAGCAGGAATAATGGCCGAGATCTGAATTCGTGAGGTAAAAGGGGAATAAAATGGTTCCCTGATGCTGTCAGATTAAGTACATGACGGGGCCCGATAGAGTAAAGAGTAATATTATGGATTGTTTTCTGCTCACTATGTCCAGGTCACGAGAATTCACATTCCGGTAATTCCGCAATGTTTTTTTGCGACGTTCTGGCCTATATGTCATCCTTTACACTGTAATCTTTAAACAAATGCACAAACATGCCAAAGATAGCCTTTAGACGCGTAAACGCGGCAAATTCTGTTCAGAATATGACACCCAGATTAATATCAAAAGCCCATGAAATATTCCAAATTATTGGCAGAGTTTGAAATACATCAGAGAAGGAATGCTCTCCAAGGATATCAGCGTCTGACTTTCTGTTGTAAGGATCGTCACATTTCTTGCTGTTGGCAAGTAAATGGTTAATGAATTTTACTAATCAATGTCTTCCTTCGTACAGCATATTGGATCAATTATTCATGAATAAGTTCTAACTGACCCATCTCAACCACAATCATTGTTCACTCATCAGACCAATTCGCTTCAAGCATGTTTTTTTTTTTGGCTTTCACTGGACCTGCATATGTTTACCTTGTTGCAAAAGTCTTTTAATTCCGCTTGTCCGTTTTGCTGAGGCTTCTTGTGTTATACTGTTTTATTATTTTGTGATCTGTTACGGAAGTTATTGTTCCCCGCTGAATCCGCTCCGCTGTTGTGATTTTGGCTCAGGCCTCCTCTACATTTCCTGACAGATTAAACGGCAATCATGTTAATTAGAGAATAAATCTTTCCGGTTATATTACAGCCACTCTTGAAATGACGTTCATTATATCCCATGAAATGACATGAAATCTTAACCCTTGATTTGAACAGTACCGGAGCCAAATCTGTAAGGATATATGCTCCTGATATTAGATACTTTTGAATGACACAGAAAACATCTCGGAACATGTATGAAAGCGTGCCATGGCAGATGTGATCCGGCCGAGGAAAATTGTAATTAAAGGAAGAACTCAATATGTCGTTTTTTTTCTATTACGACCTTTTAAAGGAAAGAGGAAATTTGACAAAAATCACCTGTTATGTCTAAAAATGGGTAACAAAAGCCTGTGGCAGGAACATATACAGGCGTTAGCATAAATGTGCTTTGGCGCGTTTAGTTGTTGGCAAGTGATTTCCCTCCAGCAATCAATGGGTCAGATCACTGAATGGCCGATAGGTATTCTTTGTAATCTATTTTTCCCTGATCTACTTCCAGTGGCTAATGAGTAAATTGCATGTCATCCTGAGAAATTTGCACTTTATGTAGTTCAAAACTTCCACGATGGTTTATTTCACGCAGCTGTTGAATCAGAAAGGAAAATTGGTGTTTTTTTAAAGTATTTTCTTTACAACAAAACCCGTACATGACCGCACATTACAGTTGTACAAGAAGTTGCGGATTATGGAACCTGATGCTGCTTCCTTGGATGCAAAGACGTAGGGTGAGAGGACCGGTTTTAGCCAGACGCATCTGTCCCGTGCTTCGACCTGACCTTGTAAATATTGACAAGCAAAATAGTTGTAAACATTGTGATTTTGCATAATTTGCTCTCCATTAAAGATGACAGAAATCCAATTACAGCAAGTGCGCGAAATCCGAAATAAAGCACAACTCAGGTACAGAATCACAGAAAGTATTAATATTCTAATTCCTAAAGTAAACTTTTTTTGCGAACAGATGTAGAAACGGCGACCCAGGCGGATGCTACCAACTTAGCTATCCTCATTTGCTTCCCGTTGGACTTTTTCCCGTTAAAGCCTTCCTATCCATTGACTGTCCAATTTCATTTTGAATGTTGCGAAAGTATATAGCTCAAACACTTCCTCGGTACCTCTTTCCATAAACATACTCACTTAACTGGTCGGAGTGGTCCCTCCACTTCCTATTGATTCTCTCCCGCCACTTTCATGTCCATTGGTAAAGGATTCTCTGAACTCTTTGTCACTGGTAAGTCTGCAGACGCAACAGTATTACTGTATTAGTCTGGGCGGTATGTACCTGGATTATCAAAGCCGACATCATCATACTCAGCAATTACCCTGTCAATGTGAGTGCACTGATTGTTCAGGGAAAGCTTTAAATTTCGGTTCTACAATATAAACCTCCACCCAACATTGCAGAGTGAATGGTTCAATGAAAGCACGTCAATTCCCAGCCCATTATTTCTAGCCACTGAATACAAGCGGCACATGTTTATGCAATTTCGGATTCTGGTTCCACAGATCCCCAAACGAATCCAGATTTAAACTTGAACGGATATGTCAAAAAAAAAAAATCATTGTGAGCGGAATTCATTGTAAATATACCAGATTCCGTTTCGTCTCACAAATGAAAATACGTTTCACAATCTGGGAAATGACAGGAGGAAAAGGCAAAGAGCTGAACAAGAAGGACATCTCTTCCTGTTTTCATCTCTTACCTTCTGGAGTTTGTACATATTCATCAGGTTGTGTTTTAAGTTGCAAATTATTTCAAAATACTTAAAAACTCTCAATTTTATTGTACACAATCATTTAACTGAGCGTATCTCGCGATTCTGCAAGAGCTAAACAATAACGGGTTAACTGCAGCTCACGTGACTGTAATTAATCTGACTAGTGATGTACGATCATTCTCTCTTGTTCTAAACCATCTGTTTGAAACAACAGAAAGCATACACGTTTATTCGACGCACACAGCACAATATTTTTCGAAAGGTTAAACATTCCTAACGTATGTTTACACGGAAACAGGGAACTTTAACAACTAAATTCACTATTTTAATGCTGGTATGAGACATCAGAGGAAATCATATCGGTTGTGTAAACATGATGAAAACTCGGCGTTCTCATGTTTCCCGGTGGTTTCCATTATCTGAACCCACTGAACACGAAATGGCACCTACTTTCGACATTGAGGTCTTTATCCGTGAACCCACTCAATAATGTCCGTATTTTATTCCGTGCAGACTGACTAAATATAAGAGAGCAACAGGACTCGTAAATAAACAACACTGAATTTCATTTGGATGTACGAAAATAAAAATGTGCCGGTGCCTCGAAATATAAACATGGCCCAAGAGGATGATAGGACAAAAATGAGTGAAAATGTATCCTTATATTCTGGGTCTCACCTGATATGAGTACGCATATAACAACAAAAGCCGAAGTTAACTATATTTATGTCCACTGATGTTTCATTTACTCGTTGGTACATTGACAATACAGCTCGCTCCTTTGAACGAAAAGTTGCACGGAAAAACTCTCCAAAACGCACAACCATCTCCTGATTAATGATTACATATTTGAGGCATTGATTCTTCAGTTTTTCATTTGTGTTTTATGGGCATTTTATTTGCTGCAAGGCAGAGGGCATTAACAAAGAAATACATAACCGATACGTTCACAAATCCAGCGACAGAGTGATCACTGATTGCAAGGTATAATCACTAATTGTGTGATTGTGCTGAAGAGCATTTTTATAAAGACTGATATTGATATAATTTTAAGGTCATACATATTGTTTTCGCCATCCTTCATGAGATTGGACAAGCAATGAATTTACCAGAATACATGAAGATGTTTCTGAATAAGCAGTGATATTCACAATCTGAGAAATCGTTGGAATAAATGTGTTGTGATAACTTCATTGTAAAATTGAGGGATCTGGAAAAGAAGTGACATGTGTTCGGTGGCTCGTTAGAATCAGCACTGGGGTGGGCAGGGAAGATTCTGTAGTCATGTTCATTGTAGTAATGGGTCCCTTGGAAGGAGGGAAATAACCTCTGCTTCTCTTCACAGTCCAGAAGATTCAAATTATCTGTCTCGTAGATGTAATCCCTCTCAATTGATCTATCTATCTATTTATGCACATCTCTATCTATTTATATACGCCCATTGACGATTAACTGAAAATCTCTTTCTTTGAAATAGTCGTGGTTAGAATTTCTATAGAATATTTAGAATTATAACTAGAAAGCCGATGAGTACTTGAAATGACTGTGAAAACTGTGCAAGGTAAATTTCTGAAAGAATTATCAATGGGTTATGTGCCAGCTGATTTGTTTGTTGTTTTATTCCTAACTCCTATTTAATTATTTGCAGCAGTGATAATTGTCTATCGTATCCGATGATGGTATAACTTGTGAAGGGAGAATTTCATATCGAAAAAGCTGTTGCTCTGGGGCAGTTCCACTCTCTCGGTCTTAAAATGTCCTGATCCAATGGCAGGAAAGAACGTCAATATTGGAGAATGCCTCGGCTGTAGCGGTAGCTATGACGTCTTCTGTGCCTTGTTTTGCCATTCGCTCTTCATGAAGCTTTCTGCAACGCCAACTTGGTTAATGCATCCTGTACTTCATCTCATCCGCCGAGTCCGGGAAATGGCTTCAAATGCTGGGGTAAGTAAATCCCTAACTCAGCAGGGTTCAGGTTTCCTGTCTACCCCCACCGGGTTTAGCCCGCCTGAGAAAACGTCGTACTGGGGGTTGCTACTCTCAGATGCAAACAGTAGCTCGGAGTCACCGGTAGGAGCTGGATGCCAGTAGAGGCCAACAAGTGGACGAGCTGCCTCTGGGTAGAGTACAACAGGCCCAGCACCAGAGGTGCAAATATGTAATTGTTTATAACATTTTAACATGAAGAGTCTTGGAATTTTATTTTGACAAGAATCTTTAGATTAGCAAGTTTCATAGCTTGTACACCGTGCACTAAATAAGTATCACATCTGATCTTTAGCAGAGCACAATGACTCCCTGTTAATGACAGGGAGTTTTTTAAGCGGGTAATATGAAGCAAAAGTATATTGCGCAAAAACAAACAATGAAATCTGCAAAATAATGATGATTACTATCAGAATTCAATGGAAATGTAGGAACCTGCACCGAATTTCAAGCATGTGAGGATGTTTGATCAGGATTTTCAACTGGAGTTATCTAAGGACAAAGGGCTATTTAATTGCTGAAAAGTGTTGTTCTCCCAAATCTGCTACAAAATTCCAAATGGTATCTCTCCGGAGAATACAGTTACTGTCAGTCCACCTTCAGGAACACATATACAAATATCACATATTCACCGCTTACAAAAATCCCTGTCAGTAACTGACATTATTTTCGTGAGAAAATAAAATCCCTGAGACATTCGTTGTAAAATATTATAAACATTTAGGCCGCTGGTGGTGTAGTGGCATCAGTGCTGGCCTTCGGGGCGAGACGTCCCGATTTGAAACCAGCCGACACGCTTGCACGCTCTCCATCTTTGCTGGGTTAAGACAGCTGTTGATCACTTTCAAAAAACTCACCCGGCCAAAGGCTTGCCTCCTACACGGTTTCCCAATACGGCAGAACGGCGTATATTCGCTCTCTGGAAAATTCCAGATGAGACATACCTTTCGTAATATGAAATTACTATATATGTGTTCTTGAATATGGCAAACCCACGATATACACCGAGCCGTTAGTTGTAGTTGATGATATTCAATAAATGTTTGCGATATTTATTTGACCGGAACAAAAACAACATCTTCAGGATGAGAATGACTGAAAAGACGCCATCTAGAGTTTTGTAGCTTGGTTGGCAGAACAACACTTTCTGGCAAGTAAATAGATCTGCTTCCTTAGACAACTCCAATTGAACATGCAAATCTACCATCCTCACACGCATGAAATTTCGTGTAGTTTCCTGCATTCTCATTGAATTAAGATAGTAATTATCAATATTTTGCGTTTTCTTTGTTTGATTTTGCAACCATTTGCCTGAACTTTGATTGACTGAACGATATTATTACCCTGAAATAATTATCATCGGATGAATATTTCTTGATATCAATGGCTCACTCTCTGGAGAATTTCCCTTCCACCAGACTCAGAGAAACATTGAAAACCTACAGGACAATGCAAAGTTTTCGTCCTACAATGCTGTGACGAACATCTCCGTACCTCGGAAATTAACGGGAGTTACATATAACTCTCTACTTTTTCTAAGCTCCATGTACCTGTCCAGGAATCTCTGAAAACACCCTACCGTATCTGCCTCCACCACTGTTGCCGGCAGCCCAATCACCATCACTGTGGAAAAAAAAACTTGCCACTGACATCTCCTCAGTACCTACTGCCAAGCACCTTAAAACTGTGCCCTCTCGTGCTAGCCAATTCAGTCCTAGGAAAAAGTCTCTGGCTATCCACACGATCACTATTCCATACACCTCAATCAGGTCAGCGCTCTTCTTCAGCCGCTCCGAAGAAAACAGCCGGAGTTAATTCAATCTATTCTCGTCAGGCATGCTCCCTAATCCAGGTAACGTCTTTGTAAATATCCTGTGCCCACTTTCTATGGTTTTCACATCCTGCTTAAAGCTGGAGTAAAAAAAAAAGATCTTCATGTTGTTACATAACACACCTTCGGAACTCCTACTTCGTAACTTCCTCCGTCTTCTACGGGGATATAATTCCCTACAAGGCCCCCAGCCCGTTCTGCAGGTTCTGCAGGTATCACATCGTCCACTATCCTTCCCGACTAATCTCTTCCCTGGCACTTATCAGTGCGTTATCTGTGCCTTACCTGCATCTACCCGTTCTCCCTCAGTCTAGATTGTTTAGACCCAATATACAGGAGATTCTGGTATCGCATTTTGGAACACTATCGCTTCACATTCACCCTCCAAAATCCATGCTTATTGACATTGGAGAATGAATGTGCAAGCATGACCTATCCAGATGGATCTGCGGCCGGTCTATAGAATGGAGCCCTGTGAATCCCAGGTAGATTGGCAACATTAGTTTCAACCTGCCTTGCAGCAGGATTAATATATTAACGTTGGAGACCTGCTCTGTGACTCGCCTTCTACCATGTCCTGCTTTGGGTCCACGGAGGACAAGGAACAAGAGTATAATGGAATATTCCACACTTAAAATTTCAGCAAGTCAGTAGGAATGTTGATGCCTTCCATTGAGGACCCCGCTTCATCAGATTTCATTCTGCAGTGTGTACGTGGACAGCGCTCGTCCAGGCAGCACCTCCAGCGTCTGAGCATTGACAACATTTGCCGGGAAGCATCACAACCTCAGAGTCCCCGTGAGAGTCAGAAAACTGCTTTGCCGAGAAATACATCTCCGTCCGTCACTGTTTTTCACCCCGTCTTCCCGTTCGCTACTTGAAAGGCTGGAATCCTAAAAATCATTGCCATCGGAAGCGCAACTGGAAACAGATAACAAATGACGCGTTGGTAAGAGCACAAATACCTCAGAAATCAGCAAATCAAACCTTCATACGAGCATTGACGTATTGATGAATGAAACGGATGTATTGATTACTGGCGCAGTTGACAATAAAATGGTGGAGTAGGAATTGAAGTGAATTGCTGTCGCAGCAAATGGCAGTTGTTTCCGAGTTACAAAAATCAATTTAAAAGAAAAAATAAATCACACGGCGATGTTAGCGCAGTCAGCGCCATCGTTTTCAAAGTGTGAAAATGGAAAAGCGTTTGATCAGCGCAAAGATCGTCTAAAAGAAGACGAGAGCCACGCAGCAGTACGAGTTCCGCAATTGGTGCAGAGTGGTGAGTCAGCCCACGGTAATAATAACAGTCCCGCACATCGTACATCGATACCAGTTCCACAATGGATACAGAGAGGCGATTCATCCTCCAGTGATCCGTGGGCCCCACATCGATACCAGTCACACGATAGATACACTCGTGAGGCTTTCTCCAGGCAACTGAGAGATACACATTGGTACATGTTCCACACTAGATGCAGAATGGTGAGACCTTGTTCTTCCAATAAGCCGCTGACCGCCCATCGGTCCGAGTTCCACAAGAGACACGGAGAGTTTTGTTCCACAAAAGCAGAAGAGTATGAGGTTGAAATGTGAGTTTGAACACACCTCTATTCTGCACATACAAAACTGGTTTCGAGGTGGCTCTGAATGGAGAACTGGAACAGAGACAGTCATGAAATCACAGATTACTACTACAGATATTTAGGTTGTTACTTTCATCTAGCACATCCCTCTATAATCCTCCGCTGTGCCCTATTTATCTGCATCCTCCGCGCTCTCTCATCCACGTACCTACACAAGCTTAACTGAAATGATACAATTGAATCCGAATCTACCAGTTAGGCTTGCAAATCCTTCCACATGCTCTCGACCGTCGGAGTGAGTAACTACATAGTCTTCTTGCATATTTTAGCATTCTCCCCAGGCCCATGAGCTCCAGTTGTAGATTCACTCAAAGGAGAGAACATAGAACATAGAAATGTACAGCATATTAACGGCCCTTCGGTCCGCAATTCTGTGCCGAAAATGTCACCCACTCTAGAAACGCCCTAGACGTTCCAGAGCGCTTCGCCCTCAATTTTACTAAACTCCATGTATCTGTCTAAAAGGCTTTTTAAAAACCCAGTTTTATCCGCTTTCACCACCGCCGCCGGCAGTGCATTCTTTGCATACACCACTCTCTTTGTGAAAAACATACACCTGGTAAATTCCCTGCACCTATATCCAAGCGCCTTAAAACTCTACCCCCTTGTGTTGCCCATTTCAGCCCTGAGGAAGTAAAAATAACCTTTGACTATTCACACGATCAATGCCTCTCATCATCTTATGCACCTCTTTCAGGTCACCTCTGATCCGACGTTCCTACATGGAGAAAAGGCAAAGCACACACAGTCTGTTCGCCTAAGCTATGTCCTCCAATCCAGGAAACATCCTGGTAAATCTCCTCCGCACTGTCTCTCTAGTATCCACACAGCCTCTTTATGGTGTCTGTAGTATTGACCCTGAATGGGGAAAACTTGCCGGCATTCACCCTGTTTATTTCCCGAACATGTCCTTGCAAATTATTGAAGCTTATTGATATTTGAAAACTGTAAGGAGGTGGCCAGAGAAGTCCACGAGATTCTGTCTGTGGCCTAACCAACGTGTTGTGCAGATTCAACATAACGTCCCAACTCTTGTACTCAGTGATCTGATTGTGAAGGCCAATGGGATCAGAGCTCTATACGAGCCGATCTGCTCGTGACGCCGATTTGCTGTAATTATCGATCTCTATCGCCAGGTCTCTTTTTAAATGCAGCGCACTACAGTCTACACATTGAATACGTTCTTCGAAATCTGTTGTACCGTTCCGCCCAACGCAGATCATCACACAATTGCGTGCATTAAATGCCACCTGCTTTATTCAGCCAAATGGAAAAATTAAAAGTAATGGAAGAAAAAAATCCTAGCCAGACACATCAAGCTACAAGCTTGGATAGAGTTACTGGCTGGAACAATGTTCCCAACCAAGGTGTTGTCATAAAATTATTCTGATTCTGATAGCTACATCGACATATATGTTATTAGCATGCATGATAAATAACAACCTTAACACCAATCCCTGCTGTAGACTTGTCAGAATTAAAGAATCAACTATCGACTCTCTGATATTCCAGAAAAGAACGTTTATCAAACCGTCCTAAAGCCGTTTCTACATTCGCGTGGGGGCAAAGCTTCTTCTTAGAAAGGTCCCTGGAATATTATTTCGATCTCTTTTATATGCTCAGAAGAACATACGTACAATGTGTTTTATTTTGATGCATGTCATCAGGTGATACTCTGACATTCATCATTCAAATGTCACGAAATGACGAGAATAAGCGACAAAAACAAATGATCAAACACAAGGAAATCTGCAGATGCTTGAAATTTAAACAGCAACACACAGAAAATGCTGGTGGAACACAGCAGGCCAGGCAACATCTATAGGGAGAAGCGCTTTCGACTTTTCCGGCCGAGAAAAAAAGATGATCCTATCTTCCCTCGCAATAAAATGTGCCACATTTCCCCTGCCAAGCGAATGTCCCGCTCTCAATGTCAGAAGAAAATGTGGTCCGCTGAATGGGACAACAGCATTTTCTTTGACGTTGATTGTTCACCATTATTGTCTATGTTAGAAACAACACTTATCATAAAGTGGCCCATTTCAGCAGCTGACGTCAGCTGTCTTGGGAAGTACATCGGCAACGTTCGTATTATCTTTTGTTTAAAAGTTAACAACTTGTAACATCACTTGGGGATGCGAATTCATGTCACGGTAATAGAGTCAAAAAAACACTTCAGTTAACTGTTCTTTCAGCAGCTTGTCCCTCATGCCACAGACATCATAACCACACTAATTGCCTCAGTGGAATTGCTCTCACTTGCATATAACTCTGTAACCCCAGTGAGCACTTGGATCGTTCCGTACAACTGAACGCTACCTCTAACGGAATATGGGATCTCCAACGATTTACTACATCGCGAGCGTTTTCTATCCTACAATCGTAGCGATCGGTATCCCTGGTAAGGTACTGGTGCTGGTCACTCTATGTTCGGTGTCGTCGTCATTTTGCTTTTGATGTGCCGCACTGTTTGGACTTTTACTGAGCACAGATGGTATTTTCGTCTGAAATTTGTTTCCAGAATTGAAGACTCAAGTATATGAATGTTTCTTATTCAGATTCCATATCTTTTCTGCTTTATGCTTATTATTTCGTTTTGTCAATTGGGTTGGTGCTGATATTGCCATAGTTCTATAGCTTCAATTGTACGGCTTTCTGAACCGGCAGTGGTCGCTCTTCCTGATCCAAAGTAGTTTCGTCTGACCTGCAGTCGAATAAACATAACCACTAAATTATAACATTCATTAAATCTCATGAGTTCGTTACAATTAATCCCTTCAGTTATTTCACCTCAAATAATGGAAATGGTGTTGCATATGGAGCGATCGACCTTCACTGGTAAGCGAGACTTGAAAATCAGATGCCCGGCTCTAATCTATTGGAAAGTCGCCAACCCATTGCTAATTCTGTCTATTCTTGTCCAGCCAGAGTGCACGGGCAGAATCCGCACAAATTAGATGTCTTGTTTTCACTTCCAAAACAAAACATACCATTGGAAAAAATGGTGGGACTTCAGACAAATGCAGTTACGGATAATTCTGTTTTTTTATCATTCTTCAAATTTCCTGTAGTTAATTTAATAGCGATTGTGATCCTACCACGGGGAAAATGCGGACTCTCCAAATGTATCACCCGTTACCTGGTTGGAATGGCAACAGCGGATATGATGGTGATTATCGTTCATGCTTTACTGGAACAGACCAACAATATCTACATTTATTCTAGATCTCTGCTCATCACTCCTGTATGCGCGCTGACAATGGTATTATTTGCTATCACGAGAGACTGTTCTGTTTGGTTTACGGTCAGTTTTACCTTCGATCGTTTCATCGCAATATGTTGTCGAAAGCTCAGCGAACGATACTGCACTGAGAGAACAGCAACGGTGGTTATGGTGACCGTGGTTATAGTGGGCTGTGGGAAATGTGTCCCGTATTACTTTGCTGTTGAACCTTACGTCACTGTTGATAACGTGCCGTGGCGTTGCGCCTTCTCACAAGAATACGCTACTTTACCCGTGTGGAAAGGATACGAAATGTTGGATAGTACTGTTACACCTTTGCTTCCAATCGGCTTAATTCTTGTATTCAATGGGTTAACAGTACGACATATAATTGCGGCAAATAGACTCCGCCGAGGGCTTCGGAAGAGCAGCGATAATCTGAAAGATACCGAGGTAGAAAACCGCAGAAAATCAATGATATTACTGTTTGCAATTTCTACTAATTTCATATTACTTTGGATCCCCTATGTAGCTCATTCCCTGAAATGGCAAGCGGAAAATTATTTTTATCAGGACAGATATTTGAGCTCCCCGGTGTACATACTACAGCAATGCGGGTTCATGTTGCAAACTCTCAGCATGTGCACTAATACTTGTATCTATACACTGACCCAGAGCAAATTCAGACAAGAGCTGAGGAATGGAATGAAGAATGTGTTTACGTTAAATGGCCATCTGTGTAGATAGTTGTGTAATAATTGGTATTCAGCGGATTTTTAGATTACATAAGTAGGTTTGGCAAAAATCATAAAATCAAACAATCATGTGCGTGGTTATCCTGATCTCAAACTATCGCAGAGACTTCACAATCATCCGTGAAACGGTATCGCAGAATAATAGGCAGGACCAGCAGGCTCCGGGACAACTCCATCAAACAGGCTACCAAACTGATTAACTCACACTGATTTGAGTGCTTTTCTATGTTACATTGACGGTTCTATTTATTATAAATTATTATAAATTACTGTGAGTGAAAATTACACATTTGACGGCGACATAAAATATTTTATTCCTCATATATGTGAAGGATGTATGATATTAAGTTAATTCAATCACAAGTGTAGGAATTACTTCCAGACACTTCAGGGTGCGATGTTTCAAAATGCACATAGTCGGGTAAAAGGGAATAAACGGAAACCGTTTTAAATACAGAGAGAGTGATCGTATCACAACTGCAGAAAAGGGAGGACACTGTGATGGGATTGTATGTTAATAGACTGTGAGTAGTACTCAGAAGTACGAAGGGAACAAACACTCGTTTGAGAGTAAACACGAGGAAATCTGCAGATGCTGCAGTGCTGACGAAGGGTCTCGGCCCGAAATGTCGACATCGCTTCTCCCTATAGATGCTGCCTAGCCTGCTGTGTTCTACCAGCATTTTGTGTGTGTTCTCGTTTGAGAGTATTTGGTACAGAGTTCCCATCACAAAACGAATACAACGCACAGAGACAGTGACAGATCGGGAGATAGATTTTGCACAGCTGTCATATTAACACGGCTGTTGTCACAGGCAACTTCATGGGAACTTCCTCGCGTTAAAAGGTTTAGACGTGACAGAGTCTCTCAGTTGTATCCAGGAAGGAGTCCTGGCACAATAAACGGGCAGGCGGTCGAGGGAACAATCCATCCTAGAACTTGTACTGGAAAGTGAAATGGGTCAGTTAACAGATCTCCCCGCGGGTCGGTATTTCAGAATGATAGAGCACAACTATTCCACATTTACTAATGCATTCCTTTGGGATAGTATGAATTTCTTTTAATTGATGCTATTAGGTAGGATCTTGGTAGGCGAATTTGGGAAGTGATGTGCCCCTCAAATGCACAACAGAAATGTGGAGATTGCTAATGGAGCACTAGACTGTATTCAGTATCGGCTACTTCTATCGAAGAGGCGAATGGATGACGTGTAACGTAACCCTGGTTGGTAAGAGATATGAAACACCTGTTCAAGAAGAAGAAATAAATATACTAAAGGTTTTGGAAGAAAGGATCAGGCCGGACTATAGAAAGTCACTATGTAGCAAGGAAGGATTTAACAATGGACTTGGAAGAGTTAGAAGGGGGCACGAGAAGGCCTCGTAGAGCCGCATTAAAGTAGCTGAAAAACAGAAGTATGAGAGTGGGAGAGATCAGCGACGAAAGTGCAGGCGTGTGTTTGGAGTGGAAGGAGACATTGAAGGCCCTTAATGATAATTTGCTTCGATATCTCCCAGTGAGAGCAACGTGAATGAATGTAGATACAGCGAAAAAGGACGGTTGTACTGGGACATGCAGTCGCTGAGAAATACGAGCTGCAAATTGGGAAAACATTAAAATAAATCGGTACAAGAAGGGATGCAATCCAGGTAATTAGAGAAAGCGAACGAAGGTTTTGCTGGGCTTTTGGGCCTGACGTTTGCGCCAACACTGGCAACAGAGAATGACAAATGTTATTTCATTATTCTAGAAATATAATGTCGCCCTGAGAATTACAGACCAATGAGTCTTCGGTCAGTAGTGGGCAAGCTATTGGACAGGTTCTCAGAGACAGAATTTATGAGTATCTGGAGAAGAGCATCCTGGTTTGGGAGGGTCAGCATAGTTTTCTGAGGGCAGGTCGTCCCTTTGGAGCCAATATGGATTGCATGAAAAAGTGAAAAGTAGGCAGATGAAGTCTGAACAGTCGATCTGAGGTATATTAATATTAAAGTGTTTTACGGAGTTCCCTATGCTACAGGCATTCGGAACGTCACTTGGTCTGGGATCCAGTGAAATATGGCTGCGTAGATTCAGAACTGGTTAACCAAGGGAAGGCCGATTGGGCAGTGGGTGGGGATGTTCCGCAAGGAAGGTATAATCTTTAGTCAACTCTACTACTATATCTAGACTGTGCTATTACAGTTTTCTGAGAGAACGAAATTAATGAGACCGTCCTGCAGCACTTGGATAACATACTGAGTTTGGGCTGATGATGAAGACAAAAATACTGAATCCAGACTGATACCGCAAGCTCTCTAAACCGAAATCCTGTTAATTCATTACAGGGCAGATGCTACGATTACATTTAAACAATATTTTCCAATAGAACCGTGCAACTCAGAACAAACTTTTTTAAGTTATTCAGCAGCATCCTTTAGTACTCCCGAAATAAACCAGTTTTCCAAAATGCTAATTTCTAATTCTCAATACGTTCCTAACACTCATAAGTCTAGTGTTCCGTTTATTCGCGCACGCATTACCTCTGTTTCTCTTTGAACTGAACTCCGAAATGTCCGGTTCTTGTGCAAAAATTCTCATTCTCAGTACGTTCACACTTTAAACTTTCGCAGGATATTACATACCAACAGCTATCAAATAACCTATGATTAGTATCATAAAACATTTAAGAAATCATTTTGTGTATAAACTAGAGGGACGTTTCTATGCATGTACATTCCGCAAGCTAGCATTCAAAATACTTAAGTCATAACGTCCCCACGTGAGCAAATCTCTAACGTAAGCTTACTCTCACCTCAATTCATGACCAAAGATAGGACTGAGACTAAGTAAACGATTTGCTGCATACTATCAGTCTCAATCATCGTCATTACAACCGTTAAAGTAACAGATTTGGACTGTACTGTGAACTTTGTCACACGCACCTCTATTTGGTTACTATAGTCTTTAACGCCTTAGCGATGGAGTGAAAGTATATTTCTTTAGTGAGAGACCTCCTTTATAATCGGAGAGCGGCGCTGAGGATCATGGCGCCTAATAGAGACTGCATTTCTTGCATCTTCTGAAACAGGTCCATTACTATATTTAATATATTTTTTTCTTCCTTTTCAGCGTTCTTTTGAAGACTGTGGACTGGAGTTGCACGCCAATGAAACATATAAAACTATGAAACCGATAGATAAAATAGACACTGAATTGTTTCCACTGGTAGATGAGACTAGTACTTAGGGATATAGCCTAACGATTTAGGTTTTGTCGGAGGTGAGTAGGAACTACAGTTCCCATAGATTATCGAATCTGGGGTGTTCTATGCCCAAATGAAACAGAGCAGGCTACACCAGTAGGGGAATTAACAGTTATTGAGAAACACAAGTATGTGGAAGTCACTCCATAATCAGATCGGGTATACATTTCTCATTACTGTCTGTTCATGGAGAGTCAAGGAATCCAGAAGGGTGCACACTGGTTCAGCCAATCAAGGTTATTTGTCGATAAATGGAGATGTCATGCTTAAATTTTGAGAAAATTCGTTGTTCAATTTCTGAACCTACACAAGACTCTCTAACATTGTGGGGAATATTTGAAGATTATACTAAAAACCTTGATTTGCTATTAAACACTGATGTTGGCTAGGAATATGTTTTATTATAGAATAAGGATCTTTTTTCCTTTTTTCTTTCTATACCAAACAGCTTTTTTTATAGTGAGTTTAGATTTTTTTTTGTATAATAAGATCATCGCTTTTCAATATTGCGATTAAATTTAATTTACATGAATATGTGTTATTAAGACTATAATTCTGATTTCAATATATCGTAATTGATATATGATGTATATCCTCCTGTACTCGGTCTTCTTTATTTATATGAAATCAATACAAATATTGAAAAAGAAAACAAATGAAAGAAAAAAACCGTTGCACAGGGCAGTTCCACTCTCACGCTCTCAAAAATCTTGATCTATTGGCATGAAAGAAAGTCAAGATTGGAGAAGTCCTCTGCTGCAGCGTTTAACCATGACGCCTTCTGTGCCTTGTTTTGCCATTCGCTCTCCATGAAGGTTTCTGCACCGCCTTCTTCATAAATGCATCTTGTAGTTGCTCTCATCCACCGAGTCCGAGAAGTAGCTTCAAATGCTTGAGTAAGCAAACTCACGAGGGATCAAGTTTCCTGACTACCCTCACCTGGATTAGCTCACATGTTGAAGCGCCGTACTGGGGGTTGCCACTCCCAGATGCAAACAGTTACCTGGAGCCACCGGTAGGAGCTGGATGTCAGGAGGGTCCTAAAAGTGGACGAGCTGCCTCTGGGTAGAGTACAACAGGCCCGCCACCAGAGGTGCAAATAAGCAACTGTTTTTAACATTTTAAAATGTCGAGGATTGGAGATTTATTTTGTCACGAAACTTCAGGAACACATATACATATATTACATTTTACCCGCTTAAAAAAAACTCCCTGTCATTAACTCAGAGCCACTGTGCTCTGTAAAGATCAGATTTGTTACGTATTTAGTGCAAGTATTACATGCTCTGAAAGTTACTATTTATTAATATTTCTCAAATTATCAGCTTCAGTTTCGTGACAAAATAATATCACCAAGACTTTCATTTAAAAATGTTATAAATAGTGAACCGGCTGGTAGCGCAGTGTCATCCGGGCGAGAGGTCCCGAGTTGAATCTAGCCGACACGCCTGCACGCTCTCCATCTTTGCTGGGTTAAGAGCTAGTGACCTCTTAAAAAAACTCACGCGGCCAACCAAACCACTGTTGTAACTTGACTCGTACACGATTTCCCAATACAACAGAGCAGCATGGAAGGAAATCGTCTGCTCAATCGAAAATTCTAGATGCGACATACCTTTCGTAATATGAATTAAATGTATATGTGTTCCTGAAGATGGGAGACCCACGATACACTAAGCCGTTAGTAATTCAATGCGGGTTGTTGTTGATGATATTTAGCATGATAAATATTTGCGACATTTCGTTGACCAGCACAATAACAACATTTTCAGGATGACAACGGCAGGAGAGACGCCTTCTGGAAAGTTGGCAGAACAACACTTTCCAGCAAGTAAATAGCCCTGTGTCCTTAGATAACTCCAATTGAAGATCATGATCAACCATCCTCACACCGTTGAAACTTGGTGCAGTTTCCAGCATTCTCATTTAAATCAGATAGCAATTATGATTATTTTGCAAGTGTCATTGTTTGATTTTGCAACCATTTGCCTGACCTTTGATTGACTGAACGATATTATAACCGTGAAACGGGTGAATATTTCTCGACATCTATGTCTCACCTTCAGGAGAATTTACACTTACCTTCCTCCAGCGTCATAGAAACATATAAAACCGGCCCTTCCTCCCACAAAGCTCTGCGGAATATATCCTAACCTTGGAAAAAGCTCTCTATTTTTCTAAGCTCCATGTACCTATCCAGGCGTCTCTGAAAAGACGCTATCGTATTAGCCACGGCCGTCGCCGGCAGCCCGTTCCACGCTATCAGCATCACTGTGGGGGAAAAAAAAATCTTACCGCTGACATCTCCGCAGACCCTAGTTCCTAGCACCTTAAAACTGTGCCCTCTCGTGCTAGCCATTTCAGTCCTGGGAAAAAAAGCCTCCGATTATCCACAGGATCAATGCCTCTCATCATTTCATACATTATATCAGATCACGGCACATCCTCGGTCGCTCCAAATAAAAATGTCCGAGTTCACCAACTTTATCTGAAAACGCATGCTCCCTAATCCAGGTAACATCTTTGTAAATTCCCTCTGCACATATTCTATGGTTTCCACATCCTTCCTATAGATGTATAAAAAAAGAAAGATCTTCATGTTGTCACCTAACACACCTCCAGCATTCCTCCGTATTAACTTCCTCCGTCTGCAACGGGGATACAATTCTCTACTCGCCCCCAGCCTATCTGCAGGTATCATGTCACTCCCTTGTCCACTATCCCTCCAGACTAATTTCTTTCCTGGCACTTATCTGTGTAAGTGTTACATGCGCCCTAACTGCATTCTTCTTCATTCCATTCCAGATTTCATTCCAGATTTTGAGGCCCTATATACAGTAGATTCCGGTACCTCTGTCGAACAGCATCGCTTCACATTTACCCTCTAAAAATCCATGCTTTTTGACATTAGCGCATGAATGTGTAAACGTTCCTCAGGGTTCCTATGCAGACGGATCTGCGGCAGGTCTATAACAACGGAGCCCAGTGAATCCCAGGTAGGGGGCAAAAAGATTTTCAAACTGCCTTGAAACAGGATGCATAGATTGACGTTGGTGACTTGGTCTGTGACTGGCCTCCTAAAATATCCTACTTTGTGTCCACAGATGACACAGAACAAGAGTACGATGGGATGTACCACACTTAAATCTTCTGCAACTCAATAGGACTATTGATGCCTTCCAGCAAAGGACCCCACGTCATCACATTTCATTCTGCAGTGTTTAACGAAACTGGTGTCGAGGTGGAAAATGAGAAGGTACTGTATGGAGAAATGGAACAGAGGTAGTTATGAAGACATAGATTATCACTGAAGAGAAGTAGGCTCTTCGGTGCGTCTAGCCCATCCCTCTATGATCTTCTGCTTTGTCCTATTTATCTACATTCTCCGCTCTCTCTCATCCACATACCTACACAACCTTAACTGAAGTGATAGAATTGAATCCGAATCTACCAGTTCTGCTTGCAGTTCCTTCCACACACGTTCGACGCTCGGAGTGAATAACATCTGCTGCATTCACTTCTTGCATATTTTAACTTTCTCCCCAAGTCTAATTATGGATTCACTCAAATGACAGAACACAGAACATAGAAATCTACAGCATATCACAAGCCCGTCGGTCCACAATGCTGTGCCGACCATGTAACCCACTCTAGAAACCCCCTAGACTTTCCCGAGCTTATCGCCGTCTATTTTTGTCAGCTCCGTGTACTTGTCTAAAATCTCCTGAAAGACCCAATTGTATCCGCTTTCACCGCCGCTCCCGGCAGTGCATTCCATGCACACACGACTCTTTGTGAAAACTTTCCCTGGTATCTTCTGTGTACCAATCCCTAGCATCTTAAGCCTCTGTCCTCTTGTGATAGCCATTTCAGCCCTGAGGGAAAAAAGAACCTCTTACTAGATAGATAGATAGATAGATAGATAGATAGATACTTTATTCAACCCCAAGGGGAAATTCAACATTTTTCCAGTGTCCCATACACTTATTGTAGCAAAACTAATTACATATTTAACTCAATATAAATATGATATGAATCTATAATCACCCTCCCAAAAAGCTTTCATAAATAGCTTTTAAAAAGTTCTTAAATAGTAACTAAAGTGCATTGAGTTGTAGCTTAAGCTCAGTCCTAACCCCTGCACTTTAACATGTCTTGCCCCTGGTGGTTGAATTGTAGAGCCGAATGGCGTTGGGGAGTAATGATCTCTTCATCCTGTCTGAGGAGCATTGCATTGTCAGCAACCTGCCGCTGAAGCTGCTTCTCTGTCCCTGGATGGTGCTGTGCAGAGGAAGGTCAGGGTTTTCCATGATTGACCGTAGCCTACTCAGCGCCCTCCGCTCTGCCACCGATGCCATACTCTCCAGTTCTGTGCCCACGACAGAGCCCGCCTTCCTTACCAGCTTATTAAGACGTGAGGCGTCCCTCTACTTAATGCTGCCTCCCCAGCACGCCACCACAAAGAAGAGGGCGCTCTCCACAACTGACCGATAGAACATCTTCAGCATCTCACTACAAACATTGAATGCATGCACACGATCAATGCCTCTCATCATCTTATACTCCTCTTTCAGGTAATCTCTCAACGTCATTCACTACATGGAGAAAAGGCCAAGTACACACAAACTGTTCACCTACGGTAGGCCCTCAAACCCGGGAACATCCTTGTAAATCTACTCTGCACTCGATTTCTGGTATCCATACCCCTTCTCTATAGTGTCTGTAGTATTGACCCTGGATGGGGAATATCTGGCAGCATTCACCCTTTTAATTTCCCGAACTTTTCCTTGCAAATTAATGAAGTTCATTGATATTTCAGAACTGAAAGTAGGTGGACAGAGAAACCCACGATATTCCATCTGTGGACTCACCAACGTGTTGAGCAGATTCAGCATAACGTCACAACTCGTGTACTCCGTGATCTGATTATGAAGGTCAATGTGATGAAAGCTCAGCCCGAGCCGATCAGCTCGTGACGCCGATTTGCTGTAATTATCGATCTGTATCTCCAGGTCTCTTTTTAAATACTGCACACTAAAGTCCACCCAGTCAGTATGTGCGCCTTGACGTGTTGCATCTTTTGTCACAACGCTTACCATGGCTTCACCACCTGTTTGTCTGTATTAAATTCCACCTGCATTTTTCAGCCCATTTCCCAGCCAGTCAACATCAAGCTCCAAGCTTAGATAGAAAACAAAATGCGCACTGCCAGATGCTGTGGTCAAATAAAGACGTACAAAAAAAGTTGGATGAACTTGGATAGAGTTCCTGGCTAAAACAATGCTCCCAACCTAGGAGCCCTGCTCAATTATTCTGATTCAGATATCTACTTCGATATCAAAGTCATTAGCATGCATGATAAATAACAACCGGACTAACACCAATCCCTGTTGTAGACTTCTCAGAATCAAAGAATCAACCATCGACTCTCTGTTATTCCAGAAAAGAACGTTCGTCAGTCCGTCCACAAGCCGCATTTAAATTCGTATGGGTGCATAACTTTTTTCTTAGAAAGTGCACTGGAATATTACTTTCGATATCTTTTGTATGCTGAGAAGAACGTACGTACAGCGAGTTTTATCTTGATGTATTTCATCAGGAGATACTGTGACTTTTTCATACAAATGACTCTAAATGACTGAAAACAGCGTCCAAAAAAAATGATCCTATCTTCTCCCTCAATAAAATGTGCTACATTTCACCTCCCAAGCTAATGCCCCGCCCTCAATGTCAGAAGCGAATGTGATCCGCTAAATGGGGCAGAATAAACCTGTTTGAAGTTGATTGTCCATGCTGACTGTTCAATATGATTGTCTAGGTTAGAAACAACACTGATCATAAATTGGCCCATTTCAACTGCTGACGTCAGATGTCTTCGAAATTACACTAGCTACTTTCACACTATATTTTGTTTAAAAGTTAATAACTTGTAACATCCCTTGGGGATACGAATTCATGGCATGGTGATGAAGTGAGAAATACTATTTAATGTCTGTGTTTGTGTAGGTCGTTGTCCATAATGAGAACAATGATAACCACACTAACTGCTTCAGCGGAATTGTTCGCACTTGTATATAACTCCGTAAAACTAGTCACTCGTCCATATGATCAGTTGGATCGTTCCGTCCAACTGAACGCTGCCTCTTCATCTGAAATCTGTTTCCAGAATTGAAGATTCAAGCATGTGACAGTTTCTTTATTCAGATTCCATATCTTTTCTTTTTATTTCTTTTAGTCAATTGCGTTGATGCCGATATTGCCATTGTTCCGTAGCTTACTTAACCGACACTGATCACTTTTCTTGATCCGTAGTATTTCAGCTGATAGGTCGGTCGAATAAACATAAACCAATAAATTATAACTGACGCTGGTGCCGCTATCGCCATAGCTCCATAGTTTCAACTTTCTCAGCATTCTGAACCGATAGACGTCGCATTTCCAGATAGGAGAAAAAATGCCATTGGAAAAATGGTGGGATTTCTGAAATACGCAGCTAACGATAATATTGTGTTGTTGTTTTTTGCATTCTCCAACTTTCTTGTAGTTCATAGAACTGCGATTACAGGGAACATGTGGACTCTCCAAATGCATCACCCGTTAGCTGGTTCGAATGGCAACAGCGGATCTGCTGGTGGTTATCTTTGCTGCTTTAGTGGAACAGATCAACAATATTTACATATATTCCAGATTCCTTCTCATCACTCCTGTATGCGCTGTGACGAGTGTATTATTTATTATGACGAGTGACTTTTCTGTTTGGTTTAGGGTCAGTTTTACCTTCGATCGTTTCATTGCAATATGTTGTCGAAAACTCGGCGAACAGTACTGGGAACGATACTGCACTGAGAGAACAGCAACGGTGGTTATGGTGACCGTGGTTATAGTGAGTTCCGGGAGAAGTGTCTCCATTTACTTTGCTGTTGAACCTTACGTCATTATTGACAACGTGCCGTGGCGTTGCGTCTTCTCACATGAATACTCTACTCGTGTGGAAAGGATACGAAATGTTGGATAGCGTTGTTACACTTTTGCTACCAATCGGATTAATTCTTGTCTTCAATGGGTTAATTGTCAGACATATAATTGCGGCAAATAGAGTCCGCAGAGGGCTTCGGAGGAGCAGCGATAATCTGAAAGACACCGTGGTAGAAAACCGCAGAACATCGATGATCTTATTGTTTGCAATTTCTGCTAATTTCATATTACTTTGGATGCCCTATGTAGCTCATTCCCGAAAATGTCAATTGGAAAAATACTTTTATCAGGACAGATATTTGAGTTCCCCGGTATATATACCTATGCAATTTGGGTTCACGTTGCAAACTCTCAATGTGTTCACCAATACTTGTATCTATACACTGATACAGAGGAAATTCAGACAAGAGCTGAAGGATGGAATGATATATGTGTTTACGTTAAATGGCCATCTGTGTAGTAATTGCGTAATAATTGGTATTCAGAAGAGTTTTAAATTACATCGGGAGGTTTTGCAAAATGTCATAAAATCATACAATCATGTCCCTGTTCATCCTGAAATGAATGGTTTCCAAACAATCGCAGAGGCTTAATAATGATCCTTTAAACGGTATCGCAGAATATTAGACAGGACCAGAATGCTCCTGGACAGCTTTATCAACCAGGCTTCCAAACTGATTAACTCACGCTGATTTGAGTGTTGTTCTATGTTACATTGACTGTTCTATTCTTTATAAATTGTTATAAATTAATGCGATTGCACATTGCACATTTAGACGGACATGTGAACTAAAGATTTTATTCCTCATGTATGTGAAGGATGTGGGAAAGTAAGTCAATTCAATCACTGGGAGGTGGGCTTGAAATTACTTCCGGACTCTTCGGGGAGCGATGTTTCACCGATAAAAGTTGAAGCGCGTGTCAAGAGGGCAAGGAGACAATGAAGGCCCTTAATGATACTTTGCTTCGATATTTCCTTCCTTTCTTCCTTCCTTCCTTCTTTCCTTCCTTCCTTCCTTTCTTTCTTTCTTTCTTTTTTTCTTTCTTTCTTTCTTTCTTTCTTTCTTTCTTTCTTTCTTTCTTTCTTTCTTTCTTTCTTTCTTTCTTTCTTTCTTTCTTTCTTTCTTTCTTTCTTTCTTTCTTTCTTTCTTTCTTTCTTTCTTTCTTTCTTTCTTTTTCCAATATTTTTATTAATTTCAAATGCAGCATTCATGAGGATATTTATTATAAATCAAAATTAGATACCGACAAATGCACTATAACTAGATAAGAACGATAATCACAGTAACCCATATTCATGATCCATCAAATACAATAAATTGACTTATGAAATACAATAGTATGGTTAATTTAATTATTAAAATGTAAACCCACTACCAAGACAAAACTGGCTGGTGAAAAAAAGAGTACTTTACCATACAGTGTTTTATAACAATAGTTGCCCAGATCTCTATTTTAATAACAGTAAAAATTCAAATTAAAAAGAAATATTTCAGAAAGGGTTAACGTTTGAAAATCTTAGTTGGAGTGAGAAATCGAACAACGAATCTTCTCTAAATATAAAAAATGACATAATATCACATTAAGCATTTGTATGGGGGGGCGCAACCTCCTTCTCTTTAAGCAAGATCACCATACTAGCCATTAGAGATATAAAGGCCGATACCCGCAAATGAGGCTCCAGAATTATATTTCTTTCCTCAACAATATCAAATAAAGCAATCAAACGATTGGGCTTAAAATTAACTTTAAAATGTACAGAAACGTCTTGAAGGCCCTTAATGAAACTTTCCTTCGGTATTCTCCAGTGAGTGCGACATTGAACAATGTGGATACAGCGAGAAAGGGACGCTGCACTGCGACATGCCGACTCTTAGAATTACGAGCTGGAAACTGGCAAAACATTAAAATAAATCTTTACACGCTGCAAAACGGGATGTAATCCAGGTGATTGGAGAAAGTGAGCGAAGGTATTGCTGGGCTTTTGGACACAACATTTGCGTCATCACTGGCTACAGAGAATGGCAAATGTTATTTCTTTATTCAAGAAATGTAAAGTAGCCCTGAGAATTACAGGCCAGTGTGTCTGCGGTCAGTAGTGGGAAGCTATTGGAAAGGTTCTTAGAGACAGAACTTATGAGTATCTGGAGAAACCTATCCTGTTTGTGTACAGTCAGCGTAGTTTTCTGAGGGCAGGTCGCCCCTTATGTGCCAGAATGAATTCCATGAAAAAGTGAATAGTGAGCAGATGAAGTCAGAACATTCGAACTGAGGTATATTCATTGTTAAGGTGTTTTACTCAGTTTCCTTTGGTGCACGCATTCAGAACGTCGGTTGTCCTGGGATCTAGTGAAACCTGGTTGCATAGATTTAGAACCGGCTAACGAATGGAAGCCGATTTGGCAGTGGATGGAGATGTTCCGGCAGGAATGTATAATATTTAGTTCACTCTGCAACGATATCTAGACTCTGCTCTTTTACTGTTCTGAGAGACTGACATTACTGTGACGTCCTGCAGCAGTTGAATATTTTACTGAGTTAGGGCTGATGGCGAAAGCAAAAATACTGAATCCAGACTGAAACGTACAGTTCGAACCACATCATTAAGTTGGCCTAAGACAAGACCGTGGTGGGTTTCATCAGCAAGAATGACGAGTTAGCTTACAGAGAGGAGGTTCAGCTGCTAACGGACTGGTGGAGAGCCAACAACTTGGCTCTGAAGGTGAACAAAACAAAAGAGATGGGTGTTGACTTCAGGAGGACACGGACCGTCCACTCCTCGCTGAACATCGACGGTTACTCGGTAGAGATCGGTAAAAACATCAAATTTCACCTGGTCACCTGGCGAAGAATTTCGACTGGTACCTCAACACCAGCTCCATAGCAAAGAAAGCCGGACAACGTGTCTACCTTCTGCGCAGACTGCAAAAGTCCATCTCCTAACCCCCATCCTCATCACATTCAACAGGGGTTGTATTGGGAGCATCCTAAGCAGATGGATCACTGCCTGGTTCGGAAATCGCACCATCTCGGATCGCAAGAACCTGCAGTGGATAGTGAGGTAAGCTGAGAAGATAATCGGGGTCTCTCTTCCCGACATTACGGACACCTACACTAAACGCTGCATCCGCAAAGCAAACAGCATTATAGAGGACCCCACGGACCCCTCATTCAAACTGTTCCCGGTCCTGCCGTCTGGTAAAAGACACCAAAGCATTCGGGCTTTCGCGACCAGACTATGCAACTGTTTCTTCCGCCAGGCTATCAGACATTTCAATACCCAGAGCCTGGACTGACCCCTTACTGACCTATTGTACTGTTTATCATTTATTGCAATGTCTGCGCTGTTTTGTGCACGTTATGCAGTCCTGGGTATGTCTGTAGTCTAGTGCAGATTTATTTTTTTCTCTCTCGCTCTGTTGTTCTTTACGTAGTTCAGTCTAGTTTTTATACGGTGTCATGTAACACCATGGTCCTGAAAAACGTTGCCTCATTTTTACTATGTACTGTACCAGCAGTTATGGTCGAAATGACAATTAAAGTCACTTGACTTGACTTGTCTTGACTTGACTTGAACTGCACGCTCACTAAACTGAAATCGTGTTTATTCTTTACATGGCAGATGCTATGATTATATCAAAACAGTATTTGCCATTACAACCGTGCAACTCAGAACCAGCATTTCAAATTATTCAACAACATCCTTTTGTGCTCCCGAAGTAAACAAGCCTCCCAGAATGCGAAATTCAAATTCGCAATTCAAGTACATACGAATTTCTCTTAATGCCAATTTACGTTTGAACAGCGGTCTTATCCTAACTGGAATAGATAAATTAATTTCTCGATCACTTGAACCTTGATTTCACATGGCTGCTATGGAATTCGTGTCTCACTCTGAAATCAATAACAAAGCAAACAAACAAAATAACACAATCTTAATACAAAGGTAAGTCAAAGCAAATTCTAAGGCCAACGTTTCTTCCTTCCAAACTGTCGTCGGTTACCGGCGTATATAGAATAATCGTTTAATTCTCAGAGAGGAAATCCTTACCAAATGTTCTACAGAACACCGGGAAGCCAGGTGTGAAGATTGTGGCCCCCATGCACTAAGAAGCAGTCTCTGATATTCACATGTTCCTGGAAATTTATTTTAACCAATGAAGCAGACATTACCAGGCAGTTAGATCCTATTCTGAAAGAAAGGAGAAATTCAAATATCTTTTCAATACAATCCTGACATTCACATGACTAGCTTTCCGTTGATTCGCGCACGCATTACCTTTGTTTCTGTTTGAACTGAACTCACAAATGTCCATTCCGTGTTCAATATTTTACGTGCTCAATGCGATCACACTTCACACTATCGCAGACAATGACATACTAATAGCTAACAAACAATCTATGATTAGAATCATAAAATATTTACAAAGTCCTTTCGAGTCTATAGCAAAGGGAGGCTTTTATTTATGTACCGTCCGCAAGTTAGCATTCAAAATATTGAAATCAGGACGCCAGCACGTGACCGAATTTCTAAATTCTTCAACATTCTCTTACCTCCAATCACTGACCAAAGATAGGGCTGAGACTAAGTGAACGATTTATTGTACAATATCAGTCTCAGTAATTGTCATTAGCACCGTTAAAGTAACAGATTTGGACTCTACTGGGACCTTTGTAACCTGCACATCCAATTGGTTACTCTAGTCTTTAACGCCTTAACGATGGAGTGAAAGTATATTCCTTTAGTGTGAGACCTCCTTTATAATCGGAGGGCGGAGCTGAGGATCATGGCGCCTAATAGAGACTGCATTTCTTGCATCTTCTGAAACAGGTCCAGTTCTATCTTTAATATCATTTTTTTCTTCCTTTTCAGCGTTCTTTTGAAGACTGTGGACTGGAGTTACACGGCATAGAAACATATAAAACTATGAAACCGGTAGATAAGATCAGAATCAGAATCAGACTTTAATCGCCAAGTACCTGTGCACATACAAGGAATTTACTTCCGGCAGATGCCTCTCTGCTCATAACAATAATAAAGATAAATATAAATGAAAATATAGATTATACATACAAGTAGTGCAAACCAAGTAATAGTTAGCCGACAGTTAGCCGGCAGTTAACTGTTCAGCAAAGTGACCGCAGTAGGGAAAAAACTTCTCCAGTGCCTATTAGTCTTAGTCTGGAGGGATCTGAAGCGCCTACCAGACGGAAGCATTTCAAACAGTCAGTGCGCAGTTTGGAAGGAGTCCTTTATGATGTTCCCCGTCCTCTTCTTCAACCTGGAAGAGTACAGATCCACAATAGAAGGCAGGGAGGCTACACTGATGCGCTCGGCAGTCCTCACTGTGCGCTGTAGTCTGGTTCTATCCTGCTTGGTGGTGGCTCCAAACCACACAGTGATGGAGGTGCACAGGACAGACTCAATGACTGCAGTATAGAACTGCAGCAGCAATTCCGGAGGCAAACCGTATTTCCTAGATAGACGCAGGAAGTTCATCCGCTGCTGAGCGCTCTTCAGGATGGAGCTGATATTCTGCTCCCACTTCAGATCCTGAGAGATAGTTGTTCCCAAGAACCTGAAGTTCTCCACGGTGGACACAGGGCTGCCGAGGACTGTGAGGAGGGACATAACGGGGGGATGTCTCCTGAAATCCATTATCATCTCCTTTGTCTTGAGCGTGTTCAGCTCCAGATTGTTTCGGCAGTGGTTCCGCTGGGAGATGAGACTAGCCTAGGGGATATAGCCTCACGATTGTGGACGGAAATGAGGAGGAACTGCTATTCCCGCAGAGTGGCGAATCTGGGGAATTCCCGATATATATATCGGGGCATGTGTTGTCGAGACGATCCTGGAGAGCTTTTTCAATCTACCCACCATCAGAGAGCACTACCTGGCCTAGATGCCTCCGAGAAGAGGGAATTAAGTATAATGTGCTTGCATCCAAATATGGACATAGCTTAACGAGATAAACAACGACACGATGGGAGAACACATAAACGTTTGAAGAACGCAATATCGATTATTATGGGTCATGACACACTGGACAAAAGTTACCACAGGAGAGATAAAAATCACACTGCATTTGCATCCTCTTAATGGACGGTGTTCCCTGGAAAGTGTGGAACAGCATTATAGCTGGACCATTTAAGAACAGAAATCTCAAGTAGATCATTGCGGACAGCTGCGTCTCACAGAACCGATGAATCTAAAACGGTACTAGAACCTACACATACTGAGCCATGGGTGCTGAAGAAGATGAGTAGAGCGTGGGAAAAGGAGACACACAGACCAGTAAAATTCCCTAATGCGAAGGTGATGCCTGTTAAATATCAGTCTATCTGGAACAAGGAGTGTAGGGGACCTTCCTGCCACACTATCACAGGACAAATTAGGGCACAGGACATGAAACACGGCTGGCAAAAGGGAGAAATAAAGGTGGAGTAATTAAATGGTGCAACTATGGTCAAGCGGGGGACATTAAGAGAGAATGCCCAGTCCTGAGACATGAAAGATCAGAGCAAGGCGGTTCCCCCTTGAAGGGGCCAGAAAGACCTATAACACATAATAACATGGTGGACGCACCATCATCCAGGGAATTGTACGCTGAGTCTCAATAACGGTATTAGGCCTCAGCAACTTGTGTGTGTGAAAAAAATTGGGATGAAACCGGAAGACCTCTAGTTAGAGGAAAGATTTCAAGCCGCCCTGCTCCCTTTTTATGGGCACTGCAATAACGTCAAAACAATTAATTAAAAAAACAAACAAACTTCAAGATGCAATATAATGTCATCTTACGAGGATTCACAGGACATTCACAAGTGGGACATATGAGTGCACCATTGGAAATTAGAATAAGAAACATGGCGTTGAAATGTTCAGTAGTGTTGATGAAATAACACAGGCAGCGGGAACAGATAATGGGGAATGATTTTATGGCCAAAGCCTGCTTTGTTTTGACCCAGTTAACTGCATGGTTTGGAAGTTGCAAATGTCATGAATTCATGCACAACACATTGATCCCAGTAGGAGAACATGAGGACAGAATACGCCCAATGTGGACAAAACCGGAGGAGATGAGCAATGATCAAAAGCTGCAGCAAATTATTGCATAGAACTCAAACGCATTTACAAGGCACAAGCATGAATGCGGAAAGACGGCTGACAGTTTCTGCATTCAAGGACGGCTGACAGTTTCTGCATTCAAGTTCCAGTCCCCAAACCACAGAACCAATATGGGTGTCCAAAAATAAAAAAAAGGAAGATGTAGGCAAGGTAATACAGAGTTTCCCGCAATAAGGAGTACTGAGGACGGTAGCCTCCACTAATAACTCACCATATGGCCAGTGAAAATATCAGCTGCTAGCTGTAGGTTCATTTTTAGCTTTTGAAAGCTGAATAAAACAACTCTTTAACAGTCCCAAATGTTGCAAGTACTCGCAATACAGTGGTCAAACAGAATGAAAGAGCGCAATGGCTGACACATTCACACATAAATAATGGATTTTGGTCTATCCTATTAGACCACAGTTTGCATTTGCCTTTCAGTGGCAGCAGTATACCTGGATTGTCCTACAGCACGGTTTCCATAATTCCCAGTCTCGATTTCACCAGCTCTTAGGGGAAGATTTACAACGGTTTTCAAAACTCTAGTGCTTGGTACAAAACGTAGATTATCTACTAATGGAGACTGAAACCAAGCAGGAACATTACAGAACGATAGAACCATAGAACTCTACAACGGAGTACAGTCCCTTCAGCCCTCCATGTTGTGCCGACCCATATAATCATTAAAAAGTACTAAACTCACACTACCCCAAAACTCTGCATTTTTCTTTCATCCATGTGCCTGCCCAAGAGGCTCTTAAATACCCCTAATGTTTTAGACCCCACCACCATCTCTGGCATGTCATTATAGGCACTCAGAACCCTCTGTCCAAAAATCCTAACCCTGATGTCTCCAGTAAACTTCCGTCTCTTAATTTTGTACATATGCCCTCTGCTGTTTGCTATTGGTGCCCTGGGAAACAGGTACTCACTATCCAACATATCTATGCCTCTCATAATATTGTAGACCTCTATCAATTCTTCTACGCTCCAAAGAGAAAAGTCCCAGCTCTGCTAACCTTGCTTCTTATGACTTGTTCCCCAAACCAGGCAACATGGTGGTAAATCTCCTCTGCAACCTCTCCATAGATTCCACATCCTTCTTATAATAAGTTGACCAGAATTGAACACAACACTCAAAGTGCGATCTCACCTGAGATTTGAGTGTTGCAACATGACCTCTCCACCTTGAACTAATGCCCCTGTTAATGAAGCCTAGCATCCATAGGCCGTATTAACTACACTATCAACCGGTGCAGAGACCTTAGTGGTTGCATGGATTTGAACCCAAAGGTTCCTTTGTTCATCCACACTATTAACTAACTGACCATTAACCCAGTACTCAGTCTTCTGGTTTATCCTTCCAAAATGCATCACTTCACAATTGAGCGGATTGAACTCCATCTGCCATTTTTCTGTCCATCTCTGCAGCATGTCTATATCCTCTTGTAACATTCGACAACCTACACCTCCATCCACAATTCCTCCAATCTTCGTGTCATTCGCAGACTTACTCACCCATCCTTCCGCCTCTGCATCCAGGTCATTTATAAAAATCACGAAGAGCAGGGGTCCCAGGACAGATCCCAGCGGCACTCAACTAGTCATACTAGAATACTTTTCTTCCACAACTACACTCTGCTTTTTACCTTTAAACCAATTATTTTATCCAAACAGCCAAGGTTCCACTTATTCCATGCCTCATAACTTTTTGGATGAGTCTCTCATGAGGGACTTTGTCAAATGCTTAGCTAAAGCCCATGTAGACCACATCCATTGCCCTACCCTCATCAATTTCTTTTGTTACCTCTTCAAAAATACTCAATCAGGCACGGGAGGCACGATCTTCCCTTCACAAAGTCATGTTGACTATCCATGAGTAGACTGTACTTCTTCATATGCTCGTAGATCCTATCCTTAAGAATCCTTTCCAGTAGTTTGCAGATCACCCACGTAAGACTCACCGATCTATAGTTCCCAGGTTTCTCCTATTACTTTTTTTAAACAATGGAACTACATTTGCCAATCTCCTGTCCTCCTGCGTTACCCTTGCAGCCAAAAAGGATTCAAAGATCATAGCTAAGGTTCCTGCCATCTCTTCTCTCAATTCCCACAACAACCTGCGGTGTATCATATTCCGCCCTGGGGATTTATCAGCCTTATTGTTTTTAAGAAGATCCAGCACATCTTCTTCCTTAATTTCCACATTGTCCAGCACACAGGCCCGCTCTACTTCGATCTCAACCTGATCAAGATCTTTTTCACTTGTGAATACAGAAGCACAGTATTCATTTAGGACTTTCCCAACCTCCTCCGCCTCCAGGCATATGTTGCCTTCTTTATCCTTTAGCGCTCCCACCTTCGATCTCTTCATCCTTCTATTCTTCACTTACGCATAGAATGCCTTGGGGCTCCCCTTCATATCGTGTTCAAGGTAAGGCAAATCCACTTACATAAATTAGTTTCAGTCCTTATTTCATTCTTTACTGATGGCACTTTATGCGGTTCGTCTGTGCCCCTGCTCGTTAGTGCAACTTGTGATGTGTCAACCGTGTGAAAACAACACAATGTATAAACTCATGCAATATGGTTACTCGGTTCAGTTGTAGTTCTGATTAATCTTAGGAATTGGGAAGACATTTCATGCAGGTTCCTTTGCCGTGGAATTCTTCTTGTGTTACCCGGGTTGGTTTGAGTTCTCAGAAACTCTTGATCTCCTGGTATTTTTGCGCACAATAGTGTCAGGACTTTATAGAGAATCGTGCAAAATCAGAACTTCCAGTGAACCGTCGTTCTGTGGGCGAAAATCACCGTTTTAATACTGAACGTTAGAGTCGAATGGCCAGCCCGGTTCAATCTGACAAGGCAACGGTAACTCTGATATCCCAAGTTACAATGGCGTGCGTAAGGAAGAATCTCTGAACACGCAACACATCGAAACTTGAAGTCGATGGTCTTCAGCAGCAGCAGACCAGGAACATGCACTCAGTGGTTACTATACTAAGTACAACAGGTATCTAATAACGAGGACACTGAATGTGGGACCGATTGCTATAACACTTGGATATTTTGACGGCAGCATGGCACAGAGAACTTGACGTGTTGTCAATTTCTTAACACAATTTCACTGTGAACCCACAACAGCGGAAAGAACCATCTAAATTCACTCTTGTTCCGCACGGACAAATGTTGAATAAGAGTGAATAGAAGGAAATAATTGACTTCTCAGCCGGTGGTGTAATCGCACCAGCACTGGACTTCGATTCGAGAGGTCCCGGGTTCGAACCCGGATGGCTCGGTGTGGAGGCTGTCCGTCCGTTCTGGATTAATCCTCGAGCTAGCAACTTGGCCCGGAAAAAGAAAAGATTTCTTCGGGTTTACTCCCGAAGACTTTCCCATGCGTGGGGACAGCCGCAAGGCACTGGAGGTTTAAAAACAGTTTTTCTTCTCCTAGGCGGGTTGCCGTCCGAGGTGGACGAGTACTACCTGCTCGAATAACAGATCGTACACCACATGAATTTATAAATAAAGTGTATTCACTTATTTCGTATTTCAGCTATAGGAACCGGTTATTAAGAGGAAAGTAAAATAAAATAAAAGGAAAAAAAAAAGAAACGCCATTGTAATTAATCCAGTCCAAATGTGCACATTGCTGGAGCTTCTGTCTTCCAAAACCTGGTAGTGTACGAAATTCACGCCCACGACCTCTCATCCCTAATCACCTGTAAAACTCCGAATCTTGGACTCCTTCGTTTCAAGTCGGATCGAACCCTACGGCCATGTCTACCGATCTTCTCCTCTCTCCCTATCTCGCCAAAAAAAGATCACGAGTCCCACCGGATTCCGACATGAATCTCTCTCCGACCAGCGTTCTGTAGACCCTTCTCCCAATTCCTGCCTAGCACAGCATCCCTGATTTGAACATCACGTCCCCTTACCACTATCTATAGTAACTAGGTGTGCTAACCCTGCAGAAGGTAGTGCTAACCCCTTTGGTATGCTGTTGGTGGGAGTTCCTGATGAAATGCTACCTGCTAATTATCATAACCATATCCAGTAGGTTCATCTGCTATATCATACCAACAATTATCCCCATATTCAGCTTCGCCCCCTTTTCTAGTTCAAAAAGCGCATATCATACCACTCTGTGCAGCAATTGGTCCATCTGCTTTTGAATCTCTGCCATAAATACTTCGTATGATCACCAGTTTTGCTTATCCCTACCTGTGCTGATTTCTGAATCACATTCTTACGTCGTCAATCACTGCACCGATTCCTTAATCGGTCCACGTTATCTTTCGCTAGTTGGGCTGCTCCCTGTATTTTCTCATATTTGGACATCAAAATTCTTGAAGTCTCTTAAATTCTTCATCCTGCGTTAGTAACCGCTAACTCCCCATCCCAAAATGTCTCTGTACCTCATCCATGTGGCCCGACTCGAGGCTTGCGCTGCACAAAGAGTTTTATCTAAGCCCACCCAGAAAAGCCAATTCTGATGCAAGTATTACTCCTTGTAAAAATGACAAGAGAGGTACAGATAATGTGTATTTACCAACAGTTGATTTTTATCGTTTCAACTAAGGAGCACGAGTGTTGACAAACTATGTACCTGTGTGCACCTTGCAAACATCCCTTATCCTCCATGAACGTTCAATGAAGTGAAATTTATCACCATGGACTATATCTACATGGTGTCCGTGAGATTCTTCTTAACGGCGATAGTTCGCCTCTGGTTGCTGAAGTGTTATGGTCACTGCGTATTAGAGCTCCAGACTCTCATATTGTTCCTCATCAATCGAACTGTTGGATCTCCATCCTGTTAGCCGAACGTCCTCTGACCTACCTGGGCTACCTTGTTATTGGTCATTGTATAGGGCTTCGAAAAGCATTGTCCTACCTCGGCCTTGTGTATTTCTGTCTTTCGATTCTGAATGAAAAAAAAACACTTAAATGTTGAAACCCACAGAGAGTCCAACGGGACTACAGATTGCTCTTTTAATATACTGTCATGTGACATAAAAAGAAGCTGCCCCTCCGAGAGTGTTCTCAGATTTAGCAGGTCACTACATGAAGTTCCTTGTGTCGACATTCAATTGCTCTGATTAGGTTGTCCCAGAGCAAGAATCACTTCAGAGTCTACGCCCTTTTCATGACGAATGGGCACTTACAGACAATTGTCTCAGGTTTAGCAGGTCATTACATGAAACGTTGTGGCCATACTCAAATATTATGAATAGATTATCAAGAACACGAATCAGTTCTGATTTCACAAAATCGTGTGGAACAGAGAAAACTGTTTCCCTGCTTCCGTCATTCGTAAATAGTCTGTAGGTTCTTCTGGCCCACAATTAATAAATTAATATTTTCCCTACACTTACTGGCATATTGCTAACATCTTCGCAGGAGAATACGTTAGGAGATATGAGTTAATATTATTGCCTATGTCCTTCCCTGCATAATTTAACCAGCCACTGTGATTCTTAATCGGTTTAATTTCCTCCTTGAAATATCGTTTCCTACTATATTGTTTCGAATTATCTATTGGGGTCAATTTTACATTTCCAGCCATATCCTTCTACATCTGCACTTTGTTATTCCCACTGGACTATAGTTGTCAAATATTGATAGGTTCCATGGTTGACATCATCATTCTCTTTTATCTATCCTTTCCTTAGCTGTCTTTTCTTCAATATTTTATCATTGTTCATCCATGTAACCGTCTATAGATTTCATAGAAATGCCTGCAGAAAAAGGATCTCAGATTGCATGATAATAAAGTTAGATTTTTTTTTATTAACTGTTCAACTCTTAAAAAATACGTCACGCCCTGCAACAGATTAATGTGTGAATGCTTTGTGAAGGTGACATATTGCACAGACTGGATATTTGTGAATTCATTTTAAAAAGTAACAGTGGTAGCACGTTCGTGAATGAACGGATGACGGCCGTGTGATTGGTAGGTTTGTATTGAAAAGATGCTTGAATGAATCCTTCCATTCACAGTAAGATCTCAGTGCCTTCAAACTTTAGCTTCATTGGTTAAAGTCAATTTGCAGGAACATGTGACTATCACAGACTGCTTCCTTTTTCGGAATTGTATGGAGTCGTAATGTATGGGGGCCGAAATCACTCACATCTGGTTTCCCTTTGTTCTTTATAAAATTTTAAAAGGATTTTCACTCTACATACTCCAGTTACCGAGGACAGTTTTGAAGGAAAAAAACTTTTAGTTTAGATTTTTGTTTTGCTTTCCCTGCCTATTTAGATTGTGTTCCTTTGTTTGTTTTCTTTGCTATAGATTTCTGACGGACACACGGATCCCACACTCAAGAAAGAAAGGTTAAAGTGATCGAGATATGAGTGTTACTATTCCAGGTATGAGGAACCCGCTGTTCGAAGCTAAATTGAGATTCAGACAATTGGGGACTGTCTTTTGGGGAATGACAATTGAAGTGTACTTCAATTGGGAATTTGAAATTCCCATTCTGGAAGGTAGGTTCATTTGGAAAGCAACAAGGGTCCTGCAGAATACGTTGAAACGATGGTTTTTGAGTTGCACTGTTTCATTGGAAAGATTGTTTTGATGTAATGATAGCATCGGCCCTGTATTAAGTACACGGGATTTCAGTTTAGACAGCGTGCAGTTTCAGTCCCCGTTCAGCCTTTTGCTTTCATCATCAGAAATAACTCAGTAAATTCTCCAAGTTCTGCAGGACGGTCACATTAATGTTTGTCTCTAAGAACACAGTAATAGCAGAGTCTAGATATAGTAGTAGAATGGACTAAAGATTAAACCTTCCTTGCGTAGCATCTCCAACGACTGCCTCATTGGCCTTCCCTTGGTTCTCCTGTTTGAATCTTTGCACCAGATTTCACTGGATCCCAGGCCATCTGTCGTTGTGAATGCGTTCACCAGTGTCAAACACCTTAACAATTAATAGTTCTCAGCTCAAATGATCAGACTTTTTCATGGAATTGATTCTCGCTCAAAACGGACTACCTGCCCTCACAGAACCGTGCTGACTTTCCCCAACCAGGATACGTTTCTCCAGATGCTCATAAATTCTGTCTCTACGAAACCTTTCCAACAGCTTGCCCGCGACTGACCGAAGGCTCATTGACCTGTAATTCTCAAGACTGCCTTGCATTTCCTGAACAAAAAAATAACATTTGCCGTTCTCCAAACCTCCCTCACTACTTCTGTGGTCAGTGATGACGCAAATATCATATCCAAAAGCGCAGCAATATCTTCGCTCTCCTTCTCTAATTACCTGCAGTACATCACTTCGAGCGCAGGGGAAAGATTTATTTCAATGTTCCCAATTTCCAGCTCGTAATTCTGAGCGTCTACATGTCCCAGCACATCTGCCCTTTTTAGATGTATCCACATTCATCAATGTCGTACTCACTGGTGAAAATCGAAACGAATTACCATTAAGGGCCTTCATTGCCTCCTTGTACTCCAGACACACGCTCTTTCTTGTATCGGTGATCTGTCTCACCCTCATTCCCGTCATACTCTTGTTTTTCACCAAACTTTAAGTGGCCTGCAGACTTTCTCATGTCCTCTCTAACCCTTCTAATTCCACTGTTAAATTCCTTCTGGTTACATTGTGATTTTCCATAGCCTTGGCTGATCCTTTCGTCCAAAATCTTAAATAAATTTCTTTATTTTTCTTGAAGTGCTGTTTCCAATCTCTTTATCAACCAGGGTTACTTTATACGGCCATCCATTCCCCGCCGCAGTGAAGCAAGCCTATGCTGAACTCCAATCTAGTGCGCCATTAAAAATTCACTATAATTCTATTGTACATCTCTTCCCAATTTCAGCTAGCGTGTTCCTACCTAATAGAATCAATTAAATACATTCTACCTTGTCTGCTCCAATCCGAATGTAAGGTATAAGTACATTTAGAATGGCTGTGCTCTATCGTTCTGGAATACTGACCCGCGGAGAGATCTGTTACCTGACCAATTCACTTTACAATACTAGATCTAGGATAGACAATCCGCATCTTAGTCTGCATGCTTATTGTGCCAGGACTCTTTTCTGGACGCAACTGACAAAATTCTGTCACGTCTACATTATGTTTTAAATCCGAGGAAGCGCCAATGCATATTAGTGAAGACTAACTGCTTGTGAGAACAGCCGTGTTAATTTGGCACCTGTCCAAAATCCATCCCCCGATCTGTCACTGCCTCTGTGTGTTGTTTTCGTTTTGGTGATGGAGCTCTGTACAGAATACTCACAAACGAGTGTTTGCTCCCTTCCTATTTCTGAGATCTACTCACAGTCTATTCCATCAGAGTGTCACTGACCCTTTCCGCAGCTGTGATACCATCACACTTTCCTAGTGTTTAAAATGCTTTCCTTTTACTTTCCTTTACCCGACGAACTCCCAAAAGCCCACAAGTCATTCCTACGCTTGTGATTGAAATGACTTCATTTCTTACATCTTTTACATACATGAGGATTAAATATCTTCCGGTTACGTCTCAGTCTAAATGTGCAACGAGCAGTTATAGCAATGTACAATAATTTATAAAAAAATAGAACAGTCATTGTAACATAAATAAGCACTCAAATCAGCGTGAGTTAATCAGTTTTGTAGCCTGGTGGATGAAGCTGTCCAGGAGCCTGCTGGTCCTGGTATTTATGCTGCGGTACTGTTTCGTAGATGGTTGTCAAGTCTCTGCGATAGTTGGGAATTTAATCATTAGAGCAAAACCAGGAACAATATTATTTCAATTTACGACATATTTGCCAAACCTAATGATTTTTATACTGCTTTATTCTAAAACTTCTCTAAATTGTATTTGGTGTGGGCATTATTTACACAGATGTCCATTTAACGTAAACACATACTTCATTCCATTCCTCAGCTCTTCTCTGAATTTTCTCTGTGTCTGTGTATAGGTACAAGTATTGGTGCACACGCTGAGCAGTTGCAATATAAACCCAAATTGCTGTAGTATATATACCGGGGAACTAAAATATCTGTCCTGGTAAAAGTAAATTTCCGCTTGCCATTTCAGGGAATGAGCTATATAGGGTATCCAAAGTAATATGAAATTAGCAGAAATTGCAAACAATAATATCATCGATTTTCTACGCTTTTCCACCTCGGTATCTTTCTGGTTATCGCTGTTCTTCCGAGGCCCTCTGTGGACTCTATTTGCCGCGATTATGTGTCTTACGGTTAACCCATTTGAGACAGATAAAGCCAGCTGATAGCAAGGGTGCTAAAATGCTGTCCAACAATTCGTATCCTTTCCATACACGGAAAGTAGCATATTTCTGTGAGAAGGCGCAACGCCACGGCACGTTGTGAATAATAACGTAAGTTTCAATGGCAAAGTAAAACGGGGCACCTCTACCGCAGCTCACGATAACCACCGTCACAATAACCGCCGTTGTTTTTCTCCCAGTGCAATATCGTTCCGCGAGCTTTTGACAACATATTGCGATGAAACGATCGAAGGTAAAACTGACTGTAAACCAGACAGAGCAGTCTATTGTTACAGCCACAAATACAGTTGTCACTGCGCATACAGGAATGATGTGCAGGAAGCTGGAATAACTGTAGATATTCTTTGTCCGGTCCATGAAAGCAACAACGATATCCACCATCAGATCCGCTGTAGCCATTCCAACCAGGTAAAGGGTGATACATTTGGAGAGTCCACATTTTCCCCGAGAGAGGATCACAATCGCTGTTAAGTTAAGTACAAGAAATTGGGGAAAAGAAAAGAAATAGTAATATCGTTAGCTGCAAATGACTGAGTCCCACCATATTTTCAATGACAGAGTATAATAATTTATTTTTAAAGGGAAAATCGGAAATTCAGTTTGCGCGGACTCAGCCCGTGCACTCCGGCTGGACAATAATGGACAGAATTAGCACTGGGTTGGCGACTTTCAGACAGATTAGAACCAGGCATCTGATTTCCACGACTCACGTACCGATGATGTTCGCCAGCTCCAGAAGCAACACCATTTCCAGTATTTGAGGTAAAGTAGCTGTAGGAAAATCATGAGATTTAATGCTTTCATTATAATTTAACGGTTTGTGGATATTCGACTGGCCTGTCGGTGCAGAAAGCCGAACAAGTTGAAACAGTAGAACTCTGGCAATATCTGCACCAAAGTAATTAAGAAAGTAAATAAAAAGCATCACATAGAAAAGACATAGAATTTGAAAAAAGAAATTATCATATGCTTGAACTCCAATTCTGGAAACACATTTCAGACGAAGATAGCATCCGTGCTCAGTAAATGTTCAAGCAGTTCAGCAGAACAAAAGCAAGATTACGACGGCACCATGTGCCGAGTGACCAGCTCCAGTATCTTACCAGGGATACCGATCGCTACAATTGCAGGCTAGAAAACGCCCGCTATATAGTAAATCGCTGGGTGTCCCATATTCCATTAGAGACAGCGTTCGTTTGTGCAGAACAATCAGACTGCTCCTACGGAATGGTGACTGGTTTTATCGAGATATATACAAGTGAGTGCAATTCCATTGGGGCAACTAGTGTGGATATCACATCTGTCGCATTAGGGACAACCGGCTACTCAACCATTTACATTAAAGTGTTTTCTCGCTCTGTCACAGTGCCATGAATTCGTATCACCAAGGGATGTTACAAATTATTCGCTTTTAAACAAAATATAATATAAACGTCACCAATGTACTTCCCAAGACATCTGACGTCAGTTGCCGAAATGGGTCATTTTCTGATCAATGCTGTTTCTAACTTAGAAAATCACCCGAACAATCAACATGGACAATCAATTTCAAACAGATTTATTCATCCCATTCATTGGAGCACATTCGCTTCAGTTATTGAGGACGGGACATCAGCACGGGAGGTGAAATAGGGTACAATTTATTGAAGTGGAAGATCTTTTTCTGTCGCTTGATTTAGTCCTTTCGAATAATTTGACTGGCGAATGTCAGAGTAAAAACTGTATCACAATAAAATTCGTTGTAAATTTGTTCTTCTGCGCAAATAAAAGAGTTTTCCAGGGACTTTTGATAATAAAGCTATACACGCCCACACGACTTTAGATGTGGTTTGTGGACGAATTGATGAACGTTCTTTCTCGATGAGCAAAGATGGATGGTTGATTCATTGACTCTGACAAGTGTCGTGCAGGGATTGGTGTCAGAGAATTTGTTATTTATCATGTATTTTAATGACATAGATGTCGATGTAGAAAACTGAGTCAGAAGAATTGCTGACGACACCTAATCTGGAGGCGTTGTTCCAGCCAAGATCTCTATCTATGTTTGTAGTTTGATGTTGACTGGCTAGGAAATGGGTTGCAAAGGAGCAGGTGGTATTTAATACACAGAAGTGAGAGATGATCTGCGTTGTGCGGAAATGCACAACAGATTTCAAAGCACATATTTAATTTGTACACTTTAGTGTGCTGTACTTAAAAAGAGTCCTGGCGATACAGATCGATAATTCCAAGAAAGCGGCGTCACGAGCAGATCGTCTCGTATTGAGCGCTGATCACAGTGGCTTTCACAATCAGATCACCGAGAACAGGAATGGGGACGTTATGTTGAAGCTGTACTGCACGTTGGTAAGGCCATAGATAGAATACCGTGGGTGTTCTTCCACCTACTTACAGATTTGAAATATCAATAAACTTCAAAATGTCCAACGGTAACTTTAAAGAAAGAGTTGGGGAAATTAACAGGGTGAATGCATGCAGATTTCCCATCCAGGGTCTATACTGTAGACACGATAGATAGCATGCGTGGATACCAGAGAAGGAGAGCATAGGAGATTTCCAAGCGTGTTGCCTGTAACAGAGGGAAGGGTAACAGCCTGAGTGTGCTTTGCCCTTTCTCCTTCTCCTGATAGAGGTTGAAATGCGACCTGATAGAGGTGTATAAGATGAAGAGAGTCATTGATCGTGTGGATGCCGACATGGCTAACACAAGAGGACATAGTTGTAAAGTGCTTGGAAATAGGTACAGAAGGGAAAGAAGGGGTACGTTTTTCACAGCGAGAGTGGTGTGTACATGGAATACACTACCGGCGACGGTGGTGGAAGCTGATACGTTTTTTAGAGAATTTTAGACAGATAGTTGGATTTTAGAAAAATAGAATCACAGTCTGATGAGTTTCTAAAGTAGTTTGCATATTCGGCACACCATTGTGGACAGAAGAGCCTCTAATAGGCTGTAGTTTTTTGTTCTTTTTTTATGTTCCATGTTCTATCCTTTGACTGAATCTACAACTGGAGTTCATTGTCTTGTGCAGAAAGTTGAAATATGTAAGAAGTGTATGTATTAGAAGTTAATCACACAAATAATCGAGCGAGTGCGGAAGGAACTGCAAACGAAACTGGTAGATGTGGGTTCAATTGTGTCACTTCAGTGGAGGTTCCGTAGGTACGTGGATGAGAGAGGGACGGAGCGAGAAGATTCAGATTCACATTCAGATTCAGTTTATTGTTGTTTAGAAACCACAAATGCAAGGCAGTTATAAATGAGACAACTTTCCTCCAAAATGATATCGCAAGAGCACATGACAAAACTGTATTCGTCTCACGAATGTGTATTGAGGGAGGGTGTGTAGCTGAATGTAGGACACTTGTAACGGTTACAGTGATAAGTGTCAGGAAAGAGAGTTGTAGGGAGGGACAGTGGACAAGGGAATCAGGTGAAACCGCAGAAGGGGCTGGGGCCGGGTACGGAATTGTATCGTCGTAATTTCCTGTTGAGGACAGCGGAATATACGGAGAAGGAATGCTGCAGGTATGTTACGAAACAAAACGAAGGTTTGTTTTTTGTCTCCCAGCCATGACGATGGAGGAAGGTAAAGATAAATTCTACAGAAATTGAGACGTAGAATTCCAGAAATACTGGTGTTATTTTGCGTTATATTTTGCGATCTGTAACAGAAGTTATCGTTCCCCGCTGAATCCGCTGCATTGCTCCGATTTTGGCTCAGGCCTCCTCTGCATTTCTTGACAGATTGAACGGCAAGCGTGCTAAATGTAGAAGACGTTTCTGCAGTGATATTACAGCCATTCTTGAAATGACGTTAGTTATATTCTATGAAAATAAATGAAATGTTTCCCCTTGATTTGAACAGTAGCGGAGCAAAATAGGGAGGATAAATGCTCCCGTTATAGATAGCTTTGAATGGGACACACAACGTCTTAGAACATGTATGAAAGCGGAACATGGCAGATAGGAGGAGGAACGCAATATGTCGTTTCTTTCTGTTACCAGTTTAAAGGAAATAGGACAGAAGTTTTTGTTCGCCTGTTAGATCTGAAAGTTGGTAACGAAACCTTGTGTCGGGAAGACAAACTGGCGTTAGCATAAATAGGCTTTGGCTTCTTTAGCTTTCTTCAAATGTTTCCCTCCAGTATTCAATGGGTCAGACCAGTGATCTGCCGATAGGTATTCTTTAAAATCTACCTTTCCCTGATTTACTTCAAGTGGATGCTGAGTAGATTGCATATCATCCTGATAAATGTGCACTTTTACGGAAGTCAGCACTTCCACGTTGCATTATTTCATTGTAAATGTATACCGCTGTTGAATCAGAAAGAAAAAAAAAAGGATTTTAAAATATTTTCTTAACAGTGGAACCCGTACATGATCTCACAACACAGTGGTAAAAAAAAAAAATGTTCCGGAGTATGGCACCTAATGCTACTCCCTTGGATGCTAAGCAGTAGGGTGCGAGGACACGATTAATCCAAAAACAGCAGTTCCGTTCTACGTACTGACCTTGTTTATGTTGTCAAGCAAAATAATCTCATTTGTAATCGTTGTGATTTTGCATAATTTGCCCTCCATGAAAGACCACATAAATCCAATCGCCACAAGTGACTGAAATCGGAAACGAAGCACAACTCATGCACAGTATTGAAGAAGCTATTAATGTTCCAAATCTTAAATTAAATAGTTTTAGTAAACGGATGTAGAAACGGCGGCCCAAGCGGTTCTTACAATCTCAGCTATCCTCATTTGCTCCCTTCTTGACCTTATGCCGTTAACCATTCCTATCTATGGGCTGCACAATTGGTTTTAATGTTCTGAAAGTGTGTTCCTCAAACACATCCTCGGGCAGCTCGTCCCCTACACTTACTCACGTCATTGGTCAAAGGGGGTTCTCTACTTCCCATTAATTCATTCTCGTCACCTTAATTCAATGTCTATTAGTAAATAATTCTCACTGGTAAATTTGCAGAGACAATAGTATTACTAATCTGATCAGTGATGGGTCTGGATTACCAACGTCGTCATCATGGTCAGCAATGGCTTTGTAGAGTGTATGCAGTAACTATTCTGGAAAAGCAGCAATTAATATATTCTTCGTGAAAGGAAACTGCATTCAAGTTCGGTTGTACAATATAAAGTTCTACACACCATTGCGCAGTAAGTGATTCACTTTCCAATTACCAGTTCGGGACCATTACCTAGAGCCACTGAATACAAGTGACACATGTTTATGCAAATCCTGATTCTGGTTCTATTGATCCGCATACGAACCCAGATTTAAACTTAAATGGATAGGTCACAACGATGATTGTGAGATGGCATCACCGTAAATCTCCCAACTTCCGTTTAGACTTACAAATGCAAGTATGTGTTCAAAGCTGGGAAATGACAGGAGGAAAAGAAAAAGAGCTAAACAAGAAGGATATCTCTTCGACAGGTTTTCCTCTCTCATCTTCATGAGGTTGCATTTTGAGTTGCAACTTATTACAAAATCCATAAAAACTCTCAATTTTATTGTACACAAACATATAATTCAGAGTATCTCGCAATTCTGCAACTGCTGATCTATAACCGGTTAACTACATCTCACCTGACTGTAATTAATCTGAATAGTGATGTACAATAATTCCCTTTTGTTTTTTCTAAACCATCTGCTTGAAAGAGCAGACAGCTTACATGTTTATTCGCAACATATTGCACATTTTTTAAAAAGGTTAAGCATACGTAAAATATGTTTAGACAGAGGGGAATTTAACAGTTAAATTTTCTTCTTTATCCCTGGTATGGTACATCAGAGGAAATCATATCGGTTGTGTAAAGGTGATGAAGTCTCGTCATTAAGTGTTTCCTTCATCCGAACCTACTGAACGCAAGTTGCACCGATTATCGTCATTGAGGTTCTTTATCCGCGAACCCACTGAACAACGTCTGGATTTTTTTAGTGCTGACTGACTAAATACAAGAGCGCAAAAGGACTCTTAAATAAATACACTGAAATTCATTTAGACATACGAAAATAAAAAAAAAAAAATTCCCAATGCCTCGAAATATAAACATGCCCAATGTGAGGATAAAAAAGTCAGTATTTATCCTTATCCGCTGGGTCACACCTGATATGAGTACGAAAATACAACAGAAATAGAGCTTAAATGTCTTTATGTCCACTGATGTTTCTGTCACTCCTTGGTATATTGACTGTACAACTCTCTCCTTTGAAAGACAAGTTTTACAGAAATTCTGGCCACATCCCATAGTCATCTCCTGCTGTTCAGGGTACAATAAATTGCATTAATGACTACATATTTTAAGCATTGATTCTGCCATTAGCAATTTGTGTGTTATGAGCATGTTATTGGCTGTAAGGGAGTGGACCTTGACGAACAAATACATAAACAGTATGTTCTGATATCCAGCGACAATATGATACCTGATTGCAGGGGATCATCACTCATTGTGATTGTGCTGTGGAGCATTTTTTAGAAAGAGGGATGTTGATCTGATATAATGGTCATGCATACTGTTTTTGCTGTCCATCCTGAGATTGGACATGCATTGAATTTACCAGAATACATGAAGACGGTTCTGAATAAGCAGTGATATTCTCTGTGTGAGAGATTATGTGAATGAATGTGATGTGACAATAACATTCCAGAATTGTGGGATCTGGAAAAGAAGTGACATGTGTTCGGTGTCACGTTGGACTGCACAGGCTACACCGCGTGGGCAGTGATGTTCTTGTAGCCCAGTTTATTGTAGTACTGGATCCCTTGGAGGGAGGGAAATAACCTCAGTTTCTCCTCACTGCCCAGAAAAATCAAATTATCTGTCTCTTAAATGTAATCATTCACAATAGAACTGTATACATTTGTGAACCTATCTATCTATTTATATAAGCCCATTGGCGATAAACTTATTAACTCTTTCTTTGAAATAGTCGCGGTGAGAATGTCCATGGAATATGCAGTATTATAACTGGAAAAATGAATAGTTGAAATGATTGTGAAACCCGTGTAAGGTAAAATTCTGAAAGAATATCATTGGGTAATCTCCTAGCTTATTTGTTTATTGTTTTATTTCTAACGTCTGTTTATTTATTTGTTTATTTATTCTCATTCATTCACTCATCCATCTATCTATCTATCTATCTATCTATCAATTTCTTTATTTTTTTGTCACTGTTGATTGTCCGTCCTTTCCGACGATGGCGAGTCTTGTGAAGGAAGAATTTCATCGCGAAAAAGCTGTTGCTTTGGGGCAGTACCACTCTTTTGGACTCAAAGGTAGTACACTATAGCACAGAAAACAGCCCATTCGGCCCTTCTAGTTAGTGCCGAATCTTTATTTCGCTACTCCCATTGGCTTGCCCTCAGGGGATAACCCTCCAGACATCTTGCATCAATGTACCTATCCGATTTGTTCTTAAAACTTAAAACTTAAGTTTTGGTCCAATAGCAGGTAAGAACGTCAAGATTGGAGAACGCCTCGGCTGAAGCGGTATCCATGACGCCTTCTGTGTCTTGTTTTGCCATTCGCTCTTCATGAAGCTTTCTGCACCGTCTACTTGGCTAATGCATCTTGTAGTTTATCTCATCGCCCGAGTCCGGGAACTGGTTTTAAATTCTGGGGTAAGTAAATCCCTACCTCACGAGAGTTCAGGTTTCCAGGCTACATTCATCTGGTTTAACCCGACTGTCGAAGCGCCGTCCTAGGGGTTTCCACTCACAGATACAAACAGTCACTCGGAACCATTTGTCTAACCTTTGATTGACTGTAAGATAATATCACCCTGAAGCGGGTGAATATTTCTCGACATCTATGTCTCACTTTCTGGTGAATTTACACTTACCTTCCTCCTGCGTCATAGAAACATAGAAATCCTCCTGCACAAAGCTCTGCCGAACATGACTTTACCTTGGAAATTACCTGTTTTTATATATAGCTCTCTATTTTCCTAAGCTCCATTTACCTGTCCAGGAGTCTTTGAGAAGGCAATATCGTATCGGCCACCACCACCCTCGCCGGCATACCATTCCACACATTCATCACTCTCTGTGGAAAGGAAAAATAAATACCGCTGATATCTCCTCAGCACCTACTTCCAAGCAGCGTAAAAATGTACCCTCTCGTGTTAGCCATTTCAGTCCTGGGGAAAACCCTCCGACTATCCACACGATCAATGCCTCTCATCATTTCATACAACTCTATCAACTGTCAGCTCTCATCCTTAGTCGCTCCAATGAAAAAAAATGCAAAGTTCACCGAACGAATTCTCGTAGGGCATGATGCCTAACCCAGGTATAATTTTTGTAAGTTTCTTCTGCACGCTTTCTATAGATTCCACATTCATCCTATAGGTGAAGAAAAACTATCTTCATGCTGTTACCTAACACACCTCCAGCATTCCTCCTTGGTAACGTCCTCCGTGTTCAACGGGAATCTTACGAAGATATAATTCCCTACACGGCCTCCAGTCCTTTCTGCGGTTTCTGCAAATATCACGTCACTCCCTACTCCACCATCCCTCCCGACTAATCTCCTTCCTGGCACTTATCACTGCAAGCGTTACAGCTGTCCTGCCTGCATCTATACGTCCACCCTCAATCCACATTTAACATACTTTCCGGTACCGCATTGTGGAACACTGTCGCTTCGCATCCACCCTCGAAAATCCATGCTTTTTACATTGGCGAATTAACGGGTGAATTCGGGTTCCTATCCGGAAGGATCTGTGGCCGTTCTATAAGAATGGAGATCAGTAAAATTAGTTTGAATCAGCCTTGCAACAGGATGCATAGTTGTACATTGGAGACTTGCTCCGTGACTCCCCTCCTAAAATATCCTACTTTTTTGTTCAAAGATGACACAAAACAAGAGTATGATGGAATATTCCATGCCTAAATCTTCAGCATTACAATAGGATCGTTGACGTCATCCAGCGAAGGAGCCCGATTCATCACATTTCATTCTGCAGTGTGTACCGTGTTCAGTGCTCGACTTGGCAGCACCTCCAGCGTCTGAGCTTTGACCACAGTTGCAAGGGAACTCGCCATCTCAGAGTCCCCGTGAGAGTCAGAAAACTGCTTTGCCGAGAAAATCATCTGCTTTCATCACTGCTCTTTTTATCTCTTCCTATTTGCCACATGAAAGGCTGCAATACTATAATCCTATAATCCAGATGCCCTGTGCAGTAAAGCACAGAGTCGACTGTACTTCCTCAGAAGGCTGGCGTCATTCAATGTTTGTAGTGAGATGCTGAAGATGTTCTATCGGTCAGTTGTGGAGAGCGCCCTCTTCTTTGTGGTGGCGTGCTGGGGAGGCAACATTAAGAACAGGGACGCCTCACGTCTGAATAAGCTGTAAAGGAATGCGCTCTCTGTCGTGGGCTCAGAACTGGAGAGTATGACATCGGTGGCAGAGCGGAGGGCGCTGAGTAGGCTACGGTCAGTCATGGAAAACCCTGAACATCCTATGCACAGCACCATCCAGAGACAGAGAAGCAGCTTCAGCGGCAGGTTGCTGTCAATGCAATGCTCCTCAGACAGGATGAAGAGATCATTACTCCCCAACGCCATTCGGCTCTACAATTCAACCACCAGGGGCAAGACATGTTAAAGTGCCGGGGTTAGGACTGAGATTAAGTTACCACTCAATGCACTTTAGTAACTATTTAAAAACTTTTTAAAAGCTATTTATTAAAGCTTTTCGGAAGGGTGATTTTAGATGCATACCATATTTATATTGTTAAATACTTATGTAATTAGTTTTGCTACAATACCTGTATGGGATACTGGAAAAATGTTGAACTTCCCCTTGGGGATGAATAAAGTATCTATCTATCTATCTATCTATAAAAGAGTTAATCTTGCCATCGGGGGAGCAATTGGAGACAGATAATAAATGACACATTGGTAACAACACAAATATCGCAGTAATCAACAGAACCAGTAAGAGTGTTGATGTATTGATTCATGGCGCAGTGGACAATAAAATGCCGGTGTTGGAATTTGAAAAAATTGCTATCGCAGCAAATGACAACTGTTTCCGCGGTACTGATGGATAATATATTACAAGAAAAAAGGTGAATCACACGGCGAGGCTGGCATAGTCAGCCTCACAAATTGTATTCAAAGTGTGAGAGGGAAATATATTTGAGATATTCCCAGAGAAGCCGAGGGTCACGCATCAGTACGAGTTCCACAATGGACACAGAGTGGTGAGTCAGCCCACGGTGATGGTAACAGGTCCGCACGACGTGCAGCGATACCAGCTCCACGATGGATACAGAGTCGTGTCATCCTCCAGTGACACCAAATCTGCAGATCGCACATCGATACCAGTTCCACGATAGATAAGATGTGGGAGTATACGTTTCATAGTGGTTGCAGAATGCTGAGACTGTGTTTATCCAATAAGCTGAGGGCCGTTCATCGGTACGAGTTCCACAGTAGGCACAGAGTTGTTAGTACAGCAAAAGCACAAGGAAATGAGCTTGAGAGGTGAGCTTGGACATAGCTCTGCACATAGTTAGATTAGTGACGAAAATGAGAAGGCACTGAATGGGGTAGTGGGACAGAGATAAGTCACAGATTATTACTACAGAGAAACAGGATTTTCCGTTCATCTAGGACTAGGTCATCCCTCTGTGATCCTCCGCCCCGCCCCATATATCTGCATCCTCCGTCCCTCTTTCATCCATGTACCTACACAATCTGCACTGAAATGTTACAATTGAATCCGCATCTACCAGTTACGCTTGCAGTTCCTTCCACACTCGCTCGACTCTCTGAGTGAATAACTTCTACTACATACACTGCTTGCATATTTCAACTTTCTCCCCAAGTTTTTGAGCTCTAGTTGTAGATTCACAGGATAGAATATATCCTTCACCCAAAGCATGGACTATATAACATAGAAATCGACAGCATATTACCGGCCCTTCCGTCAGCAACGTTGTGCCAAATTTGTAAATCTCTGGACTTCCCCGAGCGCATAGACCTCTATTTTGCTAAGCTCCATGTTCCTGTCTAAAAGACTCTTAAATGATCCTGTTCTATCTGTTTGCACCACCGCCGCCGGCACTGCATTCCACGAACACTCCACTGACTGTGGATAAAAATTACCCCTGTTATGTCCTTTGTACCAATTTCCAAGCACATTAAATCTATGACCTCTTGTGTTAGCTATTTGGACTCCGGGTGGGGGTAGTGGGAAGAATACCTCTGTCTATCCACGCGATTAATGACTATCTTCGTATTATACCATTCTGCCAGGTCACCTCTCATCCTCTGTCACTGCAATGAGAAAAGACCCTGTTCTCCTAATGTACGATCTCCATTCCAGGTAACTCCCTTGTAAATCTCCTCTTCACTCCCTCTCTAGTATTCACGCACCCTCGCTATAGATGGACCCTCATAGGGAAAAACTACTTTTTTTATTAACAAAGGTCCCTGTCATATTACTCTCTATTCCTTTTATATGCTCAGAAGGTCATTCGGACAAATTGTTTTATTGTGAAAAATGTCATCATCTGTTTCTGTTGCAGGAGACAAAAAAAAAAGATCCTATCTTCCCCCTCGATAGATTCTACTCTATTGCACCTGCCGATCTGAAGACCCACCCTCAAAATCAGCAGTGAATGTGTTCCGTTGAATGAGTCAAAATAAATCTGTTTGAAGTTGATTGTCCAGGATCATTGCTCAGGATGACTGATCAGAAAATGTCCCATTTTGGCAGGTAACATCAGATGTCTTGGAGAGTACATTGGCAACGTTCGCATTATCCTTTGTTTAAAAGTTAATAACGTGTAACATCCCTTGCGGATACGAATTCATTGCAAGGTTACAGAGTAAGAAAACATTTCAATGTAACCGTTTGTACAGCTTGCTGTCTCTCATGGGACAGTTGTCATAACCACACTAAAAGCCTCAGTGGAATTACTCTGAATTGCTCATAACTCTGCGAAACCTGTCACCAGTCCATATGAGCATTTGGATCGTTCCCTGCAACTGAACGCTGCCTCTGACGGAATATGGGATACCCAGCGATTTACTACATCGTGGCCGTTTTCTTTCCTGCAATTGTAGCAATTGGTGTCCCTGGTAAAATACTTGAGCCTGTCACTCTATGTATGGTGCCCTCGACGTCTTGCTTTTGTTGAATTGCACTGTTTGGACTTTTACTGAGCAGTGATGCTACCTTCGTCTGAAATGTGTTTCTAGAATTGAGGATCCAAGCATCTGATAGTTTTGTAACTCATTTTCCATATTGTTTCAACGTGATGCTTTCTACTTCTTTTATCAATTATGTTGGTGTCGATATTGTCATAGTTCTACAGTGTCACGTTGGCTGAATTTCTGCACTGACCCTGGTCGCTTTTCCAGATCAGAAGCTTTTTCAACTGACCGGTGAGTCGAAAATCGACTCTCAGGTCTGTTTTTCATAAAACGTTAGATTATAACTTACGCATTAAATCTCATGATTTTACCACAAATAATCCCTTCAGCTATTTCACAAACAATGGAAATGGTGTTATTTCTGGAGCGATCGACCTTCTCGGGTACGTGCCGTTGATATCAGCTGCCCAGCTGTAACCTGTCGGAAAGTCACTAACCAACTGCTAATTCTTTCCATTACTGTCCAGCCGGAGTGCACGGACAGAGTCCGCACAATTTGAATTTCTGCTTTACAGTTCCAAAATATAATTACTATACTGCGTAGCATTGGAAAAATTGTGGGCATTCAGACATTTGCAGCTAACGATAATTTTGTGTTGATTTTTGTTCAAATTTCTTGTAGTTAATTTAACGGCGATTGTGATCCTATCTCGGGGAAAATGCGGACTCTCCAAATGCATCACCCGTTACCTGGTTGGAATGGCAACAGCGGATATGATGGTGGTTATAGTTTTCGCTTTACTGGAACAGACCAACAATATCTACATTTATTCTAGAGTCCTGCTCATCACTCCTGTATGCGCAGTGACAGGTGTATTATTTGTTGTGACGAGAGACTGTTCTGTTTGGTTTACAGTCAGTTTTACCTTCGATCGTTTCATTGCAATATGTTGTCGAAAGCTCGGGAAACAATACTGCACTGAGAGAACAGCAACTCTGGTTATGGTAATGGTGGCTATTGTGAGCTGCGGGAAGTGTGTCCCGTATTACTTTGTTGTTGAACCTTACGTCATTATTGACAACGTGCCTTGGCGTTGCGCCCTCACACATGAATACGCTACTTTACCCGTATGGAGAGGATACGAAATGTTGGATAGCATTGTTACACCTTTGCTACCAATCGGCATAATTCTTGTCCTCAATGGGTTAACAGTAAGACATATAATTGCGGCAAATAGAGTCCGCAGAGAGCTTCGGAAGAGCAGCGATAAACAGAAAGATACCGAGGTGGAAAACCGCAGAAAGTCTATGATTTTGTTGTTTGCAATTTCAGCTAATTTCATATTACTTTGGATGCCCTCTACAGTTCGAGCCCTGAAATGGCAAACGGAAAATTACTATTACCAGGACAGATATTTGAGTTCCCCGGTATATATACTACAGCAATCTGGGTACATGTTCGGAACTCTCTGCGTGTGCACCAATACTTGCATTTACACACTGACACAGAGAAAATTCAGGCAAGAGCTGAAGAATGGAATAAAGTGTGTGTTTACGTTAAATGGCCATCTGTGTAGATAACGACCACCCAAATTGCAATTCAGCGGAGTTTTAGAATATAACAGTAGGAATAAATCATTAGATTTGGCAGATATGCCAAAAACTCAAAATATTTTTTTTTTTTGCCTGGACATCCTGAAATAAATAAATTCCAAACGATCACAGAGACTTGACAATCATCCCGGAAACGGTATCACTGCATAAATGCCAGGGCCACCATTCTACGGGACAGCGTCACCACCCCCCCCCCCCCAGGCCATCAGACTAATTAACTCACGCAGATTTGAGTGTATTTCTCTTTTACATTGACTGTTCTAATCATTATCAATTACTAGGATTGCACATTGCTCACTTAGACGGACATTTGTATTTCTCATGTCTGTGACGGATGTAAGAAATAAAGTCAATTAAATCACAAGGGGAGGAATGACTTCCGGACTAATAAGGGTTCAGATGTTTCAAAATGTTCATAGTCGCTTAACAAAAGAGTAAAGGGAATGTCTTGACAGCCTCTCAATTGCGTAAAAGGCGGACACCGTGGGGTGATTGCATGTTAATGGACAGTGAGTGGAACTCGGAAGTAGGAAGGGAAAAGACAGTCGTTTCAGAGTACTCCGTACAGAGCTTGCATCACCAAAACGGAAACAACTCAGAGTCAGTGACAGATCGGGACATATACTTTGCACAGGTGCTTATATTAACAGGACTGTTGTCACAGGCAACTTAAACTTCACTGATGTTCATCCGCAATTCCTCTGTTTAGAAGGTTTAGAAAAGGCAGAATTCCTCAGTAGTGTCCGGGAAGGGGACCTGGCACAAGCAGCGCGCGGGCGGACTCGTGGACATTTCATCCTGTGCTAATACAAGAAAGTAAAATGGATCAGGTAACTGATCACTCCACATGTCAGCATTTCAGAACGATAGAGCACAGTTATTCGACATACCTTACACTGGGATACCAGCAGACAATATTGAATATACATAATTGATACTATTGGGTAGGAAAGTGGTAGCTGAATTGGGGAAGGAAATTGTTCCTACAAATGCACAAGAGAAATATGGAGAATGTTAATGGAGCCCTTGTTTGTGGGTCAGCGTTGGCTTCTTTCATTGAGGCGGAGAACGGATGGCCCGTTAAGGTACCGTGGTTGATAAATATACTTAAGGTTTGGGAACGGAGGAGTAGACAGGGCTGTGGAAAGTCAAAATGCAGCCAGGAAGGTTTTAACAATGGACTTAGAATAATTAAAATGAGAAGGCATGGAAGACAAAAAAAAAACAAAAAAAAAAAAAACAGGATGACGACAGAGAGTGTGGGAGAGATAAGAGATAAAGTAGTAAGGATTGGACTGAGTGCAATACGGCACTGAAGGTCCTTAATGATCCTGTGTTTCACCAGTGATTGAAATCTTGATGAATGTGGATACAGCGAAAAAGAACAGGTGTGCTGAGACATGCAGACGCTTCGAATTACGAGCTAGAATCTAGGAAGACATGGCAAATTAACAATTCCCCTGTGCTAGAAGGGATGTAATCCAGGTAATTAGAGAAAACGAGTGAAGACGTTGCTGCGCATATGGACATAACATTTCTGTCATCACTGGCCACAGATGTAGTACGGGAGGATTGGGGAATGGCAAATCGTATTTCTATGTTCAAGAAATGTAATAAGAATAGTCCTGAGAATTACAAGCCCGTGAGTCTTCGGTCAGTAAAGGGCAAGGTAGAGACTGTATTTTTGGAGAAACGCATTCTGATTAGGGATTGTCAGCATGTCCCTTATGAGCCAGAATAAATTCCATGAAGAAGTGAAAAGTAGGCAGATGAAGCAGACGGGTCGATGAGGGGTAGATTAGTTTTGTAAGGTTCCCTATGGGTTCCCTATGGGTTCCCTATGGTGCGCACTTGGAGAAAACAGGTGGCCTGGGATCTAGTGAAACCTGGCTGCATAGATTCAGAACTGGCTAACCAAGGGATCGCCGAGGAGGTAGTGGATGGACTGTATTCTGCCCGGATGAAATGGGCTAGTGATGTTCCGCAAGGAAGGTATAATTTTCAGGACACTTTATAATTACATCTGGACTATGCTGTTATAGCGCTTTGAGTGACAGACATTATGACTATCCTGCAGGACTTGGATCATTTATTGAGTTAGGGCTAATTTTGAAAGCAAACTACTGAATTCGGACTGAGACTGCAAGCTATCTAAACTGAAATCACTTTTACTTATTACAGGGCCGATGCGACAATTATATAAAAACACTTTTTTTTCCAGTGGAATTCTGCAACTCAAGATCAGCATTTCAAATTATTCTGTAGCATCCTTTGTTGCTTTCCAAATGACCCAGTCTCCCAGAAAGCGAATGTAAATTCCCAATTCATGTAAACATGCATTGGAATGTCAATTTACCTTTGAACAGCGGATTTGTCGTACCCGGAATAGATACACTGATATCTTCATCACTTTAAGCTTGATTTCGCATGGGGCTGCGGAAACCATGGCTCCCTCTATAGTCCATAACACAGCAAACAAACACAACAGCGCAATCGATGTACGCAGGTAAGGCAGAACAAAAATCTAAGCTCCAACGTTTCTTCCTTAAAAACTGTATCTGGTAACTGGCGTATATAGAACAAATAGTTAATTCCTTGAATGATAATCCTTATCATAGATTCTGAAGAACAAAGGGAAACCAGATATGTATGCGGCCACCATACACTAAGACTTAATACAATTTTGGAAAAAGAAATTCACATGTTCCTGTCAAACAATGAAGCAGCCATTTGCAAGCAGTGAGATCCTATTGTGAATGAAAAGAATAATTCAAATCTCCTTTCAATACAATGATAACAATCACACGACTGCCTTCCATTCATTCCCGCATGCATTACTTCTGTTTCTCTTCACTGAACTCACGAATTCCCTGTCCCTGTGCAACATTTTACATTCTCAATGCATTCGCACTTTCAACTGTCAAAGAGTGGTTAATTGTTGAACAGTGAACAAATAATCCATAATTAGAATCGTACAACATTTAAGAAATCCTTTCGAGTCTAATACAAAGGTGCGCTGAAATTTACGAATCGTCCGCAAATTATTCGTCAACATTTCTAAAAGATGACTTCACGACGTCATAAAAGCTCCAACGACTTAAACGTTTTCTCATTTCCAGTTTACTGAGCAAAGATAGGGTTAAAATCAAATGAGCATTTTTTTTAATAAATTATCAGGTTTAATAATCCCCATCACTACCGTTAAAGTAACAAATTTGTACACTGTGCTGGCCCCTTTACCACATGCCATCCACCCACCAAGTCCGGAACTATGGCCTTTGCCACCTTAATGATGGACTGATGATATATTCCTCTAGTGTGTTACCTCCCTGATAATCGGAAGGAGGAGCTTAGGATGATGGCGCCTGACGGAGACTCCTTTGCTTGCATCTTCTGATTCAGCTCTATCTCTATCTCTTTTTCTAGCTTTTCTTTTGAAGCTGCATCCTGGAGTTACACGATATAGAAGTATTTAAAACGATGAAAGGGATGGATAAGATAGAGGTAGGAAAGTTATTTCCACTGGAAGATGAAACCTGAACTAGGAGACATACACTTAAGAAACGGCAATGCAAATTTTGGACGGAGATAAGGAGGAAATATTTTCCGAGAAAGGAGTGATTCTGCAGAATTCTCTGCCCAATGAATCTGTGCAGGCTACCCCAGGACATATAATTAAGACACGGTCGGATAGATTTTTGGGTAGTAGGTGAATTAGGGGTTAAGGATAAAAAACAGGTAGTTGAAGATGAATCCATGGTTAGATTGGACATGACCTTATTTAATGGCGGAGCAGGTTCGATGGGCCACATGGCCTACACCGTTCCTATTTCTTAAGTTCTTCTGTTTTCTTTTAATGCTTGCCGCTTGTATAGTTACATTTGGTCAGCACGTCTATCGGTATTCTCTGCTAATACCCAAAAGTAACTTAACAGATTATTTATTTCTTCACTTAGTCCTCTATCTTTGTATTTTCGAAAAAAATACGAATGTAATCCTGAGGCTTTATAAAACTGCAATGTGTTGCGGTTTTTTGATATGTTCGCATAGGAGCACAGTCCAGTTGATTTTCTTCTGCCGTACGTTGTCATTACACTGCCCTCTGGTGGCCAATTGCCTGTAACAGCTCACGATGATTATCCGCGGGCAGTAATGTCCCAATATCTTGATCAATATTTCTCAGACGCTGAAGTTCAAAGGATGTAGTGCATGTTATATTCTTCTTTCGGATTCCTGCACCTGTTTCCTTCCATTGCGTCTTTTTCTCCCTGGTCGCAAATGGGGAAGAGAGTCAGAGTAGTGAAACAGGTGCTGGGTTCTTTCTTTGTATGCTAGCAGGTGTTGTTTGGAAATAGGCTGCCTCGCATTGTCATACCATAAGGAGCTGCATCACTACATCCATCACCATCCTCCTGTTTCAAACCCGCCTGTGTTTATTATATTTCTGTGAATGGAGATGATTTCCCAGCAACATTTCCATTGGCTGTAAACCCTTGATTTGATCTCCAGAGTTAAGAGTCTATTCAGATAATAATTTTGATATTACATTCAAACTGCGAGTAAATCATTATACATTTCACTCAATCCTGCCACTCGCTACAAGCTAAAGTGATTCTTATCATTCACTGTTTACTTTCGCAAGCACTCTTGGATTGAATCAAATGCATTATTTACGCGCTCCTTGCACTCACCTTCGCAAATTGGTTGTCCTCTCATTAAGCTTGACACTTCTCTTCAAGACGGATCACCACATCATTGGAAACATGACTGCTTCTTCTAGTCTGCTCCGCTGAAATTTAGCTTGTTGCAGCAATACTACCCATTTCTCAATTAAGCATCCTTTTGCTCCGGCTTCGTTTAAATTCCTTGCCTCACATTCTCCCATGTGTAATCATTGAGATATTTATGACCGTGTTTTTATTTTCCTTCATACATCCATGTCCAGCGATATCTCCACACTGAGGAGAATTCCACGTTGCCGTGTAACAATCAGGATAGGATTCTGAGTACGGATGTAGTTGAGCCTTTCTGAGAAAGTTATCATTCAATTTTTAAATTAGAAACTATTTCGTGCATTATATCAATAAAAATACATTAACATTCATAAAGCCAATGTGTATGCAGATGCAGCTGGGACTTCAGAAAAAAAAACCTGAAAGGAACTGCTTGACGTTGAGTCAGTTGCGAAACAATAGGGTCGAGTAATAAACTTTGTACACGCTGTGTCGGAAGCTTTCCAACCCAAGGTCGTGAGAATCACAAGAAAAACAATAGATTAACGTTGAAATTTCAATGTAAAATATATTATCAAAGTACGTAAAAATTACAACCTGAGATCATTATTTTTTTTCTGCAGGCTTATTTAGCAAATCCATAGGCGAGCATACGGATGAATAAATATATAGGTAAAATATTGAAGAAAAGACAGCTATAAAAATAATAGAGAAAAGATTTTAATAATGTCAACCATTCGGCATATGAAAAAGTGAGAGCAATAGTCAAGAGCTATATTCGCATTACCAAAATGCAGTTTGAGAATAATGTTGCCGATGATGCTAAGATTGACCGCAATAGATGTTCTTCCTTATAATTGACCAGTAAAATAAAAGTTAAGGAGGAAGTTAAGCGCATTAGAAATAATAGCAGAGTTTTATGATTTGCAGAGAAGGACATAGTGGATACCCTTAACTCATATTTTGCTACCTTTTTCATCTGAGTTCATAGCAATATGCCAGAAAGTGCGGAGATACATAAGGTTGTTTTATTATTGACCAGCATAAATTACCGTCCAATCAAGGACAGGGGAAGCAGTCAAACTAGTTGTCCCCCATCCACCCCCCTTTTTGTGGACTCTGAACTGATTCTTGATCTTCGATAAAATAATCAGAGCAATTGAATGCCGATACAAGAAGCTTCAGATAATGAGCTGGTAACTTGTATCCATTCCCAGACAAGTCGCTGTTTGTTATTTAACGAGCGTGGACTCTGTACTGAATCTTGTTCTGCGTCAAACTAATCAGAGCAACTGAATGTAGAAACAAGGAACATTAGGTGCTGAAATGATAAATAAGACCATTTTCGTAGTCATGTAAAATGACAGACCTTCCAAAGAAAAAAATTCTTAATCTCGTTAGACCTTGTCTGGGTTGCGTCATTTAATTGGTTTAGACAAGTCAGAGTTGGAAGACAAAATGCACAAGGCTCGGGTGGGACAATGCAAGTTGTAGCTCTGCAAAACGACCAGTAGGAAGCTGATCCAGGTAGGTCAGGTGACCTCGCACCAATGGAATGGATAAAAGTTGATGGGGAACACTATAAGATTTAGGCACTCTAAATACGCTGGGCCGACAACTCTCCAGCAACCGGAAATCAACCTCGCGGTGAAGGGGAGCTCCACGGACACCTGGAGATCGGGACCATGATGGACGTATGGGCAGCGTAATCACTTTTCTCTTCATTGACTCTTCAGGGAGGGACGAGAATTCTAGTAGGGTGCACACAGCTACACAGTCTGTGTACCCACGGGTTTTCAGACAGGAAAATAGCAGTTACTTCTCAGTAAATGTGTATCCTCTGTGCCTCACAGATCATTATTACAAGACGTGATACTTGTAATGGAATTGTCGTCCCGAGCTGGTCCCGAACATGAATCCCTTCAGCTGGAGACGCGAATCGGGCCACTTGAGTGAGGTATAGAGAGATCTGGCGCTAACACAGGGTGAATAATTCAGGGGATTCTGCAACTCCAAAGTACTTGGATTGCTTTAATTGGAGTGGACACCTTTAGAAATACGTTTGGAGAAGTGCCCAGAATATGAGGTGTTTGTCGCTCACTCACCCTGGTTCTGAAAGGGAAACTGCCGGAGATGCCCTGCGTAGTTTTTGGCCTACGGGAAGTTTTCGAGCGGCAAGTTTAAACTGTTACAAAAACAGTAGCATTCGGCTGTTTAGCTGAGGATTTGATAGTAGTTAGGACAAATTGCCATCTTCGAATAGCACAGATTAGGATCAGAAAAGGAATGTCGGCATAAAGTAGATGCCGAGCGAAATAGGTTAGAAAGAGGACACAAAATGCTCCAAAAGAACGGAGAAACCTTTAAGAAAGGGTTACATTGTGGAGAGCACTGGGCCTGATGCATATGAACAAGTTTCAGTGGTGGTGTGAGAAATCACTTAACCACAATGTAAGCCAGAGGTACCAGACGATCTAACGAAGGATGATGTGGAAGGATTAAGGAAACGGAGCCATGACTAAAAGGAGGCTATGACGGTGATTCAGAAATCAGCCTAGGGAAAGGCAGAGCAACGCTGTCGACCAGGCAAAGTGTTTAAAGAAGATTCAAAGTCGACAGGACTTGCTGCACAGAGAGGAATACTATGTGCTTTTGGAACTAAGAAAAGGAAGAAATAAAGTCGAACATTTTCTAATATGAATAACTTGTGTCATTTGTCACCATTTGCATTACACTGCAATTGAATCGTGTCAGTGGGGCCTGCTGTGGCTGAGGAGAGAGTCAGTGTTGCATGAGTTTTGAGATCAGTGCACCGTCACGACCCAGACTGAATCTGACTCGAGCCCTCCCGGGCCGGTAACAAAGCCCGTGCATCCTTCCTGAGGCGGACGATTAGCTTTGTTGGTATCATTTATTTTAATTTTCAGAGTGCTAAGAAGCTGAATAGAGAAGCGCATGGCTGTTGATTGTTGGGACAAGATTCATAAGGCTTTGAATTTAACATCACCTGGCCTTTCCTAACGACGATTATGAAGAAGCCATGGGCTGAGCGAGCTAATTAAGGTCTGAGACCTCGGTAAATTTATCTGAGAGCTCAAATCTATCGAGTGCACAAACTCTTGCATGGTGCTTTTTTTTTTTCCTTTTCTTCACTCTAAAACTGTACAAAACAAAATGTATGCGCTGATCCTGCTTAAAATGTTGAAAAAAATGTTTCGTCTTTAACTTTATGACTTCTGGACTTCAGTTCCTGGTCTACTCAATGAACTATTCACAGTAGCACAATCTTTGACCAGGGATGTCCGAACATTTGCATGCCACTGTACATGAGGCAGTGGAAAAGCGCCACAATATCCGGACCGAAAAACCATAAAACCTCAAATGTTGCCATGACATTTTGCATGCAAACTCGTGACTGCTGTGCAGGAAAATTTACCACTGTCAATACACCATCCATCTGTTCCTTGACGTCCAAAGGCGTGGTGTTATTTTTCTCCTGGACTCCACTGATATCCCAGGATACATTTTCACTGATCATTTTTCAGTGGCATATATTTCAAAAGTTTCACATCCACTGTGGGGATCCTGGAGTAAAGCATCAGTGGTCATTATGTTGCCGAAATATTAAACAATATAATTGTGGCCAGTTTGATTAGAATGACAGACCGTAAGATGTTAGAGTTAAGAGCGGAATCAGGGAATGATCGGGATTTATTTCGGAGTAACTCTACACGGGCTGCGCGTTCAGTCAGGGGTGGAGCGTATTCCGAGATAAATATTTGCTCTTGACCTTCACGTTTGCGGAAGAACCTCCACGGCCAGTCACTGACCTTTATGCAGGAGTGGGATGTTTCGCCCATGTATGAATTTTACATGGAATCACAACAACTTCAGTATATTGAAAAGGGCCGTGATCCCAACTCTGTACCGATATGCGATCTCCCACCGTCACCTCCTCCCAAAATAAACAGTGCCACAGTACCCCGTCTCCTTGTGCTACATTACCGTCATTATACAGGAAGGTTTTAACCAGACTTTTCGACATTCCCTCAGAAACCCGATGTCAGCGTTGTGATCAGACCTTCCTGATTGTATCTCTAACAGCAATGGAATGTGCGATCACAATAGTAAGAAATTTGACTTCTGTCTGCGCTGCAATATCACCGGAAGATCGCAGATTCGAGTCCTGAAAGTATTAGGTGTTGATGTTACAAATTGTTTCCACCGCAGCGTAAACTACGTGGAGTGGCTGTGATGCTGCTCGCGACGGAGAAAACAAAGAGAAGCGGAGAGATTGAATGCGAGTATGTGTGTGTGTGTGTGTGTGTGTGTGTGTGTGTGTGTGTGTGTGTGTGTGTGTGTGTGTGTGTGTGTGTGTGTGTGTGTGTGAGAGAGAGAGAGAGAGAGAGAGAGAGAGAGAGAGAGAGAGAGAGAGAGAGTTTAGAGAGTTTGGGGAGGCAGACTAAAAAGTTGGAACCCAGAATACTGTGGTGGAGAATATGAACAGATGTATGTATGGTGAGACGAGGAAGGAGTGGAGTGGAATACAGGGGGGAGGGAAAAAGAAAGCGATTTAACATTTGACGGTATGTTTGAAATTTTGCAGCACACGGCTATTCTTCCTGATATTTCTCTGGATGGAAACATCTGAGATGTGAGCTCCATTGAAACCACAATGCATCCTCATGCGACAATACATGACAATAGGTGTGAAGGCAAATTCTTCCGTTACGCAGTGTACGTTATCAACGAACCTCCATTGGTTTAAATCCGTTTATGTTCTCCGGTAAATTATATATAATTACTATTAATTATTCTTTCTTTAAGTTAACTTTGCCAAGTTTGAAATACAATGCGCTATTTACAGAAAACCGAAAATTCATTATAAGTACACATAGATACAATACACTTGAACACAAACTGAAAAGTTGAGTCTTAAGTTCATTTGAAGCACTGAAGCCCAAACAATGTTTCTGCCCGGGATTGAACTGGGAACCTTTCGCATGTGAAGCGAAGGTGATAACCACTACACCACAGAAACCCTGAAAAACGCTCAGTGCTTTGCGCTCTTGAGCAATGATCCGAAGCTCCCCCTCCCCTCCCTGCTCTGAAGTACAGCAATAAGTACAAAACATTGCACACCGTTCCAATCCGTTTTCAGTAACAAGTATTACATTTATGCGCCATATGGAGAGATACGTTTTAACAATTTCCTGTGGGGTGTTGGTTCAGGCGCGACGTGTAACAGTTAACTGAACTATGTTGCATATATGAGGCAAGGAATTAACTCAACTTCGGTACTCACGCTTCCGGCAGTCTCCACAGGGTGGTGATCCGGCCCACGTGCTAAATTTAACAGTACCTTTAAGATTTCTCACCCTGTCTCTCTCGTCCGTTCTCATCACCTCAGATTACAAGTTAATTGAAGCGAGTGAGTGCACCATGTGCCGATACATCTATAAACACCATGACACGTTATAAGCCAGGGTTACTTGTGAGATGATGACAGCTGTGGAGCAACGAATCACGGCCAATCGTCCCGCCGAGTCCGCACTGACACCAGACACACCATCACACTGATATTTCATTAATGATCACCGTCCAATCTGTTCCTTCGGATCGCAACCAGAACAAGACATCAACGGCCAATTAAACGACCTACTGTGAATGAAAATTATATTGGTAACCACAGTCTTCAGGAATGGAGCGGCAAGTCGATCAGCTCTGAGGTCGCGGTGGAGTGATCTCCCTCCAGCCGGAAGGACGTCAGTAGAATCAAGGGAGGTGTTGTCTCTTTAACAGAGGCTTTGTGAACTCTGGACATGTGAGAATTATATTATAATTCGGTCCAGAAATAATGTAGGTTGCAGATTCATGTTGAGAGAGAGAGAGAGAGAGAGAGAGAGAGAGAGAGAGAGAGAGAGAGAGAGACAGAGAGAGAATGAAATGAGAAAATTAAAAGAGATAATTCAAATGATTCTTGCTCTGGGAAATTCTAATGAGTATTCGAGGATGTCAGTAGGTTTGCGGTGCGCACTGATTTGGACTGCACACAGATTTTGGAATGCCGGAGGTATTGGGGTTATGAAGCATATAAATGGCGTATGCATGGATTTGTGGTGCTCACTGATTTTTTGGTTCTCACGGATTTGCGATGCCTGTGGAATTGGAGATGTGCAGAAACTGGAGGTTGTTTCGTTTATAAATTCTTTAATTTAAAAAATGCAATTTGAACTTTGATTTCTGTTCTTCCTATTTTTTACGGTTCTCCAGCTGGCTCGTGAATTGTTTGACATGATTCACCCTCTGGGATAATCTAATGTGCATCTGGAGTTATCAGGAGTGTTGGGGTGCACGCATAATTTGGGTTGCACACAGTTTTGAGGGTGCATCCAGACACAGTCAAAAATGGGTGCGATAGAACAGAGGCGTGGGGAACACAGCTTCATGGTTACTTGAAAGTGGCATCAGAGGAATAGAGAGCTTTTGGCACATCGGCCTTCATAAATCAAAGTATAGAGCTCAGGACAGCGGATATTATGTTGGTGCAGTCTAATGTGGAGTATTGTGTTAAATTTCTGCTACCAGCCTTCAGAGAAAATATCAATAAAACATAACGAGTGGAGAGAACATTTACATTGTTTGCTGGACTTGAGGGCCTGAGTTATTGGGGAAGGTGGAATCGGTTAGGGGATTATTCACTGGAAAATATGAAACTAACGGGAAATTTCATAGAGGTATGCAAAATTATGTGTGATATACATACGATTTAGTCACACATTTCCACTGAGTTTGGGCAGGAGTGGAATTGAAAGAAGGAAGTGTGAAAGAGGAAATATTCAGCTGGAAGGTGTAGCGAATTTCATGACAGAGAGTTGCGCAGATGGGTGAAGAGAGGTCTGCGGAAGTGGTGGATGTGAGTTTCACTGCACTGAACTGTTGCCTGGACAAGCACATGGCTGGGAGGGATAATGATGTCCAGGTGCGGTAATGAGACTCGGCAGAGTAACAACTCGGACTAACTGGGCAAAAGAGTCTGTTTCTTTCTAGGACTGCTATATGAATCCCAACAAAGTGTTGATGAAGGAGAATTGGTTGGCTTCATTGTCGAGAAGTAAGCTGCGTGTTTTAATATGGATTCAAATCACTGATTTTTTTTTTTTCATTTTTAATGAAAAGCGAAACTAAATATCGGCCTCTCCTCTGTCGGGATAAACTCGAACATTGTTCATTCGCTTAAGTCACCTTGTGCAGAGTTGGCCAAGTGCTCTCTGGGAAGGTAAGACTGCGTGGGAAGGAGTACTTAATGGAACATTCTCGACAGTTTAACCAGTTTCAGGTAAAGGATTCGATTTCAATGATTCTAACGTCACCTTTCACTATGTCGGTATTTTTAAAATAAAACCATATCCGGAATGTGGGCGTGGCAAGCTAAGCCAGTATTTCTTGCCATGCCGGTATGCCCTTGAGAAGATGGTGATGAACTGCCTTCTTGTGCTGTTGTCGTCTCTGAGGTGTAGGAACACCAGCGTGCTGTTAGGATGTGAATACCATGATTTGGACGCAACGACAGTGAAGTAACGGAAATATGTTTCCAAGTCAGGAATCGTGTGCACCTTGGAGGTGGATTTGCAAGTGGCGTTGTTCGCAGATATCTGCTGTTCTCGCCTTTATAGATGGTGGTGGTCGTGGGTCTGGAAGGTGCCTCCTTACTAAGTTGTAAATTTAACATTATTATATCGGACAGTCTGTCGATGCTACCGTTCCGAGCCCAAAGACAGCAGTAGGATTCTCTTGCTGGACAATCCTGCCCCGGAAATCTGGAGTCGAAACCTGGGCTCTTGCCGTCTGTGTAATTCTTCGGAGTCTCATTTGGGGGAGCTCTCCAACCCGGGCCAGCGTCGGAAGCTGTGCCTCCAGACAGAAGGCGGAATTGCAACACCGCGGAAATGTTCTGACGTTACAAAGCGCTCTGCTGGAGACAGAAATTAAATCCGGAGAGCGGCAGTTAAAGGGGAGGGTCAGGGATCGGCCAAAATATTCCTATCCCGCAGCCAAGGCTGTTCACACATTCAAATGTTCAGGAGCACTGTCAGTCCGGGTGTGCGTTCCTGCAGATATCTCAGTTTCCTCTTCCCGTTCACACTGAAATTATTCCCCGGCAGCCTGAAACAAATTGATGAATAAAGATGTAATAAACAGGTTACACAACAGTGTCAGTAAGAAGGGACTGGGGTTAATGTTGCAAGAACACACACAGAGACGAAAATCACCAGAAAACCCGCGGATCCACTGACATTTCATCACATTGAACAATAATACAAACACTCACGCCATGAGCTCCAGATTCGGGAGGGTGCGTATGAGGCCGCGTAGAGCGGGGACAAATCGGTCTGCGAGAGAGTTTATTCCCAAATTTAGCTGCGTTAGTGGTAGGTTTGTACTGAGAGCGGAGACGAGATTCTTGGCTCCAGAATCGGTGAGACCGACCTCGTTGAGCCTGGTGATGAGAGAGAGTGAGGGTGAAGGACTCAGTGAGACAGGAGACGGTTAAAATCTCCATTGTATATCAGTAACACAATTAATAATCACATAAGTGTTCAGTCTCACACAACTTCCCACAGTCTGCTATTTACATTAGTTTCTGTATTTTACACTCCGGGTTCCTCAGAGCCGCAGAAACCAGTTTCACTTCTGATTCTCTCAGGCTAATACCCGAAATACTAAACACAAACAGACAAATTGATAAACAAAGTGATTTAAACTGTGGGTCTGAGGGAATTTCTCTTACTCGGATATTGCAGGAAACATTAAACCCTTCAGTAAATCACCGATCGACATTCCCGTCACTGTCAATGTCCATCACTGCTCAGCTCCAGGGAACGTCGGTGTGACCCTGTAAAGTCCACATGTTCTGTTTCATGCCGTAATGATCTGAAAAGTGTTCCTGACGAGAGGTTCGGAATGGGCTGGATTGAATGGTGGGAGAAAGTCCTACAGTGAGGAAGATTTGTGAATGTCAACATGGGAGATGGCGGAAGAGATCCCACCTGAGGAAAGAGGATGGGAAGACAGAACCAATCGGAGGAAGGAAGATGGGGAACAAACATTCCCAAGGGAGGAAGATGAATGAGGATGAGAGATCCCACAGGAAGATACGGATGGGAAAAGAGAATCCACAAGGCGAGAGGGTGCAGTAATAGATTGCACAGGAGAGGTTGGTCAAAAAGAGGCCCACAATCAGTACAGGAGTGGTCACCATCGGTCTGGGTAGCTGGTAGTGAGCAAAATCGCACATCTGGAATGATGGTGATAGTCACACACGGAGAAAGAAAGGTGCGGACAATCTCACAATGGTATTTCTTTCCTTCTCACAGAGACAGTCTACTGTCGGTCTTTTGTCCGTAACTGCGAAGGGGGTGTGAACCTGACCCACCTGCTTCAGTCAGTGTCGGTCTGGGTGTCAGTAACAGTGAGAAGGAACATTGTTAATGGACGTGTCACAGGAAGCGAGAAACGCAGTCATTCCTGTGATTTACTACAATTAAGCCACTGATCTGATTTAGTTTCCAACATTCCTTCACAAGGAACAACAGAACCCTCACGACTTTGGAGAATTACTGATATTTCAACTGGTCACTTTGTCATAATGCTTCATAATCTGATTTACAACTGTTCTACCCAAATGCCTTTACATTGAAACAACAGATTTCAACAGATTCACAGTTCAGAGTGAGAGGTAAACCGATTTACCTCAAGTGCTGGCTCTTGTGCAGCTCGGGTCCCAGCCGCTGGATTACTGCACTTTGCATGTCGCAGTACCACAGATCGAGCTGTTTTATTGTATCACAGAGTCCGATGACATGAGACAGGACTGCGCAGTCAAACGGATTCAGTGGTATTTTACAGAATGAAAGTTGCTCCACAGATGCCAGTGCACCCTCAGCCAGCCCACGATTCCGAGCTTCAGACAAGTAATGCAATGTGTTCAGAAGCCCCCTTTTAGAATTTTCACTCTGTGCGTTACCGCCCTGGCGCTCAACCTCCTCCTTCACCCAGTCAATCACCCGGCAGGTCGTTTCATGAGGAAATGGACCCAGAAACTCCTCCAGGCCCCGAGCTGTCATTGGAGAGGAGAAACCCGCAACAAAACGAAGAAATACTTCAAACCGCCCATCATGCCTCCTGTGGGCTTCAGTGAGGAATTTCAGGATATCCGCGGGATGTGGATTCAGGAATTGTGCGACTGCAGCTACAAACTCTTGGATGGTGAGGTTTGGGAACGTGTACACCGCACATCCGGCAGAATCTTCTCTCTCCAAAAGCTCCATCAGGAACCCGGACAGGAACTGGGAAGGCTGCAGACCGTAGTTGATCAAATCTGCATCGGTAAACAGAATCTTCTTCTCGGACACTCCTCTGAAGGCCAGATGAACAAGCCTGAGTAACACATCACGGAGGTTCTCAATCTCGCGGCCGTGGTTTTCCAGGATGTTGTAAATGTAGTAGGAGTACAATTGGGTGATGGTCTTGGGAACTCGCTGCGGATCCCTGTCCCTTTGTGTAAAGAATATACCCAGTGTCAGAGCGAGTACCCAGCAGTAGGAAGGGTTGTAGCTCATGGTATACAGGATTTTGATCTTGTTCTCCTTCACGTGTTTGAAAACAGCTGCCGCCACCTTCTGATCTTCAAAGTGCCTGATGAAATATTTTTTTTTCCGTTCCTCAGGAACAAATCCCAGTATTTCAGCCCGGACACTGATTTTCGCCTTTTCCAGTAAATGTGAAGAAGATGGGCGGGTGGTCACCAGCACTGAACACCCTGGCAGCAGCTTGCGTTGGATTACCTGTACACAATGTCAGACACCTTGCACTTGAAATCCGGACCTGTGCATGTGTACCAAGGTTCTGTCTCTCGGCGACTGTCAGTAAAACCGATTTGATCGTTGAATTCATCCAAACCATCAAATATAAACAGTAATCCCTTTGGGTTTTCCCAGAGCTCTCTCAAGATATTCCCAAAGTAAGGATATTGATCCAGAATCAGTTCCTTTAAATTTATTTGACAACTAATGAAGTTTAAATTCCGGGATTTAAAGCTGAAGACAAACTGGAATTGTTGGTATATTTCCCCCATAGCCCAGTCATAAAAAATCTTTTGCACCATTGTTGTTTTTCCAATCCCGGAGACGCCAGCCACTGCTGCTGAGCACCTAGAGTTGTATTTACTCCGGAAAAGACTGCTATGGAATAATTGATCAGTCCGGATTTTTTTCTAAATCTCCGTGGAGCTGTATTTCTCTCCACTCCTTGTGGTCTCCGCCTCTTGACAGCAGCTCATGTTCCACCAGTCTCCGATCCCGAATAGTAGAAATGACCGTGAGCTCAACGTATCGATCAACCACAGTAAAACCTTCACCTTCTCCGTCATCAGGATCGTGTTCACTCCCAATGTTTCAGATTGTGCCCGCAGAGTCTTCTTGTGTTTCTTTTGAACATCTTACATGGTAACAGACACATAGTCAACATGTTAATTGGCTCAACTGATGAAGAACTTTGTAACTGCATTTCAACATTGAGTGTTTGAGATTACATGAATTAATGTAATGCTTCCATGAATATTGTGACATGAAGTAAAGATTCCGCTTACAGACACCAGACCCGACAGAGGTGGATAACCCAACAATTGAATTGAATTGAATTGAATTTCGTTTTACCGTCACTTAGAAACTACAACTGCAATGCAGTTTAAAAAGAAAACAAAACAATGTTCCGCCAGAATGATATCACAAAACCGACTGCATCAGAAAATCCAGATAACGTTTGGCAATCCCTAAATCCAGAGTCTGGAGAGGATACTGCATAATAATATCGCGCTACCATCTTAGTGCGTTCTGATGTGGATCAGGAGATTATTGTATCCCAATGCTTCATCAGATGTAGAAATTTCACTTGTTGGTTGGATCTTGTATATAATAAGAACTTCTGTTAACTAAGAGAGAGGGACAATATTAAATGATCTTTCTTAGTTAATCTTATAATATAAAAGTTTTCTGCTTTTCATCTGCGTTTGATCACAATTGCATAATAAAATCAGTTGTTCTTAAATTATTTTCATGCCCTAAAATGATTCTTTCTTTTCTTCTGTAAGTATTGTCTGGTCAGCTAAGTGAGTGCCCATAAGTTACGAGCTGCACGAAGTTACAATTTTATATATCAAATTGTTTTATGGCAATGAAGAACCAATAATAACATGGCCGGTGACCATTCATGGCATTTATCATTGCAGAATTAAAAATGTCCTAGAGGCTAGTGGCACATTATTTCCAGCCTTCTGTATCTTTTTCCCCAGGGAAGTATGAGAAGAGAGAATGCCTGAGATGGTTTAGGGTACAGCAGCACGGCTTTGTGCGGGGGGAGCAGCGTCCTGCTACCTTGATGGAATTTTTCCAAGAGGTGGCTAAGGTGATAGATGAAGTTACACAGTGGGTATTGTCCGCTTGGATATTAGAGAGCTATTGACAATGTCCCAGATGGGAGACTCATACAGAAAATCAAAATGCTTGCGAACGGTGGTGAATTTTAATTCATAATTGTCTTCCCCGTGGCAGACAGCTGGTAATGAGACTTAACCTGGCTGGAGTTCATTGTCCGATGATTTTCCGCCGGGAACAACAATGGGATCTGCCATCTATACACGTATTTTTATTTATAAATTACCTGAAATAAAATGTTGCTGGGAGGATCAGTAACTTTGCAGATGATACTAAGATTGGAGGTATTGCGGATAGAGCAGGTGATAGCAAAGGAAACAGTAGGAAATAGACTACCTGTAGACATTTGTAGAAAGGAAATCTTTTGCGTTAACCTGTCAAAAGTAAGGTTTTGCAAGTTCAAACGTAAAGAGTCAGTGTACTGTTAATGTTAAGAGCATTAATAGTGTTAACGAGCAGAGAAGTATTGGGTTCCAACCTCATAGATCCACAAAATCGGATTCAAGGGCTGGTATGGAGGGTATATGTAAAGCACAGAAAGATTCAAGTTGTAAAGAAGCCATGTCACTTGCTTGTCTTTATTAGTTCAGGATCTGTGATCAAAAGTTATGTAACCGGTTTACAAAACTCAACGTAGGCTGAGAGTTCACCGTCCAAAGTGATGTCTCCCAGGCCAATTTTGTAGATTAGACTTTACAAGTACTTAGACAGGTTTGGAGAATGGGCAAATAAGTGCTTCATGGAATATAGAGTAGGAAAGTGTATGGTCATGTACTTTGCTATAAGGCTAATGGAGTAGACCATTTTATAAACGGGGACCACACACAGAAAACAGAGGTCAAAATTGAATTATGATCTTTCGGGAGGGATTTCTAAATAATGATTTGCAGATCGAGTTGTCGGTAAGGAAAGCATGTGCAATTTTAGCATTTTGTTTCGTGAGGGCGATAATCTAATTGCAAGGGTGTAACGCTGACTCATAAGGTACTGTTTTGGACTCTATTCCCAAATATGGATATACTGGCATTGGACAGGACCGGCACGAGAATGATACCGGGAATAAAAGTGTAAACACATGAGAAGCGTTTTATTGTTAGAGTTTAGAAGAATAACGGGGTATCTCATTGAAGTGTATCGAAAATTAAAAGGCCTGGATGGGATGAATGTGGAGAAGATGGTTCCAATCGTAGAGGAGTCTAGGATCAGCAGACAGAGCCTCAGATTAGAAGTACGTCCCTTTTGAACAGATTTTAGGATAAATTTCTTTCCCCGGCGGGTGATGATTCTGTGAAAATATTGCCTTAGACGGCTGAAGTAGAGAAGTCATTGGGTATATTTAAATCACAGGTTGATAGGACCCTGATTAATAGGGCTGTCAAAGTTTACTGGGAAAAGGCAGCACAATGGGGCCGAAAGGAATTGTGGAGCAAATTCGATGAGCCGAATGACCTATTTCTGCTCCTTGGTATTCTGGTCTTGGACAGCATTTGGATTATTGTATTCACTGCAAATCTGCCAAATCTTGGAAGAATTGGGAGGGTGCAGAATGGGTTCACCAATATGTCGCCTGGATTCGAGCGCATGTACTGCAAGGACAGGTATGATACCATGGTTTGTTTTCTCTTGGAGGTAGAGGAGAGATCAAACAATAGTGTGCAAGTTTCAGAGAGGCAAAGTTAGCGAGGACAGTCTGTATTTTGTATTGTTTTTACGCTGGACCAATTTGTCTAATAGCAGAGGGCATTTGGTTAAGGTGAGATGGGGTACTTTTACATAACATGTGGGTAGATTTTCATAGGGATGGATGCCTACAATGTACTGCCTGGGTCGTGTCGAAGGCGACTGTTATTGATGTCCCCAAGATATATATGCATGTGCCGGATATGGTCAATAATAAGAGAGGATACCAATTTGTTTTTTTTTCTCTCTCTCTATCCCGCACATAAGAATAAGAAAAGAACGGAGAGGTTGGGCATCGGACAACTTGAAAAATGATACTGCATTTGTATTAATGGGTGAAAAGGAAATGGCGGATATACTCTGTGGAAGTAAGTACCTAGGACCTACTCCCTCCTCTATCTCTATTACTGGGCTTCGGCCCTCTCTTCCCCCAATTCCTGATGAAGGGTCCCGTCCCGAAAGGTTTGCTACTCTTTTCTCACGGATGCTGCCTGACCTGCTGAGTTCTTCCAGCGTTGTGTACGTATTATTCGATCCACAGCATCTGCAGTTATATTTTTGAGTTTTATACTCTGTGGAAGACACCAGCTGTATGGCCAAAATGTCAAGTGTATCAGAGGGCAGAAATGAGTGTAGTGCTCTTAGGAAGAATGAGGTGCTTTTGAGGCTGAAAGGTCTGAAGATAGAAAAAGGCACCTGGGCAGCAAGCTGCAGTGTAACAGAAACATGTCTGGGGCACTTGGGGATTCCCAGAGTGTTCGGACCAGGAGTGAAGGATTCAGCATAACCAACAACTGTATTAATAGAAAAAATGCATTGTAGAATATTCAAGCTGCAACAAGAAATTCTCTGAATTGTTACTTTAATCCATAAATTGGTGAATAATTTACAGTGAAATTTGATTCCCAGATTTTGCGAAGTCACAGTCTAACATTTGAGATGTGATTTCAATGTGTATTTCATCACTCACCTATCAATTGAGTGGGTAACTCAGTTAACCCTTGGCCGATGTTCATGTATTCTTGTGGATCAGGACCTAAAAATAAGATAATGGAAACAGAGCTAATATAGTTAAAACTGTTTATGTCAATGTGCCTTTGTGCTCAGAGCGTGGGTTTAACATACCGAGTTCCTCTATTTCTCTCAGTATTTTGTCCAACTTCGGTAACTCAGTCCTCCATGTCACAAAGGATTCCCACATCGCCCTCCGGACCCCGGAGCCTTTGCCCATCACCAAACTGAGGAAGTGTGTGGAACTCTCTGCCCGGTTTCCCTTCTCTGTCAGTTCTGTGACTTTCTGTAAAAGGAAACAATGCATTTATTGTGGAGCAGACAGACAGACATGGAGAATGTGGAGGGAAATATCCGTTCATGTCCCCCGTAGCTTGAGAATTGATGCAGTCACTGGGCTGCTGCCTCATTCTACCGGGGTTCCGTCATTAACAGAGAAATAGTAACTGAAGGAAATTTCAATAGTGCGAAAGAATAAGGATTTAATGACACTCTGCAGTAAATTCAAAGTGATCATTTTCTTCGATCCGTCAATGGACAACAGTATATCAAAATGATGTGACAACAAGAACGGAAGACAAGAGAGAGAAAGAGCAAAAAAAAATGGATGGCTGGCATTGCTAAATCGTGGCTGAAAGAGTGTCTTACGTCCAAGGAAAAATATTGAATCGAAAGAATAGGCAGGTAGGTGAAAGTGTTGTGTTGACACTGCTGTCATGAAAGGTCCTTAGAAAGAGAGGATATCGGATTGGGCGATGCAAATGTTAAGAAACTACATAGGTAAAATGACCCTGATGGAATTATACACAGGCCTCTTAACGGTAGCTAGGATATGGGCTACAAATTATACTCTGAGAGAGAAGAGGCATGTAGAAAAGATCAATGTTAAAACAGACATGTGGAATTTCAATATGCAGTTGGCTTTGGAAAATCAGGTTGGTGCTAAATCCCAAGTGAGACAATTTGAAAAATGCCTTTGAGATGGCTTTTGAGAGAAGCTTATGGTTGAGCTCACGATAGGAAAGGTGGATCCGCATTCTGTGTTATGTATTTAATAAAGGAGTTTAAGATAAATACACCCTTAAGAAATATTGATCATAAAATAACAAAACTCATCCATCTGTTTGAGAGGGAGAAGTTAAAGTTTACTGTATCATAGTGGAATAAAGGAATTACAGGTGCATAAAGGACGATCTGGGCAAAAATCAATCCTGAAATGACACTAGCAGGGACAATGGCAGAGCAGGAAGGGCTGGGGTTTCTGGAAACCATTCAGAAGACGGAGGATAGATAATCCCAAAGATGAAAATTTATTCCAAAAGGATATTATCAAACGTGTCTGACGAGGAAGTCAATGCAGCACATAAGCAAAGAATGGGGCATAGAATATAGCAAAACATAGAGGAAAGCTTTTGCTAACAAACAGAAGTCAACAAAAAAGCCATAATTAGAAAAAATACGAAGGTATGCTGTCTAATGATATAAACTAGCTTAGCAAAATGTTCGTCTGATATATATGCTGTTTTGGAGAAAAATATTGATTTTTGAGTTCATGAAATATCAGCTTTGTGCGTGACAGTTTATTTCCAGCTAATCTTAAAGTTCACCCCACACCCCCCGGAAGTTAACAGCAAAGTTGATGAATCAAAGAAATCCGGTGTTGTCTCTATGGACTTTAGCACGGCATTTGACAAACTACCGTATAGAAGGGTGGTCAAAAGGTTCAGTTGCTCAGAATTCAAGGTAAAGTGGTAAACTGAATTAGACATTGGCTTTTTGGCAGAAGACAGAGAGTGGTTATAGACTGCTGCGTCTCTGACGGTCAGTTTGTAACTCGTTCAGTGCCACAGTGATCAGTGTTGGGTTTGCTGTTGTTTGTCATCAATATCAACGATCTGGATGAAAATGTAGATGAATGGATCAGAAACTTTGTGGATGACACCAAGAGTGAGGACGTGTAGCGGACAGTGAGGAAGACTGCCAAAGCTTGCAGTGGTGTCTAAACCAGCTGAGAAATAGGCTGAAAATGGCCGATGAAATTTAATGCAGACAAGTGCGACGTGTTTGGAAGGACCAAGCAAGGCCGATCTTCTACAGTGACCGCTAGGGCACTGAGGAGTGTGTTAGAATAACGTGATCTGGGAATACAGGTCCATAATTCATTAAACGTGGCTGCAAAAGTAGATTTATTGGAAGACAATATTTGGCACATTAGCCTTTATAAATGAAAATATTGAGTACAGGAGATGAACGCGTATAAAAAGTTAGTGAGGACTAATCTCGAGTACTGTGCGCAAGTCCGGTCACCTACTTAGAGACAGATCTAAAGACGGTTGAAAGAATACAGAACAAATTAACAAGGTTGTTGCTGTGACTGGAGGACAAGATTTATAAGAAAAGAGTGAACCAGTTAGGACTCTATGGCTTGGAACGCTGAAGATTGTGGAGAGATTTGATAGTGTTACACAGAATTGTGAGGGGTATAGTCCTGGTAGATGCAAGCAGACATTTTGCAACAAAGTAAAGAAGTACCACAACAAGTTGTCTTCAGTAAAGCATGAAAGGTCCAAAGTTCGAGGGGTACATGAGTGGAAACCTCTTCACTCAGAGGGTGCTGAGAGCATGGGACGAGCTAGCAGCGCAAGTCGTACAAGCGGGTAAGAGACGTCTGGATAGATAAATGAATGGTAAGGCTATAGCACGGTACAAGCCAATGACTTATAGGCAATTTAAGTCGTCCGAAATGGAATAGATCGGCCAAAGGGCCTGTTTCTGTGCTACACTTTACATGACAAGTCAACTATGCATTGTTCGGGAACTCGGATGAAGACCAGGCCAACTGTGGTTAGTAGGTTTCCCTTCCTGAAGTAAAGCTGTGAAGCCAGTTGGACCAATTTACAATCTGATAGCTTAATACTCATCCTGGATTAATGACCTCAGGTAAATTGGACCGACTGTCCTGACAAAATGCAAAATTAATTTTAGACTGAATGTCTGCTCAACAGACCTCTGCTCTTATGTCACACTGATAAATACAGGAGGTGTGAGAGGACAACGCGACTCTAAACCTGAAGTTTCCAGTGCTCCCTTTCTTATCAGCTGAGAACATCTGCTGCAGACCAGTCAGAGATCAAAGTCTCCATTACCATGAAGAATTCCTAAAGCGTGTAGGCGATTCATATTAACACGTAGAAAAGCTGGATGAACTCAGCAGGTCAGGCAGCATCCGTTGAAATGAGCAGTTAACGTCTCGGGCCCAGACCCTCCGTCAGGACTGAAGGAGGAGGGGGCAGCGGCCCCATAAGGAAGGTGTGGGGAGGGTGGAAGGTGCCAGGTGAAAAAGCAATCAGAAGAACGATCAAGGGTTTGGGGGAAACAGAGAGGGAATAGGCAGGAGAGATGAAGAAGGGATGTAAGGGGTAAGCACTATGGGTAGCAGAAGAAGGCAGAATCATGAGAGAGGTGATTGACAACCAGGAGAGGAGGCAGAGTGAAAGTGGGATGGTGGAACGGAGAGTGAGGGAATTACCGGAAGTTGGAGAATTCGATGTTCATTCCAAGGGACTAGAGACTACCCAGACGGTAGATGAGGTGTTGCTTCTCTAACAAGAGTTTGGTCTCATCATGGCAGTAGAGGAGTCCATGCATGCATATATCGGAAAGGGAGTGTGAAGCAGAATTGAAGTAGGTGGCAAACGGAAGATCCTGTCTGTTGTGGCGGACGGAGCGGAGTTGCTCGACGAAGCCTTTCCCCCAAACTGCGTCGGGTCTCACTGATGTAGAGGAGGCCGCGCAGGGAGCACCGGATGCAAATAGATAACCCCCAACAGACTCACAAGTGAAGTATTGCCTCACCTGGAAGGACTGTTTAGGGCCTTGAATGGCGGTAAGGGGGGAGGTGCGGGGACAGGTGTAGTATTTGCGCTTTCAGTGATAAGTGCCAGGTGGGACGTGTGGACCAGGCAGTCGCGGAAGGAACGATCCTTGCGAAAAGCAGAGAGGAGCAGAGAGGGAAAGGTGTGCTTCGTGGTGGGCTCCTGTTGAAGGTGGCGGAAGATGCGGTGGATAATGAGCTGGATCCGGAGGCTTGTGGGTGACAGGTGAAGTCAAGGGGAACTTGGTCCCTGTTGTGGTGACGGGAGGATGAGGTGAGGGCCAAAGTGCGGACAATGGGGGAATTTAATATTGATCACTATTCTCTCCAATTCCAGCAGTTCGGTGACTAACACTAATACACTCTCTTCATTTTCTTCTCTACTAAAATGTCCCGCCTTTGCCAACATCCAACCGAGTCTTTCAACCTTTTCTTCAATCGCTTGTTTGAGTCTGTCTCTGCAGAACTTTGTCAGTTGGTACAGTCGATATTCCTCCCCCTGTGCCAGGAGGTCAGAAATGGTAAAATCTGGCCCTGTGAATACAGAAAGAGAATATAGACAAAACTTAAATATCCCATGTCTCCACACCTCTCAGCCAGATCAAAAAAAAATCATGTCTTGAATCTTAGTGTTCACCTGCCTTCAGCCACTAAAATGGAATTAATCGCTATCTCCAACATTGTCTTTAAAACCGACCCAATAATGTGCTGGACATTATGTAACCAACAGAACCATACTTTCTAGAAAGCTGTCTCTCTCACCATCCCACCCACTTACCTATTGAAGTTCAAGATCAGCAATAAATGTTGGGACTGTCAATGATAGTCGCGTCCCAGAGACTGTCAATGATAGTCGCTTCTCAGAGATACTCTCCCCATTCTGGCTAATACATTCCTCTTAATGTGCATCCTGGAAATACTCTGTTATCTGGACAGCTGCATTTCCTCCAATACATATCCTGGACGTTCTGAGTGCAATGCAGGCGAGACTGAGATTTGGGGTGGGACCGTGCTGGTGAGTGTGAACTGCCCTTCCTGTTAGGTGACCATCCCAGTACCCCTGTGACTGGACACATTCATTCGCAGAAGAGCGGGATGGACACAGTAATACAGATGAGTGGATTCACAGTAGTTGAAAAAACGGATGACCAGGTTGTCCGGTGATACTGGACAATATGACTGCAAATATTTTCCACTAACAAAAATCTCCCTGGGTCACTTACTGTCCAGTTGTCTATGTCGCACACAGACTAGCCTCGGGATTACACATGGACAGGTCCGCTGGATCACACATTCTCCAATCGCTTTGTCACACAATGACCAGTCCACTTGAATACACACTGACCACTCCCTTTACACGGACATCATCCGATCATCTGGGTCGCAGATTTTATGATGTCCGGTTCCCTGGTTCCCATCCTATCCCGCGCTGATGATAGTTATGCAACAACTATCCAAGTCAATGGCAAATTCTCGCTTAGAGAGCTTTGTAGTAGTTACAGTTGCTATTCTATAGGATGTACGTGATCAAGCTGAGACCAGTATCGGACTGGACTGCGTGTTGTGTTTTGTGTTATACGAATCGGCTGGGACAGTTTGCCATGGAGCATGGGAGCTTGAATGGTGAGCTGATATTGGCACATAACATAAGCAGGGGTGCAGATAGGGTAGATGTTCATAGTCTTTTTCCCAGGGTAGGGGAGACTAAGACTTGAGTGCAGAGTTTTAAAAGGGACCGAAGGGACAGTCCTTCACGTGACGGCTCGTTAGCATATATTACGTGCAGCCAGAGGAGGCTGCAAACACAAATAAAAGTGCGAATGTTGACAACAGGAAAAACGAGAGGAGAAGTCTTAAAGGGAAAATTGGGAAAAGCTGCAGGAAAATGGGCAAGCCCATAATTTTGATCAGTATGAAACAGATGGGCACTGTATTTTTTTTAATTCACCTGGATTCAAAGGGTATGGCACAATCAGAATGCCTACAGGGGACATAGTCATTGATTATATCGGGTTTCCCCATCAGAGGTCCTGGGAAATTAAATTCAGGTAGCAGATCGTCAGATATTCATTGGGTTATTAAAACACTGAAGCGGACCACATATTTATCTACAAAATTATGTCTCCTGATCATCGGCTATTCCCAACACTAGCGATGTTTTTGGCTCAGCTACAAAAAACAGAATTCTGAAACTCCCCTCATTTTCTTTGCACCACAGCCAAGAAAAAAAAAACAGAGGAAACTTGATAGCTCTTCCAAAACCTGAAATGCTATCTTACGACAGAATCTCTGAAATCCTGGAAAGGTTCCTACCATCTGGCGTTGAGTTTTATAAATGGAAGTTGGAAAAATTTTACACATCAGGACCTATCTAGAGGTGAAACAGACACTGACTCTGGATATTTTCAGTGCCCACAAGACCGCTGTCACATTCCTGTCCGGGTTTCACTCACAACCACCTGATTCAGAGTCTCCTGCTCCTTTCAATCAGGTGAAGCTTTGCATGGTGAGCGAAGTGATTCGACCATTATCTGCGTCAGGTCCCTGCGCTGAAACTTTTAGATAGATCAATTACTCAAAGCTGCTTTACCAGTTAGATCAACGACCCTGCTTAGAAACATAGAAACTTAGCTTGTTGAATTTTTTCTGTGCCCTCTTAACATCAGTGTAAGTTTCTTTATCTGAACTATAGTGCAGCAACAGGACAGAAATTTAATTATAAAGATCCCAGTGAACATTCCTGTAGCCATTCTGATTCTGACTGACGATTGTGCAGGAAAGCTCCACCCGCTGGTGATGCTCTGAATTACACACAACAAGCTGAGTCAAACAGAGTACAATTACTTTGCAAATATGACAGTATCTCCATCCTCTGTATCAGATCAACAGTTGGCTTAGGTACTAAACATTCACCATTAACTTGAACTTCCACACAATGTCTGTCTGCCTGCCTATTCCACTGATAAATAAACAGAAAAATAGAGCACAGTTACAGACCCTTCAGTTCAACGAGACAATTTTGTCCACAGTACCCACCGAGACCATCTCAATTTGCTGTAATGGGCCCATTTCCTCCTGGCCTCTCCACTCCATCTTTGTTTCTAGAATAATTCAATCGTGCCTGCCTCATCCGCTTCTTCTGGCAGTTCTATCCACATCACCACCAGTCTCGGCATTAAATTGTTGCTGCTTATGTTGGTTTTGCAATCTAGTTACCACTCCTCTGACCATTCTTATCCTCAATAAGCAACGATAACCTGCACTGTGAGCAGTATATACTAATTTTGTGTCTTCCGCAAACTTACTTGTCAAGCTTGTGCATTCGTATATAAATCATTGTTTTAAATTACAATGTGTGTCAATGACTTGAACTGTGGGATTAATGTATGTGTGGCTAAATTTACCGAAGATGCAAGGATGGGTGGAGGAGCGGGTCGTGGTCAGGAAACAGAGAGACTGCAGCGAGATTTAGATAACTTACAGAAATGGATAAGAAGTGGCAAATGAAATACAATGCTGGGAAGTGTATTTAAGAAATAAATGGGCAGACGTATTTCTTAGATGAAGATAGAATTCAAAATGCAGAGATGAAAAGGGACGTGAGTCCTTGTGCAAGTTAAACTGCAGGTTGCGTTGGTAGTAAAAAAAAGGCGAATCCAATTTCGACATGCTTTTGTGGAGGTACAGCATAGAAGAGCAGGGATGAGATGCTGAGGCTCTATAAAGCACACGGGAGACCACATTTAGAGTATTCTGTGCAGTTCTGTGCTCCTTATATTAGAAAAGATATACTGATATTGGAGAGGGTTCAGAATGAAAGGGTTACTGTAGGAGGAACGTCTGACAGCTCTTGGGCTGTATTCCCTGGAGTTCAGGAGAATGAGGGATATCTCAGAGACACATTACGCATGCCAAAACGCCTGAAAAGAATATATACGGCAAAGTTATATCCTATGGTATTTTACTCTATGACAAGAGGGCACAACTTCAGGATTGAAAGACGTCCTTTTACTACTGAGATCTGGAGAAATTACTTTAGTCAGAGGGTGGTAAATGTGTGGAAAGGGTATGGGGGAAAGACAGGGATGTGGGGATGTCTGGAAGAATTGGATAAGTCAATGACTGAATGGCGGAGAGGACTCGAGGGACGAATGGGGTACTTATGGTCTTATAAAATAGTGACTATTACAGCTTCCAACATGTAGCTTTGTGGAACCCGCCTCCATTCAGAGAAGAAACTTTCAACGACTAATCTTTGCTTGCTTCCTTCACAGTAATTTTAAATGCATCTAACTTTCTCTCTCCGGACCGCATGGGACCTTATCTTCCAGACGAAGCTGCCATGTGCCCCTTTTCAAAGGCTATACTGGAGTTCAATGTACAACATCCACTCCCCCACCCTCATTGACAATCATCTTCAAAAATCTTATGAAGTCTTGCTGAACACGACTGTCCATGCACAATACCATAGTGACTCCTGATCAGACTCTGTCGATCCAAATGTTGGTACATTATCTCTGGCATCTTTCCTATTTCTCAATTCCCCATAAAGAAAAAACAAATTGGCAACCCGTTGAAAGATTATGCTTCTCCAAAGTTTCAAAATTTCTGTCCTCAAATATCCGTTTGTCCACCACCGACGTGGTACTAATCCTGTGGCCAGAGGGAACACAAAGGTCACTTTCAATGCCTCTGAAAGCTCCTACACCACTTCCTGTAGTAAAGTGCTGTACATTGGAATCTTCAACAGCAACCTTTTTTAATATTGTCGTACTCCGGTGCTAACGTCACAATCAGAGTCCATCCATTTGGTAACTTTGAATGAAAGCATTCATTAAGCACCTCACCTACCAACTCATCTTCCAGGCATGTCTCCATCTTTGCAACTAAGTATTACTTCCCTCAATCTATTCATCCTCCTCTTCTTCACCAACGTGTAGAACGCTTTTGGCCATTCCTTCATCCCATCGGACAAGTACCTCTCAAGTCCCCTTCGACCTAGAAATACTTTCTTAAGCTTCTTCATAGCTAAACTATAATTCTCTAGATCCCTGCATGAATATTGCTTCCGCAACCTGAATGATTTTATGTTTACTCTTGCTTAAATGTCCTCATCTCTTGCGAGCCACGGTTCGTTTATATAAGTATTCTTTCCCACTATGTGGAACAACATCATTACCTAGTACTATATATTGTATGCATATTCTCCAATTGGCCCATCCGCACACTAAGTCAGGAATCCTTCCTGGACGCACAACACATTCTACCACAATGACACATTTTGGAATAAGGAGGTGGGATTAACATCAGAAAAGTTGAGGTCAACATTGATAACAACCTTGTTGCTTTTGCACCTTTCCAAACATTGTTAGGTTATCTGCTCCTTAATATACTAGTGGCTTTGTGGGAGGCCTCCCAGAATGATTGTGCACTTCCCGTTCTGACTTTCACCCACACGGATTCTGTCGATGGTCCCTACATGATCTCCCCCACTTCCATAGCCGTGATATGATCTCTAATTAGCAATGATAATTGACCCCTTTTCAACTCACTCCATGTGCATTCTGAAACAACTGAACCCTGGAACATCGAACAGCCAATCCTGCCGTTGTAACAGTCAAATCTGTGTAATGGCGATAACATGCACCATCCATGCACTATAACATGTAGGTAGTTACTCTTATTCTTAATATTGTATTGAATAAAACATATTTCAACCCACCTAACTAACTACGCGTGTCGCAACCACGTATTCGGCAAATACCCTAGTGATCAAGCACGTTTCAGCCAATTATGTCATTGTGACAGTATTTAACTCCATTCCTTCCGTCGTAATATTTGTTGAGACTTGACAGTTTTAGTTAAAGGCTCTGTTCAGCCCAGTCTTTATTGTTTTCCTTTCCCATTAACTCTGTCTGCATTGCAGTTTGTGAAATATCGACCCGTTTCAGTGTTTCTTACTCCGAAACCTGGGTCATATCCAATACCGGTGGAGACTAACCCATGCCTTTGGTACAGGGTAAAATTGGAACATAACTTCATTCCAATATATATTTCTGCTTAATTAAAGGTTCATAGGTTCTGACAATTGATTTAGTCGAAAAGAACTTGATGAGGCCAGGATATGTAAATGTATATTATTGACTTGCTTTTGCTTATGAGGAATAAATGAAATGTGGTGCTGGACGTTTGGCTTCATATGGCTGGGTACTTAGCAGAGGCTTGCACAACGCTATACTCGAGGATAAATATATAATTGCAGTTTACAATAGCCAGAGGAATTAGTGACATGTTCCTGTAGTTCCTGGTAATTCCGCATTCCTGCAACCACTACAGCGCTAAGCACTGGGGGCCTCTTATAAAGGGAAGAAATGGTCGATGCATTTTGAGATGATCATGACGTAACACAGCCAATCAAGGAAACGTCTGAACTCAAAAAATGCCAGAGTTTGAAATGAGCAAACGCTGTGAGGGAATGGAAGTGAGTTTGAAGAGCTGGGATGCTGACAACACATTAACCGTTCCAGAGTAATTAGAGCTTGGTCTGATTTAGGCATAACTTGTACTTCTATGCATATTCAGTCACACCCTAACAATGTCCTAACATCCATGGTACAGAAATGTAATGTCTGAAGGACTCGCCAAACTATCTTCGGACTGAATCAAAGGAAACCCCGAGTCAGATGGGTTCTCTCCGGATGGTGCTCTCAGTCCTCGGGCTTATCCATTTTTACTGGTCCCTCGTCTTCAGTTGTGGTTCTCTTCCAGCCGTGGGTTTTTCTTCCAATAAATCTCTCAACGAAAGCCTGACCTGAACCTGAGAGATAATGAAGCATGGTAACAGTAAAAACGAGCATAAAAAATTAAACTCATTGAAATTTAAATCCTGAACGCATATATAATGATCCGAGTGATGAAAGCTGTAACCGTCCCTAAAACTTTACAAAGCCTGGTATAGGAATACAAAGAAAAAAACACACCCAAAATGCCGAAGGAACACACCTGGCCAGGAAACATCTGTATGTCGACTATACTCTCTTCCATAAATGCTGTATGGCCTGCTGAGAACCTGTAGTATTTTGTGTGTGTTGCTTGGATTTCATATACCTTAAGTATTTCTTGTTTTTGATGGGATACACATACCGGGGATCAGTAATGGTATCAGTTACAAGTATATAGGCGTAGAATTAGGTGATTCGGTCATTCTAGTCTGCTCTATAGTCAATCATGGGGGATGTTTGTTTTCAAAAATGTTTCTTTTCCAAGTTGAAGATTATCGAAAATTGCGCAGAAGTGGGCTGAGAACTGGCAGATGGAGTTCAAAACGCAGAATTGCGAGTTGGTAGACTTTAGAAGGACAAACTCCAAGGCAGAGCACTAAGTAAATGGTAAGTAAATGGAATGTGGAGGAACAGAGGGATCTGGGGGTACATGTCAACAGATCCCTGACAGTTGCCTCACAGGTAGATAGGGTAGTTAAGAAAGCTTATGGAGGGTTAGATTTCATAAGTTGAGAACAGAACTTAAGAGTCCCAGAGAAATAATACAGCTCTATAAAACTCTGGTTAGGCCACACTTGGAGAACTGTGTCCAGTTCTGTTCGCCTCACTACAGGAAGGATTTGGAAACATTGGGAAGGGTACAGAGGAGATTTACCGAGAAGCTGCCTGGTTTCGAGAGTATGCATGATGATCAGAGATTAAGGGAGCTAGGGCTTTACTCTTTGGAGTGAAGTAGAAAGAGTGGAGACATGATAGAGGCATCCAGAACATGGATATACCCAACTATAGCCCCCACCACTCTCTCTGGCATCAAATTCCACAGATCAACCAACATTAGCTGAAGCTATTGCCTTCTTGTCATTTTTAAAGTGACGCTTCTTTATTCTGAGGCTGCACTCTCAGATCCCAGATACTCAGTCTAATCGAGGCAGCCTCTCCATTCCCACTGCATCCAGATTTGTTGTTATTCAGTCGGTGTAAATAATCACCTCCCCAGCCACCACTCCCCAACCACCATTCCTCTGAACTCCACTGAACACAAGCCCAGGGTCATCAAATGCTCCACGTGCATGAAGTTTATCATTCTTCAGCTTATTCTTGTGAGCCTTGTTAGCTTCAAGTCTACTGAACACATTTCCAGGGGTAACTGGTAATGTGGTTCCAGGATAATTTACAGGGGAAAGCTATGGCTTCTTAAATGTTCTACTATCACAAAACGAGAGCTTGTGCACTGCTCCATTTCCAAACGATTTAAAGTGTTCCTGAATGAATGTAATCAAGAGAAACTGGATTTATAGAAACACACAACAGGTAAGGTACAGCTATGGGGAGAGGAACAAATTTAATGATTCGGTGTCCTAACCTTCCGTCCGAATGGTTCATATATTATTCAGCTTGAAGTGGAAATAATGGGTTGTTCTCTTTAGAGCAGAAGGGACTGGCGGGAGATCTGATAGAACTTTATACGTTCATGAAAAACAATAGATAGTGTAGGCAGAGTGTATCTTTTTGCTGTTTGGAAATCTGTAATACCAGAGGAAATGTATTGAAGATGTGAGGAAGGAGATGCCGGTGTTTTTCCGTGGGTTTCCTGACATTTCCCATTCACAAACTCTGGTGGAGCTGAACTCTAATCACCCTCTGCCGGGACCGGGGCTCCGGCTGGGTCACCAGTCTGTAGATTGTGAGAGGATGCCTGAAATCATCCCTGTAAACCACCTCTGGACCCTCTCCAGATACACCTCAGCGGAACAAGCCTAGTCACTGGCAGCCAACCAGAAAGATATCCTTTTATTGCCACTCGTTGCCTCCTACCTCTCAGTCAATGCTCTAACTAGGTCAGTAACTTCCCTGTAATACCTTAACTTGGCAGGCAGGCTCATGCATGACACCTTGCCAAAGGTCTTCTGAAAATACAAGTACACAATAACCACTGCATTACCTTTGTCTATCCTGCTTGCAATGAACTGAAAGAATTCCAAGTTTCGACAGGCGTGATTTTCCCTGACTGAACCCATGCTGAATTTGTACTATCTTGTCCTGTGGCAACAGCACAGCATCCTTTGCGATTGACATTGTTACATCTAACATTTTTCTCAAACACTGAGGTCAAGATAACTGGTCTATACTTTCCATTTTACTTACTTTTTCTGCTGTTTTGGACTTCAGCGTTTCTCTAGCATCTAACCGAAGCACATTTGATCAAAAACTTATTGCTGTGTGCGATCTAGACCAGCACAATACGCTGCAGTGTTTCCCGCAGTGTAGCCGGAACAGAATGTCAAATTATAAGGTGGGAAATCCTGGACACTCAGTACATCTGTGAAATCAATAATTGTAGAAATCCCTGTATCAGAACTGGAACTGTCCGAGTTGCCGCCGATCTGCTGGCCGTTTCGAACGTTTTCTCCTTATTTTACATCACACTTCCTGCAACTGCAGATTGATTTCTCCTCCTTTTCATGCACAGATGGTAACTTATTGCGAAATGTCTGCAACACCGCAAACTGAGCAAATGCCACCCCACCCCCTCCAATTTGTTAGTTCTGAGTTCATCCCGACCCTGGCTAATACACGCCATTGTCAATGCTCGCAGTAGCCTTCCCTCCTACTGTCACTCTGTTGCATTTACTCCTGAGGAGACTGTCTTTACGCTGAGGGGCGGTGACCACAGAGCGATAAAATGTGCAATACTTGCTGCAGCTCTGAAGGGCTGTTGCCCTGGAAATGGACGAAGCGGCTCAACGAAAATAACCAAAAAGGAAATAACAAACTCAGCATCAGATTCTTTGTGTTTCATTAGGACACTGCAGCCATTTTGTAACGGTGAAACTAAAACTGAAATGGCCGTTTTTAACCCTGACAAGTGCTCTGTTCAATTAAACCTCAGGTAGTACTAGCTATCAAAAATAAAACAATCCTAGAAAAGATGCAAATCAAAACTTCAGAATAAAGACAATGTTTTAAAGAGATATTGATGAAATATATCATTGCGGCAAAGGGATACAGGCTGGACAGACGCTGAACAAGGTGATTGATGTATATCATTGAGGTGGTGGAATACAGACTGGACAGAGGTTGACCAGGATGGTTGATGTTTATCACTGTGGTGATGGGTTACAAGCTGGACAGAGGTTGAACCAGATGGGCAGGAAACGAGCAGATGGACCCAGATAGGGGAAGGGGATCAAGCGTGATCTCTGATGGACTTCTAGCAATACACAGATCCTGAAAGAGTATTACGCACTAGTAGGTAATAGATAATAAAATCCGGCAGCAGCAGTTTTTATTTATTTTTATGCACGGATAGTATCTGTTGGGAAAATGTTTGGGACAACCTATAATGCTACCCTCACCCGTCCAATTTGTTGTGTTTCAATTCATTCCGACCCTGGCGTAGCAGATTCCGAACAGTCTATGCTCACAGCATTCTTTCCTCCTACTATCACTCTGTTGCATTTGCACCTGAGGCCACTGTGTCTACGCTAAAAGGCAGCGACTACAGAACAATAAACATATGCAACACCCCTTGCAGCTCTGGCGGGCCGTTACCTGGAAACGGAGGAAGTGGCTCACCAAATATAACAGTGAAAGAAAATAACAATCACAATATAAAATGCTGTCAGTTTCGGTAGGACAAAGATTAAAATTGCAACCATTTTGTAATGCTAAAACTGAAATTGTAATATCTGATTTTACTCTGCCTCGTGCTATATTCAATTAAAGCTATGGTCGTTCTTGCTAACAAAGGAAAATAAAAAAAAACAATAAAACACACACACACAAGAAAACAAATAAAACAGTAACGGTCCTTGGAAATTCAATGAAGTAAACGGTGAACGAGAACAGCTTAGAATGAAGAGTTAGGGCAAAAGAAAGATTGCTGATACTTATCATTGAGGTATCTTAAAATGACAAGGCTAGAACAAATAATAAGGAATTTGGCAAACGCCCTTTGCCCCTTACCAAACCTGATCAAAGCGTCATGGAATACATCCGATCGTGATACTTCCCGCCTCCGTATGGCTACTGCTCTGCTCATGACTACATGAAACAGCAGAGAACAATATAGAAACAGTCCGCCCCTCCTAGTATGGGTACAGTACCTCCCACAATCGCAGGCCTCTGCAGAGTGTGTTGCGGACAGCCCAGCGCATCTGTAGTTGTGAAATCCTCTTGATTCAGGACATTTACAAAGTCAGGTGTGTAAAAAGGGCCCAGGTGAGTAAAAAGAGTCAGCCCAGCCACATTCTATTCCAGCAGCTACCATCCGAGAAACGGTACTGCAGCATAAAAGCCAGCAGCAACAGGGTCCGGGAGAGCTTCTTTCACCAGGCCATCAGACTAAATAACTCACTCTGATTTGAGTGTACTCTATATTTATGTTCTGTTCAATTTATTGTAGATTATTATAAATTACTTTGCACATTGCACATTTATACCGAGAAGTAACGTAAAGATTTTTTTACTCCTCATGTATGTGAAGGGTGTAAGAAATCGATTCAATTTAGTTCCATTCAATTCAAACTTGCTAATCGCTCCATGTGCGTCCATATACAAATCAATGGCATGAATAATGAATTACAGAGGTCTCGACACTGATACACACTGTGCACTCGCCACAGGCCTCCGTTTGCTAAATCCATCTTCAGTCATCACCCTCTGATTCTCGTTCTCGAGCCCGGTGTGAATCCACCTCGCCAGTTCCCCGTGAATCCCACGGGACCGAACCTTCCGATCAGCTGCCATGCGGGATCTTGTTACAGACTTCTCTAAAGTTCAGATGAACGACATCAGATGAACTGCCCAACTTCACCTATCTCCCTAGTTAAATCTTAGGTAATCTCCAAAATACTTGATAGATGTGATGTCCTATGGGCAGGGTTGACGTTCATTTCTCCATAACCAATGCCCAACTGCCCGAGACTTCAGCTTCACTGCAGAATGAGAAAATTCCGATCCCTGCTGTGGTATTGCCAACTTGAACTGAACCCCGTATACTGCCAGTTCCATATCATCAGAGTCACCAGCACAATATTACCACCCACACAAAAACGCATTGGTACCGGCAATTTGCCGTGGCTTTCCTGCTGTTTCCGCTTCTCAAACTAAGGTGGAATTGAAACCAAATGATTCTCTGCCGGGGCCGCTGTTCCGGCTGTTTCCCCGGTCTCCATAGAAGATACCGTTACCTTTCTGCCTGCCCCCAGCAGCTAAACCGAGCACATTTGATCTCAATATTCCTGCTGTGTGAGGTCTGGCCCAGCACAGATTCCTGCCATGTTTTCTGCAGTGTAGCAGGAACAAAATTTAAAATTATCAGGTAGAAAATTCTGGGAACTCAGTACATCAGACTACATCTCTGCCAGGACAAATGGTGGAAGACCCAATTCCAAAACTGAGACTGTCCAAGATGCTGACGATCTGCTGAGCCTCTCCAGTATTTTCTCCTCCTGACTTAAAATTTCCTGCAACTATGGTATTTTCGATCCTCTTCATTTTAATGGACAGATAGAAACTGATTGCCACACTAAACTATAAATTCCACCCCACCCCAACCACTTTGTTAGTTATAAGTTCCTTCTGACCCTGGGGTAATTCATCCCATGCAGTCAATGCGCACAGCATCTTCCCTCCCGCTGTCGCTCTGTTGAAGGTGTTCCTGAGGCCACTCTCCATGCACTAAGAGGCGGTGACCACAGAGCGATAAAAAGTGCAACACTTGCTGCAGCTCCGACTGGCTGTTACCCTGGGAACTGAGGAAGTGGCTCACCGAAAATAACCGAGAAAGGAAATAACAAACTCAACATCAAATGCCATGAGCTACATTATGACAAAGATTGACACTGCAGCCATTTTGTAACGGTGAAACTAAAATTGAAATTGCTGTTTTTACCATGCAACGTGCTGTGTTCATTTAAAGCTCTGGTAGTTCTAATTATCAAAAAAAAAATCAATCCTGGAAAAAATGCAAATCAAAACTTCATAACGAAGACAAAGCTGGAAAGAGAGATTGCTGAAATACATCATTGCAGCAATGGGATACAGACTGGTCAGAGGTAAAGCAAGATGGTGGATATATATCATTGAGGTGGTGAGATGCAGGCTGGCCGGAGTTAGAACAAGATTGTTGATATATATCGTTCAGGTGGTGGTGTAGAAGTTGACCCATGTGGGAAGGGGATGAGCCGATGGACAAAGATGGATCAAATATGATAACTAATGGTTCTCCCGCAATACACAGCTACTGAAAGAATAGTACGCACTAATAGATAGTTGACCCCAATATAACAAAACCAAAACAAACAATACGAACTTTGGCATATGCCCTTTTCTACTCTACACATTAATCAATGCACCGGAGAGAGTACCCCATCCCGATTCTTCTATTCTTCACAAAGCTACTGCTCTTCCTTTAACTTAATGAAATAGCAGAGAACTGTGAACCCTGCTGACTACATCATAGAAACCAACCTCCCTGCATGGATTCTGTCTAGACTTTCCACTGCCTCAGTAAAACAGCCAACATATTGAAAGATCCGCCCAACCCTGAACGTCCTCACTTCTCACCCTCCCATAGGGGCGAAGATAAAATAAAACAGAAACATGCCAACGGGTCAAGGAGGGTGTCCATTCGGCACTTAGAAGCGAACAGCGTGATAAGTGGACTCCTGAACTCACAGTCTAAATCGATGTGACTTTGCACCACATATTCACCTGCACTGCACTTTCTCTGTAACCAGAATGATTTGTTTTACCACCACGTACTGATGCAATGTATTGATCTGTATGGAGAATACCGGAGACACGATTCGCACTCTACCTCTGCACATTGAAAACAAAAAATAATTCCCCACTTCAATCGTGTGGAAATATTCGACAGCCCTGGTTACTCCTTTGGAAATTCCGGAGGGAGTGTACAACTTTCCCAGAAACAAGACTTAACTCTCGCATTAACAAGGCCAGATATCGAGAAACACTTTCAGCATTTTGGCAAGTCGTAGTCATGGAGAGAAGATGGAAATAATCTTCCCAGTCCCCCGAGAGGACGTGAGAGAATTGGATCTCACAGTCCTGTCGGCACGGGGGAAAATTGCATCCTCTTATTCACGTACAGCAGTGTCTCGAGGGTGCGATTACTCTGCTTAACCCTCTCTATCTGAAAAAAACACAACGGCCGAACGGCCGCTTCCAGTGTCCTGGAAATATATACAACAATTATCGACCTCAGGCATCGATTCAGCTGAAGTTTGGATCGGCTACTGAGCTGGATAATGGAGGTGAAGTTCCCCAACTACAACTGTACGGATGGATTTAGTTCCGGCATCACTAACTCATCCTGCCCCTGGGACCCGAGCAAGAGGGATTGAGCGGTATCTCATCTCAGACTGTTCGGTGTGAAGGTCCCACAACCCGGACCGACCCGGGTAGGATGTGTCCAGGAAGCGGGACGAGGCCGCCAGTTCGAGGAAGTTAACGGGACTCACTGCCCAACATCAGGTCTACCCCCCCCCCCCACCCTCGAGATCGGTCTCAGTACACAGCGATGGGAAATTGTCCGTCTCGTTCACCATTCGTGACCGGCCACAATACTCACCCATGAGAATTTGATCAATTTGCCCCACATACAGTGATCCGACCAACGGATCCCCGCCGACGACCTGCTTCAAAACAGAAAGGAAAGAAATCAACCGACTTTTTGGGGACTGGAGAGCGGGGCGGGACTCGGAAAACTGCAGATGCTGCAGATCTGCGTTTGAAAAGGTTGCGAGAAGTGGATCACATGACGGGCGGATGTTCTCCCATCTGAACCGTTCTCACATGCTGGCCGAAATGCCTGCTGCATTTTACCCGTTATTAAATACTTACAACAGCTACATTCTTAATCTTTCCCTCAGTACCTTCGCCGTCCGTTGAGCTCCACCTTCCTGTTCTCAGAATTAAAGGTTCAATTCCCATCTCGGTCCCGTACACAATTCAGACCCAAACCAGAATTGTGCTGTTTTCATTCAAATCACTTTTGTATTTACAAACAGTAATTTCTGTTCATATTTCTCCAGACTCACTAGAGAGGAACACTGAATCATCAAGTGAGAAACTGCAGGAGGTGACAATTCAGCCCCTCTAACCATCAGCAAGATGACGACTGCTCTCCCATCTCAACCACATATAACTATATAAACATATAACAATCACAGCAGGGAAACAGGCCATCCTGGCCCTCCTAGTCTGTGAGGAACCCTTAATCTCACCTAGTCCCACCTACCCGCACTCAGCCCATAACCCTCCACTCCTTTCCGGTCCATATACCTATCCAATTTTACCTTAAATGACACAACTGAACTGGCCTCTACTACTGTACTCCCAACTTCTGTACTCAATGCTTTGATTTATAAAGGCCAGCGTTCCAAAAGCCCTCTTCACCACCCTATCTACATGACACTCCACTTTCAGGGAACTATGCACAGTTATTCCTAGATCTCTCTGTTCCTCTGCATTCCTCAATGCCCTACCATTTACTCTGTATGTTCTATTTGGATTATTCCTGCCAAAATGTAGAACCTCACACTTCTCAGCATTAAACTCCATCTGCCAACGTTCAGCCCATTCTTCTAACCGGCATAAATCTCCCTGGAAGCTTTGAAAATCCACCTCATTATCCACACCTCCTACCTTAGTATCATCGGCATACTTTCTAATCCAATTTACCACCCCATCATCCAGATAATTTATGTATATTACAAACAACATTGGGCCCAAAACAGATCCCTGAGGATCACCGGCTAGTCACCGGCCTCCATCCCGATAAACAATTATCCACCACTACTCTCTGGCATCTCCCATCTAGCCACTGTTGAATCCATTTTATTACTCCAGCATTAATACCTAACGACTGAACCTTCTTAACTAACCTTCCATGTGGAACTTTGTCAAAGGCTTTGGTGAAGTCCATATAGACTACATCCACTGCCTTACCCTCGTCAACATTCCTCGTAACTTCTTCAAAAAATTCAATAAGGTTTGTCAAACATGACCTTCCACGCACAAATCCAAGCTGGCTACTTCTAATCAGATCCCGTCTATCCAGATACTTATAAATACTATCTCTAAGAATAATTTCCGTTAATTTACCCACCACAGATGTCAAACTGACAGGTCTATAATTGCTAGGCTTCCTTCTAGAACACTTTTTAAACAATGGAACCACATGAGCAATACGCCAATCCTCCGGCACAATCCCCGTTTCTAATGACATATAAAGATCTCCGTCAGAGCTCCTGCTATTTCTACACAAACTTCCCTGAAGGTCCTTGGGGAATATCCTGTCAGGACCCGGAGATTTATCCACTTTTAAATTTCTTAAAAGCGCCAGTGCCTCCACCTCTTTAATTGTCATATTTTGCCCCATCCTCGTTTCCTCGATCCCTTCGGTCTCCACACATCAGTCGGCCTCTATTTTATGTGATGACGATCAGTGATCTTCATCGTCCTCCAGGAATCAGTCTGGTGATTCTCTAAAACAAATACTCTCTGATCTCTTAGATAATCCTCCGTGGAATAAAATACCATTTCTGCAGCCTCGTGTTACCCAACCACTCAACTCCCACCCCTGTCACTATTTCTACCCCACCTCCCCCCTCAGATGTATCTACCTTTTTCTCCCCAGCCCTTCCCCATCACCACTCCTTCCATTTTTCTCTGACTATTTCGCCTCCACTCTGTCCAGAGGGACGGTCTCGTCCAGAAATGTTGACGTTCAATTTCCCTCCACAGATGCTGCCCAACCCACTGAGTTCCTGGGGAGGTTCGTTCTTTGGTCTGTATAACCCGTGTTAGTATGTGGAGCAGGATTTTTCATCATATTTCAGGTATTATATCAACAAAATTCAAATGATTACCTCAAACACGAGAAGGCTACAGATGCTGGAAATCCAAAGCAACACACACAAAATGCTGGAGAAGCTCAGCACATCAAGCAGTATCTTTGAAAAGAATAAACTATCGACAGTTTGGGCAAAGAGTCTACTTCATTACTGAGGTTGAGGAGAAGATCTCTGAATAAAAAAAAAATGATGGAGGAGTAAGAGGCGAGCGGGAAGTCAAATGATAGACAAGTCAAGAGCTGGAGAAGAAAGAATCAGAGACTTGTCAAAAGGGGAAAGGGAAGGAGGAACAGGGGGAGATAATAGGCTGGGGGAAGTTCAGCGTGGGGAATAGAGGGGTGGGGGAATTTGTTTCATGGAAGGAGAATGCAATATTCATATAATCAGTTTGGTGGGAGCTCAGATGGAATAGAAGGTGTTGCTACTCCACGCAGAGGGTATACTCATCTTGGCAGAAGATTAGGCCATTGATCGAGTTGTTGGATTGAGACGCAGGATTAAAATGTTTGGCCACTGCAAGGACCCCCTTGTAGCCGATGATACAGAGATGCTCGACAAAACGGTCTCCCATTGATGGTGGGTCTCACCAATGTAAATGAGGCCGCATCGGCAGCAGGTGACGCAATAGATGACCCCAGTAGATACACACGTGAAGTGTTCCTGGAAAGACTGTTTTGGGCTCTGAAAGGAGGTGAGGGAGGATGTGTATGGGCCGGTGTAGCAATTAGGCCGCTTGCTTGGATAAGTGGCTATAGGGAGACAAGGGAATTATGGAAGGAGTGATCCTATTGAAAGAATAGAGCCGAGTGGAGCGAGGAAGGTACAATATGTTCAGTTGTAAGATCTCCATGGCTATGATGGAGGTTGCAGAGGCTGAAGGTGAGGTAGATAAGGACAAGATAAACTCTATTATTCTCTGCTACCTGTCAATGAGGCCCGGTGTGAATCCACCTCTCTCGCTCCCCGCGAATACCATGTGACCAAAACTTGCAGATCAGCTTCAATGCGAGTATATTGTTCGAGACTTTACCAAAGTTGTTATGGACAACATCATCTTCATCTATCGCCACAGTTACCTCTTCAACAAGCTCCAGGATACATGCCAGATATGATATCCCACTGGGTGGCGTCGTCTGTGATTTCCCCATAATTAATGACAGACAGGCAAACAGACATACTTTATTGATTCCGAGGGAAATTGGGATTCTGTACAATGGAACCAATCAAGAATAGCGTCTCGGGGGATGTCTCACACCTCGAGGCATTAGCTTCACTGCAGAGTGAGGAGATTCCGAATCCAGCTTTAGAATTACTAACCTGGACTGAAGACCGTATATTGCCAGCTAAATATTTTCAGAGTCTCCATCCTAATATTAAAAACCATTCACAGACTCTGATACCGGCGATTTGTCGCAATGTTCCTACCATTTTAAATTCACAAACTGAGGTGGATCTGGAACCTAATGAGCCTCTGCCTGCGCCGGAGCTCTGGCTGGTTAACCAGGCTGTAGCTTGAGAGAGGAGACGGATACACTTCAGCATGTCTCCAGCAGATGTGCTGAGAACGTTTAATCACTATCTTACCGCCGTGAGAGATACTGCCCAACACGACTGGCTGCCACGTTTCCCTCAGGGATGCAGAATAAAACGTGAAATTATAAAATTGGGAATTCAGTACATCAGGCTACATACCTGAAAGGAGAAATGGTGGGAGACAAAATATCAGATCTGGGACTGTTCAAGCCGTTAGCAATCTGCTGAGCGTTTGCAGCATTCTCTCTTTTTTACTTTAAATTTCCGGCATCAGCAGTTTTTATATGTTTTTAACGCACAGGTGGTAGCTGTTTGCAAAATGTTTGGACACCCCAATATGTTCCAACCATTTGTGTAAATGCCACACTCATCCCTCCAATTTGTTTGTTTTCAGTACATTCTGATCCTGGTGTAATACATTCCATACATTCAATGCTCGCACTATCCTTCCCTCCCACTGTCACTCTGTTGTATTTGCTCCCGAGGACACTATCTCTACCCTGAGAGGCGGTGACCACTGAGCGATAAGATGTGTAACACCTCTTGCAGCTCTGGCGGGACGTTACTATGGAAACGGAGGAAGTGGGTCACCAAAAGTAATTGAGAAAAGAAATAACAAGCTCAATGCAAAATGTTATGAGTTTCGTTATGACAAAGAGTAAAACTGCAAGCATTTTGTAACGCTGGAAGTGATAATGTATTATCTGATTTTACCCTGACTATGCTGCCTTCAATTAGAGCTCCGGTAGTACCAGCCAACAAAAGACAGGAAAATAAAAGACAACAACAAGAACAAGACACACACACAAAAAAAAACGAATTAAACAATAACGATTCCTGGAAAATTCAAAGAAGTAAACGGTGGAAAATTTTACAATGAAGAGATCGGTCAGAAGAAAGATTGCTGATACCTAACATTGAGTTATCCTAAAATGACAAAGCTACAAAAATAGGAAATTTGACATTTGTCCTTAGCCCCCGACCAAGCTTTATCAACGCAATATGGAAAGTATCCGATCGGAATACTTCCCGCCTTCGTACGGATCCTGCTCTGCCCATCACGACATGAAACATCAGATAATTGTGGACACAGCTGAGCACAACATAGAAACAAGCTGCCCCTTCATGGGCTGTCTCCATATTTTCTGCGCCTCAGCAAAGCAGGCGACATAATTAGTTTCCCACGAACCTAGACATTCTCAACTCTCACCCACCCAACTGGTCGAAGATAAAAATAAAAACAGAAAACATACCATTAGGCTCAGGACGGCTTCCATTTTGTTGTTACATCAAATTGAGTATCTCAAATATGAAAAGACACAGCTTAACAAGATTGTCTCTTCTCCTCACTCTCTAACGCCATCAGAACTTGCACCGTATGCCTACCTGCACCGCCCTTATTCTGTAACCTTAATACCTATTTTTTTACACTCTGTTATTGCTTTACCGTTTATCAGCTCAAAATGCTGTTGTAATGTATTGCTTTCTATGGCCGGCGTGCGAGACAAGTTTTTCAATTTAACTCGGACGAGGCAATACAAAACGATTCCCAATTTCGTTGTGCAGAAATATTATACAGACAGAGCTTCTGTTCTGGAACATCTCGAGTGAGACTTCAGCAAATTGTATAAGCTTTTGAGGAACTCAGATATATGAATGCGTTTTTGCTCACATTGATATGGTTAATATCCTGAAGCATTGATATGGATCTTACTACTTTGTCTGAACTGAAGTAAGGTTAAACTGCTCATACACGTGGGGTAGTGTCTCAAAGGTGGGATTTAAGCCTTTGTCCTTCTGGGTCTGCAAGAACACAACAGATCGAATGGCCAATTATCGATCCAGGTGCAGTTTATATTCGCTACCGGGCCGGGTGATGGAGATAAAATTCCCCAGAGACACCTCCACAGATGGGAGCACTGCCGGCCCCTGCTTCATCCAGCTCCTGGGACAAGAGCAGAGGGTTGAGCGTAGGCTCATTTCAGGCGTTTGGTGTGAATGTCCAAAACGCTGATCGACCCCTGAAGGTTTTGTCCAGCAACTGGAGCCTGTTCTGGTGAGTTTACGGAACTCTATACCCTGCATCAGGCTTCCCCGCTCGGGACCGGCCTCAATACTCACCGAAAGGAGCTATTCCCGCAGACAGTAAATCTTCCACCGGCTTTCCGCCGACGATCAGCATCAACAAAGAAAGTAAAGTAAAAGCAACGACTATCTGGAGACTGCACATGCGCCACATGAGCTCCCCGTCTTCAGAGCTGTGATGGGCCAGGTGGGGCGAGGGGGCAGAAACAAACCCGCAGATGCTACAGTTCCGCAGTATAAAGGCTCACGTGACCGATAGTTTAATCTCCATGTCAATCAAACAAACTTGGTTGCCGATTTCAAACAACTGAAGGATGGCTTAACCGAACTGTACGAATTTTGGACATGAATTGAATTGACATTGTTTCTTAAAACCTTCACAAACATGATGAGTAAAAATCTTTATGTTACGTCTCCATCTGAATGTGCAATGTACAAACATAGTAATTTCAAATAATTTACATTAAATAGAACAGTCAATGTAACACAAAGTTCACTCAAGTCAGCAAACGTTCATGAGTCTAGTGGCCTGGTAGGAGAAGCTGTCCCGGTTCATGTTGGTCGTGGCTTCTATCCTATGTGGTATTGTTTCCCGGAAGGTTGCAGCTGGAATAGATTGTGGTTGGAATGACTTTGGTCCCCAAATATCCTACACGCCCTTTTTACACTCCTAACATTGTAAGTGTCATGAATTGGTGGAAGAGTTGGAAGAGGTGCTGTTGTGCCTTTTCACCACACATCTGGTGTGTACAGACCACGTGAGGTCCTCGGTGAGGTGAATGCCGGGGAAGCTGAAATTGTTCACGCTCTCAACCCCAGATCCACTGATGTAAATAGGGGTTTTCCCGTCTCCATTTCTCCTGTAATCCACAACCAAGTCCTTTACTTTTGCGACATTGAGGGAGTGATTATTTTCTTGACAACATTGTGTCAGAGAGATGACTTCTTCCCTGTAGGGCACCTCGTTATTGATTGAGATAAAGCCAATCGTGTCGTCGTCAAATTTAATGAGCAGATTAGAACTGTGGGTAGCGATACAGTCATGGGTAGACAGGGAGTAGAGGAGGGGACTCAGTACGCAGCCCGAAGGGTCTCCTGTATTGAGAGTCAGGGAGTTGGAGGTGAGGGAACACTCTCTCACAACCAGCTGACGATCTGACAGGAAGCGCAGCATCCAGCTGCACAAGGCGGGGTGAAGGCCGAGATTTCTGCGCTTCTTGTCAAGCCTGAACGGAAATATGCTGCTGAATGTTGTACTGGAGTCCCAGTACAGCAATCTCACATAAGCATTCTTCTTCTCAAGATGTGTAAGCACAGAGGAATGGAAGAGTTCAACTCTCCAATAAATAGGGTCATACATCGGGAAACATTGACTACACTTCTGCAGGTCGTAACAGGGGAATGGAGTGAAAAAACAAATCAAGCCCATAATGGGAGAACTTGACAGATCTGGATCCCACCAGCTTGTCTGAACGAACGACAGCTGAAAGATGGGTCTCGTCTGAGCACTACCGCCTCATTTTCCCCGCCCCGGTTCAGCTCAGGAGGTTCGTTATGAATGTTCCACAGCACAGACTGACGTCTGAAGACCATAAGATATAGGAACATAAGTAGTCCATTCGGCCCATCGTATCAATGTTGATTTTACCCACCAATTTTCTATGTGGGAACTTATCAAATGCTTTCTGAAAATCCTGGTATTTTACATCCACTGGATCTCCCCCGTCTAACTTCCAAGTTACATCCTCGAAAAACTCCAACAGATTAGTCAAGCATGATTTACCCTTGGTCAATCCCTGCTGGCTCGGCCCAATCCTATCATTGCTATCTAGATATGGCACTATTTCATCCTTAATAATGGTCTCTAGCATCTTTCCCACCACCAATGTCAGGCTGACAGGTCAGCTACAGATTGGCAAATATGACAGTGTGGCCATCTATGAAACTTGACTGAAGGATGGTTGCCATTGGGAGCTGAACGTCCAAGGATATACGGTGTGACAAAGATAGGTTATTAGGCAGGGGGGTGGTGTGGCTCTGTGTATAAGACATTATATTAGATGATTGGAAAGAGATAACATTGGATTGGAAGGTGTATTCTCTCTCTGGTTTAAGTTAAGAAATGGAAAGCGGCAAAGGACACTAACGAGAGTTGTATACAGGCCTCCCATCAGCAGCCAGGATCTGGATTACAAATTACAGCAGGAGATAGAAAAGGCATCTCAGAAAGACAATGTCATGATAATAGTTGGGAGTTTTAACATGACAGTGGATTGGGAAATCAAGGTATGCAATGGACCACAAGAGAGATAATTTGTAGAATGTCTACACGAGACCCAGCAAAAGATCTTACATATGTAAAAAACTACGTCATTGTAATTTGCAGAAATTATTACACAGTCTCAATAATATAATTCCAAAACGTATAAGAAAACTTGGCACATTTGAAGAACGACACAGAGTAACCCAATTGTCAGTATTAACGGCGGTGCCGTGACCCCAAAATAGAGAAGCTAATTGATAGGAAATCAAAACGAGGTACTGAAATTAGAACACAGAAATGGCAGAAGAGACTCAGGAACAATAATGAAACGTTAAGAAAAGTAGTCCGCCTAATGCAGTATAAATTCACAACACAATCAAGAATCTTTTGGAAAAAGCTAGAGAGATATTAAGCAAGTATAACGTCCATAGAAAATTAGCTTAAGAAAAGCATTTTGGAAATTGTAATGCTTTAAAAAGGGAGCATGGTGCATACATAGCCAGACTAAATGAAACATGAAATGCTCCAGACAAAGAAAACAGAGTTATCAGTTAAAAAGCAATGACAAAAAATTATGGAAGATATTGAAACTAAATTCAATGCACCAAAACAATACGATTCTTAGCATAGAAACTGAACAAACACAGAGATAACAAACATTTCGTCTAAAATCGGATCAAACAGGCTTAGGCAAAATCAAGAAGTGAGCTGGATTAGGGAGGGACAGAACGTAGACAGAGCAATGAAGAAAGACGCATATCTGGTTATAATGGAAATGTTGAAAGAAGTTACAAAAAATACAAAGAAAAGTATTGGACATAATATTCATAAATATTGCAGAGAAGTGTACTTGCTTTCATTTGTACCTATTGACGCATGTCAACTATTTTCTTAAGTATTCTGAAAAGGTGTTTAAATTTCAACAAATGGTAAGTAATATTTATTAACCAAAGGGGAAGTACAGATGTTGCATCAAAATAAGGTCATATAACTTGTTTACAAACGACTGAATATATAAAATTGTAACATCAAATGTTGAGCAAATAAAGAACAACTGATAATAGATTCTGTCATTGTAAGTTAAGCCTGGTGGTGATGCAGAAATGTTCCATGTTTCTACATTCACTTCCAAGAAGATTTTGACTCTGTCCCACACTGACGGTTAACAGAAGTTCGTAATATATATAAACTATATCCAATATTTATAAAATTCCTTCAACATCTGTTGAAGTATTGATGTATATAGTCTCTGTAAATACAAACGAAAAAATATATATAGCTATCAGAATGAACCGAGACTATTTTCCAGGAGGTTTCCCTCAGTCCACTGTGGCCTAGCTTTAGACCTGCTTCCAGCAATTCAGAAATAAGCGTGCTCGGGACATTTTTTCCCATACCTCAGGGTTTTTCAGCTTGAGCTAAGAAAACAATAAAATAAAATTAATAATAATAGATTTCTGCACCGATTTGCACGTCGAACAGATATTCTGCCAGGAAAAGGTTTTGGCTTTTCAATTTTGATGGGGTGCAGTGAATACCCCTGCGCTAAGGAGAATGGTGGAGGGAATGCAAATAGACGGAGAATGGAGACAGAGTGAAAGAGGGAGAGAACGCCCGAGCGATGTTGAATTTTCCTTTTTAACAATTAGCATTTTTCTTTTACGGTAGATAATGTTTTTTATCCTGTGCCTTTGATTTTGCATGGTCGGTAGGTGGAGGGAGTCGATGTGGTTTGCTGCAACAACTGGTCTAGGCGGCGGTCAATGCTTTGCTGCTGCTTGTGCGTGTGCGGGGCGAATAGCGGGATGCTTTCGGGTTCCAAATGTTATACTGTCTGTCGTCATTTGACGTAGGCTTCTGTTTCCCTGGATGTCTGAAGAACAAGAATTTGATGTTGTACATTGTATAGAATCTTTCATACTTAAATGGGAAACAATTGAAATGCTGACTGTTAAATTTTGTTGTTCTCCAAAAACTAATTTAATACACACGTCTACCTAGTATCTTCTTAACTCTGACTTCAGTTTCTGACTATGATGCATGGTGCACCCGGTGCAAGATTTGCCTTCGGATTCACTTCCCTTCGACTGTGCTCATTGAAACGCTTTTCCTCATTCATGGAACGAAGTACAATCACTCGATACAGACTCGATACAGATTATGCAATAGACCAGGAAGACGTTAATCACCTTGTTTAGTTGCGACTCTTTTTTTTTTCTCTCAGTAACAATCGGGATTCCTGATAGAATGGTGCAAGTTATAACAACGGGCAAGAAATGAAACCGAACACTTCCGAAGACACGGCGACGTGGATTGAAATACATTTTTCTTGGTCAATGTTAGAATAATCCTTCAAGTAGACATTATCAAGTGTTTGGCTCTTCTCTGTATTTAGTGTAGGTAAAAGATTACATACTGATCAGGAAGTGATGAGCGTGAGCATGTTTCCGATATGTTCACTGAGACCTGTACAACGGGGGATGTCGCGACCTGAATACACGGCAAAAAGGGGATAAAATGATTCCCAGATGCTGTCAAACTCAGTAATATGAAGTTGCCCGATAATGTGAACAGCAATATTATGGATTGTCTTCTGCTTATAATGTCCAGGTTACGGGAATTCACAATCCTGTAATTCCGGATTTATTTATTTTTTTTTTTGCTATTTTCTGAGCACAAACAGATGCCAAAACTTTATCCTATGTACAAAAATATTAAACCAAATACAAAAAAATGACCAAAGATAACTTTTAGTCGTGTGAACGCGGAAAATTCTGCAAAACACATGACATCCAGATTAAATTCAAAATCCCATTTGAAATGGTCAGAGATTGAAATACAAGCAGATAAAGGACCGTCTTCAAGGAAATCAGCATCTGTCTTTCTGCTGCAGGGATTGTCACAGTTCTTGCTGCTGGTAAGTAAATGATTCATGAGCTTTTCGTAATCGGTGTCTTCTGTCTCGCTTGCAAAACCCGTGACTTCCTCCTTCATAGCAGCATTTTTGATGAACCGTTCATCATTGAGTTCTACCGGACCATTCCGGATTGGCTAAGGCCGTCGGGGAAAGGCCATGGAGGGCAATGGTGCTGGTACTTCTATCAGGCCTGCACACGCTGATATATCCTTGTCTCCACCTCATCTGCCACGCGTTCCATGCTCATTATTTGCCGTCTACTTAAACCCTGTTCTCAACCACCAACCTTGTTCAGTCATCGAACCAGTCGGCCTCAACCAGTATTTTTCGGATTTCACTCGACCTGCATAATGTTTACCTGGTTGCAAGTTGCGTTTATTCTCCCTTGCCCCTTGCTTTGAGGATTCTGGTGTTACTCAGTTTTATTATTTTCCGATCTGTTATGGAGGTTTTACTTCCCCGATGAATCCGCTCTGCTGCTCTGATTTTGGTTCAGGCCTCCTCTGCATTTCCTGACACCATGCGTTCTAAATAGAGAAGACATCTCGCCGGTGATATTACAGTCACCCTTGAAATGACGTTCATTATATTCCAGGAAATGGCATGAAATGTTTTCCCTTGATTTGAACAGTAATTGAGCAAAATCTGTGAGGATATATGTTCTTGTTATTAGATATTTCTGAATTACACACAAAATGTATCAGAACATGGAAGAAAGCGTGTCATGGCAGGTAAGATCACATTTAACATAGAAGGAAGAAGGCAATATGTCGTTTTTATTCGATTACGAGTTTCAAATTAAATAGGAAATCTGTCAAAAATCTGATTTTTATATTGTTCGTCTATTGTGTCTAAAGGTTGGTACAAAAACTGGTGGCAAGAAGCCAACGTGGCGTCGACATAAATGTGCTTTGGATTGTTTAGCATTTCTTACGTGGTTTCCCTCCAGTATTCAATGGGCCAGACCACTGAAGGGCCGATAGGTATTCTTTACAATTAACTTTCCTTGATTTACCTCAAGCAGTTGATCAGTAGATTGCATATCAAATTAAATATGAACTTTTACGGACGTCAAAACCTCCACGGTGCGTTATTCCTTTGAAAAGTCATACAGTTGTTGAATCAGAAAGGAAAAAAAATAATAATTTTAAAGAATTTTCTTTGTACCAGAACCCGTATGTGATCCCACACCGCAGTAGCAAAAAAAAAAAAAAAAACAGAAGAGTGGCACACGATACCACTCCCTTGGATGCATGAAATAGGGTCAGAGGATGTATTTATCCAGATGCATCAGTCCAGTACTTCCAACTGACGGTGTATATATTGATGAGCAAAATAAACTCATTTGTGAGCGTTGTGACTTTGCATAATTTGTCCTCCATGAAAGAACACAGAAAACCAACTGCCACAAGTGACTAAAATCGGAGACGAAGCACAACTCAAGCACAGAAACGCAGAAGCTATTAATGTTCCATTTGTGAAAGTAAATAGTCTATGCAAACGGATGTAGAAACGGCGACCCAAGCCTTACTTATTATCTAAGCTATCTTCATTTGCTCCCTTTTAAAACTTATCCCGTTAAAGCGTTCCTATCCATGGTCTGTACATTTACATTTTGAATGTTCTGAAAGTGTGTACCTCAAACCCATCCTCGGGCAGCTCGTCCCATACACTTACTCACGTCACCGGTCAAAAGTGGTCCCTCCACTTCTTACTAATGCTCTCCGTCACCTGAAATCAAAGTCAATTAATAACTGATTGTCACTGCAGAGACAACAATATGATTAGTTTACAACGCTAGAATTCCTTACACAGCCGCCAGCGCCTTCTGCGGTTTCTGCAGGTATCCCGTCACTCCCTTGTCCACTATCACTCCCTACTAATCTCCTTTCTGGCATTAATATATCTGCAAACATTACAAGACAACTGGTATGTCTGCAGAGGCAACAGTATGATTCGTCTTACAAGGATAGAATTCCCTACACAGCCGCCAGCGCCTTCTGTGGTTTCTGCAGGTATCCCGTCACTCCCTTGTCCACTATCCCTCCCTACTAATCTCCTTTCTGGCATTATTATAACAGCAAACATTATTATAACAGCAACACGTCCTCCCTCATTCCACATTATTGAGACCCAATAGATTCCGGTGCCGTGTTGTCGAACACTATCGCTTCGCCTCCTAATATATTCTACTTTTTGACCAAAAATGACACGGAACAAGAGTATGATGGAATATTCCACAGTTAAATCTGTAGCAAGTCAATAGGAAGGTTGATGTCATTCAGCAAAGGAGCCCGCTCACATTTCATTCTGCTAAGTGTACGTGTACAGTGCTCGTCCACGCAGCACCTCCAGCGGCTGCCCCAATGACGTCAGTTGCAGGGGAACTCGCCACCTCAGAGTCCTCGCGTGAGTCAGAAACCTGCTTTGCCGAGAAATACATCCACGTCTATCAAGGTTCTTCTCCAGCTCTTCCCATTCACCACTTGAAAGGCTGCAATCCTGTAAAAGAGAAGTTAATCATAGCCATCAGAGTAGCAATAGGAGACAGATAATAAATGACGCCTTGTTAATAGCACAAATATTGCAGAAGTCAACAAGACTAGTACGAGTGTTGATGTATTGACCAATTAACCAGATGTATTGATTAATGGTGCAGTGCACAATGAAATGGCGGAGTAAGAATTGAAATAAATTGCTGTCGCAGCAAATGTCAATGCGTTTGCGAGTTATCGACAGAAAGCAATTTATAAGAAAAGATGAATCGCACGTTGAGACCAGTGCAGTCAGCCTCACAAGTCGCACTTGTTCCGTTAACAAGGATAAGTGCCAGGAGGGAGATCGGTGGGAAGGGATGGGGGTGGGGGGGAAGAGTAGACAAGGGAGGCGCGTAGGGAGCGATCCCTGCGAAAAGCAGAAAGAGCGGAGGAGGGAAAATGTGTTTGGTAGTGGGATCCCGTTGGAGGTGGCGGAAGTTACGGAGAATTATACGTTGGACCTGCAGTCTGGTGGGGTGGTAGGTAAAGACAAGGGGAACCCTATCCCGAGTGTGGTTGCGGGTGGATAAGGTGTGGGCAATTGTGCGGGAAGTTGGAGAGATGCGTTTGAGAGCAGAGTTGATAGTGGACGAAGGGAAGCCCCTTTCTTTAAAAAAGGAAGACATCTCATTTGTCCAGGAATGAAAAGCCTCATCCTGAGAGTACAAGTGCTACACCAGCCCTTACACTTCCTCCCTCACCACCATTCAGGGCCCCAGACAGTCCTTCCAGTTGAGGCGACACTTCACCTGTGAGTCGGCTGGTGTAGTATACTGCATCCGGTGCTCCTGGTGTGGCCGTTTATATATTGGTGAGACCTGACGCAGACTAGGAGACCGTTTCATTGAACACTTACGCTCGTGCCGCCAGAAAAAGCAGGATCTCCCAGTAGCCACACATTTTAATTCCAATTCCCATTCCCATTCTGATATGTATTTACATGGCCTCCTCTATTGTCAAAATGAATCCAAACTCATGTTGGAGGAACAACAAAGTATATACCGGCTGGGGAGCCTCCAACCTGATGGCATGAACATTGACTTCTCTAACTTCCGTTAATGCCCCTTCTCCTGTTCTTACGCCATCCCTGACATATTTAGTTGTTTGCCTGTTCTCCATTTCCCTCTGGTGTCCCCCCCCCCTCTCTTCTTTCTCCTGAGGCCTCCCGTCCCATCATCCTTTCCTTTCTTCAGCTCTGTATCACTCTCGCCAATCACCTTTTCAGCTCTTGGCTTCATCCCACCCCCCTCCAGTCTTCTCCTATCATTTCACATTTCCCCCTCCGCCCACTACTTTCAAATATCTTACTATCTTTCCTTTCGGTTAATCCTGACGAAGGGTGTTCGGCCCAAAACGTCGACAGCACTTCTCCCTGTAGATGCTGCCTGTGTTGCACAAGCATTTTGTGTGTTTTGTTGTTTGAAATTCCAGCATCTGCAGATTTCCTCGTGTTAAGTCATATTTAAAGCGTGTTATCCGCGCTGAGTTATTCTCAAAGAAGTCGAGGGCCACGGACCAGTGTGAGTTCCATACTTGATACAGAGTCAGCACACAGTGATGATACCAGTTGCACCGATCGCTCATCGATACCAGTCCCACCAGAGGTACAAACGTGAGATTCTCTCCAGGCCACTGAGGGTTGCGCATCGATACAAGTTACACACTGGTTGCAGAGTGGTGAGACTTTCTATTTTCCAATAAGCTGAGGGCCGCTCATCGGTACTTGTTCCACTAGTAGGCACAGAGTAGTTTGTACTTTCTACAAAAGCAGAAGGAAATGAGATTGAAAGGTGAATTGAAAACATCCTCTGTTCTGCAAATGATTAGATTGCTGAGAAAAATGAGAAGACACTGAAAGGGGAAATGGGACAGAGATAGTCATGACGTCACAGATTATCACTACAGAGTAATAGGGACTTCCGCTCATCTAGGTCATCCCTCTGTGAGCCTCCGCTTTGCTCCTTATATCTGCATCCTCCGTCCCACTCTCATCCACGTACATACACAACTTTCACTGAAATGATCCAATTGAAACCGCATCAACTAGTTACGCTGCAGTCCCTTCCACCGTCGCTCGAAACTCTGAAGGAATATCGTCTCCTAGATACACTACTTGCATATCTGAACTTTCTCTCCAAGCATATGAACTCTAGTTGTAGATTCACTCTAACGACCGAATATTACACATAGAACTCTACTCCATATTGCAGTGCTTTCGGTCCACAATGCTGTGCCCAATATGTAGCAACTCTAGATCCCGAGAGCCTAGCCCTGTACTTTCATAACCTCTATGTACCTATCTAAAAGACTTAAAATACCCTATTGATTCCGCTTCCACCATCGCCGCAGGCACTGCATTCCATGCACACACCAGTCTCTGTGTGAAAAACTTGGCCCTGGCATCCCTTCTGTACATATTCCCAAGCAGTTGAAAACTATACCCTGTTGTGTTAGCCATTTCGGCACAGGGGAAAAACTTAGACAATCCACGCGATCAATCACTCCCTTCATCTCCTACATCTCTGTCAGGTCACCTCTCATCACCTGTCACTACAAGGAGAAAAGTCCCTGTTCTCTAAAGGTCCCTCATCCATTCCAGGCAGCACCCTTGTAAATCTCCTCTGCACAGCCTCTCTAGTATCCACGCACCCTCTCTAAAGTTTCTGCTGTATAGATACCGAATGGGGAAAATCTACGTGCATTCACCCTTTTCATTTGCAGAACTCTTCCTTTCAAGTTATCGCTGGGCATTTTGTAGCTTATTGATATTTCAAAATTGTAAGTAGTTGGCCAGAACAGCCCACGATATTCTATCTACAACCTCACCAACATGGTGTGCAGCTTCAACATAACGGCCCCACTCGTGTACTCGGTGATCTGATTGTGAAGGCGACTGTGATTAGAGATGAATACGAGCCGATCTGCCGTGACGCCGATTTCCTGTAATTGTCGATCTGCATCGTCAGGTCTCTTTTTAAGTACTGTACACTAAAGTCCACATATTTAATATGTGCGACGAAACCTGTTGTCTCTTTCCTCATACCGCAAACCATCTTGCATTTGTCTGTATTAAATACCATCTGCTGTTTTTCAGCCCGTTTCCTAGCCAATCAATATCATGCGACAAGCCTGGATAGAGTTCTTGTCTGGAACCAAGCCTCCAACTTAGGTGTCGCCCGCAATCGTTCAGATCCAGTTTTCTACATCGACATTGAAATTATTAACATGCATGATGGAAAAAAAAATTATGGTCCTAACACCAATCCCTCCACTAATCTTGTCAGAGTCAAAGAATCAAACATCCACTCTCTGCTAATCGAGATAAAAACGTTCGTCAACCAGTCCACAAGCCGCATCTAAATTTGTTTGGGCACGTAACTTTTGTTTCTTATCAAATGTCCCTGGAATATTACTCTCTATCTTTTTTATATGCTCAGAGGAACATACGTACCACTTGTTTTATTGTGATAAAATAATAAGCTGTTACTTTCATCAGCTGTTACTGAGACGTTCGTCATTCAAATTACTCGAAATGACTAAAACAAACGACAGAAAACAATGATCCTACCTTCCCCTTCAATAAATTGGACCGTATTTCACCTGCCGAACTGATGTCTCACCCTCAACGCTAGAAGTGAATGCGCTCCGTTGAATGGGAGAATATAAGTCTGTTTGAATCTGATTGTCCATGTTGATTGTCCAGGATGATTGTCTACGTTAGACAGAAAATGAGATCACGTGATCAGAAAATGTCCCAGTTCAGCAGCTGACGTCAGTTGTCTTAGAAAGTACATTGGTAACGTTCGTATTACTTTTTGTATAAAAGTTAATAACTTGTAACATCCCTTGGGGATACGAATTCACAGCAAGGTTACAGAGTGTGAAAAACAATTTAGTGCAACTGTATGTGTAGCTGAATGTCCCTCATGAGGCTGATGTCATAACCACACTAATTGCCTGAGTGGAATTACTCTGAATTGTATATAACTCTGTAAAACCTGCCCCCAGTCTATATGGGCAGTGGGAAAGTTCCGTGCCACTGAACGCTGCATCTGTCGGAATAATATCCAACAATTTACTACATCTCGGGTGTTTTCTATCCTGCACTTGCAGCGATCGGTATCCCTGGCAAGACACTTAGCTGGTCACACTATGTATGGTGCCGTCGTCTCCTAGCATTTGTTCCGCTGCACGGTTTGGACTTTTACTGAGTACAAACGCTACTGTCGTCTGAAATGTGTTTCTAGAATTGAGGATTCATACATCTGATAATTTTGTTATTCAGTTTCCGTATTTTTCCATGTGATGCATTTTTCTTTCTTTTGTCAATTCCATTGGTACCGAAATTGCCATAGTTTCATAGTTTCACCTTACACGGTTCTCTGATGTCCGTCGCTTTTCCAGATCGGAAGTTCTTTCCCTTATTGTTCTCCGGGGGAATGCACCGACGGAGTCCCCACACATTGAATTTATGTTTTTCACTTCCAAAAATTATATACCCTGCAATCAGGCATTTGGAGCTAACGATAAGTCTGTGTTGTATCTTACTCTCCAAATTTCCTGTAGTTAACTTAACGGCGATTGTGATCCTATCTCGGGGAAAATGCGGACTCTCCAAATGCATCACCCGTTACCTGGTTGGAATGGCCACAACTGATTTGATGTTGGTCATCGTTGTTGCTTTGGTGGAACAGACCGACCATATCTACATTTATTCCAGATCCCTGCTCATTACTCCTGTATGCGCAGTGACAAGTGTATTTAAGATTGTGACGAGGGACTGTTCTGTTTGGTTTCGGTCAGTTTTACCTTTGATCGTTTCATCGCAATATGTTGTCGGAAGCTGCAGGAACGATACTGCACTGAGAGAACAGCTACAGTGGTTATGATGACTGCAGGTATAGTGAAGTGCGGAAGAAATGTCCCGTTTTACTTTGCCATTGAACCTTACATCATTATTGACAACACACCGTGGCGTTGTGTCTTCACTCCTGAATACTCTACTTTACCTGTGTGGAAAGGAATCGAATTACTTTATACAATTTTAACACCGTTGCAACCAATCGGATTAATTCTTGTCTTCAATGGGATAACAGTGAGACATATTATTGCGGCAAATAGAGTCCGCAGAGGACTTCGGAAGAGCAGCGATAATCTGAAAGATACCGAGATGGAAAACCGTAGAAAATCGATGAATTTATTGTTTGTAATTTCAGCTAATTTCTTATTATTTTGGATACCCTATGTCTCTTATTCGATGAACTGGCAAAACGTAAATTATTTTTATGAGGACAGATATTTCAGTTACTCGCGATACATCCTACAACAATTTGGGCTCATGCTCCAAGTTCTGAGTATGTGCACCAATACTTGTATCTATACACAGACACAGAGGAAATTCAGAGAAGAGCTGAAGAATGGACTGAAGTATGTGTTCACACTGAATGGTCATCTATGTAGATAACGACCATGTCCAATTGCAATTCGGAGGAGTTTTCGAATAAAATAGATTAAAATATAAGTAGATTGATCATAAATTCTAACAATCATTTGCCTGATAATCCAGAAATTGAAAAGTCCACGAAAGATTGCATACCTCCTGCATTTGCGTTAGGAAACTGGACAAGTGTAAATTGCGCGTGTATGATTGTTACATATGTTGTGGTGCACTCCAATCTATCACGGGTAAATTCGGGTAAAGAGTGAAATGGGAGTGCCATTGAAACACAGAGGGTGTATGATAGTGACGCAGTTGCAGAAAGAGAAGAAACTGTGTGAAATTGTATATTGATAGACTGTAACTTGATCCGGAGTATTCTGCAGAGAACCCATGCCCTACCATCCTATCCAGAAAAAAAAAACGAGGAATTATTCGGAAGATGGATTATAAACGGTGACATATTAAGACGGCTGCTGTCATAGACATCTTGATCTCCCTAATAGTTTGGCACTTTCACAGTGTGGAATACGACAGATATGACATAATTTCTCAGTTGCGTCTCGGAAGGAGTCATTGGACAATTAGAGGGCAGGCGAAATAGAGAACTGTCCATCCACGATCACGTACCAGAAAATGAAACAGGTCAGGTGACAGGTCTCATCGCGGGTCAACTATTGGACATTTACTATAACCTTACACTGAATAGGAGCTGATAGTATGGAATGTATTTAATTGATGCTACTAGGTAGGAACTTGGCAGCCCAACTTGGGAAATAGACAACTGTAGATAACGTCCAGGACCAATTGCAATTATGCAGAGATTTCGAATAAAGCAATTTTAAAAATGAATAAGTTTGGCAAATAAAGTTTGGCTCAAACAATCCTGTGCCTGAGGATCTTGAAATGAATTAATTCCAAACTATCGCAGAGACTTGACAATCATCCGGGAGCCGGTACCTCTGCATAAAATCCAGGACCAACAGGCTTCGAGACAACTTCAATCACCGGGCCATCATACTGATTAACTCATGCTGATTTCAGTATATTTCTATGTTACAATTATTGTTTTATTTATTATAAATGACGATGACTGCACATTGCACCTTGACATGATGACACAACGTAAACATGGGGACGAAACGCAACATCTACTTCCTGTAGAAGTAGTAGCGGCCAGTTGAGTTGCGTCATTTAAGGTAAAATTGGGTAGGTATATGGACAGGAAAGGAGTGGAGGGTTATGGGCTGAGTGCGGGTAGGTGGGACCAGGTGAGATTAAGAGTTCGGCACCGTCTAGGAGGGCCGAGATGGCCTGTTTCCGTGCTGTGATTCTTCTATGGTTATATGGTTATTTCAGACATAGATTATCTGCGTTAGAGTAGGGGAGATTCAAACGAGAGAACATGATTTGAGAGTTAGGGGGCAGAAGTTTAAGGTAAACACGAGGGGGTATTTCTTTACTTTGTGGAATGAGCTTCCTGTAGAAGTAGTAGAGCCAATTCAGTTGTGTCATTTAATGTAAAATTGGATAGGTATATGGACAGGAAAGGAGTGGAGGGTTAAGGGCTGAGTGCGGTTAGGTGGGACTAGGTGAGATTAAGAGTTCGGCACGGACTAGGAGGGCTGTGATTGTTATATGGTTATATGGTAAAGATTGTTATACCTCATGTATGTGAAGGATGTTAGAAATAAATTCATTTCAATCACAAAGGAAGGAATGACTTCCGGAATTTTCGGGGCTCAGAAGTTTAAAATGATCATTTTCAGGTGAAACAGATTAAAATAAGTCTCTTTGAAACAGAGGGAGAATGTGATAGTATTACATCTGTGGAAAGAAAGGACACTGGTGGGATTGTAAGTTAATAGACTTTGAGTGGAACTCAGAAGTAGGAGGCGAACAAACACTCGTTTAAAAGTTTTCTGTACAGATCACCAAAACGAAAACAACAGACACCGTGACAGATCGGGTCTGTTTCAAAAACGCAATTTCAAATGCGTTGTTGTTACAGGAAACATAAACTTCACTAATATTCATTGGCACTTTCTCAGTTTGAAACGTTTAGATTTGACAGAATTTCTCAGTTGTGTCAGAGTTTGAACCAGATGATTGATATATATCAGTGAGGTGGTGGGTTATAGGCTGGACAGAGATTGAACCACATGGGCGAAGGGGGATGAAGGACGATCCCCGAAGGTCCTCTAACAATACCTAGATCCTGAAATAATAGTAAACACTAGTAGATAACAGATTCCAATATAACAAAGCCAGAATAAAAAATAAGAACTTGGATATATGCACTCTTCTAATCAACACGCTTTTTCAATGCACCGCCGAAATAATCCCATCTTCATACTTCGCATCTTTATAAGGTTATTACTCTTCCTTTAACTGAATGAAATAGCGGAGAACTGTGGGCACAGCTGTGTACATCCCAGAAACTACAAGCCAGCCCCCACCCATCCATGCACTCTGTCTAAACTTTCCCATTGCCACTTTTTTATGTAAAGACAATCACTGATCTGGTCTATTGCTGGCAGCTCCCTCCACTTCCTTGATCTTTCTGTCTCCATCTCTGGAGAGAGCCTGTCTACCGATATCTACTATAAGCCTACAGACTCTCACAGCAACCTGGACTATTGCTCGTACTAACCGGTCTCTTGCAAAAATGTTATCCCCTTCTCACAATTTCTCCGTCTCCGCTACACCTGCTCTCAGGATGAGGTTTTTCATTCCAGGACGAAGGAGATGTCCTACGTTTATATAGAAAGCTTCAGTTCCTCCACCATCAACTCAGCTTTCAAACGCATCTCTGCCATTTCTCGCATATTGCCCTCACCCCATCCGCCCAGCACCCCACTCGGAATAAGTTCCCGCTTGTCCTCACCTACCACTCCACCAGCCTCCGGACTTGCGAGTCGGCCGGTCTGGTATATTGCGTCCGCTGCTCCCGATGCGGCCTTTTATATATTAGTGAGACCCGACGCAGACTGGGACAGCATTTCGCTGAACACCTACGCTCGGTCCGTCAGAAAAAGCAGGATCTCCCAATGGACACACATTATAATTCCACATCCCATTCCCATTCAGATAGTCTATCCACGGCCTCCTCGACTTTCAAGATGAAGCCATACTCAGGTTGGAGGACAACACCGTATATACCGGCTGGTTAGCCTCCGAAGTGATGACATAAACATTGACCTCTCTAAATTCCGTTAAAGCTCCTGCTCCCCTTCTTACCCCATCCCTGATATATTTATTTATTTTCCCACTCCTTTTTTTTTCTTTCTCTATCTTCCCGCCATTCTGCCCGGTCGCCCTCTGTCCCTGGTGCTCCCCTCCCCCTTTCTTTCTCCCTAGGCCTCCCGTCCCATGATCCGTTCCCTTCTCTAGCTCTGTATCCCTTTTGCCAATCACCTTTCTGGCTCTGAGCTTCACCCCAACCCCTCCGGTCTTCTCCGATCATTTCGCATTTCCGCTCCCCTTCCTACTATTTCTCACTATCTTTCCTTTAAGTTAGTCCTGACGAAGGGTCTCGGCCCGCAACGTCTACAGCGCTTCTCCCTGTAGACGTTGTCTGGCTTGCTGTATTCCACCAGCATTTTGTGTGTGTTTACTGATCTTCATCATCCTCCAGGAACCAGTCTTGTGAATCTCTAAAACAAATGCTCTCTAACCTCTTTGTTAATCCTTCATGGAATTAAATTCCATTTCTACAGCAACACGGCCCCAACCACTCACCAACACCCTCTGTCACTATTTCCCGGAAGGTCGCAGCCCGAAATGTTGACGGTTCATTTCCCTACACAGATGCTGTCTGACCTACTGAGATCCTCTGGCAATTTGTCCTTCGGTCTATATAACCCGTGTTAGTCTAGGAATCAGGAGCTTACTCCACATTCAAGATACAACCTCAACAAGGCATAAGTAATTATTATGGTAAATACCTCAGTTAACGAAGAGAAAGCTTGCTAATGCTGGAAATACCAAAGCAACAAACAGAAAATGCTGCAGGAAATTAGCACATCAGGCTGCATCTACGGAAAAGAGTAAACAGGCGACATTTTGGACAAAAAGTCTTCTTTACGGAGGAGGGAGGGGGAAGATATGTGAATAAAAAGTTCGGGGAGGAGAAAGAGACGAGCTGGAAGGTGATAGGTGACGTCATGTGTACGACAGGTCAAGGGCTGAAGAATAAAAAAAATCAGAGAGCTGTCAATAGGAGAAAGGGAAGAAGGGGACACAGGGGCTTTTGAGGAGAAATGAAAGTTCAGACTGGGGAGTTGAGAAGTTTGTGGGGGTGGTGTATTTATTTACCAGAAGGAGAATTCAATATTCATACAATCAGGTTGGATGCATCCTGATGTACTGAATTCCACGAATTTTCTATTTTATAATGTTACATTTTGTTTCTGCTACCCTGAGGGAAACATGCAGCCCTTCGCAGCAATAAGATTGTGATCAAATGAGCTCAGTTGAGCTTCTAGAGACAAACAGAAGTGCATCCGTATCCTCTCTCAAGCTATAGCCTGGTTAATCAACCTGAGCCCCGGCTGCAGCATAGGGTCATTAGTTTCCAGTTCCACCTTAGTTTGTAAATCAAATGTGGCAGGAACACAACGACAAATCGCCGTTCAAAGCGTTTGTGTGTTGGTTATAATATAAGGATGGAGTCCTTCAGAATATCCAACAGGCATTGTGCGTCCAGGTTGATAACTCGACAAGTGGGATCGAAAACTCCTCATCTGCAGTGAGGCTGAAGTCTCAGGTGGTTGGCGACTACACCCACCAGAGGGACATCATACCTCTCAAGTTCTCTTAAGATGATTGAAGAGATAACTATGGAGATAGGTGAAGATACGAAGTGATATTCTGTATAAGGACTTTGGTAAAGCTCCAAGATCCCACATGGCAGCTGATCTGGATGTTTTGGACACGTGAGATTCACGAGGAGCTTGCAATGTGGATTCACACCGGCCAATGACCGGAAGCAGAGAATAATAGAGATCCTCTTGTCCTTATCTACCTCCCCTTCAGCCTCTGCGACTCCCACCGTATCCAAAGAGGTCTTGCAACAAAACATATCTTTAACTTTCTCGTTCCCACTCCGCCCTCTTCTTTTAACAGGGATCACTCCGTCATCAATGACCTTGTCCTTTCATCCCTCCTCATTAACCTCCCTGAAGTCACTTGTCCTTCAAGTAGCCTAAGGGCTACACCTTCCTGTCCACCTCCTCCCTCACCTGTATACGGAGCCCGAAACGGTCGTTCAAGGTGCGGCAACACTTCACCTACGGATCTGATGGGGTCAGTTATTGTATCCAGTGCTGATTTCTCATGTACATTGGAGAGACCCTCATACCGTTTTGTTGAGCATCTTTTTTATCATTTGGCACAAAAGGGACTTCGCAGTAGCCAAACATTTTAATTCTGATTCCCATTTCGACGTCTCGATCAATGGATTCCTATCGTGCCAAGATGAGACCGCCCTCTGGGTGGAAGAGCAGCACGTTGTATTCCATCTGTTTACCCTCCAAACTGATTGTATTAATATTAAATTCTCCTTCCAGTAAATAAATACCCCACCCTCACAAACTTCTCAATTCCGCAGTCTGAACTTTCATTTCTCCTCAACAGCCTATTACTTCCCCCTGTGTCCCCGTCTTCCCGTTCTCCTATTGACTGTTCTCCGATTTTTCCTTCTTCAGCCCTTGACCTGTCCTACACATGACTTCTCCTATCACCTTCCAGCTCGTCTCTTTCTCCTCCCCGACATTTTTATTCACATGTCTTCCGCCTCCCTCCTCCATAGTGAAGAAGACTTTTTGTACAAAACGTCGCTTGGTTACTCTTTTCCGTAGATACAGCCTGATGTGCTGATTTCCTCTAGCATTTTGTTTTTGTTGCTTTGGATTTCCAGCATTTGCAAACTTCCTCGTCTTTAAGTGAGATATTTACCATAATAAATTCCTGTGACTTGTTGAGATTGTATCTTGAATGTGGTGTAAACTCCTGATCCCAAGAGTAAAACAGGTTATTAGACAAAAGAATAAATTGCCAGAGGAACTCAGTACGTCGGGCAGCATCTGTGGATGGAAATGAACCGTCAACACTTCGGGCTGAGACCTTCCGGGAAATAGTCAGAGAAAAGATTTGAGGGGTGGGACGGGACAAGAGCTGGAAAGTGAGTGGTGGGAAGTTGGAAATAGTGACAGAAGGTGGTGGTGAGTGCTTGAGGCAACACGTGGCTGCAGAAATGGAATTTAATACCATGAATGATTAACAAAGAGTTTAGAGAGTATTTGTTTTAGAGATTCACAAGACTGATTCCTGGAGGACGATGAAGATCAGTTAACACACACCGAATGCTGGTGGAACATAGCAGGCCAGGCAACATCTATAGGGAGAAGTTTCAGAAATGGAACTGTGCAATTTACTGCCGGTATGCTGGGCGTTTCCACTATTCACTTCTCTTTTACTTTAATTTTCCGGGCAAAAACACTTTTTGTTTATTTTTATTGCACAGATAGAAGCTGATTTCAAAATGTTTCGGGTAGCCCAAAATGTCACGCCCACCCCTCCAATTGATTAGTTCTCAGTTTATTCTGATCCCGGTGTAATACATCCGGTACAGTCAGTGCTCACGGCATCCTTCCCTCGCACTGTCATTCTGTTACATTTGCTCCTGAGACTACTGTCTCTACCCTGAGAGGCGTTAAACACAGAGCGATAAAATGTGCAACACCTCATGCAGCTCTGGCGGGCCGTTACCATGGCAAGAGAGGAAGTGGGTCACCAAAAGTAACTGAGGCAGTAAATAACAAACTCAATTAAAAAATACTATGAGTTTCATTACGACAACGATCAACAATGCAGCAATTTTGCAACGGTGAAACGAAGATTGTAATGCCTCCTTTTACTCTGCCTCGTGCTTTAGACCGCTGGTCGTCCTAGCTAACAAAAGAAAAACAAAACAACAAGACACACAAAGGTAGAAAACAAATAATACAACAACAGTTACTAGATAGTTCAATGAAGGAAACGGTGAAGAGTTCACTTTACAATGAAGACGTAGGTCATGAGACAGTTTGCTGATATTTATGACAAAGCTAGAACAAACAATAAGAAATTTTGCATATGATTTTTGCAGCTAACCAAACATCAATTCGTCAAGGAAAGTATCCGATCGGGATACTTCCCGCCTTCGTACGGATACTGCTCTGCCCATGACAAGTTGAAACACCAGAGATCTGTGGATGCAGATGAGCACAACATAGAAACAGGCCGCCTCTCCATAGACTGTGTCTACATTTCCAGCTGCAAATCAGGCAATACAGTTAAAGTTTCTCATAAACCTAGACATACGCACCTCTCACCCTCCCACATGATCGAAGACTTAAAAAAAAACAGAAAACATACCACTACGCTGAAGGATGTCTTCCATTCCGCTGTTACAGCAGCATGCAAAAGTTTGGGCACACCTGATCAAAATTTCCGTTACTATGAATAAAGTGAGTAGAAGATGAACTGATCCCCAAAAATCAAAAAGTTAAAGACGAAACATCATTTTCAACCTTTTAAGCAAGATTATAGTAGTATTTCTGGTGTGTACAATTTCAGAGTGAAAAAAAAGGAAAGTAGCAACATGCAAAAGTTTGGGCACTCCAAGAGATTTGAGCTCTCAGATTGCTTTTACCAACTTTTCAGAACTTAACAAACATTTTAAGGCTATGGCTTGTTCACAGTCATGGCTAGGATAAGCCACAAATTTAACAGGTTTATAAATACCCTGACTCCCCAACCCTTGTCCCAACAATCGGCAGCCATGGGCTACTCTAAGCAGCTGCCTAGCACTCTGAAAATTGAAATAAATAAAGCTCACAAAGCAGGAGGAGTGTATACGAAGACAGTATGAAATGTAATTAAGAAATGGCAGTCGATAGGAACGGTGGAGGTGAAGTTAAGATCTGGAAGACCAAGAAAACTTTCCGAGAGAACTGCTCGGAGGATTGCTAGAAATGCAAATCAAAATTCTCCTTTTCCTGCAAAAGACCTTCAGAAAGATTTAGCAGACTCTGGAGTGGTGGTGAAATGTTCTACTGTGCAGCGCCACCTGCAGAAATATGACCTTCATGGAAGAGTCATCAGAAGAAAACATTTCTGCGTCCATACCACAAAATTCGGCGACAGAAGTTTACAAAGGAACATCTAAGCAAGCTTGATGACTTTTGGAAACCTGTGGACTGATGAAGTTAAATTGGAAGTTTTTGGCTGCAATGAACAAAACTATGTTTGGAGAAAAAAGGGTGCAGAATTTCATGAAAAGAACAGCTTTCCAAATGTTAAGCACTGGGGTGGATCGATCATGCTTTGGTATTGTGTTGCAGCCAATGTCATGAGGAACGTTTCACTGGAGAGGGAAGAATGAATTCAATTAAATACCAGCAAATTCTGGAAGCATCACACCGTCGTAAAAAAAAAGTTGAAGATGTAAAGAGTATGATTTCTAACACAGGATAATGATCCTAAACACATCTCAAAATCAAGAGGCGCAAGCTGAAGGTTTTGCCATGGCCTTTACTGTCTCCCGACCTAAACATCATCGAAAATCTGTGGAAAGACCCAAGAATCTCACAGAACGAGAAGCCTTTTACATGAATGAGCGAAAAGCCCCCAAACAAGAACTGAGAGACTCTTAGCTGACTACAGAAAGCGTTTACAAGCTGTGATACTTGCCAAGGGGGGTGTACTGAGTACTGATAATCGCTCAGCTATCACAGTGAAAGGAATTTTGACCAGGAGTGCCCAAACTTTTGTATGCAAGTATATCACATTGAATGTCCCTAGTATGATAACAGCTTAATAATATGGACTCTCGACCTCACTATCTAACCCCATGTGATAATATTTCTATACTCCTCTAATGTTTTATCTCCTATCACCTCCAATTACTAGCTCTGTCAACGGCACGATATGGTCCTACAGATCTCGGAGATATTAACAGACATGGCTGATGTCCTGAGATGGGAACCTTTTTTTTTTGTACCATTTTCCACTCATTAGGTTCTGTTCGCACGGTAAACACACTTTTGTTCTGCCGTTTCCTCGATCTGAAGTATGGGCGGCAATAAAAGAATGAGCTTCCTTAACAATGCGAATGAATTCCTGTACCTTTCGTCTTTTACAATAGCATCATTCTCAGGCTCTGATAAATCCAGCCAATCAGGATAGTAAACGCTCGCATTTCGCTCCCGGTAATCAACGTAAAAATTATCAATGCAATAGAAGAAGTTTCGTTGGTCCGGTTCAGCAGAATGACATAAGATGATACAGTAACCAATGTGATCCAGTGCTGGTCAGCCCTTTTAACTAGCATTTTCTTCAATGTTCCGTTTGTGTGTTCAACCATTCCCCTGCATTGGAGTTCACAAGGAATGTGGAAACGGTGTATCATAACTTACAAAAGCTTTGCAATGAGGTGCTGACGTTGATCTGAAAAGAGACCCGTTTATCAATTCTAAAGGGTAAAACGTCTCTCTTGCAAATTCCTGGCTGTAACAGGAACGGTTCGTTTACAGTCGGTCTGCAAGTTAATACATTTCCTTTCTACAGAGCGTAGATGTTTTCAAACTGAGTTTTACATCCGATTTGTCTGAACTGACCTTGGTACAGAGGAAACAATTCCGACGGTAATACTTCATCTGCTCGCATTCATGGATTCTTCATCTGTTTCCTTGTTCTTTTTCATTTTTGATGCACAAAATTGCAATGGTACGAATATACCATATGTTTCCTTCCATCACCTGGAAACACACAATGAAAGTTATTAAATACAATCCTTTTCAGTATCTGTTTTCCCCATAATTTCCCATATTCCTCAGAATTATTCCCTCTCTGCGCCTTTGCAAATTTCTGACCCTGTTGCTTTATCTTGACCAAGCCCATTAGTATAAATTATCTTGGTTTCTGTGACATCACTGTGGATTGCATTTGCCACATAAACCACCACCCTCTCAACCCTTTCCTTGTTCGTAGTTTGCCCAACATCAATCTTCTTGTTCCCACCCAGGGTTGTCATTGTTTTCTTTCTTTTTTTTTCCTGAGCGTTCACATCTTTTTTTGTCCAAATGTGTTTTATTTCTCCTCCTCAAATATATACCGCATGCGGGGTGCGGATGGACTCTAAAAGATACTCTCTGTGTTATGTCGTCCCTAAAAGTTATTCGTCTAAGTTGCCTACAATAAAAGATCTTAACGCAAATTCTGGCACTTGTGTACACAATAATTTCGGCAGATTGCTCGTAATAGTTTCTATCAGTACTCTGAGACCCTATGTATATATATATATATGACAAATCTTGCAAACGACCCTTCGTCGTTAACTAATCGCCATCAGCCAATAAATATTCATAAATATGAACATTCCATTCTCATGGCCCTATTGTCCTCTGTTGATTTCAATTTAAGATAAAAATGAAAGGCCATTTCCTTTGTTATACTAGTTTCATCGGACACTCATGAGGTTAACCCCGATAAGTTAAATTGTCAGCAAACCTGACAGCACTGTTCACACTTTCGACTACGACGTTACAGCTCTGTGATAGAAATTTCAATCTGACTAGTGGAATTTGACTGACAGTTGCATCTTTCTTACAGCTGAATTGGAGTATGCTCAGGATTAACAGCCACAAAACAAATAAAATGTCTAACTAGCCAAAACATCAATAATGACCTTGGAATAGTATTTATCTCGTTCTATCGGAGTAAGCATTCGATCTGTAAATGTCTCTGGCGTCCGCCTGTCAGCTTTGGAGTTATAAAGCTGATACTGTTTTATTGGTGGCAGAGACCTCAAAAGAGAATGATTCGGAGAGGTCTGGGTCTGATTGGGAGGTGCTTTTGCAAGATCTGTTTTAAGATCTAATTTTGTCTTATCTTGTTTCTCTTCCCATGCGATGCCTACCCTCTCGTGTTAGGTACCCTGACGCCTATATCAGCTATTGATCTCTGCAAGAACCTGATAGGTGAAGCCTGGTGGCTGGGAATCGTAACGATCTGCAGAAGAAGAAATCTAATATGCAAAGGGGATGGACGTTAGGAGAAAGCGTAGGAGGAAGGGCAGAGTGATAAATACGTGAGAATAGAAAAGCGGTTCGAGTATGGAAGAGAAGAAAACGTGTTTCTTTATTATTTTAGAAGATTTAAATTTTTTCAGTGTTGGCATCCCTCGAAGTTAGTTTGCAGTGGAGTAGCAAATGAAAAACACAAGGAATGCTGGTGATACTGGAAAGGAAAGCAGCACAGACAAAATAATAGATTAGGCAGGTTAGGCAGGTTAGACAGCATCTAAGGAAATAAATAAACAGTTAAAGTTTTTCAAGGCGTGTCAGCCAGAGTATGACTGAACTTGCGGAATATTCACTCGGAATCCTGTATGCCGGATCTACTGATCTGTTACAAACGTAAATATCTTCCTTTTGTAGATGTACTGGTACAGTCACACACACACATTAACGTCCGTCATGTTCATTTTCACTAGTAATCTTAGACCCATGCAAGAAAATCTGATGAAGAGCAGACTCACATTTCTTAGGTCGCTATCACTCATGTGCTCTGTCCATATTTAGGCCAGGAATGGGGGCCTAATTATATGAATACTTGAATACCATGTATTCTGGACTATAGCATTGGTGAACAGTACATCCACCGATTCCGGTGTCTAAAGTGAGTTTGTAAGTGACAGGGAGAATACTTAGCATTCCAAATATATGAGAAACTGAGATGAGCTGTTGGCATTTGAAAAGGTATCCCATTTACTGCAATGGAACTGCTGCAGTTTAAACAATTGGTATGATATGATTAAATGTTTCGGGTCTGCTCATTCGATCTCAGAGATTTACAAAATCTGCCACGTCGGGAATGTAACTGAGGTGGCGGCATCTGCTTGTTCCCATTTCTAGAAACCAATGGTAGTAGTTGTGAACCATTGTCCCACGGGAGATCTTAAAGGATATAAACTGCAACGACGAAAATTCAATCAAAAAGAATGCCTGTAACGCAAACGAGCCAGCTAATTGAGTGAAAAGAAAATGTTTGAAGCGTAGTAGTGTGTCGAGAAAATATTTTATATCCTCATTGCCCTGATTGTCGTTCCACGTAAGCGAATCCTAGAACACAGCAACTCCGTGAGTGAGACGTCTTCGTGTCGGATACAGGGAGTTTTTTCCCCTCTTCTTACTAGATCAGCTACCTGCTTCCAAAACATCGTGCGGTCATAATCCTGTGCTCATTTACACAGTTTTCATCCAGTAGTCGGCCTATTACTTGCAGCCACGTGATTGAGAAAACTCTAAGAAACGTCCGGTAAAGCACTAAAGGTAAGCAGCCTTCACGGAGACTATCTAAGTTGGTGTGCCAGCGCTGAACAAAGATAACTGATCAGAAGGCTTTACTAAGACGGTTTCAGTTGGTATGTTCCCTTACAGGGCACATAATGGCAGGTCATGTCGCAGGGAACAAATGAATTGTACTCATCGCGACAGTAGTCCTGTAATGAAACTGTTTTCTTCTGAACAACGGACGAGCTTTGTCTGCCCTCTGAACGTCTTCTTCCTTCCCTTCAGTGTCAAGTTGATTTGATTACATTCTCTGCACGGGTTAAAAATGGAAATCCGTTTGATTCGACCAATCTTTCTGCTCCAATTTCGCCCCTAACTTTGTCGGCATGCAGAATCAGGTGTACTCTCAGTACTCACTCCTCCAGCCAAAGGTTTTTGTTTGATTTCGTTGATTAAATATATCAAACACTTTTCTTATAAGTGTATCTATTGTAATCCATAATGCCTCTTAATTCTGTTTCCCCAGTGAATTTATTGGCGATTACATTCCTGCCCCAGAGTAAGTGCGGTTTGATTACCTGCATCACTCTCTACTTGGTGGCCATGGCAACGGCAGATCTGATGGCCATTATCATTGAGGTAATGTTGTATCAGATCAGCGTACACTATTTCCCAGTGAGTGTCCTAAACATTACTCCCATGGACAGTGTTAGATTTGTCTTGTCTCTTATAGTCCTCAACTATTCTGTATGATTCACTGTCGCTTTCACATTTGATCGCTTTGTCACCATTTGTTGCCACAAGCTGAAAGCAAAATATTGTACCCGGAAAGCACGGACCGAGGTTCTGGAATTAGCTGGCGTGCACTTCTGCATTGAAAACGTCCTCGTCTACTTCATGCTTGAACCAGGAGAGATTATTAACAATGTACCGTGGTTCACTGTTGTCGAACTAAGTTACTACACTGCTCCGGGATGGATTGGATTTGACTGGTTTGATCCGGTATTAAATCCTTTACTGCCTTTCGCTGCAATTCTGCTGCTCAACGCTCTGACTGTCAGTAACATCTAGTGGCCAGTTGGGTCCGTAAGTGGCTGAGGGGTCAGAGCAAAGGGGAGAGTCGCAGTGACACTGAGATGGAGAGCAGGAGGAGATCTGTGGTTTTACTCTTCACCCTCTCCGGAAGCTTCATCCTCCTGTGGCTGAAAATGTTTTAGAGTTTTTCTATTATCTGATATCAGGAGGACAGATGAATGATTCTGAATATATATTTTATAAGGTCGGATTCCTGCTGAGAATTTTAAGCTGCTGCACAAACACATTGATTTACGTGGCGACTCAGTCAAAATTCAGAGAGAACGTGAAAAATCCGGTATTCATTAGGAAAACAAATGTTGATGGGAATCTAGAGACTTGTACAAATATTTTGCGGTCAGTCTCCGGTTCCCGAAATCCGTGCTGTAATCGGTAAATTCTACCCTTGTATATCTACTCCGCAACTAGCACCTAAATATCGATTCAATGAACATCTACATCCATACCACTTTCGTTCAAACCAATCACCAGGCTGGTAAATCACTACATGCAAAGACCGCTGTCAATGTATTTCCACTCTCAATACACAAAGGAGCTTTCACTTAATAACAATGCCGGGTGTTCATGGATTTATACTTAGCAATCACTGCTACCGATCTTCGGAGCCACCGCAACAGTCCATGCAAAAGTCCCGTACTTTCATGGAAACAGTCGTTGGTTTTATAATTTTAGTCTGTGGCGGTGCAGGTTCGAAGGGCTGAATGGTCTACTTCTGCACCTATTGTCTATTGTCTCTCAACGTCCGTCGCTCCATGTAAAAAGGCCGAGTTCACTCAAACTACTTTCATAAGGCATGCTCACTAATGCAGGAAAGTCTTCGTAAATCACTGCTGCACCCTTTCTATGGTTTCCACATCCTTCCTATAGCTGGGGAGAAAGAAAAACAAAGATTTTCATGTTTTCACCTAACACAACTCTAGCATTACTCCTCCGTAACTTCCTCCGTCTTCAACGGTAATCGTACGACGATAGAATTCCCTACACAGCCGCCAGAGCCTTCTGCTGTTACCACAGGTATCCCGTCACTCCCTTGCCTACAAACCCTACCTACTAATCTTTCTGGCATTATTATCACTGAAAGCATTACAATAGAATTACTTGCATCAACACGTCTGCCCTCATTCCCATTGGTGAGACCCAATATAGATTCCGGTACCGCATTGTGGAACTCTATCACTTCGCATTCGCCATCCAAAATCCATGATTTTTGCATTGATGAATGACCGTGTACGTGTACAGCGCCCGTCCGAGCAGCATCTCCAGCGTCTGGACCAATGACCACAGTTGCCATGGAAAGCGACACCTCCGAGTCCCCGTGTGAGTCAGAAACCAGCTTTGCCGAGAAATACATCTACGTTCATCACTGCGCTTTTCTACCTCTTCCCATTCGCCACTGGAAAGGCTGCAATCCTATTAAAGAGATGTTAATCATTGCAATCGGAGGAGCAATTGGAGACAGATAATTAATGACACGTTGGTAACAACACACATACCGCAGAACTCAACAAAACTAGTACGAGTATTGATCGATGAACCGGATGTATTGATTAATGGCGTCGTGCACAATGAAATGGCGGAGAAGGAATTAAAATGAATTGCTGTCGCAGCGTTTGTCAACTGTTTTCGAGTTACTGATAGAAAGCAATTTACAAGAAAATGTGTATGACACGGAGAGATTAGCGCAGTCAGCCTCGCAAATCATATTCAAAGTGCGAGAGGGAAAAAGCGTACTGCCAGGGCTAAGATATTCGCAAAGAAGCCGCAATGGAGACCGAGTGGTGAGTCAGCCCACAGTGATAATACCAGTTCCGCACATCGCACTTTGAGACTAGCTCCACGATGGATACAGTGAGCCGAGTCATCCTCCAGTGATAGCAGATTCGCACATCGATCCCAGTTCCACGATAGATACAGGCGTGAGACACTCTCCAGTCAAACGAGAGCTGCACACTGGTGCAGGTTCCACCCTGGCTGAAGAGTAGCGAGACTTTGTTTTTCCAATAAGCCGAGAGCTGCCCAAAGGTACTAGTTGCACAATAGGCACGGAGTAGTGTAGGTTTCAGGAGCAGAATGAAATAAGCTTGAAAGGTAAGCTTGAACACACCCTCTATAATTAGAGTGGTGACCAAAATAAAAAGACATTGAATGGGGAAATAGAACAGAGATAGTCATGAAGACACAGATTATTACTGCAGAGAAACTGGCTCTTTCGTCCACTGCGTCATCCCTCTGTGATCCTCCACCTCACCCCACTTATCTTCACCGTCCTTCCCTCTCTCATCCACGTATCTACACAACCTTCATTGAAATGATACCGTTGAATCCGAATCTACCAGTTACGCTTGCAGTTCATTCCACACTCACTCGACTCTCCGAGTGAACAGCTCCTACTACATACACTGCTTGCATGTGTCAACTTTCACTGCAAGTATATGAACTCTAGTTTTAGATTCACTCTAACGATGGAATATAAAATATATTACATATACTCCATATTGCAGACCGTCCGGTCCACAATGTTGTGCTGAATATGTAAATACTCTAGAGACTCCTTAGACTTTCCTGAGCGCCTAGCGCTCGTTATTTCTAACATTTATGTACCTGCCTAAAAGACTCTTAAAATGCCCTATTGAATCCGCTTCCATTACCGCCGCTGGCATTGCATTCCATGCACACACCACTTTCTGGTGAAAAAGCTGCCCCTGGCATCTCTTATGTACCTATGACCAAGCACTTTAAAACTATACCCTGTTGTGTTAGCCAGTTCGGCCCTGGGTGATAAACTCAGACTATCCACGCGATCAATCACTCTCTTAACAATATACACCTCTGTCAGGTCACCTCTCATCCTCTGTCACTAAAAGGAGAAAAGACCTTATTCTCCTAAGGTACGACCTTCATTCCAGGCAACATCCTTGTAAATCTCCTCCGCATTCCCTCTCTAGTATCCACACACCCTCGCTATAAAGTCTATTGTATAGACGCTCCATGGGGATAATCTGCATGTTCGTTTCCCGAACACTTCCGTTCAAATTGTCGCTGGGCATTTTGAACTTTATCGAAATTACTAAAACAAGCGAAAGAGAAAATGATCATATCTTCCCCTTCAATAAATTGTACCCTATTATACTGGCCGAGCTGATATCCTGCCCTCAATGTCAGAGATGAATGTGGTCCGCTGAGTGGGCCAAATTAAATCTGTTTGAAATTGATTGTCCATGTTGATTGCTCAGGATGATTGTCTACGTTAGGAAAAAACAACACTGATCAGCAAATGTCGCATTTCAGCAGCTGACGTCAAATGTCTTGGAAAGTACATTGGTAACGTCCGTATTATTATTTGTTTAGAAGTTAACAACTTGTAACATCCACTGAGGATCCCATTTCATGGCAGGGTTACAGAGTGAAAAATGTACTTTAATGTAACTGTTTGTGTAGATGGTTGAGCTCATGCGACAGATGTCATAACCACCCTAATTGCCTCAGTGGAATTACTCTGAATTGCATATAACTCTGAATCACATGAACATTTGGAAGCTTCCGTGCAACTGACGGAATATGGGATATCCTGCGATTTACTAATTCGCCGGCGTTTTCTATCCTGCAATTGCAGCGATTTGTGTCCCTGGTAAAATCCTGGAGCTGGTCTCTTTATGTATGGTGCAGTCGCCATCTTGCTTTTGTTCCTTTCCGCTGTTTGGACTTTTACTAAACACTGATGCTGCCTCCTACTGAAATGTATTTCCAGAATTGAGGATTCAAGCATTTGATAGTTTTATCATTCAGCTTCCATACTGTTTCTATGATATGTGTATTTTTTTTAATTTTATTTGTTAATTACGATGGTGCCGATATTGGTAAAATTACACAGTTTTACCTTGCTCGGATTTCTGAACCGACAGTGGTCGTTTTTTCCAGAACAGAAGTTTTTCATCTCACCGGCCAGTCGAATATCGACACTCGCGTCTATTCTTCCACTAAAAGCTAGATTGTAAATTATGCATTAAATCTCATGATTTCGCCACAAATAAACCCGTCCGCAATTTCACCTCAAACAATGGAAATGATGTTGTTTATGGAGCGATCGACTTCACCAGTTCGTGAGATGGGTAAATCAGATGCCCGTTTCTCATCTGTCGGAAAGTCGGCAACCCACTGCTAATTCTGTCTGCTATTGTCCAGCCGGTGTGCACGGACAGAGTCCGCATAAATTGAATTTATGCTTCTCACTTCCAAAGAAAAAATCATATCCTGCGTAGCATTGAAAAAAAGTGGTATTCAGACATTTGCAGCTTATGATAATTCTGTGTTCATTTTATTTTTCCTCTGCAAATTTCTTGTAGTTAATTTAACGGCGATTGTGATCCTATCACGGGGAAAATGCGGACTCTCCAAATGCATCACCCGTTACCTGGTTGGAATGGCAACAGCGGATATGATGGTGGTTATAGTTTTCGCTTTACTGGAACAGACCAACAACATCTACATTTATTACGGATCCCTGCTCATCACTCCTGTATGCGCAGTGACAGGTGTATTATTTATGGTGACGAGGGACTGTTCTATTTGGTTTATGGTCAGGTTTACCTTTGATCGTTTCATCGCAATATGTTGTCGAAAGCTGCGGGATCGATATTGCACTGAGAGAACAGCATCGGTGGTTATGGTGACCGTGGTTATAGTGAGTTGCGGGAAATGTGTCCCGTATTACTTTACTGTTGAACCTTACGTCATCATCGGCAATGTGCCGTGGCGCTGTGCCCTCCCACATCAATAGACTACTTTACCCGTGTGGAAAGGATTCGAAATACAAGATGGCATTTTAATACCGTTGCTGCCAATCGGCTTAATTCTTATCTTCAATGGGTTAACATTAAAACATATAATTGCGGCACATAGAGTCTGCAGAAGGCTTCGGAAGAGCAGGGGCAAACAGGATGATATCGAGGTGGAAACCTACAAAAAATCGGTGATTTTATTGTTTGCAATTTCAGCTAATTCCAAATTGTTTTGGATGCCCTGTGCAGTTCATGCCCTGAAATGGCAAACGGAAAATTACTATTACCTGGACAGATATTTGAGATCCCCAGTATATATACTACAACAATGTGGGTAGATGTTGCAGACTCTCAGTGTGTGCACTAATACGTGTGTCTATCCACTGACACAGAGGAAATTTAGACAAGAGCTGAAGAATGGAATGAAGTATGTTTTTAAGTTAAATATCCATTTGTGTAGATAACACAGACTCCGATTGCAATTCAGCAGAGATTTAGAATAAAACTGTTTAATATCGGTAAACTTAGCGAACATATCAAAGGCTAAAAAATCATGTGCCTGGTCACCCAGAACTGATGAAGTTTCAAACTATCGCAGAGATTTAACAACTATCAGGGAAACTTTACCACATCATGAAACACAGGACCAACAGGATCGGGACAGCTTCTTCCACCGGGCCATCAAACTCGCGCTGCTTTGAGAGTTCTCTATGTTACATTGACAGTTCTGTTTCTTATAACTTATTATAAATTACTAGGATTGCACATTACACATTTAGAAGGAGACTTAACTTAAATATTTTTATTTATCATGTCTGTGAAAGATGTAAGAAATAAAGTTAATTCAATCAGAATGGAAAGAATAGTTTCCTGACATCTCGGGTTTGTGATGTTTCAAAATGCTCATAGTTGGATAAAAGAGAATAAAGGGAAAGCCTTTTAAACACAAGAAGAGTGTTATTATCAGAGCTTCGGAAAGTTGGGATTGTATGTTAATAGACTGTGAGTGGAACTCAGAAGTAGGAGGGAGCAAACACGCGTTTGAGAGTATTCTGTACAGAGTTCCCAACCCCAAAGCGAAAACAACACAGAGAGACAATGACAGATCGGGAGACAAATTTTGCAAAGGTTCTTGCATTAACACGGCTGTTGTCTCTGGCAATTTAAACATCAATGATTTTCATCGGTAATTCCTCTGTTTACAAGGCATAGATGTGACACGATTAATCAGTTTTGTACAAGAAGGAGACCTGGCACAAGTAGTGGGCAGGCAGAAGAAAGGACATTGCATCGTGTGCTAATGCTAGAAAGTGAAAAGCTCGGGTAACCGCGTGTCAGTATTTCAGAACGATGGAGCACAGCTATTCGACATAACTTACAGTGGGATAGCAGCAGACAATATGGAATGCAGTTCGTTTATACCATTCGGTCGGAACGTGTGAGCCGAATTAGGGAAACGATGCAAATCTTCAAATGCAGAAGAGAAATATTGAGACTGTTCATTGAGCACCTGATTGGGGTTCAGAATGTGCTAGTTTAATTGAGGCGGGAAGCAGATGGCCCCGTAAACTAACCCCGGTTGATAAGAGATATTGAAGACCTCTTCAAGAAGAAGAAATAAATATACTTAAGGTTTTGGAAGAAAGGATCATGCACGGCTATGGAAAGTCACAATGTAGCCGGGTTGGGGGGAATGCACAATGGACTTAGAAGAATTAAAGGTGGGCATGGGAAAGCATAGGAGGACCGCGTTAATGTAGGTGAAAAACAGGAGGATGACGACAGAGAGAGAGTGGGAGAGATAAGACACAAAAGAGGACACATGAGTCTGGAGTGCAAGGAGGCAGTGAAAGTCCTTTATGATACTCTGCTTCGGTATTCACCAGTGAGTGAGACCATGATGAATGTCGATACAACAAAAAAGATAGGTGAGCTGGTGAGCTGGGACATGCAGACGCTTAGAATTACGAACTGGAAAGTGTGAATACATGAATATAAATCTTTTGCGCTAGAATGTATGCAATCCAGGTAATTAGAGAAAGCTGGTAAAGAACGTTTACCTTTGACTGTAAGGGATGAAATGATGGGAGGGAGGAACATTGCATTATAAATCAAGCAGAACATCACCGACGTAGGATGTCTCACAAATTTCCTCACATGAAGCCAGGCAAGTAGAGATTCGAAATAAATAAAATATCAATCGCGTTGCCGGAATTGCACTCTAGATATCACATTAGTTGGTGGGAGATGGATGAATATATATTTTTGTAAATCACACAAAGGTGTCAGGAGAACTGGCTTACAACGATTGGGCATTTCAACAAAATTAACTGAATCAACTTTGCTTAAAAGGGTAAGATGTGGAGTTCTTGAAATGCGCCCTAGAGGGATTTCTGTGCCTGTGCCTTGGTATTCATACTCATACTGGGCAGGGAGTGGGTGAAGTGTGAGTGAACGAAGGATGAGATTTCCCAGTACAGAACTTAAGATGTTTTAAATCAGTCCGGGAAATGGACATCTTGATGAAAAAAAATAAGTTATTGTTGAGATCACAAAGAATTGTGCACAGTTCTACCACCAATTTATAGAAGAATGCAATTAATCTGCAAAGGGGCAGAAAGTTAAGAATAGTCTGGAAATTAAGGCACATTTCATTATCATACACAGAATCTGGTAGATATGTATGTAGAAATATTACCTGCAGGTAACCCCTCATTTGGGAAATATGAGTCATTTCAGATCGATTTAGTGAGAGTTCAGGTTCACCATATTCCTCTGAGGGTGAGGGACAAGCATGCCAAATTCAGATATTCCTGAGTGTAAAGGGGGACTGGAGGTTTCACAGAAACAATAAGAGTCATGTGGTAAGGAAAGAACACTGAAGACTGGGGAGGACTTTCAGTAGAGTGTAGGACAGAGAATGAAGGTGAAAGGAGAAAAATGTTAAGGAGAAACGGAGAACAACATTTTCTACACAGAAAGTGATTTTATGTGGTAAAAGCTACCAAAGAAACTGGTTTCAATTCCTGTTTCAAAGGACATTTCAACAGGTTCATGGGAATGACTGGTTCAGTGGAATATGGACAAAATGCGGGCAAACGGAACGAGCTCAGGTAGACATGGATTGAAGGACTTTTTCTATGACTCCATGCAGTGGATTGTGCAACATGACGTTTAAACAGAGGAGTGTGTGGTTTAAAGAGGATCTGAGGAATAACTTCCTCTTTCATACAGAGCGTGTTTACAGTCTGGAACACAATGTTTGAGCAGATGATGCAAGCAGCTTTTTATAGCATTTGAATCCCAAAGGCATCAACACTGCCTAAGTGTTCGATCAAATAGAAGCATGGAAACCCTACAAACACAATACACCCCGTTCTTCCCAAAAAGCTGTGCCGAACAGGTCCTTACCTTAGAAATGACGAGACCTACCCAGAGCATTCTACTTTTCTAAGCTCCATGGAGCTTTTTAAATGTCCTACTGTTTCCGCCTCCACCACCGCTGCCGGCAGACTATTCCACGTACTCAGCACTCTCTGCGTCAAAAAAAAACTTACCCCTGACATCTCCTCTGTATCTGTTTTAAATCACCTTACATCTGTGCTCTCTCGCTCTCTTGTTTCTGAGAGACTCTCAGAGTCTCTCCGTTCCCGGCCCTGACCGCAAATGACAGACAGTGGTTGTAAACTATTTGACAACAGTTTGCTGTCCCAATTAAGCGACATGGAGTCCCGAATAATCAAAGTGGATACGAGCTGTTTTGTTGATTTGCTTTTGTTCTTTAACGATTGGCCCTATTCACTGAAACCCCTGTATTCTGTAACTAACAAGCATAGTCATTGTTCCTGAAGTGCTCACTCAGTGACATTTCTGTCACGTGCTCGGTTGTATTTCCTGAGAGGAGGTCCAGTGTTGCTCCCTGTCTAGTGGGTCAAGTACATATTGTTGGAGAAGACTTTCAGTGAGACATTTAATAAATTGTGCCCCATCCAAGCCGTTTGTGAAAGACAGCTCCAATCAAAGTAAACATAACATCCAAGTCTGTTTCTGCCATGATCTACTAACCTGTGATACATTCACAGGTGGATATTTAATGCAGATACAAAGAAACACAATAGAATCAATGAGGAATAACAGATGACGAAGATGGACAGACCACCATAAAAGCATAAGGTATAGGAATAGAATTACGCCATTTAACCCATCGGGACTGCTCCACGATTTCATCATGGCTGATCCATTTCCCTCTCAGTCCCAATGTCCTGCCTTCACCCGTAACTGTTCATGCTCCAACTAATCAAGAACCCATCAAGCTCCTCGTTAAATATATCAAAAAATTTGGCCTCCACTGATGCCTCTAGTAATGAATTCCACAGGTTCACAACACTCTGGAAAAATAAATTAATCCTTTTTGTGTTCTAAATGGACGTCCCTTTTCCCTAAGGCTGTGCCCTCTGTATCTCGACTCACCCACCATAGGGAACTTCCTCTCGACATCCGCTCTATTGAGAACTTTCAACATTTGATATGTGTCAGTGAGAACCCCTCCCCCTCTACCGTTTCCCTTTCTTCGATTGTCCACTCTTCTCTCCTATCAGATTCTTGCTTCCGCAAACCTTTACTTAACCTTCCTTTCCCCCCTCTCGGCTTCACATTATTTTCTAGCCTGCATCTTTGCCCTCTGCCTATTCAGGTATTTTGTCACCTTCCTCCCGGTCCTGCAGAGGAGTCTTGACCTGAAACGTTGACTGTTTACACTTTTCCATAGATGCTGCTTCACCTGTTGTGTTCCTATTTTCTGCATGTTGCTTTGGATTTCCAGCACCTGCATATATCTCGTATTTAAAGTGCCTTCTGAAATTCCAAGGACACAACATCCACTGATTCCTCTTTGTCTATCCTATATCTTCAAAGAAGTCCAACATAGTTTTCCAGCAAAATTTTCCGTTAATGAAACCATACTGACTTCGGTCTATTTCATTAAATGTTTCCAGGTTTGCTGAACAATCGACTGCAACATCTTCCCAACCACTGTTGTTAGATGAAATGGCCCATAAACTACTTTCTTTCTGTTTCTGTTCTTTCTTAAAGACTGGAATGGTATTTGCTATTTTACTATCCTCCAGCACCATCCCAGAGTCTTTTAATTCTCGTACAGTCATCACTAATGCCTCCACAGTCTGTTCAGCTACCTTTATCAGAAGTCTGGGATGTAGACCATCCGTTCCAGGTGATGTATATACATTCAGAACTTTCTGATTCTCATGCACCTTCCCCATGGTCATGGCAACTTCACTCGCTTCTGCTCCATGGAAAATGTTGAAATGACTACAAACTGTGCGGACGAAAAAAAGAAGAAAATAACATTTATTATTATTAAGGGGAATCCATTTTTACTGTCTCGACATTATAAAGCAGGATATAAACAAGCAAGAACAACTTGCTAACTGAACATACGGTGGCCATTCCAAACACACATAACATATTAAACTTAATAACAGAAAAGCAGCAGAAATATGCTGAATTAAAAGAAGAAATTGAAAGACATCAAATCATGAACAAGGTATAATTTGTCCCATTAGTAATGTCTATAACTGGTATCATATACATACCTCTTCACAACAGCATACCCACCCAGGTCAACACAGCAAAATGGATGTAAACTTCCCGATGTTCCCACTGCTAACACAATTAGAACAGTCCGCAAGTTCCTACCAATTGAGGAATGAATGGGCTTGTCTATGTCCGTAATTCATGTTTTACAAACTTAAGCTGAGAAAAAGAATTGACGATAGATATTATGAAGATGAGTTCTAGAAACATTAAGATTGTCTGTAGTTTCTGAATCAGTTCAGTGTTGGTGCATTTTAAGTTATCCACCCCACCACCCGAATCGTAATGCTGAAGGATAGTATAGCATATGCGCTGTGAAAGAACCAGACACTTAATGCTTACAATGTTCAGAAGATATTTGTACGGCTACATCGTTAGGAGAAGTTGAGGGGGACATAGGCCTAATAGAACCTAATATTACTAATATAGTTGGAGTTCAACCCAGATAAGTGTGAGGTGGTTCATTTTGGTAGATCAAATATTATGGCAGTATACAACGTTAATAGCAGAACTCTTGGCAGTGTCGAGGATCAGAGAGATATTTGGATCCGAGTCCATTGGACACTAAAAGCTGCTGCGGAGATGGACTCTGTGGCTAAAAGGCGAGTGCCGAGAGGTTATGTTGTAGCTATATAGGACCCAGGTCAGACCCCACTTTGAGAACTGTGCTCAAGTCTGGTAGCCTCACTACAGCAAGGACGTGGAAACCATATAAAGGATGTGGAGAAGAATTAGAAGTTTGTTGCCTAGATTACCTGTACAAGTTGCTTAGAGGCATTGATCGTATCAGAGACTTTTTCCCGGGAATGAAATGGCTAGCATGAGAGGGCATAATTAAACGGAGGTAGATACAGAGGAGAGATCAGGTTAAGTTTTTTTTTACTCAGAGAGTGGTGAATGTGTGGAATAGGCTGCCAACAACTGTGGTGGAAGCGGAAACAATAGGTCTTTTAAGAGGCTCCAGGATAGGTACATGGAGCTTAGAAAAATAGAGGGCTACGTGTAAGCTTTGGTATTTATAAGGTAACGACATGTTCGGCACAGCTTTGTGAGCCGAAGGGCCTGTAAGTTTTCAATGTTTCTCTGAGATCGAAAACTTGGGCAGCGCTGATGCCTTTGTAATTCAAATTTTATAAAAAAAACTGCTTGTATCACTCCCTCAAACAGCGTGTTCCAGACTCTAAACACGCTCTGTGTGAGAGAGGAAGTTCATCCTCAGATCGCCTGTAATCCACACACACCTCTGCTAAAATTAATGTTGCACAAACCTCAGCCTGGACTCATAGAAAAAGTCCTTCAACCCATCTGATCCATGTCTACCTGACCTAGCTCCATTTTCCTGCATTTTGTCCATATTCCACTGAACCGGTCCTACCCACGAACATGTTGAAATGCCTTTCAAAGGAGGAATTAAACACACTACCATTTTCTTTGGTAGCTTTTAACATATAAACATCACCTTTGTGTTGTAAATGTTGTCCCTCGTGTTTCCTTAACATTTGTCTCCATCCATCTTAATTCTCCGCCCTGCACTCTCTGTTCTACTGAAAGTTCTCCCCAGTCTTCAGTGTTCTTTTCTTACCACATGCTTCGTATTGTTTCAGTGAAACCTCCAGTCCTCCTTCACAAACAGGAATATCTGAATTTGCCATACTTGTCCTTCACCCTCCGATGAATATGGTGAACCTGAACTCTCACTACATCGCTCTGAAATGTCTCCTATTTCCCAAATGTAGAGGTACCTGCAGGTAACATCTCCACATACACATCTACCAGATTCTGTCTATGATAATGAAAACTGTCTTAATTTACAGGCAATTCTTAACCTTCTGCCCCTTTGCAGATTAATGGCATACTTCTATAAATTGGTGATAGAAATGTGCCCAATTCTTTGTGGTCTCAACAATAACTTGAATATTTTCAACATGATGTCCATATCCCAGACTGATTTAAATCATCTGAAATACCGTACTGGCAAGTGTCAAATCCCTCGTTCACTGACTCTTCAACCACTCCCTGCCCTGAATAAATATGATTACCTAGGCAAAGATACAAAAACTCTCCAGGGCCATTTCAAGAATTCCACCTCACCCTTTTAAACGAAGTCGATCCAGTTAATTTTGCTGAAACGGTCAACTGTTGTAACCCAGTTCCCATGGCATCTCTGTTTGATTTAGAAAGAGATATAGTTCTCCATCTCCCACTAACTAATGGGATAATTAGGGTATAATTCCAGCAATATGATTGCTACTTTATTTTCTCCTAATCTCTACTTGCCTGGCTTCATGTGTTGAAACGTGTGAATTATCCTACGTCGGTGATGCTCTGCTTGATTTATAATGCAATGTTCCTCCCTTCCATCGCTTCATTCCTTACAGTCACATGTAAAAGATCATTACCAGTTTTTTCTAATTACCTGGATTGCATACCTTCCAGCGCCGGGAAATGGGTTCTATTCATGTATTCCCAGTTTCCAAGTCGTAATTCTAAGCGTCTGCATGTCCCAGCTCACATGCCTTTTTTTTCGCTGTATCCACATTCATCAAGCTCACACTCACTGGTGAATACCGAAGCAAAGTACCATAAAGGACATTCACTGCCTCCTTGCACTCCAGACACATGTTTCCTCTTTTGTGTCTTATCTCTCCCACTCTCTCTCTGTCGTCATCCTCCTGTTTTTCACCTACCTTAACGCGGTCCTCCTATGCCTTCCCATGTCCCCTTTTAATTCTTCTAATTCCATTGTTCATTCCCCCCGGCTACATTGTGACTGTCCATAGCTCTGCCAGATCCTTTCTTCCAAAACCTTAAGTATATTTCTTTCTTCTTCTTGAAAAGGTGTTCCATATCTCTTATCAACCACAAGTAGTTTACGGGGCCATCCGGTTCCCGCCTCAATTAAACAAGCACATTCTGAACCCCAATCAAGTGCTCCATGACCAACTCTCCATATTTGTCTTATGCATTTGAAGATTTGCATCACTTCCTTAATTCGGCTCCCACGTTCCTACCCAATAGTATCAATTAATTACATTCCATATTGTCTACTGCTGACTCAGAGTAAAGTATGTCGAATAACTATGCTCTATCCATCTGAAATGCTGTCACGCGGAGAGATCAATTACCTGATATATTTCACTTTCTAGTATTAGCACAGGATCAACTGTTCATCTGTCCGCCTGCCCGCTACTTCGGCCAGGTCTCCTTCCCGTACACAACTGAGAAATGCTGCCACATCTAATCCTTTTAAACATTGGAATTACCGATGATTATCAGGGAAGTTTGAGTTGCCAGAGACAACAGTTGTGTTAAGGTAAGAACCTGTGCAAAATCTATGCCCCGATCTGTCACTGTCACTGTGCGTTGTTTCCGTTTTGGTGATGGCAGCTCTGTACAGAATACTCTCAAATTCCTGTTTCTTCCCTTCCGACTTCTGAGTTCCACTCACCGTCTATTAACATACAATCTTACCACAGTGTCCTCCCTTTCCGCAGTTGTGATACGTCAAACTTTCCAAGTGTTTTTGAAAGGATTTCCCTTTACTCTCTTTTCACCGACTATGAGTATTTTGAAGCATCTGAACCTCGAAAAGTCCGGAAGTCATTCCTCCCCTTGTGATTGAATTAATTTTATTTCTTACATCTTTCACATACATGAGGAATAAACATCGTTGGGTCATGTCTCCGTTTAAATGTGTAATGTGCAATCCTAGTAATTCATAATAAGTTATAAGAAATAGAACTGTCAATGTAACATAGAAAACACTCAAATCAGAGTGATTTATTGTATTTGATGGCCTGGTGGAAGAAGCTGTCACGGAGCCTGCTGATCCTGGCTTTTAAGCTGCGGTAACGATTCTTGGATAATAATAAGATCTCTGAAATAGTTTGGAGTTTAATCACTTCAGGTTGACCAGGAATAAGATTGATTGAATTTATAGCATATTTGCCAAGGTAACCGACTTTTTAAAATGTTTTATTCTAAAACTCCACTGAATTGCAATAGTAGTGGGCGTTATCGACACAGCTGGCCATTTAACGTAAACACATACTTCATTCCATTCTTCAACTCTTGTCTAAATTTCCTCTGGGTCAGTGTATAGACACATGTATTGGTGCACACGCTGAAAGTTTGCAACATGTACCCAAATTGCTGTAGTATATATACCGGGGAATTCAAATATTTATCTAGGTAATAGTAATTTTCCACTTGCCATTTCATGGAATGAGCTACATAGGGCATCCAAAATAATATGAAATTTGCTGAAATTGCAAGCAATAGAAACATCGACTTTCTGCGGTTTTCCACCTCGGTATCTTTCTGTTTATCACTGCTCTTCCGAAGACCACTGCGGACTCTATTTGCCACAATTATATGTCTTACTGTCACCCCATTGAAGATAAGAATTAAGCCGATTGGTAGCAACGGTGTTAAAATGCCATCTTGTATTTCGAATCCTTTCCACACGGGTAAAGTAGCGTATTCATGTGTGACGGTGCAACGCCACGGCACATTGTCGATGATGACGTAAGGTTTAACAGCAAAGTAATACGGGATACATTTCCCGCAACTCACTATAACCACGGTCACCATAACCACCGTTGCTGTTCTCTCAGTGCAATATCGATCCCGCAGCTTTAGACAACATATTGCGATGAAACGATCAAAGGTAAAACTGACCATAAACCAAACAGAACAGTCCCTCGTCATCATAAATAATACACCTGTCACTGCGCATACAGGAGTGATGAGCAGGGATCTGGAATAAATGTAGATATTGTTCGTCTGTTCCACTAAAGCGAAAACTGTAACCACCATCAGATCCGCTGCTGCCATTCCAACCAGGTAACGGGTGATGCATTTGGAGAGTCCGCATTTTCCCCGAGATAGGATCAAAATCGCCGTTAAATTAACTACAAGAAATTTGTAGAAAGAAAAAATAAAATCAACACGGAATCATCACTAGCTGTAAAAATCTGAATTCCCACTTTTTTCCAATGCTAAATAGGCTGTCTTTTTTAAAGGTAAAACATGTATTAAATTTAAGCGTAATCTGTCCGTGCTCACCGGCTGGACAAAAATGGACAGAATTAGCAGTCGGTTGGCGAGTCTCCGACAGATTAGAGCCGGGCACGTGATTTCCACGACTCACGAACCGGTGAAGTTCAATCGCTCCATAAACAAGACTATTTCCATTATTTGACGTGAAGTAGCTGAAAGGTTTATTTGTGGTGAAATCAGGAGATTTAGTTCTTAAGTTTCAATTTAACGTTTTATGAAGAACAGACCTGAGTATCGATATTCGACCGGCCGGTCAGTTGAAAAATCTTCTGATCTGGAAATACGACCACTGTCGAGCAATGTGAAACTATGTAATTATACCAATATTGTCACCAACATAATTTGACAAAAAAACGGAAAACTAAATCACAAGGAAACAATATGGAGCTGAATAACAAAATTATATGATATTTGAATCCTCAATTCTAGAAACACATTTCAGACGAAGGTAGCATCTGTGCTCAGTAAAAGTCCAAACAGTGCAATTGAACAAAAGCAAGATGACGACGGTACAATACATAGAGTGACCAGCTCCTGTATCTTACCAGGGATACCGATCGCTACAATTGCAGGATAGACAACGCCGGCGGTGTAGTAAATCGCTGGATATCCCATGTTCCGTCAGAGGCGGCGTATAGTTGCACGGAACGTTCCAAGTGTTCATCTGGACTGGTGACAGGTTTTATAGAGTTATATGCAAATCACAGTAATTCCACTGAGGCAATTATTGTGGTTATGGCATATGTCTCATGAGGCTCAACCAGCTACACAAACAGTTACAGTAAAGTGCATTTCTCATTCTGTAACCCTGCCATGAATTCGGATCCCCACTGAATGCTACAAGTTGTTAACTTTTAAATAAAAGATAATACGAACGGTGCCAATGTACAGTCCAAGAAATCTGCTGTCAGCTGCTGAAATGGGTCATTTTCAGTGTTGTTGCTAATGTAGACAATCATCCTGTCCAATTAACATGGACAATCAACTTCAAACAGATTTAATTTGTCCCATTCAGCGGACCACATTCCTTTCTGACATTGAAGGCGGGATATCAGCTCGGCAGATAAAGTAGGGTGCAATTTATTGAAGGGGAAGATACGATTATTATTTTTGTCGCTGGTTTTAGTAATTTCGATTTATTTGAATGACGAACGACAAATTAACAGCTGATGACATGTATGACAATAAACCATGTTGTACCTATGTTCTACTGAGCATATAAAAGAGATAGAGATTAATATTACAGTGACATTTGATAGTAAAAAAAAAGTGACGAGCCCCACGAATTCAGATGCAGCTTGTGGACGGATTGATGAACGCTCTTTTCTCGATTAGTAGAGAGTGGATATTTGATTCTTTAACTCTGACAAGTATAGTGCAGGGAATTGTGTTAGGCCCGTTGTTTTTTTCTTTCCCACCACGCATGTTAATGATTTAGATTGTCGATATGGAAAACTGGATCAGAAGGATTGCGGAAGACTCCTAAGTTGGAGGGTTCCAGCAGGAACTCTATCCAAGCGTGTAGCTTGATGTTGACTGGCAAGGAAATGGGTTGAAAAACGGCAGATGAACTATAATACAGAAACGATTGAGGTTTTCCGCGCTGTGAAGAAAGATACAACACCTTAAGTCGCACATATTGAATAGGTGAACTTTCGTGTGCTTCATTTAAAACCAGATTTGGCGATACAAATGGATGAATGAAGGAAAGCGACGTCACGGGCAGATCGGCTCGTATTGAGCTCTGATTACAGTGGACTTCACAATCAGATCACAGAGTACACGAGTTGAGACGTTATGCTGAAGCTGTACAACATGTTGGTGAGGCCGTCGATAGAATATCGTGCGCTGTTCTGGCCACCTACTTAGAGTTCAAAAATATCAATAAGCTTCAAAATGTCCAGCGATAAGTTGAAAGGAAAAGAAAATCGGGAGAAAGGGTGAATGCATGCAGATTTTCCCCATCCAAGGTTTATACTATAGCTAATATAGAGAGTGTGCTTGGATACTAGAGAGGGAGTGCAGAGGAGATTTGAAGGGTCTTGCCTGGAATGGGTGCCGTGCTTTAGGAGAACAGGGCTTTTTTTATCCTTGTGGTGACAGAGGATGAAAGTTGACCTGATAGATGTGTGTACGTTGAAGGAAGTCATTGAGCGCGTGGATAGTCAGAGTTTTTCTTTCCCTCAGTGCCGAAATTGCTAACACAAGAGGGCATAGTTTTAAAGTGTTTGGATATAGGTACAGAAGGGTTACCAGCGGCAGCTTTTTTCACACAGAGTGGTGTGTGCATGGAATGCAGTGCCCACAGCGTTGGTGTAAGCGGCTACAATAGGGTATTTTAAGAGATTTTTAGACAGGTACATGGTGCTTCCAAAAATAGATGGATATGCGCTCGGGAAAGTTCAGGGAGTTTCCAGAGAAGGTTACATATTCGGCACCACAATGTCGACCGAAGGGGCTTGTAATATGCTGTAGATTTCTGTGTTCTATGTTCCATCCTTTGAGTGAATCTACAACTAGAGTTCATAGGCTTGGGGAGAAAGTTGAAATATGCAAGTAGTATATTTAGTGGACGTTATTCACACAGAGAATCGAGCGAGTGTGGAGGAAACTGCAAGGGTAAGAGGTAGATGCGGATTCAATTGTATAATTTCAGTGATGGATGCCTAAGTACGTGGATGTGATTGAGGCAGTGGATGCAGATATCAGGGACTGGGCGATAGATCACAGAGGGTGCCCTAGATGAACAGAAGTGCCTATTTCTTTGTAGTAATAATCTGTGACGTCATGGCTACTTTAGACCCATTTCCGCATCCACTGTCTTCTCATTTTTGTCACCAATCTAAGTATGTGCAGGGCGTGTTCACGCTCACATTTCAAGCACATTTCCTTCATCTTTTGTAGTACCAACAATTCTCTGCCTGTTGTAGAATTCGTACCGATGAGCGGCCCTCGGCTTATTGGAAAAATAAATTCTTATCATTGTACATCCATTGTGGATATTGTACCAAGGTGCAGTCCTCGGTTGACTGGAGAGAATCTCACGTCTGTACCTATCGTGAAACCGGTATCGATGTGCGAGTCTGGTATCACTGGAGGATGACTTGCCTTTCTGTATCCATCGTGGTGCTGGTATCGATGCCCGATGTGCCGACCTGCTATCGCGACTATCAGCTGACACACCATTCTATTGCATTGCAGAACATGTTGTGATGCGTGCTCACTGCTTGGTCGAGAACATCACAGCGTTGATTACACGCTTTTCCCTCTCACACTTTGAATAAGATTTGTGAGGCTGTCCGCGATATTCTCACCGTGTGATTCACCTTTGAATTAGTCACTCGGAAACAGCTGTTGCGACAGCAATTCATTGTGTTCCTCTGCCGCCATTTAATGTCCCACTGCGCCATTAATCAATTTATACTGCCCATTGATCAATAGATCAACACTCGTACTAGGTTTGTTAATTACGGCGATATTTGTGTTGTTACCAAGGCATCATGTATATCTGCCTCCAATTGCTCGCCGATGGCAATGATAACTCTTTTATAGGATTACAGCCTTTCAAGTAGCGAATTGGAAGAGGGAATAAAGAACAGTGACGGACAGAACAAATCAAAGCATAATTCTGACTCACACGGGGAATCTGAGATGGCGAATATCCCTGCAACTGTCGTTGGTCCAGACGCTAGATCCAACTGGATAAGAACAATTGGGATTGTTTACAAGTTCATTCGCTAAAATTTGACAAAATGGATTTTAGAGTGTGATTGCGAAGCGATAGTGTTTCACAAAGTGGTACCAGAATCTATATTGGGTGTCAACAATTTGGAATGAGGGAGGGCGTGTAGATACCGGTAGGGCACATGTACTGCTTGAAGTTATAAGAGCCAGGAAGAGATTAGTACGGAGGGGCAGTGGATAAGGGAGTGACGTAATACCTGCAGAAACAGCAGAAGGGCTGGGAGCCATATAGGATATTGTATTGTGGGAAGATCCTGTTGAATTCGGAAGAAGTTACAGAGAATGAAAAATTGAGTTTTGTTAGGTAACAACATGAAGATCTTTTATTTCCCCAGATATGACGCGGGAGAAAGGTATAAAGGTAAAGTCTCTAGAACGTGAGATATAGTTATCGAGAACTACCTACCGTTTTCAGGGTGATAATATCGTTCAATCAATCGGTCTGGCAAACATTGTGCAAAATGAAACAATGAATAACCCTGCAAAATAATGAGGACTGCTATGTGAAATAAACGACAATGCAGGAAACTGCACCAAATTTCAAGCGTGTGAGGATGTTTTTTTTTTGCATCTTCAATGGGAGGGATCTAAGGACACGCGCCAATGGTATATTTACGTTCTAGAAAATGTTGTTCTGCCAACTCTGCAACAAAATTCCAGATGCGGTCTCTCCGTTGAAAACGATTATTGTCATTGTCATCCCAAAAATTTTGATTTTGTACAGGTCAAATAAATACCGTAAACATTTATTATGCTAAATATCATCAACTAAAACTAGCATTGAATTACTACCATCTCAGTAATAGTGGGTCTTCCATCTTCAGGAATATTTAGTTCATTTTACCCGCTTAAAAAGGCTCCCTGTCGTTATTGTGCTCTACCAAAGAGCAGATTTGATACTTATTTAATGCAGGATGATCATATTATGAAAGCGACTAATTATTAATATTTCTCAAATTAATAGCTCAGGTTTTGTGCCAAAATAAAATCACCAGGACCCTTCATTTTAAAATAATATAGACAGTTACTGATTTGCACCTGTAGTGCCGGGCTTGTCGTACACGATCCGAGGCAGCTTATCCCCTTCTAGTTCCCGCCTGACACCCAGCTCTTAACAGTGACTCCGAGTAAGTGTTTGCATCCGGGAGTGGCAACCCTTGGTACGGCGCTTCGATACACGGGCTAAACCAAGTGAGGGGATCCGGGATACATGAAACCCCGTGACTTAGATATTTGTTTACCCCACAATGTTAAGCCAGTTCCCAGACTGGTCGGATGAGATAAACTGCAACATCCAAAACACAAGAAGGCGATGCAGCAACGCCTCATGGAGAGTGAAGGGCAAAACAAGGCACAGAAGGCATCATGGTTATCTACTGCAGCCGAGGAAGTCTCCAATCGTGATGTTCTGTCTTGTCATTAGACCAAGAATTTTGAGACCAAGAACGTGGAACTACTCCACTGCAACGTCTTTTTCACAAGGATATTCTTCATTTTCCAGTTAAGCCACCGTCGGAAGCGAAGTATATCAACAGCGATAAACACTAATTATATAGGAATTAGAAATAAAACAACAACCAAGTCAAAGAGGACATCAAGCTTTGCTATTCTTCGAGGATTTTACCCTGCACGATTTTCGCAATCAATGTAAGTATAAATCTCGTTTCTTGTTATAAATCTGTATAGTCCATAAAATTTCGCACCACGGCTCTTTCAAAGAAAGATCTTTTCAGTTTATCACAAATGGACGATCATAAATAGGACATATATATACACACTTTCACTGTAATTCATTCGTCACTGGCAGAAAGTGAATAATGAAGCACAGAAGGACAGATTACAAGAAGCAATCATTTTTTCAATGATGTCACCACCTGCCATGGAGAGAAGCTGTCAAACTTAATGAAAAGGCCAATTATTTGCCAGGAGTGTTGGTGCGAGGAGCTTGTAAATAATGCACTTGAATCAGTTTTATAAGGCTTGTGAAAGACAGGAGTTAGTGATAAGAATCAGATTCGCTTGTACCGACATGGAAGGATTGAGTAGTATCTCTACTGATTATGAATATATTTGAATGCCGAAGTCATTATCCGAAAAGAAATGTAACACTGGCGATCAAACTAGATATCTAACCTGGATAGAAAATTTGATGGCCCAGCATCTCTATTCAGACGGAAACATAGGCTGGATTTGAAATAGGACATTTGTGCTTGACGTTGTGACGCAGCTCCGCATGGCTATGACGATAGGCAGCCCACTTCCAAATATCTCCCGCCAGGATAGAGCCAAAAAACCCAGTACTACAGACACTACTCTCACCACCTGCCCCATTGGCGAACTGAATGCAAGTAACAATGGAAGGAAACGGGCAGGAAGATGAAAGAACAATATAACGTGCACAACATAATTTGTGCCTCAGCACCATCATGACTGGCCGCGAATAACCATAGGGAGCTGGTAAATTCAACTGATCCCCGGAGAGCAGTGCACTCTTTCGGCCTGAGCACCAGTCACCTTCCAAATGAGAGCAATGGCGCCCTCAGCCGCACTATCCCGAAGAAAACCAAGAATATTATTTGCTTTCCGGGCCCGACTGCTACCATCGCTACCCTGTGACCCACCATCTCCCGAAGGAGCGAGGCTGCTTTTCACCCTGCTGTCCCGCTCCAGGTCATCCAGGAAGGAATCCAGCTTCCGTCTGTCACTCCCTGACACAACATTCTTCTTCCCCTTCCCTTTCCGTTTGAGGATGTCCCTCAGGGACTTCACCAGCCTCGGCATGCTAGGCCAGCGAAGCGAGGCTCATTTACGCCGATGCTTTGCACCCACGGAGGAGTGAATACACTCTCTTACCTCCTCCACAGCTATCAAAGGGGATTTCACAGGAAGAGTGAGGATGTCCATTGTCTCGCTATCAAATTAATTTCCCTCCAACCCCTCGCTGCAGAGAGATCCCCCACCGTCTTCCTCATGTGGTTTATAAGGTGGCTGCCCCTGTGACCTACACTGCCCAGCGGGTACCTCACTCATACCTTCCCGCACCACCGTCGCATCAGTCTTACTCACAGTTGCGACGATGGAGGGAAAATCCCAAGGGACTCTCTGCAAGCCTTTAGTTGATGGGGTCAGCATGCAGGTTACATCACCCTCCCCAGCAGCTCTGGTCCAATGGATTCACCGGCAGCCTAATGGAGACTGTGAGAGCCTGGTCTCCTCTCCACTTGCACTACTTAATACATTTTCCTCCAGGGGGGCGCTGACTGCTAAGTCCTGGGTGGAGGGCTCCAGGTCTGTTTTAGGTGTGCAAACAGACCCAGCACTAGCTCCCTGCACAAACACACCACCTGCCACAGGACTGGTGGCTACATCAGGGGATTCAGGGTTAGACGCAACTTCCACCCGGATTCCCACCCCTTTCTGAATGTATGTTTGGACTTTGTGGAGGGAGATACAATCTGTGTCTGATACCGTGTTTGTGTGATGGGACGGTGTGGAGGGAGATTCACACTGTCTTTGAACCCGGGAGAGTGTGATGGGACGGTGGGGATTGGAGATTCAATCTTTGTCTGACCCCTTGTTTGTATGGTTTGATGATGTGGAGTGAGAGTCACTCTGTGTCTGACTCCGGGGATTGTGACGGGACGGTGGGGAGGGAGATTCACTCTGTGTCTGACCCCGGGAGTGTGTGATGGGTCGGTGAGCAGGGAGATTCACATTGTTTCTGACCCCGTGTTTGCGTGACAGGACGGTGTGGAGGGAGATTCACTCTGTCTTTGACCCGCGGAGAGTTGATGGGACGGTGGGGAAGGAGACTCACTGTGTGTATGACCACCGGATTGTGTGACGGAACGGTGGGCAGGGAGATACACTGTGTGTCTGAACCCGGGAGTATGCGATGGCGCGGTGTCGACGGAGATTCAATCTGAGTCTGACACCGGCATTGTGTAATGGGATGCTGCCCAGGGAGGTTCACTCTGTGTCTGACGCCGGGACTTTGTGATGGGACAGTGTGGATTGAGATTCACTCTGTGGCTATCTGGGAATGACAAGCCAGTTAAATAGCCATCTTCTTTCGTGCATTTAATCTCCATGAGTAGATTTCCGAGCTCTCTTAACTTAGTGTGGTAATTGGCTAACACCTTAGGAAAATTTTCCAGACATTGAAATAGTGCGGTTTCAATAAGTTCAGGGGCCGCATAGCACTCCCAGAGTCTATCCCATGTTTTGCGTAAGGCTAGCTTGGGGTTGTTGATGTACACTGAATGTATGCGTCTCACCTGGTCGCATGATTGCTTTCGTAGCCATTTCGTCATAAGATCCAACTCTTGGGTTGCTCCGAGCTGGATTCCGTGGATAGCGTTGGCGACTGAGGAGTGCCATGCTCGGTAATGTTCAGGCTTATCGTCAAACTGGTATATAACCATATAACCACATAACAATCACAGCACGGAAACAGGCCATCTCGGCCCTCTTAGTCCGTGCCGAACTCTTTATCTCACCTAGTCCCACCTACCCGCACTCAGCCCATAACCCTCCACTGCTTTCCTGTCCGTATAGCTAAACTATTTTACCTTAAATGACACAACTGAACTGGCCTCTACAACTTCTACAGGAAGCTCATTTCACACAGCTATCATTCTCTGAGTAATGAAATACCCCCTCGTGTTTCCCTTAAACGTCTGCCCCCTATCGCTCAAATCATGTCCTCTCGTTTGAATCTCCCCTACTCTCAATGGAAACAGCCTATTCACGTCAACTCTATCTATCCCTCTCAAAATTTTAAATACCTCGATCAAATCCCCCCTCAACCTTCTACGCTCCAATGAATAGAGACCTAACTTGTTCAACCTTTCTCTGTAACTTAAGTGCTGAAACCCAGGTGACATCCTAGTAAATAGTCTCGGCACCCTCTCTAATTTAATGATATATTTCCAATAATTCGGTGACCAGAACTGTACACAATATTCCAAATTTGGTCTTACAAATGCCTTGTACAATTTTAACATTACATCCCAACTTCTGTACTCAATGCTTTGATTTATAAAGGCTAGCGTTCCAAAAGCCTTCTTCACCACCCTATCTACATGAGACTCCATCTTCAGGGAACGATGCACTGTTATTCCTAGATCTCTTTGTTCCTCTGCATTCCTCAATGCCCTACCATTTACCCTGTATGTTCTATTTGGACTATTTCTGCCAAAATGTGGAACCTCACACTTCTCAGCATTAAACGGCATCTCCCAACGTTCAGCCCATTCTTCTATCCGGCATAAATCTCCCTGCAAGCTTTGAAAACCCACCTCATTATCCACAACACCGCCTACCTTAGTATCATCGGCATACTTACTAATCCAATTTACCACCCCATCATCCAGATCATTTCTGCATATTACAAACAACATTGGGCCCAAAACAGATCCCTGAGGCCTGAAGTGACGAGATCTCATCGTACTATATGCTGTTCTATGGGTTCAACAGCAAGTGGCATGCTGGCTGGCGGGTACATGACTGAGGGTATACATTTGTTATGGGATTTGCTGTTTTTTTTTTAATTCGTCGCGGAGTTACAAGGGTAAATTGTCATCCTCGGATGGATGTGATGCAATTGGACTTCTCTTTGACTCCTCGTGAAATCGGATTTCAGCATAATAGCATGGAGAGGAAGAATGACTCTTCAAGTCCATTTGAGATCGGACGTAGTCCCTCGTGCGTTCCAATCTGTTCCTTTCTGATGTAGATTTTACGCCATCCAGATCATGCATTTCTTCAGCACTTTCTAATATCTCTGCTTCCACCCTGGCAGCTTCGGCTTCTCGGTTTAGCATCAGCAATTCTAACTCTGACTCTATCCTTACCTTTTCCAACTGTTTTTCGGCTTCTCTGGCAGCCGCTTCCTTTTACAATTTTGCTTCCTGTTCAGCATATGACGCTCGGACATTAGCGGCTTCTGCTTTAGCTCTTGCATGGACAGTCTTATTTATTGATGCCCTACTGTTCCTGGCGCTGGATGCCAACGACTTGATGCTGAATCGTGATGCCATCGTAGCGCTTGAAGCACCTGGTTATGCCGCTTTTTCACTGTTGTGTTCTCGCACAGGTGTAAAAACTCTGAACTAAACACCAAGCTTAAACCAGTCAATGAGGCGGTCCCAGTAAAATTATCTGTTTACTGTTCACTCTTCCACATTAACGTATGGTGAAAACTGTTGATAAAACAATACAAAATATATGCAGTATTTGTTTCCTTCTTGGCATCACACTTGCATCATAAATACTTGCAAAAGTATAACTACAACAACTATATTACATTAAAGAGCAACAGACAGTCAGAATCTACCTATGCCATTGACTGTCTTTAAATACACTTCAACACAAAATATCCGCAACTCTTTAAATGACAACGACATAAACTATCAACCGTCATTACTTTTAACAGATTCTTTGTTAACATTATTACTTCAACATATCGATTATCATATGAACTTACGGCGTTGCTTCTCTGATATTTCTAGTGCGTAGAAAGAAAACTTTTCTCGCGCTGATCCTCCACACACAATCCCCTCCTTCTCGTTTTTCCAAACCAGTATTTACCGACGGGACGCGTCGAAACCGGATGTGACGTCATCGCATGCCGCAATATATCACAGACAAAGAATTTACTTTAAACAACCTTAACTTTAACTAAAGAATAATTACAATCGCATTACTAAAGCGAAAATATAGTAAACTAAACAAATGCCTGAAAGGCAACTCATTCATGTCTATGTATTTCGAAAATAGTATTAGAATTGCATGTAATTGTTTCAGCTTTACTGATCCCGGAGCGTTCATAAGTAAAGGCAAAGTATAATGAATTTGTTTGCTTTTGGTTTGATATCCACTGTTCGACCTTCTCAATAAATTAGAAAGCGTGGTTGTCATTGTACAAAACCACTGTGGACTTAGAGATTCGCCCTGAAAAATATCTCGTTGTGTTTTGATATCGGCGGTTGTTGCTTCTTGGCTGTTAATTGATACGTCGTAGACCAATTCTTCTTCAGATGTTGTAAAACTCTGTGTTATTGTGATTATCAGGCAGCACAAAAAAAATCCTGGTTGGACTCCGCTGGCCAGCTAGTCTTTATGCAAAGAGTACAGTCGTTGTTTCAGGCTGAGTTCCTTTATCAATGAATCGTAGTGTTTTAGTTCGATTTCGAGAACTTGCAGACATTCTCTTTATTGCACGATTACATCGGTGGTGAACGGCTTTATGATTTCAGCGTGAAGTTCGGCCGGGAAGCAGGCACCACGGGCTCATAAGTGACTAGACAGGGACGAGGAGAGGGAGAGCGTTGCTGCCCTCGGGGTGAAGGCCATGTAACAGTTTGCCATCACTGTGAACGGAGAACAGTGGATCAATTGGGAGCTTCTGAAGACGCCATTCCCCAAATTTAATGTAATCTGACAGTTCTGAAGACAGATCAGCTGCTCGAATTGATATCTGGGGAAGTGGCACCTGCTAAGCAAGACGACCGGCCATAAGTATCATTTGGTCAGCGGTCGAAAAGGGAGATGCGGCTCAGACAGAGAGGACAAAACAAACGGCGGTGCTCTCCATTACTCGGTTGGAATAGCGGATTCAAATGCAATATCCGGTCAAGTAACACACCAACCAACTTCACCGTTAACTGCTTGTTTGACCGGAGAAGTATCGGAGGAATTCACCGAAGTGACCATGCTGATTCTGGACATTAAGATGTGGAAAAGACCTATGGATTGCTTAGGGATCGTCTTTTCTGGCCCGGGATGAAATCGGAGTTCCGGGAATACTGCCAGTCGTGAATTCGATGTATAGGCGGAAGACATTGCCCACGTGGCAGATGTCTTGTCCAACCTTGTCCAGAGTGCGGTGTCTCTGGACTTGGCGCGCATGGATTCAGGAACGGGATTTCGAGTACAAACTCAACAATGTGTTACTGAGCATGCTTCGAGTCGGGAAGTCGGGGACGATGCCCTCTCATCCTGGGTGATTTCCGGCCCGATAGGTTTAATTGGACTTTGCTGAACATTCTTGCGGCATAGGCGATTAGAAAGAAGAGTAGATGGAGTCAACATATGTTATATCTGGTCCTTAGTTACTACTGTACTCATACTAAAGCTACCGGGTATTCGCCGTACTATCTGATGTCTGGGCGCGAGGCGTGGATGCTGATTGAACTTTGCTTTGAAACTAACGAGGGCGATTTACTACCGAAGCATTATATGTGGTATGTGTCTGATATGAGAAGAGAGCCGAAAAGGACTTATGAACTAGATGGGACCGTAGCTGCTAAGCTGAATCAAGAGGAGGTATTATAAAAATGTAAGGCTCGCCCAACTCCTGCCTGAGGCCGAGTCCTCATAAGGAATTTACGACTACCTGGGAAGCATAATCTAGCTGATCGTTGGTCGCGCACGCCGTATGTCATGGAGCGTTAGCTGAATAAACTACCAATTCTCTGGCTGAAACCAGAGGATGGGAATGGGCCTGACAAGATTCTCAATCCAAAGCCCGATCTGAAGTCTGAACTAGTAAGAAGACTCTGCAGAAACGCGGGGCGACTGCGGGGCGCACTGTCGCCGAGGGTACGCCCGCCAACACCTCAGGGAAAGATATTGATTCGTAAATTGAAGATCTGGATGTGTGAGATATGCTGCCTTTCGCTAACTTCCCATTGATTGAGGAAGTGTCTTCCCGACCTTCCTCCGCTGTCAGTTGAAGTTGGATGGGGGGGGGGTGTGTTATCTGTGGGTAGTGTGGGTTGCAGCGGGACTCTGCAGGGGATGAACCGGGACTTGGTCCGGGGACAGAGGGGTCCGAGTTGCAGTTGGGCACGAGTGATAAGTCTGGGAAATCCTTGCCAAGTTAAACTTGAGTTCCCAGTAGCGTCTGAAGCTGAAGGGTTGGGTGAGGGCATAGGGAGATGTCAGAAACCAACTGATGGGCTGGCCAACATAGCACCGGGTGAACAGAGTGCGACCCCTACCGTTTTGGAGAGCTTTGTCACTGCCATTTACACCTACATTGGACTCCGTGCTTAGCTGGAAAGATTGGTGAGTTATCTCTACGTCATCAGGACATGACTAAATTTATTTGGGAGAAAGTGTAACGCGCTGTAACCTTTCACTGCCAATGCACTGGTTCTCTATAATGTTTCACTGTCAGGTTAAAGTCATGGTTTCTGTGTAGCAGCAATGTCTTGGGTCTGACAGGAGATAACGGGGCCCTTGAATGTATGTTAAGCAATGAGAGGTACAGTGTTCATTTTTGTGAATTGTGAGCAAGGGTTTCGTGGTATTTGTTGAGGAGAGATGAAGAGAGAAGACGCGAATGGAAAGATGGTAGACCGCTGGACGGAATGGACGGAGCAGGTTTCCGATTGTCAGCCAGGCTCGGAGGTGGTCGCGGAGAACACATGGACGGAACCGTGAGCTCCGAACGTTGTGCTTTCTGATCTCTGACAGATAGAAAGGTAGTTCCATGGTCTACTGAATTTCTGACGTTCCCTGCTTCTTCAGCATAAAACAAGTCGGTACGTTTTGTGTTTTCCTATTGCCAACCACTTTTTTTTTCATTGCGTGATACACCGCTTTTGGTCCTTCATGTTTTCCCTATATTCTCCAAAGGCGTGCAGCAGCACGTGCACATTTCCCTCAGTTGTTGAACGAAGTCAAAAACGTTTCTCGACATTCCAGCTTCTCCTGCATTGCACTGATGGATTCGATATTGAATGGAACATATCAGCTCGGAACTCTTGTCAGCTGTTTTTTAGACAACTTCCACACTGTTGTTGAAGACTTGCCAGATGGCAGTAACACCCAATTAATTCTAATTAACTTCTATTTTATTTAATCTAGTAATGGACTGTTCTTCACAAATGAAAACCGTTGCCTGTGTCTCTCAATGTATTGCGGGGTAGACAGGGCAGTAATTCGTGCTGCCACAATTTAGTTGAGAAAAAACACAGAAGATAACATTAATAAAAGTATTCGCAATCTACCACAATAATGTGATAAAGGTCAATACCGGCTATGCCTCAACTTCTTCCCAGACAATTTCAGTGGATCTCTGCAGCATGTCTGGTTTGTGCCGACAAATGAAATATGGAGCGGATTTTATAAATCAATATCCAAAACGTGAATTACCGTCTTGACTCATTCTTATGACCTTTGTATGGAATACCTGCATTGCCTGAATGGTTGCATTTGTGATTTTCCAGAGAGTGAACCTGATAATGTCAAAGGATTAAGCGAGATCAGCCTGGAGTAAGATAACTATCTGGAAGGTTTCATCTTTCTCTTTACTGTTCATAGCTTGTGTATTTCGGCACAGTTAGTGCCGACTAACTGGCTTCATAAACTGTGTTTGTTTTGAGTGTGATCTGCGGGATTTCTGGGATACCCACATCCACCCTGATAATCACATTTGTAACACGTGCACCGACCTGTAGCTTAATGCCCTACGGTTCCTAGGGAAATCTGAGTAAGTGATCGATAGGAATTACAACGAATAATCACTGGGTGACTGTAGGAAGGAAGAGGTACGGGAAGCCAATGCAGTTTAACACAGTATTTGTTCCTATCAATAATAGCTGTTAAGGGGGACGACCTACTGAGGGGATCCGCAGAGACAAGGAAAATTCTAAAACGGTGATGCATAAAAGATTCAGTGTGTGAACACAGAATAACTGACATCAGCAGTCAAGTAATGCAGATTATTGGACACTGACCCATACCCAATTTGAAATCGGTTCCTAAAACGAATCTCATTGCGCACTACTCCTTTTATTATTTTGTGCCTGCCGTCAGTGGTGGCATAACGATGGATTGTAATGCTCATCAACTTCTTATACAACCATCCTCCATCTGATTCAAGTGACCATGATCGGGGCTGGGGAAGTTGTGTATGTGCAACACCTTTCCAATTCTACCCGCTGGATATAGGAATGGAGGAGAGTTTTAACCACATTAGTTAGGGACGTATGACCACCCTCCAACCCGCTGATCTACTCTCAGTAAATCCACTATTCTGGTGCTAGACACCAATACAAACTACAACTTCGTCGATTACTCAACTGGTGACAGAATATCAGAAGGTGACGACGAAGAGTACATGAGTGAAATAAATGGCCTGGATGTTTGGTGTCGTAGCAACAACGATGATTCATCGTGACAAGGAGTAACGAATTATTTGTGCACTTCTGTAAGGAAAAGTCAAGGAAACGTTGACCAATTCTGATCAAAAAGTAAGCGGTGGAAAAGGTGAGCCATTGCAATGTCTCGTGTGTCAGCTAATTGAAGACCTACCCTGGACAAAATTATTGATGTAATCACGACCAAAGCAGTACAGCACTTAGAAGACATGAGGAATTTAAGATGTCTTGCATGTCACTGAATCATTTAGTAAATCCCGATAGCTGACCAATGCTGAGCATTCCAATGACTGCGTCACGATGTGTTTTGAAGAGGCCACTTATAGAATCGGAAGAAAATCAGCCATGGTTGTAATCCGGACGGGTTTTATCATTAATTCATTGACACTACCTCAATATTTTGATCGCTTTTTTGCAATATTATTTTACAGCATACCTCTTCATGTAATTATTTATCTGGGCACATCGATCCTGGTGGAGCACAGACCATGAACAAACTCATATCTCAATCGATCTCTGGAATCGTGACATGGCTGAAGTTCTTCAACGCTTCTGCAATGCATTCCATCGGCTTTACAGGCGTATAAGAGCCCTGTGGTCCGGCCTTGCCCGCTTCCACCGCTCACGACACAGACGTGGGAAATTTTTTATTGTACTGAATAATGTAATATTGCTGTGAAGTGCTGCACAAAGCAAGACCTTTCACGACATTTGTCGAAGGAAATAATCCTGATTTTTAATGTAGTATCTTCAGGTTTCACGTGTGGAAATCATAGACAGGGTGCAGAGGAGGTTTTCAAGGACGTCGCCTGGATTGTGGAGCATGCTTTGTGAAATCAGATTGAATGAACTCGGCCTTTTCTCCTTGGAGCGACGGAGGATGAGAGGTGACCTGGTGGAGGTGTATAAGATGATAAGAAGCATTGACCGTGCGGATAGTCAGAGGCTTTTTACCAGTGCTGAAATGTTTGCCACAAGAGGACAGTGGTGAGTGCTACCAGCAACGGTAGTGGAGGCAACACGATATGGACTTTGCATAGGTACATGGAGCTTAGAAAAAGAGAGGGCTGTGGATACGCCTAGCTATTTCTAAGGCAGAGGCATGTTTGGTACAACTTTGTGGGCCGGAAGGCCTGCATTTGTGTTGTAGGGTTTCTATGTTTCTATGTTTTAAAAACTGAATATTGATCTCAGAGTATAGTCTGCGTCTACTACCTGTTAATTTGAACATGGTATCTAAATTTCTAAATTCATCCGCAATGATTATCTATGTCATCTGAACGCCATTGACATTGTTGAAACACCTCTACGAACGGAGATTCTTCCAAGCTAATTGATGCACCATCGGTCCCTCCACACGATAATGAAAAGTTGTAATTTGCTTTTCCGTAAAAGATCTGAATAGGAACAGTGGTTAAAAATGTCTGCTTAATGTATTTTGTTTTTACTTAAAAGCGATTAGCATTCATTGGAATATAGTTTTGTTGTCTTGTAGTTGTCTTTGTTTTACAACCGAAATGACAACTTTCATGTCGAATTCATTCTGATTTTTTTAATGTTTCAATGATCTTTATGTTGGATGATGCCACGTTGAAACCATTAAAGGGTAACGCTTTCTGAAATCAAAGTCCATCCAATTGAACGCCCTCCAAAATTGGCCCACACCCCGGGCTCTACTTGTAACTATCAGGGTAGGAAAAACGCTTACGGCAATGAATGAGATTAATTAAATCAGCTTTATCAGTTTCTGGCCATACACGGAGCTCCAGTCAGCGGATTCCAGAGGTGCGATCAGTGTTGTGAGCAGAGGACATTGAAGAGATTATTCTCAGGGCGGCGAATCTGGTATAAAAAGAAAGTTTTATGGGCATTCTATAGACCTCGTCAGTGTTGGAACTCAACTCCTTGAATTCAATAAAAATATGGAAGGGGCAAGTGGGACGGCATTGACTTGTGTCGGACAGCAGTGATACTAGGGCCTTCATATTTTGTCTCATGAGGCGTTGGCGAAACGAAGCCGAAGCCAAAGAGATGCATTAGAGAACTTGGTCGTGGTTGCCCATTGTACAAAGCAGGCAGGATGGTAGTGGAATGCTCCTCCTGTAGGATGTGGTAAATCATGGAACCTCAGGATCCCCCCGATGACTAAATACGCGAGAAGAGCAGCCAACTGCAGCTCATGAAGTACCGCATTAAGAAGCTAGAGCTGGTATTGGGTGATCGTAGGACCATCCAGGAGATAGAACATTTAATAGATATGACTATTGGGCAGTTTGCTTTACCCTAAGAGCAGAATTCGGGCAATCGATGTATGAACAGTGAGAGAGGTAAAGGAAGAAGTAAGTAAGTGCATGGTCCCTCAGCAAGATGTAAACCCCTTTGGATACTGCTGAGGGCGCTGACATATCTGGGCACTGTGGTCGGCTCTGATCCTCGAGACTGTAAGGTGATTTCAAGCGAAGCAATAGACATAGGGGATTCGATAATTATGGGGCAGTTGGGAGATTCTGCTGTAGCAAAAAGGACGCCGGAATAATGTGTTGACTCCTGGATGTCTTCGGACGTTGACAGGATATTCTTGAAAATGAGCCAGGGCCGCGGTACTTGTTGGTACCAATGACATAGGTAAGAGAGAGGTAGACGTCCGGGCAGTATGTTTAGAGAGTTAGGAGGGAGGTTGAAGAGCAGGACCTCCAAGGTGGTAATCTCCGGATTACTCCTGGTACCAGGAGCTAGAGAAGTTCACAACAGGAATATAGGCAGATTAATACGTGTCTGAGGAGGTGGTGCAGTGTTTCATATTCTCAGATCCTTGGAATATTTTCTGGGAAAGGAGTGGCCTTTACAAGTGTGACGCGAGGCATGTGAACTGGAAGGGAATCAATATCCTGGAAGGGAAGTTTGCTGACGCTGAAATGAAGAGGCAGAAAATGGGGCGGTTGCCGCTCAAGGAATGACAGATAATGAAGCACTGAGCTCGATGGGTGGAAATGTGAATATTTTAATGCAGGACGAACCATAAACAAGGCAGGGCGGATGAACTTGGATCAATACGTTAAACCTTGATATCTTGGACATTTCCGAAAGTTTGATCCCTCGGGGTAGGAATGACTGCTGAGTGTTCCGGGAGTCAGATGTTTCAAAAGGGGCAGGGAAGTAGGAGAAGCGGTGGGACAGTGGTACTACTAATCAGGGCTATTATCACGGCTGCAGAAAAGGTGGAAGTCCTGAAGGCACCGCCTACTGAGTCAGTCTGAAGGGAAGTCAGAAACAGGAATCTGATAATAACTCTACTAGTTGTTTTTTGTAATCAACACCCCAAACCCCCAATTGTAACAGAAACATTGAAGAACGGATGGGGAGGCAGATTCTGGAATGCTGCAGAAATAATAGGGTTGTTTTGATGTGTGACTTTAACTTTCATAATATTGACAGTCATCTGCTATAGAGCAGGGAGTTTTTATGTAGTGGAGTTTGCTAGGAGTATTCTGAAAGGTTTCCTGACGCGATATGTAGGTAAAACAATTACAGGAGGGGCTGTATCTGATCTGTTATTGGGAAATTAACCTCGTCTCCGTGGAAGAGCATTTTGGAGATAATGATTGCAACTCTATTTCCTTTACCATGGTGCATGAGTGAAATGAATCAGACAATTTGCGAAAACTTTTAATTGGATTAGCGGGCGAAATATGATGTCATTAGACAGGATCTTGGGAACAGAAATTGGGAGCAGATGTTCTCAGGGAAATTCATGTCAGAAATGTGACAAATATTTAGGGATTATTTGCATTGCATTCTGCAGTTGGTATCTTCCACTGAGGCAGGAAAGGATGATAGTGTAAAAGAACCATAGCGTACAATATTTGTAGAAAATCTAGTTAAGCAGAGAAGAAATGCTTCTGAAACTTTCAAGAAACTAGGTACTGTGAAGGAGCCCAAACATTAAATTAGGAGAGCTAGAATGGGCTACATGAAAGCCTTGGCGAGCAGGATTAAGGAAAACCCCAAGGCATTGTACAACTGTGTGAGAAGCAAGTCGATGAGCCTTGTGAGTATTGTACCAATCAGGACGGAAAGTGGAAACATGCGCATGGAGCTGGAGGAGATAGCAAGGCCCTTTAAGAATACTTTACCAGAGAAAACGACCTTGGCAATTGTGGAGAGGACTTCCAGCGGACTGAAACGCTTGAGTGTATAAACATTAGAAAAAGGATGCACGAGAGATTTCGAAGTTATTGAGTTAGATAAGTCATTGGGACCGGATGGGTTGTACACCAGGTTACTGTGGGAAGCGAGGGAAGGGATTGCTGAGACACTGGCGATGATTTATCGTCAGCACGAACGGGAGAGGAGCCAAAGTATTGAAAGTTTGCAAACGTTGTTCTTGTGTTCAAGAAAGAGAGAAGAGATCAGAAATTATAGACCAATTTGTCTTGCTTCAGTGGTGGACAAGTTATTGAAGTGGATACTGAAAGGCAGAATCTATGAACATTTGGAGAGACATAATCTGCTTAAGCATAGTCAGCATGGCCTTTTCAAGGGCAGGTGCCTAATGAAACTGACTGAATTATTTTGATGATGTAACAGAGCACATTGATAAAGGTAGAGCAGTGGACGCTCTAAGGATTATAACGACTTCAGTAACGCACTTGGTATGGTCACCCATGCAAGGCTCATTCAGAAAGTAATGAGGTGTAGGATCAAGGAGACATTGTTTTATTGAGGAGAATTAGCTTGCCCTAAAAGGGAAGGGACGGTTGTCCATGGTTCATATACTGCATGGAGGGCAGTGACCAGTAGAGATCCGCAGTGATCTTTTCAGGAATCTATCTTCTTTGTAATTATTATAACTGACCTGGATGAGCAAGTCGAAGTGGGGTGGGTGGGTAGCAAGTTTACTGATGATACAAAAGTTGTTGTTGTACTGGACAGTCTGGAGTTTTATCAGAAGTTACAGCGGGGCATTGATAGGATGCAGAACTGGGCTGGGAAGTGGAATGGTGGATTTCAACTCAGATGTGTGAAGCAGTTCATAATGGTAGGTCAGATTTTAAGAAAACATTTTATTAATCTTAAGAGGATTGGCAGCGTTGCGTATCAAAGAGATCTTGGGCTCCGCTCCCAGAGGACAGACAAAGCTGTTGCGCATGTTGACAATGTTGCTAAGAAGGCGCATAGCGTGATGGTCTTCATCAACCGTTGAACTAAGTCAATTGAAGAGTCTTGGGGTAACGTTACAGCAAGGGAAGACTATAGTTAGACGCCACTTAGACTACTAAGTTCAGATCTGATCACCTCACTGCAGGAAAGATGTGGATACTATGGGGAGAGTGTAGAGGAAGTTTACAAGGAGGTTGCCTGGAGTGGAGTGAATTCCTTTTGGCAACAGGTTGAGTTAACTTGGCCTTTTCTCCTTGAAGCGAGGGAGGAGGAGTGGTGACCTGACGGAGGTGTAAAAGACCGTGAGAGGAATTGATCATGTGGATAGCCAGAGGCCTTTTCTAACCCAGAGCTGAAATGGCTACCATGAGTTGGCATTGTTTTAAGGTGCTTAGAAGAATGTAGATAGAAAATTTCAGTGGTATATTTTTCACACAGACCGTGGCTGGTGAGTAGAATGCACTGCCAGCAAAGGTGGGAGATGCTTATTAAATAGATTCCTTTAAGAGAGATAAGTAGATGAAGCCGGGACAATAGAGAGCCATGTGGTAGGGAAATTGCCGGCAGTTTCCAGAGGAGTTTTTATGATGGGTACTACACTCTGGGCCAAAGACCATATAATGTTCCGTAGATTTCCGAGTTTCTATGTTTTCATCAATACGTCCATTAGTTGGAATAGAGCAACAGAAATCTCCATGTTCATCTTTGTGGACCGGAGGACAGGATATGCTGTCAGTGTAATCCATTTTATTTGATGTAAAATAAATACTGTCAATAGTGGAAGAAGTTGTGCACTCGTTTATAAATTCGGACTGCAAAATAAATCGAAGTTATTTATTGTTGTATAAAAGGGATTGCAATTAAATGCCAATATCGATATGAATATTGTTTTCGTGAATATATTAAAGTGTCTACATTTTGTGTGCAATGTAATCGCACAGATAGTGACATTAACATTAAAATGAATTACAAGCATCGCTAAAGTATGCTACCTCAATGGAAATGTGTAATTTAATTCAAAACCATCATATGGAATTCTTCCCTCATTTATTATAGTCGTTCCAGAGCCTGTCGCTAAATTTTGTCTACGGCACACTTAATTGTGCCTATATTGAACAATTCTACAACAGCGTACTTCACAGACAATAACATATAGTAAGTGCAAGCAAAAGAGGGCACAGTTTGTTGTTCGGAATTCATCGGGCTGATGTGAAGGATGGGAATGAACCGTTGACCATTCGAGCTGCAAGTGACTTGGAAATCCTGAACTGTTGTCGCTCATTTCATCGTTACTGTCAGTCGAAGAGAAAACACGGAAAGCCAGATGCAAGCGAATCTAGGACTGGGACTCTGCCAGAGTGAAAATGACTGGCGTCAAATTGAGCACAAAACACAGTATCACCATACAAAAAACACACACAAACTGCTTGTGGAACGCAGCAGTCCAGGCAGCATCTACAGGGAGAAGCACTGTCGACGTTTCGGGCCAAGACCCTTCGTCAGGACGAACTAAAAGGAATGATAGTAAGAGATTCGAAAGTAGGAGGGGGAGGGGGAAATGCGAAATGATAGGAGAAGACCGGAGGGGGTTGTGTGAAGCTGAGAGCCGGAACGGTGATTGGCAAAAGGTATACAGAGCTGGAGAAGGGAAAGGATCATGGGACGGGAGGCATCGGCAGAAAGAAAGGGGGAGGGGTGCACCAGATGGAGATGGAGAACGGACAGAATGATGGGCTAAAAGACAGAAAAAAGCTGGGGGGGGGATATAAATATATAAGAGATGGGGAACGAAGGGGAAGACAGGTATTAACTGAAGTTAGACAAGTCAATGTTCATTCCATCAGGTAGGATACTACCCAGCGTTATATAAGGAGTTGTTCCTCCAACCTGTGTGTGCCTTCATCATGACAGTAGAGGAGGCCATGGATAGAAATATCAGATTGGGATTTGTCTATCTGATAACTGATATCTGATATATCTACCCATGGCTTCCTCCACTGTCCATTCACATTCTGATATGTCTATCCATGGCTTCCTGCACCGTCCATTCACATTCTGATATTTCTATCCATGGCCTCCTCTATTGTCCATTCACATTCTGATATGTCTATCCATGGCCTCCTCTACTGTCCATCTTCATTCTGATATGACTATCCATGGCCTCCTCTAATGAACATTCACATTCTGATATATCTATCCATGGCCTCAACTACTGTCCATTCACATTCTGATAAATCTATCCATGGCCTCCTCTACTGTCCATTCACATATCTATCCATGGCCTCCTCTACTGTCCATTCACATATCTATCCATGGCCTCCTGTACAGTCCATTCACTTTCTGATATGTCTATCCATGGCCTCCTCTACTGTCCATTCACATTCTGATATTTCTATCCATGGCCTCCTCTACTGTCCATTCACATTCTGATATTTCTATCCATGGCCTCCTCTACTGTCCATTCACATTCTGATATGTCTATTAAATGGCATCCTCTACTCTCCATTGATATTCTGATATATCTATCCATGGCCTCCTCCACTGTCCATCACATTCTAATATGTCTATCCATGGCCTCCTCTACTGTCCATTCACATTCTATTATATTTATCCATGGCCTCCTGCACTGTACTTTCACATTCTGATATATCTACCCATGGCCTCCTCTACTGTCCATTCATATTCAGATATATCTATCCATGGCCTCCTCCACTGTCCATTCACATTCTGATATGTCTATCCATGGCTTCCTGCACTGTCCATTCACATTCTGATATCTCTATCCATGGCCTCCTCTACTGTCCATTCACATTCTGATATGTCTATCCATGGCCTACTCCACTGCCCATTCACATTCTGATATCTCTATCCATGGCCTCCTCTACTGTACATTCACATTGTGATATATCTATCTATGGCCTCCTTTACTGTCAATACCGGCTGGGTAGCCTCCAACCTAATGGCGTGAACATTGACTTTTCGAACTTCCATTATTGCCACTCCTCCCCTTCGTACCCCGTCCCTGATATATTTTGTTTTTCCTTGCCCACTTATTTTCCTGTCTTTCTGCCCTTCACTCTGCCTGTTCTCCATGTCCCTCTGGTGCTCCCCGACCCATTTTTTCTCTCTAGGCCTGCCGTCACATGATCCTTTCCCTTCGCCAGCTCTGTATACCTTTTGCCAATCACCGTTCCAGCTCTCAGCTTCGCCCCACCCCCTCCGGTCTGCTCCTATCATTTCCCATTCTACCCCCCGCCGTCTTACTTCCAAGTCTCCTACTATCTTTACTTTCAGTTAGTCGTGACGAAGTGTCTCGGCCCGAATCGTTGACAGTGCTTCTCCCTATAGATGCTGCCTGGCCTACTGCGTTCCACCAGCATTTTGTGTGTGTTGTTTGAAATTCCAGCATCTGCAGATTTCCTCGTGTTCACCAAACAAAGTAATGTTTAACGAAGAGCAAATTGGGAGTATGTTCAATGTGGTGTGAAAACAAATCATTTCTTTGAAATAGCCATTGTTGGCAACAGACAGTTTGCAATATTCCTGGTTTATACAACCAGTCCGCTTCAACTTTTAAAAGTAGTATATCAAAAGAACATGTGCAGTGTGCAAATTCACATAGATCGCTTGAAGCTTGAAAATCATGTTTTGCACACATGAAAACAGAGCTTCTCATAGGCCTCTGACGGAAACTTGAGGTATTTTTGGAAACAGAGAGACAAAAATACATCAGAAAATACAAGGCAATCAATGAATATATGTGTCTGGTTACTGTGGATAGGCCAGAAGAAAAGAAAGAACTTGTTTTGAACAACATCGGCAATAGAGGGTTGCAGAATATCAGGACAAAAACTGTCCGTCACATTGACACAGTCTAAGGAATAAGCTGAGGCGTCCACCACGTCATTGCGATCGTCAGGATCCAGATTAGGGAGCGATTATATATAAAACATTATTTCTGCCGATTGCCGCTGTGCAGCACATTACCAGGGTTGTTGAACTATTTTCTCATACTCCAAACTTGCTCATTTATTTCATATTTAAAGGACTATAATTCAAAGTGATTTAAAATCATCTATTAAATTGACTACAGGCTTTAATAACACGCTTCTTGTGACGCAAGATCCTCACAAAACCACGAGTTTGTTCAATCACATCAATACACACATGGTACGACAATTTTCTTTGCCGGTTTGTGATCACAGACAGATTGAACTAAAGTACGGCAAAATGAAAATAATTGTACCGACCGTGAATATTGGAAAACAAACCTTAAGGGTCTTGTGGAGCATGGTATGTACTATATGGATCATCGTCGGTGTTATCTTCGACTTCATGAGTCGATCCAGTAACTAAAATTCAATGAAATAGATATTTAAGACATCTATTTGGTATTTTTCTTGTTTTTGTAATGAACACAACAGTCAATCATCACATCAATGACAGTATCATCTTTACCATATATGGCATAATCGTTGAATACTGTTCAATAGAAGGTAAAAGGAAGATTTGTGTTCCGCCTTGAATTGATAATAAAACAATCGATACATGTACATTTCAGTCGGTATTTTAAGTAGAAATAAAGTAAGCTAAAGTGACTGAAGTCGTCATCCAGTTAGCAGCACATGTTTTGAGGGAGAATAAGTTCACGTTTCTAGTTAATGTCTTCGTACTAGAATGTGAGTAGGTATGTCCCTGGAAAGTTTGGAAGAGTGAGCCATAGTTCGTGCTGGGTAAATTATTCGAGAGGATAGTCTGTGTAAAAACTTACCTGCTTAAATCACGGTTAGAATATCACGCTCACTTCCGGTCAGCTAATTTTTAGAACGGCATGAATCCTCAGAGACGGTGGAGAAGGGATTTAACAGAATGATGCCGGAAGTAGGGCGCGCAATTTTTAATTATAGATTGTTCGGTATGGACTGCTCCTCCTCAGAGCCTTTAATCTGATTAAAGGAGGGAGCTACTTTAAATCTGATTCGAAGAAATATTGCAGTGTTGTCAGTGGTAATTGTGCTAGGGGTGAAAGCGTGGAACGCCCTTTCGAGGCTGGTATTGGAAATAGATATACTATGGCCATTTAGGAAACTTTTTATGTGGCCACGTGTGGTCAATTGCTCTCTGTGAAAGCAACTAAAGAAGGTGTAGGATCGGAGAGCAAAATTGATCCCATTGTAAGTTAACCGGTCGGCACAACATTGTGAGCGCAATGAACCGTACTGTGCCATGTTTCTCGATGTTCAATGTTCTCTGTTCTACATTCTATTGCCGAACAGAGAAAAGTTTAGAAAGAAGGCTCTTCGAACCTGCTGAAAAAAGTGCTAGTTGTTTCAGGATAAAAAAAGGGAATGCCTCTAATACTCTGAAGTACTGTAGACTATATCAGCAGATGCTGTCAGAGTATGCTTCAGATTTTTATTATTCATTGAGGTTCCGTACAATGATCGCGAGTGATATCATACCATGGAAGACTCCGCACTGAGATAGCTGAAAACGTGTTCTCAGCATTCCCTCACAATTCATATCTAATGTGCTACGAAACAATGGATATGCATTTTCACCGTCTATTTGCCGCATCTATTTATGCCCTCGAAGCTTATGACGTAATTTCCCACCTGCCATAAGCTTTCTTTGACTCTCAGCCGGTTTCGCATATCATCTACCAAACTACCCTCCTTTTCCCATGCTTCAGCTCCTTATTTTGGCTTCTGTAACTCCTTTACAGAACCAATAAAATGTTTTGGTTCTAAACGTTGACGGTTCATTCTCTACCATAGGTTCACCTTGGTCTGCTGAGTTCCAGTAGAACATCGTGTGCTTTGCTCAACATTTTCAGCATCCGCAGAATCTCTTGATATGAAATCTCTTTGTATGAAACCGCATTATTATCTTTGTTACAATTTCATTTCTGAAGTACCTACACAGCCATGAGTTTTTGTTCTTTCTTGATCTTGTTAACAATATTGGATGAATTGAGACGGTGCCAATTTTTATATCGCGGATTCTGTGCCATAATACACACCTGAATCTTGCATCTCAGAAGAATTCTGGAATGGTGGAATATTCTCAATGTCTTCATAAATTGCTTGGTAAAAGTCAACAGGTAATCCTTGGCCATTCATGATTGTACCTAATGAAGAGGGAGTTGAGATGAACATCTGCATCAACGAATTTGTACACGAACATTAGGATTAAACTAAAATTAATTATAATGATCTTCGTCAAGGTGAAGAGTCAGTGAACGTGATCGTTGAATCGGACTCATGTGTGCAATATGTCCCTGGCCAATCAACCGAATAAATTTGACATCAGAAGGACAAAGGAAAAGGTACAGAAGTACGAGTTATTTCGGGTTATTGTTTCATAATGAATACATGTCACATTTGAATCGATGACGAGTTTAATATTATTATTAGATAGATGTAGATGCCATCAGTATGGCAGCGGATGAAGACAGGATGGAAATTCACACCTCACTTCAGCACATGACAGAGAAAATTTGGCTGTGTCAACGAAATTTAAAAGCATGGTGAATATAGAATGATAAAATGATAAGAAGACAAAGAATGGAGAAAACTACATTATCTTACTTCTATTGCGATAGCAGAATCAGAATATTCGAGGATACACAACGGATTCTCGAAATATATACTTCCAGACGTTCAACGCATGGATGTCTTACAGTGAAATAAACAATAAAGCAGCTAATTTCCAAACCAGATGTAACCTTGAATTTCCATGACTACATAATGAAAATTAATCATAAATGCACGAAAAATAAGAGACAGTGAAAGCCACCATTATCAATGTCTCACGGAAGTCAAATTAATTTCGAACTAAAGCAGTGAAAACATATTTAATTCAGTCATTTCTGCAAAAAATATTTTTTTCGGAATATGCCAACAAACTGAAAACGTCACAATAAAATGTTTTTGTAAAGATTTGTCCTCACCACTGATTGCTGATCGTTTCCATGCTATCGTGAACAGTATTAATAACTCAATGATGAATATAATTCCAAGTGTTATGCAGACAGTAACCATAATGGATGGGGTCCCGTTTCCAAAATCTTAAAACGAAACGTAAAAACATATATTTCGATAAACGAAAAACAAACACTATAGATCCAATGCAACGAAATTTTGAACGATGTTTAATGAACTTAATCATAAATTCAGTTATCACGATTTTTCAAAGTTATATCCCTATACATTTCATGAGAGAAAGAGCGGAGCGGAGACACAAAGTCTCTTTCACAATAAAGCCGGATATGTCAGAAGTATTTCCCAGAGCAGTAAACGTTCCCTCCAGCCACTTGGTATTAGATCATTATAAACACCCCAAGCAACGTCGTGTTCCAATTCGATTTTGCAGCACATTGCTGGATTGGAACAGCAAGAGGGAAAGTGAGTTTAATTTTATGAAAACATATCCAGGAAGAAAAATATTTCAACGTACTTGTCCTTGCATTTTTTTTCTTATCCGCCTCTAATGAGCAGAGATTTAGCTAATAATTAGCTAATAATTTAAAAGATGGAGTCACTCTTGGACCTCTTCACCTTTCCTTTCTTCGACTACCCTCTACATTCCCCTCAGCTGTGGCGAGGAGGGAGGGCCACAGGGGTTAGGAGGGAACTGCGGGAGGGGAGTGAGGGGTCACATTGTGGGAGGGGGTGTGGAGGGAATGTTGTGGGAGGGGAGTGATCTACCACGATTCACTCAACCCATACGAAACGCAATGGTCCAGAAAATGTTGGTAATCTGACGATTATTATCGCTGCCAGTCTGTATGCAACTAGCAGCTGTGTTTTTTTTTTCCATTCCAAATACGCATTTATAGGCCAGGTCCGCATAGCCATGTTGGTCTTTATGAAGTCAGAGCAATACAGAGGAAATGGGATCTCAGAGCCTTAATATGTCTTCCTCAAAGGGTGCATGAAGGGTTCAAATATAAGTGAGCACTTGCACTCTTACAGAACGTCACAAAATCTTGAACATTATTTCGGGTCCAAAATATTATTCAACTATACTGCAATTGAGAGCAGATTATATGCTGCTCCGTCGCAGGATAATTAAATGCTCATAAGCCCATGCTTTGTTAGTGCTGATGTTATTAGGAAGGATATATCGGAGCCTTGGGTCCACACAACTGGGCTCAGGAATAGTTATTCTTTATCAACCTCCATCATCCTGCTAGGGTGCGTAAATGCAATTATTCCAGTGGGGAACAGATTCCACAAACTATATTTACTTTCAAGTGTTACATAACCCTTGTTCACAGTATTAAGTTTTACTGATCCATTTGTTCACATTTTTTCTGATTTTGCATTTGCGTACTTCGTTGCCTTTTGTTATTTGTTATTTTTCCGCCCTTGTTTTTGTGAATTTCTTTACAATTTCTGTTATATTTCTATGTATGTACAATGAATGCTGTAGAAAAATGAATCTCAAGGCAATATATGACGATATATGGATATCTGATAACAAATTTCCTTTTAACTTTAATCTTTACTATCTGCAAACATCAAAACTTTCTCAAGACTATCGAATGTGCAACTACCTGAGTAACAAAAATGTTTGAACGGGAGTGGAGTTTACGTTTTTAAGAATTCTGCATATTCCTGCTTAAAATAATTGGCGAGACGATCAGTATCACATGCAGTTTCTAAAGCATCCATTGTGAACATAGCGGTGAGGCAATACGAATAATCAGTTCTTGATATCTGCAGCATAAATGCGATATTTAAGCGTCAAAAATCCATACCTAAATTGTTGCGTTCAGTGGGAGTCACTCTGGAACCTGTGTGCATATTGAAAAGAAATTTCAACAAAAGCATCTCTATTGGTGTTTATAATTTGGTATTTTTAATTACGAAATTAACAAATCATTTCAAGAAAAATTGGAAAAGTCAGACAAAGCACAAAGCATACCAGAACAAAGAACGATGACATCTTCTTTGTGATCACAGTCGTGTTGACCAAATGATGAGGAACGACAGCTGGACAGAGAAGATTCACTTCCGGAGCATTTTACTTCATCAAGCCAGACAGCACCGGCTACCTGGGTCATTTTAACATCTTGTGGAGCCCAGAGAGCAAGGCCGCACACTAGCTGTCTGCAGACTACATTGGCATCGACCAGATCCCAAGAGTCGTCACACACCGTGCCCCAACTGTTATTAAACTGTATCTCAAGCTTTCCGGAGCAGTTGTGACTGCCGCCAACAAGACGCAATGGAACCGCTAGGTATGAAACAATAAAATGAAAATGTATTTAATAATTAGTCTGGGAATGTGGAGTTCCTCAGAGGGGAAATAGAACTAATTATAGAACGCAAAGACGCAACCCGGCCCACCATTTGTTAATTCAACACTATGCAAATTATACCACCTCTCTTCTGCCTCATATAATCGATATCGCTCAAATATTTACACTTGTCTACTCCAGCGGATAGCCTTTTAAAGACGATAATTGTAAATATTTCTTAAATCACTCCTCAAAGCCCGTTCTAAGCAAAATCATTCTCAATTTGGGAATAAAGGTTTTTTCTCTAACACTTCATTTCAGCCGTCATTTGTCACCTGAAATGCATCCGTTAATGTTTGGTATGTTTTACAATGTTTCAGACTCTCTACCTGACCTGTCTCACCTAATGTTATGCTTCTAATAGGACTACGTTTGGGTCCGCAGAATGAGTCTGAGGTATTTCCGTCCTTTCTTATCCAGGCAAACTCTGAGTAAGTCTCTTGTATAGCCCCCACATGCTTCTTGAAATGCGACATATCCACAAACACATTTTCAGTCAATTCATTGCTGAACGAACACGCAGCATATCTTATTCTTACAATCAGTGTCCGATTAATGTTGACAAGTCACAGACCTTCCTCCTCAACTCATATCTCATCACAAAATGCTCAAACACACGATGAAGATACTATCAGCCACTTTTTTTCTATCTTTAGTTCATACCGGCGAAGAAAATAGTCGAATACAGCTCTTGCATATTTTTCAACTCCAACCATAAATTGCGGGCGTTGAACATACGTCGACCTATGTTATGTCCGCTTAACCACTTCTGTTATTTTGGTAATGTAACACAGTTTGCCTTGATGTTTCCTTTCCTCATATTTCCAACCAAATAGATATATTTTTATATTGATTGCAGCCTTTATTCTTCTTTCTGTATTGCCCAACAGCCCGACCGTTTTTATGCATCCTGCGGTTGACATATATTTACTTCAATTATTTTGACCAAACCAACAATATCTCTCGGCTTTGAATATCCCCATTACTTCCATCTTTCACTTGCCTCCTTCCTCGGTAATACCGATTCCCACGTCCAGCCAGCTGGTCATCAGACAATTACTGCATAACATTTATAATCTTGGCAGATAACAAATGCTTCCAATTAATTCTAATTAACGCCCTCTATCTTCTGTCTGGGAATGGAATTTTTCACAAGATACTCCCATTTGGCAGTGCTCAACAGAGTCACGGGAAACCAGTATTCTACTCAATGCGGGCACAATTTCGTTGAGGGCAAAAGGAACGGAATTCATATTTTCTAACAGCGACATTTATACAAGGTTTACTGATTTCAGCAAAGGCGTTTCGAATTCGTTACCTTCTGAAGGGAAAGAGGAGAGTGCGTTTTGTTGCAAGCAGGCTTTTTCAGTGAATCCTTCCGTCATGTCGGCTTCTGTTGGCAAAACATAAATTTTGACGATTTTATGCATAAAGATGTAAAATGTAAATAAATATAAGACTCTCTTATTTACCCTCACATACAACTCCTCCGTCATGCGAATGGTCACACTGGTGTTTTCCCCACGGTTGTGACTCACACTGCCAAAGGGTCGATTCGTGTGCAGTACATTCAATCTCATCCAACCATATAGGTCCAAGTCCCTTTCCAAATTGATCTGAGTCATGATAAATATTTCGTATTGGTCCACATTTTATTTGTTTGCAGATAACTTCTGCAGATTTAGCATCAAGTTTCGTGGAGCACACTGTTCCCCAGGTCCCGTTGTACCACACTTCAATTCTTCCTTCGCATCGACTACCTCCGTCCTGCAGGCGCAACTTTTTGTGCTCTGATAAGGATGCATGTGAAACAAAGGTTTTCGAAAATTAGAATATAATGGTAATCGTGTTTTTTCTACTACAGTAAAATAAATTAGCCGTGTGTGTGTGTGTGTGTGTGTGTGTGTGTGTGTGTGTGTGTGTGTGTGTGTGTGTGTGTGTGTGTGTGTGTGTGTGTGTGTGTGTGTGTGTGTGTGTGTGTGTGTCTATATGTGGTGTGCAGAGCGAGGATAATCAAATAAAATGAGCACATTCATTAGGAAGTGATAGATTAGCAAAATTAAGTGAAGCCAGGGAGCACGGAGTGATATATTGAGCTGATTTACTGAAAGGAAGGAAGGGGTTAGTGACGGAAAATAGAGGAATAGTGGACTGATACTGGAATCTCATCGAATTCGCCAACAATTGAGAAAGTTAAATATTTGAATTCCTTTCGGGAAGAAGTTGAAGAGCGAGGAGAAACTGTCCATCCTCTGTCCTTAACGAAAAGTGTGAATGGAGTCGTTGGAAATAAGTGGACCGATTCAAACCGTCACTTGCTCTTCGGGGCAAAAGCGGTACGTAATTAAATGTGTTGACTGTACCTCAGTACCTTATTCTTCAGACCGCACCTAATAAATCCAGACTAATAGCAGACTGTGATGAAATAAAGGCGAAATTACAATATTATTTTCATTTAGTCTACCCCCGATTCGATAACAGTATTTGACACAGATTTTAGGTTTTAAAAGACAGATTTTCTAAAAACATTATTTATATATGTTCCAGTCATTGTCTTCAAAGACTCTGCTGTGATTACCGACAAAATTTTATCACATGCAAAACTCGCGTGTTATGAATTCGGAAAAGCTGACCCCATATGAGCTTCCGGCTTTCTGATACTTTACTTCATTGTGCCAGACGTACTCTGATTGTGGTATCTGACATTTATTCTTTTCTGCGGCATTAAAACTCAATAGAATATTCGTCTTCTCTGGACTCATTACAACCTTCCAGTCTCAGTATCAAATTTCTAACGTTGGCTCTTCTAGTTGATTTTGCTTCGAAGGGTTTTTTTTTTACTTCAGATTTTGTTGCACCAATTGTTTTAATAAGAGAGGTGAAGAAACATGGGGAGAAACAAACAATGGAAATTGAAAAAAAAACAATGGTATGTCTTTGAATCTAATGTTTTTTTTATATAATTTATTACGTGGAATTTGGATTTTCCAGTTTGATAAATTCTGTTATTCCGTCTGTCCTGGTTTGGATTGCTATGTTACTTATCGTCACCAGCTGGCTCTGCTTACGTGTATGTACACAGCTACTTACAACTGTTTTGCTCAGTAATTGAATTTCCTCAGGAGATTGTGCATTTAAGAATCGTTTGCGTATTTTTGTCAGACGCAGTTTTCTATGGGTCGTAGGATTTTGGATTCAACAGTTGAATCTATCTTTTGTAAGAAAGCCTCGCAGTGCAATTTTTTTCCACACCTCCTTCAGTGGAGTAAAGAGGCGGTGAACAATCAGTCAACCATCAAACTATATCGACACAGAAACTGGAGATAATCTATTTGCCTAGCTTGAGTAATGGAAACGGGGAAACACTGGAGCTAGGGCAGAAGAGTCATTAGGCAGATTCAATACAGAACTCAGGATGATTAACGTTATGACATTAGTAATGGGAAATATGAACATTCCATATACGTAGGGAATAAGTTGCTTGTTTCTGCGTCGGTGTGCTCTCACTCATTATCAACATTTAAACAGTTCATCCAGGCCCAAAGGTCTCCTTTCCTGCCTTGCATTATTTATTACATCTCCGTAGTCACTGCGTGCTGCAAAAACAAAGAAAAATAAGTTTTAACAAATTGAAATTTCCCTTACCAGTGCAAGTCAATGTCACAGCTTCTTTGTGACTGCAGTCATGTTCGCCCCATGGGTCTGATGGACATTCCCAGAGAAATGTTTCGTTACCCGAGCATCTCACTTCATCTAACCAAACTGGGAAAGAGCGTCTTCCGCAGTAAACGTGAGTTTTATCCTCCAACGCATATCCACAACCCAGTTGTCCGCAGACCACGTTACCGTCAACCAGATCCCAGGAGTCATCGCAAACCACGCCCCAAGATCCACGGTAATAAACCTCTAGCTGACCAGCACATGGATCTTCACTTCCGGAGAGCCGTAACTGCAAGTGGCCTATCGAGCAGTAACATGGAACGTAAATCAGTACATTGGAAATTAGAAGCATCACCAGTTTGTCGTTTCTAAAGATGTTTCTCTAATTATTATTGTTACTCTTAAAAAGACTGTGCCATGATTGAACAATTATCCCGGAAATGAGAATGTTTGAAATCTAAGCATAAATTGTAAAAGCTTGGAAGAATAAAACATATCGAGAAGCGTAGACTTGCTTCTTTCATTAACGATGGATCGCAGCGGCTGGTATTTGGACGTTTTACCACACCTGCTGCCTTTCCATTTCCCTGCTTTTTGCACAAGCGTGGAAACTACAAGCCAGTTAGCCTGATATCAGTGTTTGGAAATATATTGAAATATATTATCACTGAGAATTCAGAAGATAAAAAAAAAATAAATGTCTGATAAATGTACCAGCCTGACAAATCGGTTGTAATTATTTTGAAGAAATAGTAAGCAGGATAGACTGAGGAGAATCGGTTGATTTTGTGGTACTTGTATATGAAGCTCTGGTGAGACCTCACTAGTAATACTCTGTGCAGTTTCGGGCTACTTATCTCAGAATGGATCTGCTGAAAATGGAGTGGGTCAGGGGAGGTTCACTAGAATGTCTTTTCATAAGAAGAGCGTTTGATGGCTCCGGGTTGTGTTCACCAGAATTCAGAAGAATGAGGGGTGAACTCATTAAAACCTATCGGATGATGAAAGGCTTTGACAGAGTGGACATGCAGAGCGTGTTTCCTTTGTTGTTCGGGTCAGAAACCAAAGGACACTGCTTGAGAATATAGGACAATGCAGCTGTGTCATTGTTGATTATCAGCGAGGAGGAGATTTTGTTTTCGATCCTAACTGTGGTCCCAGATGAGGAAGTCAATAATTCAGTTGCAGAGGAAGGAACAGAGTCATAGGTTATTGATCTTCTTTATGAGTTCACAAGTACTCTGATTGTGTTATCTGACGTTTATTCTTTTCTGCGGCATTAAACCTCAAAAGAATATTCGTCTTCTCTGGACACATCACAACCTTCCAGTCTCAGTATCAAATTTCTAACATTGGCTCTTCCAGTTGATTTTCTTTCGAGAGGTTCCGTTATTTCAGATTTGTTTTTACCAATTGCTTTATTAAGTGAGAAGGAGAGGTAAAGAAACATGGGGACAAAGAAACTATAGAAATTGAAAAAAAAAAACAGTACAGTAGCAGAATATAGTATCAATGGTAAGACTCTTGGCAGTGCGGAGGATCACAGGGATATTGGGGTCCGGGTACATTCGACAATCAAGCTGATGGATAGTTTGTCTCTGTGGTTGATTAAGATTACGGTGCATTTGGAGTTCATAAATCGGGGGACTGAGTTGAGGAGCCGACAGGTAATGTTGCAGCTATATTGGAAACTGGTCGTACCTCACTTGGAGTACGTTTCTCCGCTCTGCTCGCCTCACTACGAGAAGGATGTGAAAGCCATCGAGGTTGCCTGGATTGGGGAGCATCCCTTATGAGAATAGGTTGAGTGACCTCGGCCTTTTATCCCTTGGAGAGCCGAAGGATGAGGGGTAACATGATTGAGATGTATAAGATTATGAGAGGCTTTTTTTTCCCCACAGTAGAAAATTGCTAGCGCGGGAGGGCATAGTTTGATGGTGCTTCGAAGTAGGTACAGAGGAGATGACATCGGTTATTTTGTTTTAAGTAGGCAGTGGTGAGTGTGTGGAATGGGCTGCCGGCGATGGTGGTGGAGTAGGATACGTTAGCATCTTTGATCAGACTCCTGGACAGGTACATGGAGCTCAGAAAAATAGAGCGCTGTAGGTAACCGAAGGTAAATTCTAGGGTAATGATATGTTCGGCACTGCTTTGTGGGCCGCAGAGGCTGTATTGTTCTGGAGATTTTCTATATTTCTATGATTCATGCTTAGTGTGGAAATGCCCTTCTCCCTTTATATTTCTTCCTGGGCATAGTCCCACGGCCAGCTGTAACTTTCCTGCTCACCGGTATTGTGTGCCTTTTATCTGACCCTCGCCAGATTGCGAATCTCATGTTTCATTAAATTTTTCGTTCTGCGAAAGATTCTGAGTGATTTTCTACGTCCACGCTGGTCTATAATTAGTTATATGTAGTATGTAAGAACCATGGTGTTTTCATTCAGATCCACAGCTAAGTTCTGTGACTCAGCTCTGTCCTCCGAAGAGAAGCATCCCGTAGCCGTTGATTCTGCCTCCCGCGACGTCCCCTTTGCTGTCCAATTAGATAGCGCTTATCTGCTTGTCTGCAGGTAAGAGAAGGGTGACTGCTAAACCAGATTTACCGAAACCCGGTCTGGTCACGGAAAGACATTTTCCACAGTTATATATGCAAATATACAAACTACATGAAGGACAAATTAAGAATTGCTCAGGTAGATCTCTGGAAGATTCTGGCAGCGATGACAACAAATGAGAAAAGCTGAAATGTCTGGTCTGGATAGGCAGGACAGATATGTCGCGCAAAGGAAGAAATACACAAACTGTGTCTGACAAAGGAACTAATGGACTGTGTAAAATCCAAGGAAGGTATATATGAAACAGCAAAATTGAGTCAGAAATTGGATGTTTGGGAAGATCTTAAATTCATAATATAGGCTTCCAAAAAAAAACTAAAGGAAACATGAAATATCAGAACAGAAAAGTCAATGATATAAAAAAAAGGATGCCGAAAGTTGTTGTTTGCTTTCAGTTGTCTGAAGAGGGAAAGGAAGATGAACGCTCGTATTGGACCATGGGAAAATAATGCTGAAGAGGTAGGAGATTGAGACAAAAATAGCAGATGAGTTTAATATGTACTTGGCATCTGGGTGTACTGTGAAGATACCTGCAGTGTGCTTGTAAGCAGTGAGCGTCCGTTCGCAGTAGTCAGTGCTGTTTCAAACGAAAAATACTTGGCAAACGCAAAGGTCTGAAGGTAGATAAGGCAACAAGACAAAATGGACTAAATCCCGGAATTCTGAGAGAGTTTGCTGAAGAGAAAACAGATGCATTGGTCGTGACCTGACAAGAATCAGTTCATTCCGGCATGGTCCTGGAGGACGGGATGTTTGTAAATATCACTCTAAGACAGGAGGAAGGGAAAGGAGAGAGATTTATAGTCCAGCTTACCGATCCACAGTGGTTTGGCAAGTGTTGCATTCTATTATATATGAGGATGTTCCAAGGTACTTGGAGATTAATGATAACATAAGTCAATGTCGGCATGTTTGGTACTGAGGGAAATCTTGTCTGATATATATGTTAGAGTTCTCCGAAGAAGTGATAAGCAGAGTGGACAAAGATGAGGCAGTGGATGTCATTTATCTGGACTTTCGAAGTCATTTAATAAGGTGCCACGCATAAGGTTGCTTAACAAAATTACATCCTATGGCGTTTAGGAAAGGAACGGAGACGGATAACGGAATGGCAGATAGGCAAGAAGCAGCAAGTGGGAATGAAACAGGCTCTTTCTGGTTAGTTGCCAGTGACGCACGGTGTTCCTCAGGGGTCAGTATTGGGACTGCTGCTTTCCATATTGCTTTCAGTGATTCAGATAATGGATTTGATAGACAAAGCTTGCTGAAATTAAGAAGAAGTGTATAGTGGTAGATAATGCTGAGAGTGCAAATTGCAGGCAGCAGGAGTTAGGCAAATGGGAATGGGCAGAAAAATTAGCGGATGGATTACAGTGTTGGGAAAAGTATGACAAGGCATTTCAAAAAAAAAAAAAGAGCAATATACGGACAATTATCTAAATGGGGAGAAGTTTCAAACATCAGAGGTGCAGAGGGAATTAAGAGTACACGTGAAAGACTACCAGAGGTTAATTTAAAGGTTCAGTCTTTGGGAGCAAAAGACCAATGTATTGTTGACATTGTTCTCAAGTGGAATAGAATATAAAAGCAACAAGATAATATTGTACCTTTCTAAGACACTAGACAGACCGCTTGGCGTATTCTCAGCAGTTTTAGCACTATCGCTCTGAAAGGGTGTGCTCCTACCGCAGAGAGTGCAGAGGAGATTGCCAATGATGATTCCGGGAAGGTAGGTGTTCAGATAAGAGTTGAATCCGGCAGGTGGATCTGTACTCACAGATATCCCATTGAAATCTACTGAGTGTTGAAGGGACAAGAGAGGGTGGGTGTGGAGAGGATGTTTCCTATGTTGTAGGTATCCAGAAGTAGATGACGCAGACTCAGTTTTGATGGGCGCCCTTTTAAATAAGGGTACCGAGGGATATGTTCAGCCATCTAGAAGTAAGTATTTGCAATGATCTGCCACAGACGGCGGTGGAAGTCCAGACGGTATGGAGAGTTATGGCGGACGCTCATCGTTACTTGATCAGACAGAATATCAAAAGGTATGACCAGAAGGCAGGTGTATGGTGTATGTTGTAATCCTAGATCAACCTTAATAGATGAGTAGCATATTCGATGGGCTGAATGGCCTAATTCTGGTTCTATGACTTCTTTTTGTACGATAGCATCAAATTTGCTCACAAACTGCTGCAATTTTCATTATGAACCTATCAAAACACAAGCGCAGCAAAATAAGTTGCAAACCCTGCAAGAGGGGGAATAATTGTCAACGTCGATTAGATAAAACAAATGGAGATATAAATATCGTCAAGTCTCAGTGTTTCTAAATGTATCTATAAATAATTAATAGCCACACGATATTACAAATTAGAATTTTCACTTTTCCATGCTATTCACCTGAACACAGGACTCCAACGCCGATGATGTCGGAGGAAGACCGATTCAATATGGATGTCCTGCAATTTTGGAGATGCGATTCGCTTCCGTCACATTGAAGGTCGGTCACCCACACGGGCACTTCTTTCCCTCTGTGCCCCGAGGGGATGTAGGACGATGTGGCCACACCGCAACGCAGTTGATTACAGACAACGTTGGCTTCATTGATATTCCAGAAGTTATCCTGGATTCTGCTCCATCTGCCGTTATCATAAACCTCCACCTGGCCGTCGCAGCGGCTTCCCCCGTTGGTCAGCCGCAGAGACCAAATTTCATCTACAATATGGATGAGATTGTAAGAAACTGATAATAATTTGCTAAATTATCCCGGAAATGTTCAGCTATTAGCGGCAAGAAATAATTTATACACTGATTTCCTAAAAAGCAATCACCCCAGAAGCCATTTAACCTCTCTTGTCAATCCGCAGGTTAAAAAAAGACACACACATAGCGGTCCCGGGTATTATTCTTACTCCCCGAACATAAAGGAAGCAATTTTTTTATTATTATCATTCATCGTATTTTTCAAGTAAATTCACCTGCAAATATTACATCTTTATTTTTACAGATTTTAAAATCGTACTACGATTATTAACTTGAAACACCAATTGACATAATTCTCTGCACTTTCAAATACTTTCTCCTCATATTTTAGTTTTATTAACTTTGTACTCAAGGTCTCTATGACCAGAATAAAACAGTTCAAATGGCAAACACAAATTGTTGTCACTAAAATTTAGATTCGTGACTTATTTTTGCCGAAAAATGTTGGATACATCCATTTGTTATTTTTTATTTTCTTATTTTTGTCTCTGTTATGGATATCTCTCCGACCAAAGAATGGTTTCATTCAGACAAACGCTTCAACAACTCACCGGTGCAGATCAGGCTGGCGTCATCTCCATGTGAACAGCTGATCTGACTCCACGCTGAGACTTGACAATCAGCTAATCGGGACTCATTGCCCAAACAAATGTAGTCATCCTTCCACACTGGCCCGTTTCCTGTACCAAAGTATGCATCTCTGGGAGTTGCATTTACTGCACCACACTGCAGCTGTTCACAGACCACGGCTGCATCTTCCAAGCTGAAGTATTGATCACAAAGTGTTCCCCACTGGTCCCCGTGCCGAACTTCCACCCGGCCGGAACATCTGCTGTCCCCCTCAACGAGTCGTGCTTCATGATTCCCTGTTTTATTCATAAAATATGTCAGTTAATTAACCGCAACATAAACTAATTGAATGAACTCGCACAACATAGGACCGCATCCATTACGTCTGCTCGACAGAGCATCGCGAAAATAACAGAGTATACCACAAAGCAGACACGTATTTTTTTAAAACAATCTGATTGACCTGCAATCATTTTTCCAATGCATTTTTAAAGTGTGAATAATATGCATATACCACGACAGGAATCTCGCGGTATTGAAGGTTTTTAACAGAATGAATACCATTGTTTCAAACATTGGGCCACGCAGGTGAAGAAGGGTTTCCTTGCCTGATTTCTATACAATAATCCTGATTCTATTGATCATTCAGTTTCATTCCCATCACTCTAAACGTTATATTCTGTCCAAGTTGAAAATACCGTTATTCAGTACCATATTCGACCCGTGCTGTTCTTGCCCACTCAATGGCCGATGCACATATGTATTATATTTATTTATTTTCTTATTTATATGTAATATTTGAGAATGCTTCATGCATTCGAATATTGTGCACTCACACAGGACATTTTCGAATTTGTTTTTCGTTACTGGCGATGTTATCTATTTCCATGTTTGTTTATTTCACTGACGACTCATTTCTCAGGTTTCATAAGCAACTTTCAAGCTCTTCATCACTTTAGGTCCCAACAAGTGTCCGCTGATGATTATAAACTAAGGCAATTCAAAAGCTATCTTTCGTTCAACTGACAGCTATATAGTTGATATTTTATTTATTATTCTGCTGTTTTTTTCATCATTTTACTGTCGTTATTTCTAATTTTCTAGCAGTAAAATCCGAGGCTGTTGGAACAAGTTATCTCTCTATAATCATGTATTTTCTCTACTGGTGCAGATGCATGCTTCGAAGTTGTGCTGCAAAATCAATGGTTTCTATTCATCTACAGTACCCCACTAATTCATCTGTGTGGTTCCGTTCAGAGGAAAGGAGAATTTTTTCGAGCAATATACAATAATCCATTAACCTATCAGTACTAAAATAGATTATATTTAATTGCTTTGTGTTATTAGAAGTAGCCGTTATAGAGCTACAAAACCCGCTGCGCATTTAACGTTTAATCAGTTTTATGTCTGTATTCAGACATGTGAAAAAATCCAGCATCATCAAATTTATTCGAATTTGAAAGGCGTGCTTAGAAAATTTGCGGAATGTACTTCACACTCAGTTTCTGAAGGAAAATGCCAGTTCGCATTTTTTATATATATTTTCCACTGCGATAATGTATTGTTTAATTTATAATAACGCAGCCTGATCAGCTATTTTCCCACAAACATAGAAATGCGCATGTCCGTGCAGGCTTATCTTTGTGAACTTAACGCATCTTAACCTGCACGTTTTTGAGAGAGTAGTATCATCAGGCATAACGCCTGCCATTTAGTTCCCCGCTGAAACAAATTCCACGTTATTAAGTACACTCATTGTCTTGATGCAGAAGTAAATGGGCGAATCTACGACGTTCCTTTATACTAGGCTATGTGATTTTATTAGCGTAATTGTTACGCTTTTGTTGGCGATTTTTGTTTTCTACTTATTAACAAATATCAAATATCCTAATGTCTTTCGTCAAAACCAAATTGAGGTCAAACATTGTTTTATTCTTCCAGAACATTCACCCTCTTAATTTGTCCGTCAATGTCAGTTGAAAATCATATCGAACAGTGCTCATCTGATGCAATTTGCAAATCGCTAATGGGAGAATTGTCGATAACAGATATCTGGATCCTAGGTACTCACCAGAGCAGATCACACCGACATCATTCTCATGGGTGCAGCGATGAGTTCCTGAGGAAAATGGACAGTCCCATAGCTTCGACTCATTGCCCTGACATTCAAAGACATGAGTCGAAACATGTCCTGTTCCTTCCCCAAAATAAGCTCCTCCCCGCACAGCAACAACGATTCCGCATTGAAGCTGACTGCACACCACGTTGGCATCATTCATATCCCAGTGCAGATCACACACCGTTTTCCATGTGTCTCCGAATTGCACTTCCAGTCTTCCGGAGCATTCATCATTTCCGGACACCAATGTTGGAGCTAGGTGGTCTGAGAACGATATGAAGCACAGGCAGGGAAAAAAAAACTTTTGAACAATATGCATCGAATTCCTTTTTTTAATACTTTTTTAATGAATTTTCAAATGTTACAGAAAGAAGAACAAAATATCAACCCTTCCCCCCTCCCCTTAACTCTTCCCCCATATTCCTATAGAAAAAAAAGAGAAGAAAAAAGAAAGAAAGAAAGAAAGAAAGAAAGAAAGAAAGAAAGAAAGAAAGAAAGAAAGAAAGAAAGAAAGAAAGAAAGAAAGAAAGAAAGAAAGAAAGAAAGAAAGAAAGAAAGAAAGAAAGAAAGAAAGAAAGAAAGAAAGAAAGAAAGAAAGAAAGAAAAAAAGAAAGAAAGAATGCCTGGATATCTGAAAATCCCCACATGCTCCATGGAGTTCATAATAACTTTAATATGTGTATTTATTGCTTTCACCAGATAACCAACAATTTTATCTTCGGAGCATCTATATATTTAATCCTATTTTTTGTAAATAAGGGCGCCAAATATTCAGAAAAAATCATATTTATCTCTAAATTATAAGCAATTTTTTCAAGTAGAATGCAACTAAAAATACATTCTTCAAACGATCTATACTTAAGTATGAATTCGATATCCAAGTAACTACAATAGCCTTTTTGGCTACTGCCAATGCAATTTTTATGAATTCTTTCTGATATTTATTCAATTTCTATTTCGATTTTTGCCCTTCAATGTCGCCTAGTAAAATAATGTTGGATTATGTGGAAGTTGTATTCCAATAATTTGTTCCAGTAAATCTCGTAAATTTGTCCAAAAAGGTTGAATTTTAAAACAACCCCAAGTAGAGTGTAAAAAAAGTACTAATTTCCTGATTACATCGAACATTTATTGTATTTGTCATACTCTCAAGACATAATCTTGCCCAACTTGTTTCATTAATTTTAATATTCAAATCAGTTTCCCATTTTTATCTTGACTTATGAATTCCTTGTTTAATTGCCTGTTTTTGAATCAAATTATACATAGCAGAAATATTTTTTCAATTTTTCCTTTATGAATTAAAGTTGCTATTTCATTAGGTTTCGGCAATAATATTGTTTGACCCAGTTCATCTCTTAAATAAGCCCTTAATTGGAAATAACAAAAAAGTGTTACATAATATTTTATATTTATTCTTTAATTTTTCAAATGACTTTAATATACCTCCTTCAAAACAGCCTCCTATATATGTAATCCCTTTGGGAAACCAGTTATATAAAATATTAAAATTCAATCATTTTGGATAAATCTAAGAATTTTATTGGAACAAATTACTGGAGTATAACTCCCACATAGTCAAATATTATTTTTATTAGGAGACATTGAAGGGACAATAATGATTTCTTTATCTCATCATCAAAATTCATCTTATTCCATAAATCAATCAAATGTTTTGGTATAGGAAATTCTTACTTTTCGCGGACCTATTTAAACTCCCATTTATAGATAAAATCTTCTGTTATATTTTCTCCTATTTTGTTGAAATATATTCTAATCCATGCCGGTTTATCTTCAACAAAAACAAAAAGATGCGATAAATCAAAGTTGATTTGCTTTGTAATAATTCTTAAAATTTGGTAATTGTAACCCTCCTAGATCAAATTTCCAATTCAATTTTTCCAACAATATTCTTGACATCTCACTTTTCCAAAGGAATTTCCTCACACATTTACTTAACTATTGAAAAAAAATTCTGCGGCAATTGTATTGGTAGTGTTTGGAATAAAGATTGTAATCTTGGGAATATATTCATTTTTACAGCATTGCCTCCACCTATTAACGATATTAATTATCAATTATCAAGATCCTCTTGATTTTTTTTAAATAATGGCAAATAATTGAATTTATATAATATCTTTATATCATAATCCTTTTACCTAAATATTTTATACAATTTATCGGCCATCTAAATCGACTTGTTAATCAACATTGACTATAATCTTCAGTAATATGGGGCAGAATGTCACTTTTATCCCAATTTATGTTACACTCTAATATTTTCCCATATTCTTCCAATCTAGAAGATAATTTACGCAACAAATGCAATGGTTTAGTTAAATAAATCAGAACATCATCAGCAAAAGTTAACCTTTTATTCCTCCTGATTAACTCTGAAACCCATAATATGAGTTAGCTCTAATTAATTCAGCTAATGGTTCTATCGCCAACACAAATAAAGCAGGTGGTAATGGACAACCTTGTCTAGTTGACCGTGTTAACTGAAATGATGTTGAAATTTGGCCATTTGTCACCACGTTAGCTTTGGGGTTAGTATTTAAGGTTTTAATCCATTTTATAAAAGATATTCCTAATCCATATTTTTCCAATACCTTAAATATAAATATCCCATTCCAATCTATCAAATGTTTTTTCTGCATCCAAAGCAACTGCCATACTCATTTCTTCTCTCTTTTGTACCAAATGAATTATGCTAAGTAACCGAGTTATATGATCCGCCGATTGTCTATTTTTAATATATCCTGTTTGTTCCATGTGTATTAATTTTGGTAAGTATTTAGATAACCTATTAGATAAAATCTTCGCTATTATTTTATAGTCCCTGTTCAACAAAGAAATAGGTCTATATGATTTTAGCTTTAAAAGATATCCGTTTTTTGGCAATACTATTAAAAAAGCTGTGGAAAAATATTCTGGAATTTTATGCGTTCTTTCCGCTTGGTGTATTAGCTCCATAAAAGTAAGAATTAATAAATGTTTAAACTTTTTGTAAAATTCAGGAGGAAAACAATCTTCTGCTGGAGATTTATTACTCTGAAATGATCCTTGACCTTCTTGGACCTCTTGTAAGGTAAAAGGCACATCTAATCCTTTCTGTTCTTCCGAATTCAATTTTGGGAGAGTTATTGTGATAAAAACCTTTCTATCTCAACAATATCGTTTTGTGATTCGGATTGATACAGTTCAGAATAAAACATTTTAAAGTTTCATTGATTTCTAAAGTTATATAAGTAATTTTATTTACACTTGTTTTAAATGCATTTATTCTTTTTTAAGCCTGGTCTGTTTTTAACTGCCAAGCAAGAATCTTGTGTGATCTTTCACCCAGTTCATAATATCTCTGTTTAGTTCTCATAATTGTTTTTTCTGTTCGGTATGTCTGAAGTGCATTATAGTGTAGCTTCTTATTAACAAGTAGTCTTTGTTTATCTTCTGTCATATATCTTTGAGATTCTCGTTCTAATATTGTAATCTATTTTTTCAATTGATCTATTTCTACCATATATTCCTTCTTAATTTTAGAAGTATAACTTATTATCTGGCCTCTCAAATATGCCGTCATCGCTGGCCATAATATAAATTGATCATCAACTGAATGTGCTTGTATCTAAAAAAACTGAATCTGTTTATTCATAAAATAACAAAAATCTTGACGTTTTAATAATTTTGTAGTAAATCATCTGTAAATCGATTCCTCCTTATCCATCATTATCATTGTCATTATCAGGGGCGAGTGAACTGTCAATTTTCTTGCTTTATATTCCATATTTTTCACTATCTTGAATATTCGCTGATAATAGAAAAAATCTATCCTTGAATAAGTTTTATGTCTATTTGAATGAAATGAATAATCTCTTTCTCTTGGGTTAATTCTTCTCCATATACCAATCAAATTTAAATCTTTCATCAATGATGAAGTTCATTTTGCTACCTTTGGTTTGGTAACAACCTCTGTTGACCTATCTAAAACTGGGTCCAGACAAAATTTAAGGTCTCCACCTATTAATATGTTATCGATTGCGTCAACCAAATTCAAAAAATCCTCTTGTATAAATTTTACATCGTTTTCATTTCGTGCATAAACATTCATAATTCATAGTTCTGAAAAGATGTGGCAATGTATAATTACATATCTTCCCGCAGAATCAATTAATACATTTTGTATTTTAATTGGTGAGGTTTTGTTGACCAAAATTGCAACTCCCTCGCTTTTGAATTAAATGAAGCTGCTATAACATTTCCGACCCAATCTCTCTTTAATGGCTGATGTTCTATCTCTGTTAAGTGTGTTTCTTGTCTACAAGCTATATCTATTTTCAGTTTCTTAATGTATGTTGAAATTATTTTTCTTGTCACCGGTCCAATAAGCCTATTAATATTTAAACTTAAAAAAATAATCAGTAAATTAGTCATTATTTTTAACGGGGCTACTCCTGTCTAAAATAATACATAATATTTCAACTCTCTTAGTACCTTGGGGAATTATTTTCAAATTCTCCATGTTGCTATGTGTCTCCCCTCCGATCATCCAGGCAAAAAAAGAAAGATAAAAGAAAAATAGATTATAAAGAAAAAACAAACAAACCCCTCCCGCTAATGTTGTGAATAAAAAAAAACACAACATTACACCGCTCCGTTTTGCGGGTCACGGCAAACGCCATGAATACACGTGAATCCCGTAGTGATCGATCCGACGTTCCCCCGTAACACGAGAAAAGTATATATAAGTGATTAATAAATAATATCACTGCTCTCAATTAATATTTCTCAAATTTTTACCTTTCTCCCCGTACCATATAATTAAAATTATATTTTAATATTCTTCTGTCCTTAATGTCCATCAACTCACTTCAGTGTCCCCGTCTTCATCTTTAATCTGTTTCACTTTTAAAACTTTACTATGTCTAGAGAATATTTGGGAGTTCTTGTGCAAATTCCTCTGCATCCCGATGATCAGTAAAAAAAAAAAGTTTTTCCATCATCCAAAAAAATTATCAGTGTTGTCACGTGGCGCAATATAAATTTATAACCCTTTTCCCATCAAACTTTTTTTCGCTGGGTTAAATTCTTTCTTTCTCTTCAGAAGGTTATAACTAATATCAGGATAGAAAAGAACTGCATTCCCTTCTATCATCCATGGCTCATTCCTCTTTCTGGCACATTGGGCAGCCGCCTTCAGGATCTTTTCTTTATCCTGATATCTTAAGCATTTTATCAAGATTGATCGTGGGTTTTGATCAGTTTGAGGCTTTGGACTTCAGACTCTGTGGCCCCTTTCGATTTCAATCAACTGGGTTCCCACTTCCATTTCCAAATTTTCTGGGATCCATTTTTGGAAAAAAAAATATTGGATCCTCCCCCTCTATCCCTTCTTTAAGACTAACAATTTTAATATTATTTCGTCTGCTAACATTTTCAAGCATGTCTGTTTTTTCCAACAGTCGTTTTCATTCTGATGTCCAGATATGAATATTATCTTTCATTTTATTCACTCTATCAATAGTGTCTCCCGTTATTTCTTCCAGTTTTTTTAAATTTTCCTGTCTATTTTCTCCTGTATTTTTTCACAATTTTATAAAACATAGTCTTAATATTTTAATGTCTTTTATTATTTCTAATGTTTTAATACTTTTAATTCGTTCATTATTTGCGCCAAAGCTTCTCATGTGTCTCCAGAATGTCTTCCACCTCCAACCTCTTCCTGTTGTCTTCTTTTACCTCCTCATCTTCATCAGAATGTCCGAATCCTTCTCGAATTCATTTTCACTTCCGCTTCAAATCGAAGTGGGGATTTGTATTTCAAATTGCTCATGTTTACGCATGCCATTTCCTGCGCGCAAGCGCAGTTACTGTCGTTCCTTCTTGGGGACTGCTGATGTTGTCGCCGATTTCTGTTCTGTATCGCCGGAGTGAGTCCAAGGCTTTTTCATGGTGGCCGGCCCACCTTGTATTGTCTTCAAAGTAGAAGTCTTCTTCTTTGTTTGTTTAGGAGGCATATCTAAGGAAAATCCTGAGTAGTTTAGACGAAGTTTTTAGAAAATATTTACTTACTTTTCTTCACTTAAACATTAATTTATTAGTTATTTTACACTAGAGCTGGATTTCCACGTCGCGATCCTATGTCATCACGTGACGACCTCCATGCAGCGAATTCCTATTGCGTTCATTGTATATAAGTCCCAATTGGTTGTAAAACAGATGACATTGATTTCCACCTCCAAATTTCATAATGGGATATCTTAACTGAGTATCAAAATTACTTTCTCTCTTTGTCGTTAATGAAAGCTAGATGATAGATTATTTGTCTTTTTTATATCCTCTTTTTACTAGAGGAAATTATATTTTCTTTCTTATGGTACGATAACAAAGGCATGAAAACATCATTATAATTAAGTAAAATGTAACAGCATTTAGTATTATTATTATTATTAATATTATTGTTGTTGTTATTATTATTATGATGATGATGATGATTAACATTATCATCATCATTATCGGATAAGGTTACGTTTGTATCGGAATTCCAAAAGCTTCATTCATTTTTTTCAAAGAGAATACGCGGAAATGGAATTAAAACAAAATATATACTGCAACTTCCGCATCGTTTCCCGATGGTAATGCGAAGTATTCACTGAAAAACGTGTGTACAAAAGAATGAAGTAAGCATTATATATAGGAGACAAGAGTTTCAAACATGAAGTAAATCTGACGAAATTAACTCATCATTTTCGACGAAGAAATCATCGTTAAATAATAGCAGTCCGCATTCATTATTTCTCATTCAGAATTTTATAAAGGCAAGGAATGAATACACGGTAATCAAGTTAAATCAAGACTGACTGCACATTGTTCTGGATTTGCCGGGAAGGAGAATCGGCTGTTTAAAGGAATGCGCTGTCATTCACAGAAATAATCTTTGGAGAATTTTGTCACTTTGGTTACATTTAATACATTTTTCTCAAGCTTTTGCCTCACAGGCAGATAGGGCAGCTAAGAAATCTAATGGGGTGTTAGCTTTCATAATTCGAGAGATGGAGTTTAAGAGACGCAATGTAATGATGCCGCTCTGTAAAACTCTGGTTCGGCCAAACTTGGAGTACTGTGTCCAGTTCTGGTCGCCTCGCTATAGGGAGGAAGCTGAAGCATTGGAATGGGTACAAAGGAGATTTACAAGGATGCTGTCTGGTTTAGAGAGTATGCATTATGATCAGAGATTAAGGGAGCTAGGGCTTTACTGTTTGTAGAGAAGGAGGATGAGCGGAGACATGATAGAGTTGTACAAGATATTAAGAGGAATAGACTGAGTAGACAGCCAGCGCCTCTTTCCCAGGGCACCGCTGCTCAGTACAAGAGGACATGGTTTTAAGGTGAGGGGAGGGAAGTTCAAGGGAGATATTAGATGAAGGTTTTTCACTCAGAGAGTGGTTGGCGCGTGGAATGCACTGCCTGGGTCAGTGGTGGAGGCAGATACACTAGAGAAGTTTAAGAGACTATTAGTCCGGTATATGGAGGAATTTAGGGTGGGGGTTATACTGGGCTTGAGGGTCGGTACAACACTGTGGGCCGAAGGGCCTGTAGTATGCTTTACTATTCTATGTTTCTATGTTTTCTACAAAAGCGCCATTCCAAAAGATTCTCGAACTTCGTCCATCTGCATATGTTTACTAGTCCTTCTGTCATCTTCTACGTGGGTTCCATATCTACAGTGGCCCCTGCATTGGAAAAAATGCAGTGATGCTGTTCCCTACCGTTGAAGTCAGGTGGCAGTGAGGCTTCACATTCAACTTATGACTCTCGTAACATCTTCCAACTCTAAAGGGACCCAACGGTAAATTATGTTTTCTGCCTCCCGTCCTAAGTATGTACACGACGTTTTCCAGAGGAAAAACTCCCTCCATAGTTCCCTTCTCCAATTATGCCTCCCCTCTAATCTCTCTCTCTGGGCATTTATCTGTGCAAGCAGGGAAAATTCTACACTTGTTCAGTCACCTCCTTCCTCCGCTCCATAACAGGCTGCTCCGTGTCCTTCCAGGTACGAGTCCTTCCCGTACGAAATGCTAAGTTCGTCTAAAGTAACTATTGTTTCTGTGCTGCCTCCACTACCTCAGTGAGACCTCATCAATCTGCAGCCCATTTTTCTCTCTCACAAGCGGAACTTCCCCACAGGCCAACAATTTAATTTCGACTCCCCATGCAATATGACGGTCGATAGCTCCACTTGTGCCACGATGTAGACACACTCGGGTTGAAGTAACAAATCCTCATTTACCGTTCTTGTGGATTTTATGCCGATGGCATAAATATGGTTTCATCCTTGGAGTTCAAAAGTTGCTTCCCCTACCTTCGTCTTCAATTCCCCTGTCTAGTCTCTTATGGTTTCTCACCCACCTCGCACATCCCTTGCTATCCCTCCTCTTTCCATTTCTCTGAACTGACACTACACTCTTGTGGCAGATTCCTTCTACGCGTCTCTATAGTTTTCCCACCCACTTGCTTTCACCTACCAACTTCTAGCTTTATTTCCTCACCACCTCCCATATTTTCATTCAGGCGATTGCCTCTTTCCAAACTGTTCTGAGAAGTGTTCGCCGAATCGTTTACTCATTTGCATGGATGCTGAGACCATGTGCTGTGTTCCAGCAGCGTTTTTGTTGGCTACTGTAGATTTCCGGTGTTTTAATAGTTTTATTTAATGCCACAGGAATATCGACAATATACATCTTGAAATTATTGTTCTTCGCAAACCTCGACGAAAACAGAGGAGTTTCCTAAGGTATGAATAACATTTAAAACGTTGCAACCCCGGAGCACATCCAGCTCCCCCTCCCCCGCACAAGCATCTGTAACGCAGCGGTAACTCCACCGAGCAACAAAAAAACATCAGCAACCTCTATCGACCACTCAAGCATGCAGCAAACTATCAATAAAGACCCAGGCTTGCTGTCTCCCGAAAAGGACATGCACCCGATATTGTGTCATATCACAGGCTCGCACTCTCCCTAATTCGGGAACAAGAAGTGTCCGCGTTCCCTAGTGAGAGGGGGACATAACAAATAACTCACTGACTTACAAGTTTAGGAGTTTGTTGTGTCGCTTTTCCCAAGCACTGGGGCCACTGAGTTGGCAGCAGAAAGGCGCTGCTTTCCGGAGAGACGATCCTCGGCAGTTAACACGCTGACGAACTTGCTCTCTATGCAACGTGTCATGTTATAAGTGATGCAAATATACTTTACCAATTTCTAATTGGCATGTCATTGCCGGTAAGCAAAATACTCACTCCTGGCCCTCTATATTCAGCAAAAGACCTCAAGATCTATATAATAATTCTATATACTCGGATCTCTTCTTATTTCGTAAAGTATAACACTATACATATGAGTTAAACTCTTAAAAGCATTTTTCTGCACATTACCATTTGATCTATTTCCAGCTGTAACTGCAGACAATATTCTTAACAAATCAATGTATTAGTAATTTAATGTCATCGAAAGTGCATTATATTTTCATATTTATATTATCATTATTATCATTATAATTGTATTGTAACGCAATTCTTTATGCGATATGACAGAAGCAGGGAAAGTGATTTTCCTCGGTCGCAAAACTGAAAGACAAAGTAATACCTCAGTCTGACTCTCTGTGTCCAATCAACAAGAAAGCTTGGTATTGAAATAGCTACCCCAGCAGCGATACCACTTGAGCTAACTTTATGGACCAAACTTCCATAAATGTCATGGAGGAAACATTTACCGCCTTGCCTCGTATGTTCTCTTGCTTAGCTTTTCGAAAACTTCAGTTTCATGACAGATGACACCTCGAGGGAAAACGTCAAAGCGCATAATACGAAATTCATACAAACACTCACATAGATTTCACTTCCAATATTGCACATGTAACACGCTGTACGGCCTCACTACTATGGCTACTAATGGCTTCTGTATAATGTTCTACTGTTAAGGTAATGGCTTCTCTGTAGCAGCAATGTTTTGTTATGACTAGAGATAACGGGACTTTGGAATTCAGTGGCTCGCCAATAAGAGATTGTTGCTGTGTCTTGTGATTCTGGAATCAGTTGTTCTCGCGGGTTTTTGCCAGACGACGAGAAAGGGATGAATAGAGAAGACGCGATTGGGGAGATTCGGTTGGCCGCCAGACGGAGTGGACTCCGAGCGGACGTCCGTAGGTGGGCGAAACTGAGAAGATCGGATGGTGGAAGGAAGACTGCTGAGTGAGCTCCAGCGATTGTGGACAGACCGTTTAATAGGATCGTCACTCTTTTTCTTCTATATATTGTCCCTCTACTAACCACATAGTCAAAGTTATAAACTTAATCATTTAATCGCATATTGTGTACTGTTTGTTATTCGGGGTACTGATTTGTAACAGGGGACACATTGCGCAGCATCTACCCAAACGAGATTTCTTAAGTTTGGCCGGGCCGGGTGTTAGCACCCCCTATATTAGGCAGCCAGGCGGAGCGAGAGTTACACAAATAAGGGGAGAGAACAACAGGCTTCACCCAGTCAAGTTTGCTGGTATGGATCACCCCAGGGATCAACCCGCTCGGCGTAGCCAGTGTTACACACCTTTCATACAGTTTACTGTTCTCAATACTCGATTGTCTATGCAGACAACAGAAAAAAAGGCTTTGCATTGAACTCCCCGCATCTTCAGCTGCATCTCCTGTAGCTAACGAACTTGCATTTATCTTTGCCAGGTTTTAATATTTCTGCATTTGTTTCCCACGACCTTTCGGGATAGCATTCCGAAATTGACAGAAGAGGTAGATTATTATTTTTTTTATTTTTTTGCAGAGAATAGGGGTTATAGAGAAGAAGCTTTCACATCATGCCATTTTCTTCTTTGGCAGAACATTCAAGGTATCATTCAGAATCAAGAGAACTGGTCTGTGTAATATTCTAGACATCGTCACGGAGCGGTGCTTCAAAGAGGCGGTGTCAATCATTAAAGAGACTCCCTTCACCAAGGACATGACAATTCCCATTGGTAACATCAAGAAGCGGGTACAGAAGCCTGAAGGCATTCACTCAGCGATCAAGAGCAGCTTCTTTCCATCTACCATCTGATTTCTTAATGGCCATTGAACCCATAATCACGACCTCACAATACTTTTTTTTTCTGTTTTTGTACTCTTTATTTGAATTAACTATCTTACACACACACACACACACACACACACACACACACACACACACACACACACACACACACACACACGGGCACACACACACACACATCACGTTACATCACGTGGTTTGTTCTGCAGCATGTGGGAAGACAGGGTTACTTCCAGTGTACCTGACGACTATGTGTGCAGAAAGTGTGTCAAAATGCTGCTTCTGGCAGACCGCACTGAGCGTCTGGAGCTGCGATTGGATTCATACTGGAGCATCCGGGATGCTGAGAAAGTCGTGAATAGCACGTTCAGTGAGTTGGCCACAGCGCCGGAAAAGGCTACACAGGCAGAAAGGGAAGGGGTGGCCACTAGGGAGCGTAGAGTAGGCAGTTAGTGCAGGAGTCCACTGGGGTCATCTCCCTCCTAAACAGAGATACTGTTTTGAATACTGTTGGGGGAGATGTCTCATCAGCGGAGGGCCGCAGCAGCTGAGTTCATTGCACCATGGGTGGCTCTGCCGCACAGGAGGGAAGGAAAAGGAGTGGGAGATCTATGGTGATAGGGGAATCGATTGCAAAGGGAATAGATAGGCGTCTCTGCGGCCGCAAACCAGACTCCAGGATGGTATGTGTCTCCCTGGTGCAAGGGTCAAGGATGACACTGTGCGGCTGCAGGACATTCTGGAATGGGAGGGTGAACAGCCAGTGGTTGTGGTGCACATAGGTAACAACGATATATGTTAGAAACGGGATGAGATCCTACAAGGTGAATTTAGGGAGTTTGGAGATAAACTAAAATGTAGGACCATAAATGTAATAATCTCCGAATTACTACCAGCGCCACGTACTAGTCAGAGTAAAAATAGGAGGATATTTCAGATGTATACGTGGCTTGAAAAATGATGCAAGGGGAGGTATTCAAATTTCTGGGGCATTGGAACCAGTTCTGGGGGAAGTGGGATCGGTATAAACAAGAAGGTCTGCACCTGGGCTGGACTGGAACGAATGTCCTAGGAGGAGCGTTTGCTACTGCTGTTCACGAGTATTGAAACTAATGTGGCAGGGGGATGGGAACAACTGCAGTGAGACAGAGGGGTGTACATTGAGGGTAGAAGCAAAAAGTATTAAGGTGAAAAGTAAAAGTGGCAGACAAGCAAATCCAGGGCATTAAGCAAAAAGAGCCACTTTTTAACATAATTAAATAAGGGCTAAGAATGTTGGAAAACCAAGCCTGAAGGCTTTGTGTGTCAATGCGATGAGCATTTGTAAAAAAAGTGGAAAAATTGAATGTGCAGATAGTTATCAATGAATGTGTTAAAGTTGGGACTACAGAGACATGCTCCAGGGTGACCAAGGATGGGAGCTCATCATCCAGGGATATTCGATATTCAAGAGGGATAGAGAGGAACAAAAAGGAGGTGGGGCAGCATTACTGGTTAGAGAGGAGATTAAGGCAATGGAAAGGAAGGACATTAGCCTGGGGAATGTGGAATCGATATGGGTAGAGCTGCATAACACTAAGGGGCAGAAAACGCTGGTGGGAGTTGTATACAGGCTACCTAACAGTCGTAGTGAGGTTGGGGATGGCATTAAACAGGAAATTAGAAATGCGTGCAATAAAAGAACAGTAGTTATAATGGGTGACTTCAATCTACATATAGATTGGGTGAACCAAATTGGTAAGGGTGCTGAGGAAGAGGATTTATAGGACTGTATGTGGGATGGTTTTCTGAGACAACATGTCGAGGAACTAACTAGTGAGCACGCCATTCTGGATTTGGTATTGAGCAATGAGGAAGGGTTAGTCAGCAGTCTTGTCGTACGAGGCCACTTGTGTAAGAGTGACCATAATACGGTGGACTTCTTTATTAAGATGGAGGGTGACATAGGTAATTCAGAAACAAAGGTTCTGAACTTAAACAAGGGTAACTTTGAAGGTATGAGTCGTGAATTAGCTAAGATAGGCTGGCAAATGATACTTAAAGGGTGGATATGCAATGGCAAGCATTTAAAGATCGCATGGATGAACTACAACAATTGTTCATACCAGTTTTGCAAAAGAATAAACCAAGGAAGATAGTGCACGCGTGGCTGACAAGGGAAATTAGGGGTAGTATCAAGTCCAGAAACGAAACATATAAATTAGCAAAAAAAAACAAAAAAGGCACACCTGAGGACTCGGAGAAATTCAGAAACCTGCAGAGGAGGACAAAGTGCTTAATTAGTAAAGGGAAAAAAGATTATGAGATAAAGCTGGCAGGGAACAAAAAAAAACTGACGGTAAAGCTTTCATAGATCCGTAAAAAGAAAAAAAAAGTAAAAGATTGGTCAAGACAAATGTAGTTCGGTTACAGTCAGAAACAGGTGAATTGATCATAGAGAGCAAAGAGATGGCAGATCAATTGAATAACTACTTTGCTCTTGTCTTCACTAAGGAGGACATAAATAATCTTCCGGAAATAGTAAGGGACCGAGGTCCAGTGAGATGGAGGAGCTAAGGGAAAGACATGTTAGTAGGGAAGTGGTGTTAGGTAAATTGAAGGGATTAAAGACAGACAAATCCCCATGGCCAGATCGTCTGCATCCCAGAGTGCTTAAGGAACTAGCCCAAGAAAGTAGTGGATGCATTAGTGATAATTTTTCAAAACTCCTTAGATTCTTGATTAGTTCCTGAGGATTGGAGGATGGCTAATGTAATCCGGCTTTTAAAAAAAAGGGGGGGGGAGAGAGAAACCGGGGAATTATAGACCGGTTAGTCTGACATCGGTGGTGGGGAAAATGCTAGCGTTGGTTATCAAAGATGTGATATCAGCACATTTGGAAAGTGGTGAAATCATCAGACAAAGTCAGGATGGATTTGTGAAAGGAAAATCATATCCGACGAATCTTATAGAATTTTCTGAAGATGTATATAGTAGAGAGGATCGGAGAGAGCCAGTAGATGTGGTATATTTAGATTTTCAAAAGGCTTTTGACAAGGTCCACCTCAGGAGATCAGTGTGCAAACTTAAAGCACACATTATTGGGGGTATGACATTGATGTGGTTAGAAAATTGGTTGGCATACAGGAAGGAGAGAGTGGGAGTAAACGGGACCTGTTCAGAATGGCAGTTAGTGACTAGTGGGGTACCGCAAGGCTCAGTACTCGGATCCCAGTTGTTTACAATATACATTAATAATTTAGTAGAGCGAATTTAATGCAGCATCTCCAAATTTGCGGATGACACGAAGCGGGGCGGCGCTGTTAGCTCAGAGGAGGATGCTAAGAGCCGGCAGGGTGACTTGGATAGGTTAGATGAGTGGGCAAATTCATGGCAGATGCAATTGAATTTGGATAACTGTGAGGTTATCCACTTTGGTTGTAAGAACAGGAGAACAGATTATTATCTGAACGGTGGCTGATTGGGAAAAGGGGAGATGCAAAGAGACCTAGCTGTCATTGTCCACCAGTCATTGAAGGTGGGCATGCAGTTTCAACAGGCTGAGAAAAAGGCAAATGGTATGTTGGCATTCATAGGAAAAGGATTTGTGTACAGGAGCAGGGAGATTCTACTGCAGTTGTACAAGGCCTTGATGAGACCGCACCCAGAATATTGTGTGCAGATTTGGTCCCCTAATCTGAGGAAAGACATTCTTGACATAGATGGAGTACAGAGAAGGTTCACCAGATTGATTCCTTGGATGGCAGGACTTTCATATGAAGAAAGACTGGATCGACTAGGCTTATACTCACTGGAATTTAGAAGATTGAGGGGGATCCTATTGAAACGTATAAAATTCTAAAGTGATTGGACAGGCCAGATGCAGGAAGATTGTTTCCGATGTTGGGGAAGTCCAGAACAAGGGGTCGCAGGTTAAGGATAAAGGGGAAGCCTTTTAGGACCGAGATGATGAAAAACTTCTTCACACAGAGTGTGGTGAAGTCTCTGCCACAGGAAACAGTTGAGGCCGGTTCATTGGCTATATTTAAGAGGAAGTTAGATATGGCCGTTGTGGCTAAAGGGATCAGGGGGTATGTAGAGAAAGCAGGTACAGGGTTCGGAGTTGGATGATCAGCCATGATCATACTGAACGGCGGTGCAGGCTCAAGGGTCCGAATGGCCTTATATATATATATATATATATATATATATATCACATAGCCTAACATTTATGGAACAAATCGATCAGCCGATCAGCCATGATGAAGTGGCGCAGTGAACTTGATGTGCCGAATGGCATAATGTTACCCTGGTATTATATCCCTTGTGCAATTCAATTTTTTTATATATATTTTCATGTATTGCATTCTTCTGCTGCTACAATGTTAACGTATTTCAAGACAAATGCTACTAATACTAATTCTGATCCTGATTCCGGAAACCCGATAGTGGAAGCAGTAGCTATCTATAAATGGTAGCATGTACTACGGAGCTATTTTCATTTCCACTGTTCATATAAACCGTTTGAGCCATATCTCCAGTTTTATGAGGTCGAGAACTCCCTGTGAATCCCTTGCTGTCTGTTTGCTGTTCAGGCAATTTCCAGCATTGTCCCGAAATGGAAAGATGTTGTCCATATTTTTTTCTCGATACAGGACTGGTGATTAATCCAGTTCATCCGGCGGTTTAATTTTGTTTATGTTTCCTGCAGTCTCGATAGCTTTTGATCCTCTCAAGTGTGACAATATCTGGGAATAATTTCCTATGAAAAAGTAATTTCGGAATTGCATTAACCCTATTTTTTTTCATAATGTTTTCATACCAAGCAATATTGATAGTCTGAAATCATGTTCATATTTTCTCTCAGAATGAATGTGGAATCTAATCCGGAGGGACGTTGCCATTCACAATGCCATCAGCTAACCAGAAGACCATAAGATATAGAAGCAGAAGTAGGCCATTCGGTCGACGCAGTATGCTCCGCCATTCAGTCATTGCTGATCCAATTTTTCCAGTCATCCCCACTCCCTTGCCTTTCCCCCAAACACTGTGATGTCCTGACTCATCTGCAACCTACCTACCTCTGCCTTAAATGCACTCAATGACTTGGTGTCCACAGCCGCTCGGTGCAACAAATTCCACATATTTACCATTCTCTGACTAAAGTAGTGTATCAGTATCTCCGTTTGAAATCGCCCTTCAATCTGTTTAGGACTTCTAACATTCCGAATGATTCTATAAGAACCTCCCTCATTCCCTGGAACTCCAGTGAGCACAGCCCAAGAGCTGCCCTTCAATTTCTGGAATAATTCTCGCGAATCTTCTCCGAATACTATCCAATGTCAGTATATCGTTTCGAAAATAAGGAGGCAAAACTGCGCACAAGACACTGTATGGTCTGCAACTAACTTATAGAGCCTCAATATCACATCTGAGCTCTTATATTCTGTACCTCTAAAAACGAATGGCAAAATTCCCTTTGCCGTCTTCAGCACCATCTCAGCCTGAAGGTTAACCTTATGGTATCCAGCGCAAGGCCTCCCGAGTCCCTTCGCACTTATGCATTTTGAATAATCTCCCCATCTAAATAATATTCTGCCCGTTTATTTCTTCCCCATGCACTTTCAAACATTGTATTTCATTTGTCACGTCTTTGCCCCTTCCCGTAAACTATCTAAGTCTCTAAGCGCTAAAAGCTCTTCCACCTACCTTTGTATCATCTGCAAATTTATCCACAAGTCCAGTAATTCCATAGTCCAAATCATTGACATACATCGTAAACTGCAGCAGTCCCAACACCGACCGCTGTGGAACTCTAGTGCTAATCGGCAGTCATAAGATCTGTTTTCTGCCGAACAGCCAAAGCTCCACCCATGCTAGTAACTCCCATGTAATTCTATGGTTCTTATCTTGCTAAGCACCCTCATGTGCGGCACCTTGTCAAAGGCCTTCTGAAAATCCAAGCACAACATTTCTACTACATCTCCTTTGTTTACCCTACTTCTAAGTTCCTCAAATAATTGCAATCGCTTAGTCATGCAGGATGTTTTTCTTTCAAGAAACCATGCTGCCTTTGGTTTATCTTGTCATGCGCCTCGACGTTCCGCAACCTCGTCCACATCAATTGATTCCAGCAACTTGTCAACTACTGATATCAGCTTTTCTCTCTGCTGCCACCCACCTTTCTTAAATTGTAACGTAACATTTGCAATTTTCCAGTCTTGCAGCACAATGTCAGAATCTTTCGATTCTTGAAAGATCATTGTTAAAGGATCCACAATTTCTCCAACAAATTCCTTCAGAACCCGAGTATGCATTACACCAGGACCAGAAGATTTATCCACAGCCATTAAGCTTCCTGAGCACCTTCTCAGTTGTAATTTTCACTGCACCTACTTCACTTCCATGACACTCTTGAATGTCCGATATACTGCAGATGTGAAGAACAATGCAAAATACGCATTTAGTTCCTTTGCCAACTGTGTGTCTCTCAGTACAATATCCCCAGATTCGTTTCTATTGGTTCAATATCTACCTTCAACTCTCTGTACATTTCAATACTTAATAATGTTTTTAGTTTTTTTTATATCAGTCGTTCAGACTTCATCTTTCCGTTCCTAACGGCCTTTCTTTTGGTTCCTTCTCTAATTTTTCTCAGAAACTTCTGCCATTGCTGTTCTGCTGTTCTTCCTGCTGGTGTCCATTTCCAGTCACCTTGTTCTGTTCCCTTCTCAAGCCATTGTGATTTAATTTACTTCACTCGGAAATCAACACATTGGGATTTAGTTTCTCCTTATCAAATTGAAAAGTGAACGCCATCATATTCTGATCACTTTTCCCCAAGGGTTCCTTAACCATAAGCTCTCTTATCACCGCCAGATCATTGTGGAACACACAAATCAGCACAGCGGATCCTACAGTGCGGTCATCAACAAGCTGTTCTAAAAAGCTATTCCTTAGACATTCCAGAAATTCCCTCTCCGGAGGTCCAGTACTGACGTGGTTTTCCTAATCCATTTTCATGTTAGAAGTGCCCAACCAATATCATGACATTACATTTCTGACGCTGCCTTCAGAATTCTCCTGCTGCAACTTGTAGTCCATAATCTGGATGTTGTTTGGAAGCCGTTGTAAAACTGCCGTGTGACTCTGCCATACGGGAGGCGTTGGAACGGACCAAAACGCAAGACACAGACACAGAAGTACTAGGGAGATGACTAGGTGTATCACGAAAGCAAGGGAAGAGCGGTAGAAACAACTTTGGACAAGACACAGGCTCTGGACAAGACTGGCATGCAGGGCCTGGGCTAAAGGTAGACTAAGAAAGTAGGATCTGGACGAGCAACGTGGACAAGGAACGTGCAGGAACGTCCAGGAACGTGGGCAAGGACTCCGAGAGAGAGACCGGACAGGGTCCCGGAACCTAGGTCTTGACTCGGGCTCGGACACCGGATCCAGGCGAGGAATGAACGTGGCAAGGTAACAGCACTGGACGTCGGGGCAGGACGCGGGACTCCAGGGCTGGACGACGACATGAAGCTCTGACTAGGCCTTGGTGGAGGGAGAGCAAAGCAGAAGCGGACTGCTTCCTAGACCAGGACTCAGGGTCTGGGCTAGGACTTGGACTTGTACTGGAACCTCCTCGGAGCCTTGGGTACCGACTGGAACCTCCCCGGAGGCTTGGACACCGAATGGAACCTCGCCGGAGCCTTCGACACGGACTGGATCCTCCCCGGTGCCCTGGACACGGACTGAAACCTCCCCGGAGCCTTGGACACGGACTGGAACCTCCTCGGAGCCTTGGACACGGACTGGAACCTCCTCGGAGGCTTGGACACCGAATGGAACCTCGCCGGAGCCTTCGACACGGACTGGATCCTCCCCGGCGCCCTGGACACGGACTGAAACCTCCTCGGAGCCTTGGTCACGGACTGGAACCTCCCCGGAGCCTTGGACACCGAATGGAACCTCCTCGGAGCCTTGGACACGGAATGGAACCTCCTCGGAGCCTTGGACACGGACTGGATCCTCCTCGGAGCCTTGGACACCGAATTGAACCTCCTCGGAGCCTTGGACACGGACTGGAACCTCCCCGGAGCCTTGGACACGGACTGGATCCTCCTCGGAGCCTTGGACACGGACTGGATCCTCCCCGGAGCCTTGGACACGGACTGGAACCTCCTCGGAGCCTTGGAAACAGACTGGAATCTCCAGGGAACCTTGGTCACGGAGCACAGGAATACCGACCTTGGTCTGCAGCACCGGAGCACAGAACACAGAGCAAGGGCCCCTCCTTGGGCACAGGACGTAGTGTCGGGGCTTTATACAGAGCCAGGGTCCCTTCTTGGGAACAGAACATAGGGCCGGGACTCATAGGCGGACACTAAACACAGGGACACAAAGAGACAATTCCAAGCTCAATGATAGATAGTATCTTCTGTTGGCATGTCAAGGCTCTGGTCTCTCTCCTAGGGCTGAACATGACGCCGATACAGGCGAGGATGCAGCCGGGGTTGCCGTCAAGGATTCAGATGTCTGTAGCCTGCAAGTTTTCAGGCATGGGTAGCAGACAAGGATTCAGGCGAGGATGGCAGGCTATGCTACAGGCGTAGGTTGCAGGGAAGGCTTCAGTGGGAAGGGGAGGAACTGTTCAGCCTCAGGTTAACGGCAAAGACGGCCTGACTTACCCCACGGAGGCAAGGACAGGAATGATCACATCGCACCATATGGTAACCGCAAGAAAGTCTTGACCCGCCAGGGTAAGAGCGGAGTGCCGATGGGCCGAACCAGCAACCACACTCGAGCCCAGGATCACTTATATTCCAGCCACAATATGAGAGTCAGGTGACTAATTAAGCACCACTGAAACAACGGTCAGCCAGAATACAGGGAGTCTGTAGTACATGAACCGGAATGCGGACTTCACGGAACGGACCATGACAGGTTCCTTATACCCTTGCCATTTCTTAACTCACCCGTAAGAGACGATGCACCTTCCGATCCGATACCATCACTTTCTAAAGATTTATTATTATTTCATATAAGCAAGGTCAACACCACCTGCTCTGTCCACGATCCAATCTTCCCGCTACACCATAGATCCCTGAGAGATGTGAGGGCAGATTCCTAATCCCTTACTTCCTACAGGACTCATCACTTTTTATTCATTTTTCGGAATTAGCTGAAGTTTACTGACAGCTTCGAAATAAGACGGAACGCAGGGGGACCAGCAACAGCTGTGGTGAAGAGAAATTGACAAAACATCGAGTTTAGCCTAGGTTAGTCCTGACGACAACATTTTGTATTTTCTTACCCACAGATGCCGCTTGATCCGTTCAATCGTTCTGGTGGCTGTGCCGACTGTCACGTATTTACGTTTTTATGTAGGGGTTTGAAATCAGAATGCTATCCCAACATGACAGTAATAATCTCTGAACAGACAGATTTAGTACCCGATCTCTCGCAGCGAGAGGTAAACTTGTGTTATTTCGTTTCTCGGACAGCCCGGATCAATAAAGACATGGTGTACCAAGAGAAAATGGGCTCGATTTACCTGCGCAGATAACTCCAGCATAGTCGGCTCCAGGATCGCCGTAGAAACTCCATTCTTCTGATTTACATTCCCGTAGAGTAGCCTCGGTCCCGTCGCAGGTAACATTATAGGTTATAATGCTGTAAAAACCCTTTCCAAACTGATATTCGTGTGGGGCTTTCAGCGCGGCGCCGCAGCTCAACTCTCTGCACACCACAGTTGCATCCAGCAGATCCCAGCCGGAAGCACCAACAGGTCTCCAGTATCCCTCATGGTTCACTTCCAGTCTCCCGGCGCATGGACTGTCTCCTCTTCCCAGTCTCACCTTCCTACTTTCTAGAATAAAACAAAGATTAAACGTTAACACAAGAGTTTTTGAATAGGCTTGAAATGTTGAGCAACAGACACAAAATTTTGGCGGATCTTTGCGCATCGGTCAGCATCCACCGAGAGGAGCAAAGCACGCAAAATACGAACATTGACTGTTCACGCTGAGGAATGGCCTCAGCCCGAAGCATCGATTGTTTGTTGATTTCCATATACGCTTCATTTAGATATTGTATATATTTATTAATTAAGTAGGGAAAATACAAATAGATACATATATAAGCAGTTAAATTAATCAATTAGTATGTTATATAGATATTCATTGGTATGTTAGCATATCTGAAAACAGTTGGAGTGAACTCGGCCTTTTCTCCTTGGAGCGACGTAGGATGAGAGGTGACCTGATAAAGCTGTATAAGATGATGAGAAGCATTGATCGTGTGGATAGTCAATGGCTATTTTCCAGGTCTGAATTGGCTGCTACAAGAGGACACAGGTTTAAGGTGCTGGGAAGTAGCGAACATATGTCAGAGGCAAGTTTTTCACGCAGGGAGTGGTGAGTGCGTGGAATGGACAGCTGTAACGGAGGCGGATACAATAGGGTCTTTTCAGAGACTTTTGCTGCTTAGAAAAATAGAGGGCTACGGATAAGCCTAGTAATTTCTAAGGTAGGGACATATTCGGCACAACATTGTGCTGAAGGATTTCTATGTTTATATCTGTCCACCTATCTGCCTATTACGCGGCTGCTATATAATTATTTGTTTATTTACTTGCTTGTTTCCTTATTTTCTGCTGTCACCATTATTTATTATCATTTAAAATGATCAATAATTGAAAGCATAGATGTATCATATGAAATGGGAAAAATCACAAGCACCTGACAGCCACAACCTCTTAACCCACATGGTGGTAGGTGCACCAGCGAACTGCGAGAGAAAGTAGGTGAAATCGTTAAAGACACGCAACTTTGAATCCACTTCGACAGATATCAAGATAGAACATGTTATTCGAGATATGGGGCACCATGTGTCAAATCAGATTAGATGATCATGTTAGCTCTCTTGTATAGTTTAGGGGAAAGAACTGTTGCGGTGCTGAATTACACTATAATCACTGGCTGCAAATTGTGGAATTTGGAGCAACTGAGAACAATTTGGACGAAATGAGGAAACGGTCATCATTTGCTTCACATTGAGTTTGACTTTGATCATCACATTCCGGACATTTCTGGTTCGAGTCTGTGCAGTCCAGACGGCGAAAAATTAATGCGCGGCTGAGATGCTGGGACAGGGGACAGGACTTCAGGTTATTCGGTAATTGGGATCACTGCTGGGGAAAATATCACTTGAACCCAAGTGTTGGGTTGCGCCTGAACCCGAAGGGTGCCGATATCCTTGCGGTGAGATATTTTGCTAACTGCTAGGAGGTAGTGAGTGGTAAAAGCCAGTTCAGTTAGCTGCCATTGTCTAGGGTTTGTCTAGGGTGCCATTTTGCATGTTTGGGTTTCTGGATGGCTTCTATTTACGCTGTATTTCAATGATTTAGATTGTGAAATAGATGGCTTTGCTGTCAGGTTTGCAGATGATATGAAGATGGTCGGAAAGACAGGTCGTGTTGCGGAAACTTGTAGGCTGCAGCAGGACGTCGACACATTTGGAGAACAGGGGAGTAAGTGGCAAATGAAATACAATGATGAAAAATGTATGTTCATAAATTTTGGTAATAGAAATAAAGGTGCAGTCTATTATCTAAACGGGACGAAATTCAAAGCAAAATCTGAGCTGTAAAGGGACCTGGCAGTCCAGGTATAAAACACCCGAAAATTAACTTGCAGGCTGAGTCGGTGGTGACTGGGGCAAATGCATTATTTCGCTCCAGCATCTTCATTTCCAGACGACTAGAAAATAAAAGAGCAGGGATGAGATGCTGAGGCTTTATACGCCACTGGCGAGGCTTCACCTTGAGCACTGTTAACAGTCTTGTGCTCCCATTCTGATAAAAAAAAAAATACGCTGGTATTGAAAAAGGTTCAGAGGAAGCTGCGACGATGAGTCAATCGATGAAAGGATTCTCACAGAAGAAGGTTTAATCCCACGGATCTGTACGCGCTGTAATTAGGAAGGATGGGGAGGGGATCTCAGTGAAATTTTCTAATACTGAACGCCTAGTCGGAAAACATGTGAAAAGGACGTTTCTCGTGTCGGAGGATTCTTGGACAGGAGGGAGCAGCCTCACGAAAGAGGGACGTACAGATAGAACAGAGATGCGGAGATATTTATTTTACCAGAGGGAGGTAAATTTGTGAATTCATTACGAAAGACTCCGCTGACTGCCAGGTGGTTGTGGATATTGGACACTGAAATTTATAAGTTCTTGATGGACACGGCAACAGAAATTACAGAGAGAAGGCGGCGAGTGGAGCTGAGGAGGAAGAAAATGATTAGGCATGACTGAATGCGCAGCAGACTCATTGGATCAAATAGTCTAACTCTGCTCCTGTGTCTCATGGATTTACGGAGAATTACTCTCCCACCACAGATGCTGTTCGACCTGTTCCTATGATCGTGTAGTTGTGCAGAATGACAAGTATTATTACGCTGGTTAACATCAGTTCAGGGTACGATAACACGAATAGTAATAGCAACATGACGAAAATAATCCCGACACAAACTAGTTGATGCCGAGGACGTTCTGTTCGAGTATTAATGTTAGTGATAGGCTGGAAGACATCACATTTGCGGGACCGCAGATATAAAAACCGGACTTTTACCTTTACAAAGAACACCAGCATCCTGACTGCGTGAATAGCCAGTGTCACCCCATGGATCTGATTTACACTCCTGAAGAGCGGCCTCGCTCCCACCGCACTGAACGTTCGTCGTGAAAACTGGACCGGATCCTTTCCCATAGTAACCATAAGCAAAGGCTTTCAGAGCATCGCCGCAGCCCAGCTGCCGACACACCACATTCGCGTCCGGCATATCCCAGGAGTTTCCATCCACCGTCCCCCAGTTTCCTTTGTACTGAATCTCCAATCTCCCATCGCATCGACTGCCGCCATTCACCAACCTCAAATTCACGCTTTCTGGAAAATATCAGAAAACAACCACCCACGGTAAACAGCGGTTTAAGCTGGGGTCAATTGACGCACGGCACATCGCGTACGCGACTGAACGACGCCTGAAATTTACAAACTCTGCATGCAAAATGTACGATCAAGCGGGAGATCAGGATAGGGAACCCCCTTTTGAGATGCTTAACATGACAAAAATACAAGAAACTAGTTGACGACTGAGATCTAGAGGCAGCCTGTCGACCCAGGAGAAGAATCGGGTCACTCCCGAAAAGATAAGGTATATGCATTCTTCGGAGAGCGGCTGATCTGCTAATCTGTCATTGTCAGACTGCACACAGTACACATATATTGGGTAATAGAAATCAATTTTTTTTTTTGGAAAGAGTTGAACTGAGATTTCGTGTGTTGTCAGCATCAGCAGAAAGAGGATAAATGTAACAATGAAAGCTTATTTAAACTTGGGGAAAAATAAGGTCAGGGAAAGTACTTTCTCTGTTATCTGCACTGCCTGGAGATGACTGATTATCGTTCCAAGTAAAATAAAATCCTATTTCCTTACTGGAAAGATACTGGCATGGGCAGAGGAATGACTGGCAGGCAGGAAGCAACGTCTGTGAATAAAGGGTGCCTTTTTAATTTGGCTGCCAGTGGTGAAGCTCGTGGGTCAGTATTGGGGCCGCTACTTTTCACATTGTTTGGCAATGAATTAGATAATGACATGACTTTGCGGCAAGGTCTGACGATGATACGAAGATATTATGAGGAGCTGTTACTGCAGAGAAAACAATGTGATTGTAGAGGAACGTCGAGAAATTGGAAAACCGGGCAAAAAAAAAAGTGGCGGATTAGACATTATGTTGGGGATTGTATGAAAATGCATTTTGGTAAAATGAACAATGGTGCAAATTATTGTCTAAATGGTGTGATAACATAAAACTCAGTGTTTTGCAAGAGTCGTGCAAGATTCCCAGAAGGTTAATTTACAGATTCAGTCTGCGGTATAGAATGCGAATAGGCATTTATTTCGAGGATATTAGAGTAAAAAATAAATGAGGTAATACTGAGTTTTTACAATACACTAGTTAGGCCCACTTGGGATATTGTCAACACTTTGGGCCGCATATGTGTTGTCATTAGGGAGAATTCAGATGAGGTTCACGAGGGTGAACCCCACGAAAAATGGGGTAAACATATCAATACCGATTGGTAGGTTTCTGTCTGCACTGACTGGAATTGATAGGAATGAGGAGGGGTAGAATCTCTTTGACTCGTACCGAATGTTGAATGGACGAAGGTGGACGAGGAGAGGATGGTTACTGTAGTGGGGCATCCAGAGCTGGAGCGCACAACTTCAAAATTGAGGGGCGACGTTCTGAAAGAGAGGTAAGAGGGGATCTTTTTAGCCAGACGGTAGTAAATCTCTGCCATGCTCTGCCTCAGTCTTCGGCAGAGGCCGTTCTGGATATATTTGAAACAGAAGTTGATAGTTTTCTGGTCAGTCAGAGCATCAAATGTTATGGCGAGAAGGCCGGTGTATGGGGTCGAGTGTGATCCAGAAACAGACATGATGGAACGGCAGAGCAGACTCGATAGGTTGAATGAACTAATTCTGTCTTAAGTCTAATGGTGCAGTCACCTATCAGATGGAGTTTCAATAGCAATAGTTGTTATTCCCCAGCCCTTCCTCAGTGAAAAGTTAGTAAAGTTACCTGATGGTCCTGGCTGACAATCTCCGAAGCGGCCTGAAATGAGAAATGCAGAATTAGATTTGTTTGTGAAGTAGTGGGGTTAGGTTGTGTGGTCGTAGGATGTTAGGGCGGGATATGCAACAGAAAAGAAATAAAGACACAAACAGAAGACAGATTAAGCTGCGGACATGAGTTATTTATATTTCTTCTTTTCTTTTCATAGATATTGCGCATTCTGCCTGAACGCTAAGTGGATTTCCCAATTATTTGGTGCCCCTGTTTCCCTGGGTGTTTCCATTTGATACGGCAATCAAGTATTAAACATTTTATACAAAGTACTTGAAAGGAGGTAAGAAAAAAATCACTTACCACGAGAATCTAAATCATGATTTACACCTCGTAAGGGACTAAGACTATAAATTTCGACATGTCACTAACTGTGCTTCAGTGCATGAATGCATTTCATTTCTTTGTTGCATTTCTCCTGACGCGCAATGAAAGGGAAAGCTAAATAAAAACTGTGATATAATGCAATATAAGTTCATAAATGACGAATCACATTCCATAACTTTATGGGGGATTAAAACAACAAATCTTCGAATGATTAAAGAATAAAACCAAAATTATTAGTAAATGTTCACTGTACTGCAGAATGATTTCAAGAATGTAACACATTTCTAAAATCTAAGTCCAAAACTCCATTTTTCAAATTCCTTCACTTGAATATGACTGATGGTGGCAGAATCAGCTGTAACTAATAAATAACAGAAACACAGTTTTTCTCAAGTCTTCAGCCAGGAACAATAGCAGCTTTATTTTCTACGCGCATTCACTGAGTTATTCATTCTAGACGCCGATGCATAGATTCCTTACATCAATTTATCTCCATTTCTGTTCATTTCCGCTTTATAAACTGTTTGGAATATCATTTGAAAACAGCCGCTGGTTTGAGGTGTGGTAATTTCGGAGTTGAGACAGCTCCCTTAGTGTAGGTGCAATTTCAGAGTGACCGTTTCACAATATCCTCATTCGGAGGTTCAAACGGGTAATTCCATGTAATTAATGGAAACAGTTCTGTAACGTCAGCGATTCCAACGAGAACTTGCTCAAACAATGGAATAAAAAACACATTTTCATTGAAGCTGCAAAGACAACAAATCTCAGTGTTCAATCTTCATTATCATGAATTGGGAAGAAATCTGCCTGATTCCTGATCCATTCAGCCCTTATACTCTATTCTTACAAACAGATTAAGCTTTCCTTTACACGGGAAATTTGTAGCGGAAGTATATGTTTCAATATATCAACATTGGGTAATCATAACGTTAATTCTGTGTTTTTCTTTCCCTTCCAGTCAATATTCAGTCGGATTGCTATAAACGTGCACATGTGGACAGTTTATGAATAATAATATATCTCTACTTTGCCCAATAATTTCCATATTCTGAATATACTCACTAGACCAGATATGCATCATCGTCAGTGCCACAACAGTGTGCAGCATTATGGTGTTGGTCATTTAGATACGTTTCTGCAGAATGTTAAAGGAGCCGGTATTGCAGACAGGTAAGAATCTCTCCAAAACCTTCTCACGCTCCACTTGATCAGAACTTATTTTTTTGCCGATTACTCAGTATCTCTCTCTGAACTGTGAACTGCAATTTGCTGAAACGCACCAATGAGATAAATCTTGCCCTTTAATGGACATGATGGGCCACCGTCTTTCATTGGCTGTGAGAAACCGAAAAGGCCATGAATCACCGACCCGATGTGTGCATCGAAACATATCCTGTCCTGTAACTTTGTTTCAGATCTGGTAAGCTTTCTCTGAGAGCAGATTACTGAACTATTTTCCCAACACCATGTTGTTGGGCACATTGCCAATTTGCTCGGCGATCTTATCCTGACTCACACTATCATTATTTGCATGACAGTATCACACTTTGCTGAATACTTCTTTAATTCATGTTCCTTGCTGATCAGCTTCCGGTGCGGAGATGGGGGTGGAGGTTGCAATACAAAAATAGATCATTCTGTCGTCAACTTGTCCGTCTGTGTCTCTCCATTTCTGGCGGAATATTTTATGTTATCTCCATGCAAAATCACCAAAGAAATTATAAAGGAATGTTGTATACCTTTCTCTGATGATACATGGAATTATCTGAAACACGTCTCTCCAAAACGAAAATTCTTCAGCAGGAATTTATAAATCTCTAGGAATATTAGAACGCATTCCAGATCTTTGTATGTTTTTTTTTTCCGCGTCTTCTGAGTATATGACACTGAGTTCTCAGTTTCCCTCTTCTTATATTCTTTTTTGCTCGATACTTTATTTCCCGTTAGTTTATTCCATGGAGAAGCACTCGCTCAATCAGTCTCTCACCCGAATCAAGTTTCTCATATGCCCCAGTTCACTGACTAAGTCTGGAAACAGGCTGATGACAGGCATTTTATTTTTAATGAGAGAATTCAGAAAGCGAAGAGACAAAGAGGTAGCAATGTGATTGAACATGATGACTAATTGAGAAATGCAGCAGGTATAATTAACATTATATAATTATAATGTATGTAATGACTTATTTGTAATCAAATCAAAAGGGAAGGTCCGCGGTATAGTGACAGATTTTGATGAATTTGTGGTATATATGCGGCTAGTAGGCTTAAATGCGGCCGCTAATCAATATCAGGCGTCATTAATGGCATCAAGGTTTCAACTGTTTTCATTCCAGTTACATCGTGTTGCATCTGAAGAGCTGCAACTGGACATACTTCATGAGGCATCATCCTCAGGGACACCAGGAAACCAGATATATTTTAACAGATACCAGACTTCATTGTAATGGGCAAGGTGCAATAACGTAGCAACAAAATACGTTTTTTTTCTATTTATTTGTTCGGTTCGTTGGTTTTCATTTTGTTGGGTGAACAGTAATGACACTCCATAGAGTGATGTGATCTTTCTGTCAGGTTTGGGAGATGACGGAGCATTCAAGCGTCGCTGAAGATTAAGTCTGAAGATGTATCTTCAGATGCAGCTCTTCGGAGGCATGATGTGGTGGTTGGAATGAAAGCTGGACTTATTGACCAGCTAGAGGAAGAGACAATTGTATGTCGGTTCAGGTATGTAACAGGGGATTATAGATTTGTGTCTGACGGGGAATGCATTGTGCGTCTGGAATGCATTGATGGGGTGCCCTGGGGATATGCAGACCAAGCAAATATACCATTTATATGTTGTTGAGTTACTGCTAAACTCAGGAAAACTAACAGCAACTGTCACACAGAGGAACCAGGTCAGCCATTGTTGAATTGCAAGGCAGACCAAGTCCAGTCGAGCAAAGACGAGAGGGATTCCTAAATTCAGCGGTTCAGGAAGAGATTTCTGTGATCACAAACCAAAATTCAGACTGATATGTTGCCTCACTTGTTCCAGAATATAAGATGTCTCTGAGGAGGCACAGAATATTCTGATGGAGATAGTGATTCGTCTTTCATTTTGAAAACCAAAGTCATAGCCATGAAGGAAGCTTCAGATCTGCTAACTTAATTTCGGGAGTTAGCCTTGAGTTAAAAAGCAGGAAATCCAGAGTTGTATTCAGAGAATTACTTTCTGTACCATGTAATAACGATGTAAATAATTGGAATAGAGTGCGGAATGGGGGCTTCAGCAATTTTTGCTAATAGTCGGCCTGACAAATCATTCTGAAATAAAATGCAGGCAGGGGGCGCATAATGAATATAGTGGGCATTATAGATTGAAGTAAGTTTATCTCTAATCAACGAGTATCATAGTTTAGGCTGATGATTCAGAACCTGGATTAATGCTTTAAAATAGTGTGTTCTTTCCATAATAGAGCCATGGTTGATATTGGGACTTGCCTGCCAACTCAACGTCCCATAATGTTAATATGTTAGAAGTGATAGGATGGGAAGTAAAAATACTAGAATAGTTTTGCGGGTAATTAGAGTTAATGTTACTGCTCTACTCAGAGAAAACATTCATCACCTGAGGAAAAGTGTGTAAATCTGAAATGAGTCACACAGGTGTGATAATTTTAGTAATTCCCAATATCCTGTAAAAACATAGGAGCAGGTATGCAGAAAGAGTATGACTGACGTAAGTGAGTGAAATGCGTTGTCGTGTTTAATTTGACCTTACCAATATTGATGGGTACAGCATTGCTGCAAAACGAAACGAACAAACAAATCAAGAATCAAACTTTTTTTGAGGCAGAATTTTTTAGCTGTACCCAGGAGTGTTTTTTTTTAAGCGTTTGATGCTACTGGAGTTTCCATTTGAGAAATGAAGGTGTGAGGGTGACTAATAATTCTGTGGAAGAACACAGTAGAATCGGCGTTAATAATACATTATTTTTCAATGCACTAAGAAATAAGGACGAATTTGGTACCAACCAGAAGAACTGACTTCGCTCAAGTTAAATTGCAGCCCATTGACTGAGAATTTTGGAAATATACATTGCGAGCAGGTGACATTGGAAAGTCAACATTTGACTGATGGGAAACCTTTGAAGACTATATGACCAGCAGTCAGGTAAGGTACGTTCAGTGAAATTGAATGATACAGATGGTAAAGTAAAAGGATTTAGGTGACAGAAGAAGTTGTGGTTTCATTCACTAAGGGGGATAAAAAGAAAGACATAGCTCATGAACTCTGGAAAGGTATTCAGAGATATATAGAGAACGTAATCAAGTAAGAGAACCGCCAAGGGTTTCAGAACGATCTTAACATTTTGCTCAAGAAGAATACTAAGGACATATGTTGCAGTTTCAGAACAAGAGACTGACAATGGAGAGGGTATTGCTGCTGAAGGAGCATGTTAGGAGTCAGAGGGTGTCGGCAGTATTGAATCAGTTTTTTACATTTATATTCACGAAGGGAAAGGATACATGGAAAGTGAGATCATAGTGTGCTGTAAGAACAAGCTACTTAATTGTGAAACAAAGAGGTAGATTAAGAGTATTGAAGGACATTTAGATGGAGAAATTCCCTTGGCCTAATAGGACTTAACCTACCTTATGGAGATGCACGTGGGAACAATGATGTGGAATCGATGAAGATTTCTGTATTTACTGTCCATTCAGCCGAGCAGCCAGTGAAAAGTGGAGACGAAAAACAGAATATTGTTTTTATTAATGTTGCAAAGTTCGGCAATCTATTTTTAGAAACTAAGACCGCAGGGAAGTCCGGGAAAATTGGAAGTATTTTGTGCAGAACGGAAGATGAATGTCGAGCTGGATTAGATGCTGCCTCAAGCTGTGTTTTCCCTATGCCAAAGTTCCTTTGATAATAATTTGATCATATTTACTTCTGGATTGTATGCAGTGCATCGATATACAGAACAGTGCTAATACAATGAAGCCTATTGACATACCGATAAACACGATGGTACTGTATCATAACACAACCCTGTGAAATAAGGATACACAAACTATGACAATGGCCTCGTCTTCGACTCATTTCGACAATTAAATTTCAGCACATATTATCTATCTGTAACTTGTCACCACTGATTCCAATGAATATTGTTTTGCAACTCCAAACCCAGATCACCAAATGCCTTTCCCCCAATTTCAAAACATTATTGGTGTTATATGCATAACCATACTCTTGGTATTACTCGCACCAGTCTTTCCTGAGTACAGCTTTGAGACGGCAAGAAGCTATATAAAAATTAAAAGAATGCAGCAGCTATTTATGTCTTCGATCCTATCTTTAATTTTAAATTGTTTGTTCTGATAATTTACAATAGTAAATTGAAAACATTCTGCTGCATTGGTCCATTCAGGTTGAGCTAGTTGGTTATTGTCAGAACCTGCACTTGAGTTATTTTCTACTCTGGCTGTCAGCAAAGATTGCATTGATTCCAAAATACGCCAATTGAATCAATTTCTTCTCTCCCTCCCCCTGACACTGTTGATATTAAGAACATCTGTGTTTTCATTTAGTTTTCGTGGCATCTTGCCACGAAATGTAGTCACTCCTACTTTAAAATAGCATTTCAAAATGTGCCTTGCACTTCTTTCCCCTAAGAATCTCCACAAAGAATATTTGCACAGTAATAATTGATTCTAGTGCCAAATATTCATTCATTCATTCATTCATTCATTCTCTGTATATATAAACTGCCCTGTCACATTCTGCAGCAATGTCTCTGAAAAGTGCATTTCTGTTGAGCTCACAGGAAACACCTGTTGTTGCACATATCTCTAATACATCTCCTCCTCTGAAACACTGATCTGCGGTTTCTATATTTATTCTGTAATTACATTCTGTCAAATGTTTATGGGCCTACTTTTTTATTCCAGACTCTTTAACCAAGTCATCTGTGTGCGAATGTTTAGCTTGAGTTTCTGAATAGTTATTGAGGTGAACTTACTGAGCTGCCGGAGGAGCAACATTACATTTATCGACAATTCAATTCTGAATTGGGAGGAATCTTGGAATGAAGGTCATTGGCAGCCGTATTGTTTCAGGAGTTAAATTATACGGCCAGTGTCCAAAGGCCTGGAGCATTGATCTATTGGTGCAACTAGGCAATGTTATTTCACGTAATCACACAATTATTGAATAAAAACCTAAAAGTATTCATGAAAATTTTGAAACAAATATACTGTGGATGAAACCCACCTCACTACAGAAAAGGATCTTGGCGACTGTAGGGATGACAAAAAGCGGATTGAAAAGCCTGCGTATGGATATTAAGGATATCAAGAAACAGGATATGCTGGACCCTCATCTGACTCTGTGTTATGACCCTCCGGGGTGCTCAGCTGAGGAAAGCCAATATTATGCACCCCTCGAGGGACAGAGGGTCCCAGTCTCGGTGACTGGAGAGGTTAAAGGAAGAGAGGGCAGTGCATTACTGACCGAATTTCCGAATTTCCTTTGGTAACAGTCAGGACTGTTGGTTCTCCATACAACCGAGAGGTTTTACTCCGGGTTCAAGCCAAAGAGCCTAGGGTTCCTTGCCTACATCCGGACGAAACAAGCCTCCAGCCGATGGAGACTGGCCGGGGGCGAACTCTGGTACTGGAATAAGTCAAAGGTGAAGACGGGATATCTGGCAAGGCAATTATTTAATATTGAACGCACCCAAGACGTTGTACCACATCTCTGGGAAATTTCAGGCCATGGAGTCTACCGCAGCAACAGCTCCTCCTCACCCCCGTCCGGATCACCGTGAGAGAAGGAAAGACAGTCCCATCTCTTCCCCAATACCTCTTCCAGCCCGTGGCAACGTTTCATGAGGCTGTAAACTCTTTCGTGGATCCAGCAGGAAAGCGCTGTTCTGGCTATGCGATAAATGACGACAGTGAAATAATTGAGCAAGTCTCCTTTGCAGCAGCTGTCTCCGCCCAGAAAGCTGGGCTACTTGCTCTGACTCGTGCTGTATCCCAGCAATAGACTAAAGTGCAGTCTAACCGCGTACTCAGTTCTGACTTTGAGAATCCACCACAGAACCAATTCTTGCTAGAAGACCTTAAACAGACAAACGCAAAGTCATTAATGAAGATGACTTTGACGAGGGAGTTCACAAATATTTGGAACAAAATAAACAGGGCCTTAATGAGGGGTTCAGTAGAGGAGCCAAAACTACAAGCTGAAGCTGGAATCCTCTGTGGTTAACGTTTCGAATTTTGAAATGAAAAAGCCTGTGGAAAAGAAATCTCAAACAGATTAAAGTGCGAGGTTTTGCATAGACTCCCGTACTCCACATTTTCAGTCCCCTCGGGAGACCAGCAAGCTGTTACTAGACAAAATCTAAAGACAGGTATGCAGACATGCGGAAAACGTAACTGACAATGGGGGAATATTTAATTTCCAGGGCGATGTCCCCGAAGGAGAGCACAAACTACAATCCCAAATGTGTTACCACCTTCCACCTCAAACATATTTCTGGGTGGCCCCTGCAGGACAGGTTTGTGTTCCCTTTGTGTTCGTATCTATCTTGACAGATTATGTAAATAATTGTACACACTTGGGCAGGGAGGGAATAGTTAATACTTGTTGGTGCACTGATTTCAAGGAAGCAGCTGAAAAGCGAGTCCCAGCATATTAAAAAAAAACACGAATGCTGGAAAGGGAATGCCTTGTGTTTCCGGAACGGGTAGATCTTTTCCTTCTTTACAACTTGATTTTATTGAACTACCTAGAGTACATTGTTGTAAATATTGCTTGGTAATAGTAGATGTATTTAGCAGATAGATAGACGCTATACCCACTACTGATAATACTGTTGTGAAAATATTACTAACAGAAGTGATTCCCTGTTTGGGATTACCTGAATCAATAAGATCAAACAATGGCCCTAATTTTATTGCTAAGATAAATGAAAATCATCTGTAAAGAACTGGCAATAAAACAACAATTTCACTGTGCTCGCCATCCAAGAGCAGCTGGCATAGTGGAACGAGCAAATGGAATCTTAAAGAATACGCTAACGAAACTTATGCAAGAAACTGGACTAACCTGGCTTAAGGTTTTACCTTTGGAATTGTTCCATATGAGAGTTGAACCCTAGACTAAAACTGGATTATCACCAGGAGAAATCATCCATGGTAAGCCTATGCGTACACCACGGACATCGGGGTTAATTCCGGGGTTGATAAAATAGAGATGCATACTCTAGGGGAGGAAATGGGAATATATTTGTGTAAACTAACCAAATATTTTCCAAAGTTTGCACTTGCAAGTTCGCCAGGCCCTCCAAGAGTACGAGGAGTAAGCTATGGGGATTTTCCCACTGTTAATCCTTGAGACTTTCTCTTGATAAAAAATTGGAACAGAAATAAATTGGACAAATAAATTGGTGGAAAGGACCCTATCTGGTGCTGCTGACCACACCCACGGCCGTGAGGGTGGAGGGGCACCCAATGTGGATTCATCGAACCGACTGTAAACCCGTCTTTAATGAAGTAGAATAAACAAGAGGGGATAATATCATGATGGCTGTACTAATATTACATTCTGTACTATGTGCCACATGTCTCCAAACAAATACTTCCCTTTCTCTATGCCACACATATCTGGAATGAAAAAGGCAGTCGCCCTTTTGGGAATGTGCCAGGTTATCCCAGCATGCGGACCCAGAATTGTCTTTGGAAGAAGTACCTTTGATTAGTAGAGAGATGTTATCTGTGAGAATTATGAATTCTTTGAGTAATTCCTGAGACTCGCTTTTGGATCGATGGTGGATATCAGGATGTAGAACAACTCAGAATTCAGGGTGCCTCTGTTTTAAGTGATGCCACTTACGAATATCTACAGAGGTGACCTGAGAGAACTTCTGTACAACCTGCCTGTACTCTGAGTAAAGTAAATGGGATTTGTTATAGTCGTACAGGAAGAATAGAGAAAACGTCTGTGGGAAATAGCTCTTGTACATAAATTGGGACTGATCCCCCTCCGTACGCTGTTAATGGAATTTGTTGGGTATGTGGTAAAAAGGCATATCCGCGGCTCTCAGGACCTTATGATGACAAGGGAACTATCACAGTGAGAATTTGGACGGGATGTTGCTACTCAGCTTATGTAGTACCATCTATATATTCATTAGCCAACATTTCTCATCGTACTCAGCTTGAAGGAAATAAGAGAGAAAATATAGAAAGTGAGAAATTTTGGATGGTATCTTTTCCTTTCTGTGGGATAGACCGAAATTCGTGAAAAGTATACAAGTTGGCAGCTGCACTAGAACAGTTGGCGAATAGCACTGCGAAGGTTTTAACTGATATCCAGACCCAGATTAAGGATTTAAGTACTGAAATAGCAGCTCTGAGGATGGCAGTTTTACAGAATAGGATGGCATTTGATTTATTGCTAGCAGAGAAAGGGGTGATATTTGCTGTCATAGGAAAGTGATATTCCAGATAAGGAGTCTAACGTTACAGATCTACCTCAGCATATCAGTCAGGAAATCCAGAAAATTAAGGGAATTAGAGAAAAGATGCATGGGTTCACCGATAGTAAGGGAACCTGTCCATGGCCTTTTAACAATTCTGGAGACTTCTGTGAAATACTTCTGCATGCAGCTATGATAATAGTTTTAATTATTATCGTAGTAATTCTTATAAGATAAATAAGGACACTTTGGAATTTAGTCCCTTAGACATTCTACAAATTCTCACTTTTGATGTCCAGTAGTGGCTTGTTTTTCCATATCTCCCAGCATGTTAAAATTTTTAATGATTATAAAGACATTGCCCTTCTGACACGCCTTTTCCACATCCCGGCTGCCGTTTGGACGCCTGTATGCAGCTGCCATTAGGGTACTTTTATCCTTGCCATTTCTTAACTCGAACCATAGAGACTCTACAGCTTCCGATCCTATGTCATCCCTTTCTAATGATTTAATATCATTTCTTCTACACAGGGTTGCACAACCCTCCCCTGTCTACTAACCTATCTTTCCAATACAGGGTATGTCCTTGGACTTTCAGCTCCCAATGTCATCCATCCTTTAGTCATGTTTCGGAGACAGCCACAACTTCATACTTGCCAATGGGTATCTAGATTTCAAGATCGTCCATTGTAATTCTCATGCTGCTGTATTCAAATGCAACACTTCCAGTCGAGGATTTACTGTTTTTACTGCACCACACCTCTACTACCCTGTAACTCACCCCACTGGTTGTGATTAAGCCTCATCTCCTGCCTTTCCTTTCTATCATCTCTGTTGCACCCTATCTCTGATTTATTTCTGTTTTTCCACTTCCTCAGTCCTATCACTCCCGATCCCAAACTAAATTCAAATTAGTTTAAACTCTCCCTAAATGCTCTATCAGAGCTCCCCTCTAGGATTTTGGACCGATTTGGGTTCAGCTGTAATCCGTCGTTTCTGAACAGGTCGCACCTCCCCGAAAATGGCCCAAGGAACGAGGAAACCAAAACACTGTCCCCTGCTCTAGTCTATCAGTCACGCAATAATATGCCTGATCATGCTATTCTTGCGCTCGTTAGCATGTGGCACTGGCAGCAGTCCTGAGATTACTACCCTGGAGGGTCTGCTTTCCAGCTTCCTACATAACTCCTGACATCTCTCTTCAGGACCTCCCTTCTTTGTTCTACCTATGTCATTGTTATCGACGTGTACCAAGACTTCTAGCTATTTACCCTCTCCCTTCAGAATTCTCTGCACCCGATCCGAGACATCCCGTACCCCGGCACCTGGGATGCAACACTATCTCTGTCAGGCTGACAGAACCTCCTGTCTGTTCCCCTCACTATGCGATCCCCTATGACTACCGTATTCCTCATCTTACGCCCTCCCTTCTGCATCACGGAACGGGGCTCAGTGCCAGAGACCTGTAGGAGTTGGACCTGCAGGACGGGCTGCGGGAGTTAGATGAGTGGGTGACTGTCGTGGAAAAAATGGGAAGAGCTGAGATACTAGGGAGCACCCCTGTGGCCATTCTCCTCAGTAACCGTAATCTCATGTTGGATGCTGTTGAGGTGATGAACACAGGGGTGCTCTCTCGTATCTGAGCTCTTCACATTCTTTCCATGACAGTCACCCACTTATATAACTCCTGCAGCCTCGGGGTGACTAACTCCTTGTATCTCCTATCTATCTCCTGCTCGCGTTCCATTACAATCTGTAGGTCATCAGGCCGCAGTTCCAGATCCCAAACACGTTCTCTCAGAAGCTCTACCTCGGTGCACCTGGCGCAGATATGGCCATCTGGGAGACCGGAAGATTCCCGGGTGTCCCCCATCTTACACCCACAGCAAAGTACTAACCCTACAGACATGCTATCGTCCATGTTTATATGCTCACGAAATTTGTTCACTGCTTAACCGCCTAGAGGAGGGAACGGGATGTGAGATGTCCAATCTGCTGAGAACACAGAAACAGAGGAAGGAAATCTAATGACGACGTTGTGATTCTGTATCAAGTAGTTCAAAAGACAGATTTCAAGTAGTAGTTCAAATGGCATAATCTCTAATCCGCACAAAGAGTAGAGATTATGCAATGGGTCGTTGTAGCTACCATCGTACAGGGTACTAACGAGGTTACACCTCGAATTCTGTGCACGGTTTTAATCCCCCATCAGAAAGAAATCTTAAGAGTAGCTGTGGAGCCAGTCAGAGCGGTTTTACCAGGATAATACATGGGATGATTTATCAGAAGAGGTGAGCTAATTTGACCCTGAATTTAGAATACTTTCATAAAAAATAGGGTATTTGTGGAGCATCCTGATAGATTATCTCTCCTGGTCAGTTAGAGAGGCACAGAGAGGGTTCATTTCAAATGGAGATGTGTGGAAATTCCTGGATTTTTATATTTTCTCTTTATTTTCGATTTGTGATCAATGAGGGATCTGTCTGTTTGAGCGTACAACCTTTGGGATTCACTGCCCTGAGAGTGAGAAGGCCGGTTGGCTGGGTATTTTTGAGGTGGAGATAGATAATTACTTAAGCGGAACGAGGGGCATAGTCACAGGAGCTTTGATCATATACGGTCGCGATGAATAATCCTAAGATCATAAAACGCAGCAGGAAATCTTTTCCTGTTCTCTGTTCTAAATGGAGGTCCCGCTAATCTGTGGACGTGTTCCCCTACTCCCCAACTACAGGAAAATACTCTCGACATGAACTCTTTCTCGGCTTTTCAGTATTCGAGAGTCTCTCTCATTTTGTTTTTCCTAAACGCTATCGGATACAGGCCCAGAGACATCGAATGCTCCTCATGTCTTAACCCTGTCAGTCTGGGACTCATTTTGATGAGCCTCATCTGGACTCAGTCCAATTCCTGCTCATTTTTCCTGAGATGAGTCCCTGCACTGCTCATGATAGTCCGTGTGGTTTATCCAATGCCTGATAACGTCTTAACATTGCATCCTTAAGAATAGTCCTCTGGTAATAAACCCTAATGATGTGTCTTGTTGTACTTTCCCCTCTCGAGGTTGGTCCCAAAGAGGGTACCAAGCCTGCTTCACCAGAAAGGGGAAAAGCCCGCTCACGAGACGGGACTGTGAATGCGCGCCCCCTATAGCATTCCCGCCCGGGGTGGGCGGGATCAGGAAGGCTTTAAAGCGAAGCCGCGAAGTCTGAATAAATCTCTTTTGTAACTGCAGCTCACCGACTACGTGTCGTTATTTCAGCGCTGCGTGTAGCACACCGCTACATCCTTATGAATAGTACTCTCGTAATGAATGGTGACATCACATTTACATTACTTTAAAGGTGCATGGCCAGACTGGAGAGTAGGAGAGGCGATGGAAAGTGATTTTTTTTTTGTTTTACTGGACGGAGAAATCGATATTCATGCCTGCAGTTTGAAGCTGCGAAGGTGGAATATGATGAGTTTCTCTTCAACCCTGAGGCTGTCAGTTTGAGCAACTCCAGCCATTGCTATTCTGCCATCATCCTTGATAGTGTTCTCCCCTGCCTCCACAATTCCCCTCACTCCACTAATAATGATGACTTATTGATCATTTCCCATCTCAAATTGCGGGGTGAATTCTAACATGTTATGATCACTGCATCCACATGGTTCCTTGACCATAAGCTGCCTAATCAAATTTGGTTCAATACACAACACTCAATCCAGGATTAACTTTTCCTTAGTCAGCACAATTACAAGCTGTTCTAAAAGGCATCTGATAGGTATTTTCCAAACTCCCTCTCTTGAGATCAAGCACCTACCTGATTTTCATAATGTAGCTCCACCCGTCCCGCTCATGGACTATTGGTCCCACTCCCATCGGAGGTTGGCTGCGCAGCATCCTCACCAGGACAACCAGACTCTAAACAGCTACCTTTCCTAAGCAGTAAGGCTGATAAATATCTTTACCCACTAACCCACCATTCCACACGACCTCTATTTTATAATTTCCTGTCTGTCATCTTATTTTCTGGCATCCAGTGCCGAGCGTCACATTATGGATATACAATCCATCCGTTCACAGTATATAAGCTGTGGATATATGCTGTTACATTTGTGGTTTTGTGTTGCATTGGAGCCGGAATAATAATTATTTCGACTTCATTTACACGTGTTTGCTAAAAAGTGAATTAAACAACCTTGAAGCTTGAATAAACATTTCAGCCCGCTGCAGCGTCACGTTTCTGTCTCTCAGCTTTATTGCGGCCGGGCGCCACCTGGTGACCATGGAGTGAACAAATCAGGGGGCCCTGTTATTGTGGCAAATCACCACCAAGTATAAGAGAGAGTTTTACAGTGATCAGGAGGGGTGTAGGGGCTGGAAGCCAACTCTGCAAGTGGATGAAGTGCTAGAACTGCCCCAGACCACTCTCCTCACCACTGGCCAGGGCCCCAAACAGTCCTTCCATATGAGGCAACTTTTCAACATCGTGCCTGTCGGCCCTTTTACTGTACCAGTTTTCCAGGTGTGGTCTTCTCGACATTAGTTATCGATGTAGTCTCTGCATTCTGCACTCTGTCCCAATGAGATTCGGCAGATGTTGGAGATGCAGAGTAACATACACAAAATGTTGGAGGAAGAAAGGAGATCAGGTAGCTTCTATAGAGGGTGATAAAGCAAAACCGAGATTTCCTGCCGAGACCCTTCATCCGGACTGGAAGTGGGGAGAAACCGGAATAAGATGCTGCGGGGAGTGGAAAGAGTCCAATCTGGTAGATGATAGGTGAAGCCAGATAAGACTGAAGCTCAGTGGGTGGGAGATGAAGTGAGACGCTGTGAGGTGGTAGGCGGAAAATGCAAAGGGATGAAAAGAAGGAATCAGATAGGATTGGACCATGGGGAAAAAAAAAAGAAGTAAAAGAGGAACCAGAGGGAGAGAATCCGCAGTGGAGAAGAGAGAAGTGGGGAGACTGAATGGAGGAGACGGGCTTGTGGGATGATGAAAATAAAAGGTGGAGGTAGAAGTTAAAGACATCAATGTTCATGCCATCGGGTGTAAACTACCCGGATGTAATATGAGGTGCTGCTCCTCCAACCTGAGAGTGAACTCATCGTGTTAGATAAACAATGAACCGGAAAGGACAGTGGATTAATAATTGTACCCTGGAATCCCTATTTAATCAATCCTCTCTCACCTTAAACCGGTACCGTCTGGTTGTTGATTTCACAAATGTGGGAAAATGGACTGCACACATACCCCATTTCTGTAAACTCAATGTTTGGAACAAGGTCAACCTCAATCTCCTTCACTTCAAGGTGTGAACTCTCAAACTGACCAAATTCTCTCCAGAACCCAGGTCCTCGAGTATCGGCACCATTCTCGTAAATCTCCACTGCACTTAGCCCAGCTTGATGTCCTCTCTCTTGTAGCAGAATGACCAAAACTGAATACAATAATCCAGACATGGATACCCTAACAACAACATAATCCTAATGTAACCTCACAAGCCTCTTCTTCAGACCATGAGACATGAGATATGAGACAGTGGCTGCTCAGCCAATCGAGTCCGTTCCGCCATCCGTTCTTTCATGTCCAATTGATTATCGGTTTCAACCCCATTATCCCGTCTTCTCCCCACAATCTTCCACAATCCATTTAAAATGCACTCAATGACTTGACCTTTACTCCGTCCGTGGCAATGAATTCCAAATATTTACCAGTGCCTAACTGAAGAAATTCCTCCTCATCTCTGTTCTCAGTGGATGCCCTGTATATTGAGGCCGTGGCCTCTGCTCCCAGCCTCACACAGTGTGGGTTGAATCTTCTTCACAGCTACTCTGTCGAGGCTTTTCAGTATTTAATAGGTTTCAATTAGATCCCTTCTCTTTCTTCTGGACCAGCGAGTACAGGGTCAAAGACGTCTAATTGTCCTCATACATTACCCATTTCATTCCTGGAATCATTCTCGTGAACATTCTCGGGATTCGCTCCAATACGAGCACATCTTTTCTCAGATAAGAGGTCGGAAAGTGCTCGTAATACACCAAGGGCGATCTGGCCAATGCGTTTTAAAGCAACAATATCACATCCTTGCTCTTACAGGCTAACGTTTCATTTGTCATCCTTAATCAACTCAATCTGCAAGCAAACTTTTACAGTCACCTGCTCAAGCACTCCCAAGTACTTATGAAACACTGATTTTTGATTTTTCTCCCATGTTTTGTTCTACGCCCTATCTCCTGCATTATACATGAATGTACACTTGAATACACTATTTCTTCTGCACCTTCGTTGCCTGTTTTCCAAAACTATCGACGTCCTTCTGCATAATCTCGATTAGCTCTAAAGTACCTGTCCCATACCTATTTTTGTATCAACTGCAAAGTTCGTCACCGAGGTATCAATTCCGTCCTAGGTATCATTCAGATTTCACAGGAAAAGATGCCGTCTCAATACTGACCCCTACGGTACACCATTAGTTACCGGCAGCAAAACAGAATTGCCCACATTATTCTGACTCTTCCTCCCTTATCAGTCTGACAGTCTTCGATCCAGACAAGTATCTTTCCCGTAATTCCACGAGCTGTCATCTTTTTAAGCAGCCTTAGGTGCATCACCTTAGAAACGTAGAAAAAATGCAACAAAATACAGGCCCTTCGCCCACAAAGCTGTATCGAACTTGTCCTTAACTTAGAGCTATCCAGACTTACCCATAGCCCTCGATTTTTCTAAGCTACATGTACCTATCCCGGAGACTCTTAAAAGATTCTATCGTTTCCGCTTCAACCACCGACACTGACAGCTCATTCCACGCACTCACTACTCTCTGCCTAAAAAGAAACTTACACCTGATATCTCCTTGGATCAGTGCCTCTCATCATCGACACTCAAAGGAGAAAAGGACGAGTATACTCGGCCTATTCTCAAAAGAAATGTTCCCCAATTCAGGGAGCACCTTTGCATATACTCTCTGCACACGTTATGTGGTTTCCATATCCTTCCTGTAGTGAGGTGATCAACATTTAGCAAATTACTCCAAGTGAGGTCTGGTCAGTGTCCAAAATAGCTGCAGCATTACCTCTCGGCTGTTAAACTGAATCCCACGGAAGGCAAAGATACCGAACGCCTCCTTAACCACTGAGTCAGCCTGCGTGGCAGCTTTGCGTGTCCTATGGACTCGGACTCCCTCTGATCCTCCACACTGCCAAGACCGCCAAGACAAGATTCCATGGCTGCCCATGGTCCATACCGGTAGGGGTGGGGGGGGGGAGCTGTTGTTGCTACAGCTAGGTGGAGTATTCAAGGGGATTTTTAACCTCTCACTGCTGTGGGCAGAAGGTGCCACTTGCCTTACAAAGGCAACAATGCTTAATGGGTCACCGGTAGCACACATATCGAAGGTGATGAAAAACTTTGAGAGGATGGTTATAACGGAAACGATCTCCCGCGTCAGTACCAGGACCAATTGCAATTTGCCTATCGTCACAATAGGTCAACGGCAGACGCAAACTCCATGGCTCTCCACACGGCTTTTTCCCATCTTGTCACCTACGTCAGGATGTTGTTCATCTACTACAGCTTCGCATTTAATACCATCATTGAGAACTTGCAAAACTTGAACCTCTGTACCTCTCTCTGTAATTGAATCCTCGACCTACTAACCAGAAGACCACAGTCTGTACGGATTGGTAATAACTTATACCCTGTGCTGATGATCAACACTGGAGTACCTCAGGGGTATGTGCTTAGCTCACTGCTCGTCTCTGTGTATACACATGACTGTGTGGCCAGGCATGGCTCAAACACCATCTAGAAACCGGCTGATGATACAACCATTGTTGGTCGAATCTCAGGTGGTGACGTGGGGGCGTGCAGGAGTGAGATATGGTAGGTAGTGTAATGGTGCCGCAGCAACAACCCGGCACTCAACGTCATTAAGACAAAAGAGCTGATTGTACTCTTCAGGAAGGGGAAGACGAGGGAACACATACCAATACTCATAGAGGGATCAGAGGTAGAGAGAGTGAGCAGCTTAAGTTCCTGTGTGTCAAGATCAAGGGCAAGATAGCGGATATAATTTTTTAGGACTTTGAAGCGGTTTGGCATGTCAACAAATACCCTCAAAAACTTCTATAGTTGCACCGTGGAGAGCACTCTGACAGGCTGCATCAACGGCTGGTCTGGTGCGGCTACTGCAAAGGACCGAAGGAAATTGCAGAGGGTTGTAAATCTAGTCAGCTCCATCCTGGGCACTAGCCTACAATGTATTCAAGACATCTTTAGGAAGCGGTATCTGAGGAAGGCAGCGTCCATTATTAAAGACCTCCAGCACCTCGGGTATGCCTTTTTCTCTCTGTTACCATCAGGTAGGAGATACACAAGAGAGAAGGCACACACTCACCGTTTCAGCAACAGCTTCTTCCCCTCTGCTAGCTGACTCCTAAATGGACTATGAAGCTCTGGACACTACCTCACTTGATAATCTACGGTATTACTCGTTTTACACATTCTTAATAATCCATTCATTGCACATAATGAATTTACTTGATTCTTTACAATGTTTTAATCTATTTATTATTATCTATGCTAAGCTGCGTATTGCATTGTACTGCTGCTGCAAAGTTAAAATATTTCACATGACGGTGATAATAATTTAGAATTCTGATTCTGAGCAGGGGCTACGGCATGCTACAGTGTAACATGCAACCCAGCGGAAGGAAGGAACGCTTACGTCATAATCATTTGGTCCATCTGCAGAAAATTAATTCTTGACTTTTTTCAGTGGAATAGTGCATAAGGAACCAAAAATATGAAAAGAGTTGCAGCTTGTGTTCAGTGGGTGCAAATATTGGAACACAACAAAGAACCTAAAAATATCGAGGGATGCATCACTGACAGCTTTATGGAGCTGCTTTGTTCTCTGATCTCGCATACTGGCAATAACATAGGTAAATCTAATTGTTAAAATATCTTGTATACAGTACATGTAAACATACGTTTAACATATTTAAACACTTTAACACATTGTGAAGAATGCTGCAAATAAATGTTCAGCTTTCTGTTGTTTCATCCAGGCAGTGTAAAAAACAAAGTGAATTATTACACATAACAAGGCAGATTAATTTGGATCACAAATTGATGTAATTAAACCGTTGTAGTTCAGCACATGCACAAATACGGAATACGCTACATGTTTGTGTAAGATAAAAATAGGACACGATATTATTACAGATTTGTTAATAATTTGATTTTTTTTTTTGCTCCAATACGAGTAAACATTCCAGGGATGATTTTTCTGTAGATGTGGACGTATGCGAAACACAATCTTGCTGTATCTGCCCAACATCTCCACGAATTAAACTCAGACACATCTCCCTGACTTGGAGAGCCACTCTCTAGATTGGAAATGCAGAACAACGGACACAAAGCCGAAACATTGAGTGTAATACTTGAACATCAGAACGATCATGCTCTTCTATTCACTATGCAGAATGGTCTATACATTCAAAGCATGGCACTGCCCACACTGATGTTGTTGATGTTGCACGCTAATGAGTTTTAATTTAATTGTTAATGTTGTTATTGCTTCTCTTGATCTCAACTCACTGAACTGAGATGATAATCTCACTGCTGGCCAAACTGCCGACGTCATTATTGCTCTATGCCCATCGTTGACAACGATGATAATATTGTTGTCTCTGAAGGTTTAACACTGACCACAGTGGCACTTTTATAGCGCGTCCAGGTCATTCACTGAAAGGTATTCCGAAGACAACTCTATTTTACATTCTTCCATTTCCTTGAGTGTTTTCTGCAGGCAGCTGAGCGTGACTATCTGGATCAAAGGCTCCAAAAAAGCTGTACACTATAGCTCGATGTGATTGTGTAACTAACGAGCCATGAGGAGAATTAGTTCAGATCCTGCAGTCTTGCAGCACAGCCGCTTATTTCAAACGGAGAATCAAGGCCTGTACCCGTAAATCGGCTTTTATCTCAAATGTGCAAATGATGCGTCGTTTTTTTAATGCCAATTTGTCAAAATGCATCTGGTCTTGTTCCCATAGAGATAAGCTGCTGCACACCAGATTGGAAATTATATGCTATGAACACTGTTAGGGTTCACCTTAGTTTGGAAAGGGGTCCAGAAGAGATCCTGTGAATTGTGCTGCTATTAACAGAGAGAGGGAGGCGTGCAGCGCAATGAGAGAGAGAGAGAGACAGAAACTGCTCGAAAGAATGATTTTATGGTTCCTCTGCTTCCAGAGCTCCGATTTACAGCTCCAGGCGATCGGCATCAGGTGCGCCTCTTTGAGCCCCAATAAGCCAAGATGATCCACAGGTATGACTAATTGGGCTCAAGGGTGAAAGGATCGACGGCCACAAAACCCGGAGTCCGTTACCCACGGACCGGACCAAGAACCGGAACGCGTGCTCCTGACCGACCATAACACAATCGGCTATAATTTTGTGAGTACGTTTGACATGTCTTATTTCTAGGTCATATTCTTGCAATATCAGACTCCGTTTCAACAAACGTCGGTTCTTATTTTTCACATTAGACAGAAATATTAACGAGTTATGATTTGTGAAAAACTATCAATTGTTTCTGGGCAGGACAAAATAAACTTCGAAATGTTGTAAATCCAGTATAATTGATAGTAACTCTTTTTCCTTAGTGGAATAGTTTGCTGGTGCACATTAAACTTCTTGGAGAAATAAGCCGTTGGGTGTTCAATGTCATATGCACCCTTTTGAATCAATACTGCCCCAGCAGTTTCGTCACTCGCGTCTGTTGCTATCGAGAATGGTTTTGAAAAGTCAGGTGCTCTTAGTACGGGATGACAACACAGTACAGTTTTTAGTCGTTCAAACGCAGCCTGACAAAGGTGAGTCCATACAAATCTCTCACTCTTCCCCAGGAGTTTTGTAAGTGTGAGAGCGATATCTGCAGACGTTTGACAGGAGTTTCGGTAATACCCCAGCATACCTAAAAACCTTCTCAGAGCTTTCATGTTAGTCGGAACGGGAACCTCAGCATTAGCCTGTACCTTGGCTTGTATAGGAGTGTTACGTATCCCGTAACTGGTTAACTTACCAGCAAAGATAGAGAGGTCTGTTGAAGTCTGATGTCACTATTTTCAAACGTTTTATTTATAAAGGGGCACAAAAGTAAGGTTAATGCAAACATTCAGATAATGCACATCACCCATACGCAATATAAAGCCCGGGTATGGTCATAATCATCATTCATCTCGGCTGTTGTCTAAGGGATAATATTTTTGTCCTTTGGAAAAATAAAGAGTCATTCAGAAGTCTTTCGAGGAATCGTTGGGTCTCACGTGTCTTAATGGGATCGGTGAGAACGAAAAGAAGACTTGCCCGTGTCTTTATGACCACTCCGTTAAAATCAGGGGAGCGTTGGTTTCCCCGTTGTTAGTTCGAAGTCCTTCTCGGTAGTATCAGCCACCCGCTCCCCAGGCAAAGGGGTTTGGTGCACACGTGGCGTTGAGTGGCTTCCAGCTCTCCCGGGAGCGTTGAGCGAGCAAGTTCCTCTGGTGCATCGCTAGGGTACTGCCTCCTGCAGTCCGCTTTTATCTTTACTTGCAGAGTTGTAGCTGTCCATCAAAGAAGGGGGATGCAATCTCCACCCCCACATGGCCCGAGGGTGTTCAGGTTCATGGTAGTTGTCACGTAGCCGGGACTTGCACGTGACACAGGTGCCTCTAAGAACAAATGGTCGAAACCGTTTCATTGTCTCTCACTCCCGAGTCCCGAATTAATAGCGCCCTTCCGATCCTCCGGAAGGAGGGGGCTGTTCCCGCTTCTTCGGCCCCTCAGAGCTGTGGTCCCTTCATAACACCTTCCCTCTAAAAAAACGCGTTTTTACCAGCGGTTAAAAACGGAGTTGTACAGTGTCATACAGTATTTTTACTCTAACACAATACTCAAGCTTTTTCTCTTCATAGAATACTACCGTTGTACATTCAAGTTAGTATCTAAATAGTTAACGACTACAGTGCCCCTTTAATATCTTAAAATCGCACACCGTCCTAAAGACTTGTAGCATCATACTTCAATTCAATAATCATCTATTTATTAGTATTTTTTTCACAACAAAACTAAGGAGGGATGTCCTTAGCTTTGGTGCACTTACAAAAGTTTATGCGTACACTGATCGTTTCAGTCATTTTACGTAACCAGCAGGTCTCCAAAAGGAGCTGTCTTTATTATTCACAGGCTTTGGTGCAAACCCGTTAAACCTGCTTGGCTGTCTAACAATGGCATCTCCATTAACCGTCGCCTCTTTTCCGGCGAGCCCCCCCGTGGGGAACTTGAGTAATTTTTCGTGGTAAACTCCTGCCAGCCTCGTTCATCGGGGTTATTTTTGCAACACCATGCCCCAAACTTAGTCCCTTTCCACCCAATTTTTCGATTTTACCCAGGCGGCTGGCCCCTTTATCAGTCCCCTTAAGGCTATTGGTGTTTGATTCGAACTCTTCGGTCAAGTAGCCTGTCGAAGGCGGCCTCTTCACACCCCATCCTGGCAAAACATTAGAGTGGGGGGCCCCGCTATTCCCCGGCTCACTCTGTGAGCCATCTGCCAGGTTTAAGATTTCTTCCATCGATTTGGAAACTACAGACTTTTCGGTTCCTTCGCTAACAATCCTCACCCCCCCCCCCCCAATCTTAAATTCTGCATTAACTTTGAACACCCCTTCGAGTACAAACACCGGGGAACTCACACTTTCCCCGGTTACCAAGGTTAACCCTTTTCCCACTGAACCAAGTCTATCTGACCCACAAGGACGGCCACTGAATCAGATATCTCAGACTTCTTCTGAGTTCCGTTACTAGGTTCAGCACCTCGTGCATCCCCATCTCGGACACACTCAAACGGGACGTTGGCCTCTTCCATGCTTTCAACACCCTTACCCATTTCAAATTTAAACTTCCCCCGATCCTCCCAGTTACTCTCTGGGCAGCTCCCACCCGGGGAAGGCGCAACCCTGCGAGCTGAAGCAACCTCCTCGGCCTTTTCAGCAGACTCCTTCGAGGCAAGGGTAACCTTTCCATCTAGGACTGCCCTCCTCTCATTATCGGTAACACCTTTAGAACTCTCAAGTTCTTCAAACAATTCTGCCAAACCAGACAGATCATCCATGTGCAAATTTGGACCTTTTAACAGCTTTATCTGTTTCTCATCTTTATTTCCTACCTTTCTCTTCGCTAAGGGCAGATCTATCTCCATTCCTTTACGCCCTTTTACTTTACTACTCTTCGTCTTACCACCCTCTAAACCCTCATGGCACAGGGTCAGCAAAGACGACTCGGCCAAATCAAAACTGGCCAGATTTAAACTGCTCTCGTTCATAGCTGTCTCTCTCGACATGCTGCGAGTGACCGCGCTGGCGAGATGGTCCTTGAGCGCTTGGGGCGGGGCCAACACACTCTCCGGTCGCCAGGTCGGCAGCATGGCTGACCAAACCTTACCCCCTGCTAAGTCGTTCCCCAGCAGGATGTCCACGTCAGCTCTCGGGAATTCTGAGGGCACCCCTATTTCAACTGTTCCATACACCAGCTCACAATCCAGAATGACCTTATATAAGGGCACCATTTCTATCCTTTTATTTATTTCCTCCACCTTTACCATGCCCGTTTCCCGACCAAATTCTAGTACCTTACGGCAAACCAGGGGTAGTTCAGCGCCCGTATCCCTCCAGATTCCTACGGGAACTGGTGTGTCTCCCTCCGTCACAGACACGGTTCCGTGTGACAGACAGCTCCCAGAGCCTTCTCGTACTCTGTCTACCCTCGGCTCTCTGGTCGATTTGCTGATTACTCCGGCACACCCGATAGGGACTGCGGCTTTCCCTCTTCCTATCTCCTTTCTCGGAGCAAAGCATCGAGATGCAACGTGCCCCTCCTTTCCACAATTAAATCAGGTCAAACCCGGAACCCTCTGGCCTTCTTGCCTTTCCCCCTCATCGTTACCGCTAGCTCCCGGTGGGACCTCTGCCTCACTCGTCTGACTTTCTCGATCGTTCCCACGGTCTCCCTGGGGACCTTTATTCAAGGGAGTCTTTGTCTTGTGGTTTAGGACATATTCGTCCGCAAACCTGGCAAATTCTGAAATGGACTTATCCGGTTTCTCATTCAAATACATCCCGATCTCCTCCGGAACACAACTTTTAAATTCCTCAAACAAAAATAACTCCCTGAGACGCCCATAATCCTCGTCCACCCCTTCCGAGGTGCACCAACGGTCCAAGAGCATCCCCTTCTCATGGGCTAGCTCGGTAAACGTTTGATTCCACCCTTTCCTTAAATTTCTAAATTTTTGTCTATAGGCCTCAGGTACCAATTCGTAAGTCCGGAGAATGACCTTTTTTACCTCATCATAATTCTCCGCTCCTCCCTCCTCCAGGGACAAGGTCGCATATGATCGTTGGGCCTTCCCCTTTAAGACACATTGTAACAACGCCACCCACTGCTCTTTTGATCACTTCTGATTTACTGCCACCTTTTCAAAAAGCAAGAAATAACTATCGAAGGGGGCACCAATCTCAAATCCGTACAAACATTAAACCGCTCTGCTTGGTCTAACGCTTGATCTCTTCGCTCGTTCTTCATCTTCTCAATTTCCCGGTCATGTTGCCTCTGTTTCTCTTTCTCGGCCCGTTCCTTCTCTTTCTCGGCCCTTTCCCTCTCTTTCTCGGACCGTTCCCTTTCTTTCTCTTCTAGCTCCTTTAGGTGAATTTCATGCTGTCTTTGCCTCTCTCTCTCTCTCTCTCTCTCTCTCTCTCTCTCTCTCTCTCTCTCTCTCTCAACCCTTTCTCTCTCTCTCTCAGACGCTTCCAGCTCTTTTAACTTCATTTCACGTTCCAACTTTAATTTCTCCACCTCTAACCGAACCGTCCCACTTGATGATACTTTGTCAGGGATACCTTCCAATACCTCATCTTCAAACACATTTTTTCCGACGTAATACTGAGTTATGGCCCTTCGTACCTCTCGCTTTTTCATGGACGACCTCACTTCTGTGAGGTTCAAACCTTTCGCCAAATTTAACAAGTCTGATTTGGTGGCCGCATCTAGCGCCCCCACCGTCGGGTTTTCCATAAATTCAACCACGTCCAGCTTTGCTGGTTTCCCGTCTGGCTACCCGCGTAACCAGATTCAAGTTTTTGATTTACAAGCCCGATTCAATGGCCTCCAAATTTGGTGTCAAATCCCGAGACGATAAACCCAAGTTGTTACGTATCCCGTAACTGGATAACTTACCAGCAAAGATAGAGAGGTCTGTTGAAGTCTGATGTCACTATTTTCAAACGTTTTATTTATAAAGGGGCACAAAAGTAAGGTTAATGCAAACATTCAGATAATGCACATCACCAATACCTAAAGCCCGGGCTTATTCATAATCATCATTCATCTCGGCTGTTGTCTAGAAGATAATATTTTTATCCATTGGAAATAAAAAGAGTCATTCAGAAGTCTTTCGAGGAATCGTTGGGTCTCACGTGTCCTAGAGGTATCGGTGAGAACGAAAAGAAGACTTGCCCGGGTCTTTATGACCACTCCGTTAAAATCAGGGGAGCGTTGGTTTCCCCGTTGTTAGTTCGAAGTCCTTCTTGGTAGTATCAGCCACCCGCTCCCCAGGCAAAGGGGTTTGGTGCACACGTGGCGTTGAGTGGCTTCCAGCTCTCCCGGGAGCGTTGAGCGAGCAAGTTCCTCTGGTGCATCGCTAGGGTACTGCCTCCTGCAGTCCGCTTTTATCTTTACTTGCAGAGTTGTAGCTGTCCATCAAAGTAGGGGGATGCAATCTCCACCCCCCACATGGCCCGAGGGTGTTCAGGTTCATGGTAGTTGTCACGTAGCCGGGACTTGCACGTGACACAGGTGCCTCTAAGAAAAAATGGTCAAAACCGTTGCATTGTCTCTCACTTCCGAGTCCCGAATTAATAGCGACCTTCCGATTCTCCGGAAGGAGTGGGCTGCTCCCGCTCCTTCGGCCCCTCAGAGCTGTGGTACCTTCATAACAGGAGCCAGTTGCAGCTGACCTACTACATACCCCAGATACGTGACAGTAGCGTCGCCGCATTCTCGTATAGTGAGGTTCTCTGTTATATTGGCCTCAGGCAGCCGTTTGAACAGTTTTTCCACAGCCGCAATGTGCTCTTCCGACATGTCACTCCAGACCACTAAATCATAGATGTGAGCCCCTGTGTTTTCTGTACCTCTAATTACCGAGTCAATCTTCCTTTAAAACGTTCCAGGAGCATTTTCCATTCCGACAGGTAAAACATTATTTTCATACAGCCCTGGAGGTGTGACAAGTGCTGAGATTTCTCTAGCCCTTTCAGTCAAAGGAACCCACCAATATCCTTTCAACAAGTCAATCTTTTTCACGTACCTAGCGTTTCCCACTTTATCAATACAATCATCTACTCTTGGGATAGGATAAGCATCTGACTTTGTGATGGCATTGATTTTCCTGTAGTCGGTACAGAATCTCATGCTACCGTCCAATTTGGGAGCAAAAGCACAAGGCGCCGCCCAGTCTGAGGTAGATCGCCTAATGATACCAGCTGCTCGTATATATTCAATTTCTTTTTCCACCAGCTTACTTTTCTCAAATTTATACTATAGGAATGCTGTTTAATGGTCTGGACTGAACTTACAATTACGTCATACACTGCACTCGTGCGCCGTCGCTGAACATCGGGAAATAAATCCTTATACCTGTTAATTAGCTCTGTCACTTTTCTCTGAGCAGTCTCCAAGTGACAGACTTTATCAGTAAATTCGGTCAAAATAATGGAATTGTCCAGTCTGATTGCCGCTGTATTTAACTAATTCAAACGCTCTTGCTCCTCGTTATCAGATTCCACCCCCTCACCTGGTTCCATGACAGTACTAACTGGTACTATCTGGGGGTAAGGATACGGTTGAGCATATTTAGGTGAACTAAATGATTAGTCTTTCTCCTATCAGGAGTTTTAATAACATAGTTCGAAGAGTCAATCTTTTTAATCACCTCGTAGGGTCCCTGGAATCTCTCATGGAGGAGGTTGATCACCAAGCGAAGCTAAACCAGGACCTTATCTCCAACTTCAAACATCTGTTCTCCTGCTCTCTTATCATACCAATGCTTAATTTTGACTTGGGAGTTTTGAAAATACTTCCTTGCAATGCCGCATACCTTACTAAGTCTCTCGCGGTATTTCAGGGCATAATCAATCACACTGACACGCACTGTAGGGTTCCCGTCGGCCTATGGCCGAAAACGAGCTGAAATGGAGTGAACCCCAGTAATTCTTGAATTATGTCCCTCACTGAAAAATGGTTGTTAAAGTTGAATGAAACAGCTCAAAATCCCCTTGAGACTCCGGGTGGTAGGCAGATGTTACAATTTGTTTCGCCCCCAGCTCAGAAACTATCTGCTGAAATGTGGATACCAATGTGAAAAACTTGACGAGGTCCTTTACCACAACGTTGGCTTTGATGCTCCTGAGAGGTACAACATTCGAGAAACTAGATGCAGCGCACGTAACAGTTAGCACATACTGACACCCTGCTGCAGTCTTTGGTAACGGGTCCACACAGTCCACTGTGACTCGGGAAAATGGTTCCCCGAAAGCAGGTATCGGCCGAGGTGGCGCTTTGGAATGGTCTAATTAGGTTTTCCCTCCACCTCACACGTGTGGCACTCTCTGCAGTAATTCCTCCTCCTGCCTGAACTCTGTGATCCTCCTGCCTGAACTCTGTGATCCTCCTGCCTGAACTCTGTGATCCTCCTGCCTGAACTCTGTGATCCTCCTGTCTGAACTCTGTGATCCTCCTGCCTGAACTCGGGGGATCCTCCTGCCTGAACTCTGTGATCCTCCAGCCTGAACTCTGCGATCCTCCTGCCTGAACTCGGGGGATCCTCCTGTCTGAACTCTGTGATCCTCCTGCCTGAACTCTGTGATCCTCCTGCCTGAACTCTGTGATCCTCCTGTCTGAACTCTGTGATCCTCCTGCCTGAACTCGGGGGATCCTCCTGCCTGAACTCTGTGATCCTCCTGTCTGAACTCTGTGATCCTCCTGTCTGAACTCTGTGATCCTCCTGTCTGAACTCTGTGATCCTCCTGTCTGAACTCTGTGATCCTCCTGCCTGAACTCTGTGATCCTCCTGCCTGAACTCGGGGGATCCTCCTGCTTGAACTCTGGGATCCTCCTGCCTGAACTCTGTGATCCTCCTGCCTGAACTCTGTGATCCTCCTGCCTGAACTCTGTGATCCTCCTGCCTGAACTCTGTGATCCTCCAGTCTGAACTCTGTGATCCTCCTGTCTGTGATCCTCCTGCCTGAACTCTGGGATCCTCCTGTCTGAACTCTGTGATCCTCCTGCCTGAACTCTGTGATCCTCCTGCCTGAACTCTGTGATCCTCCTGCCTGAACTCTGGGATCCTCCTGCCTGTCTGATCTCTGTGATCCTCCTGTCTGAACTCTGTGATCCTCCTGTCTGAACTCTGTGATCCTCCTGCCTGAACTCTGTGATCCTCCTGCCTGAACTCTGGGATCCTCCTGCCTGTCTGATCTCTGTGATCCTCCTGCCTGAACTCTGGGATCCTCCTGCCTGTCTGAACTCTGGGATCCTCCTGCCTGAACTCTTTGATCCTCCTGCCTGAACTCCGTGATCCTCCTGCCTGAACTCTGGGATCCTCCTGCCAGTCTGAACTCTGTGATCCTCCTGTCTGAACTCTGTGATCCTCCTGCCTGAACTCTGTGATCCTCCTGCCTGAACTCCGTGATCCTCCTGCCTGAACTCTGTGATCCTCCTGCCTGAACTCTGCGGATCCTCCTGCCTGAACTCTGTGATCCTCCTGCCTGAACTCCGGGGATCCTCCTGCTTCAGCTCTGTGATCCTCCTGTCTGAACTCTGGGATCCTCCTGCCTGAACTCTGGGATCCTCCTGCCTGAACTCTGGGATCCTCCTGCCTGAACTCTGTGATCCTCCTGCCTGAACTCTGTGATCCTCCTGTCTGAACTCTGTGCTCCGCCTGCCTGAACTCTAAGACTCGTTCGGAACCTCGATAATCACATTGACGCCACGTCCCTCACTCACAGCACGGTTTTGACTATCGTTTATTTATTCCCGTCCTGCCTGTAGTGCAGTAGTAGCCTGCGTCCTGCACTTGGGTCCAGCCTCCTGTCCCCTGAAGACAGATTGTTTATCGAAATGTTAAGTTCGACATTACAACTGTTATACTCTTTTATCTGATGATTACCTATGCATTGTTTCAAACTCTGTAATATACATTTATCCACACGTTTTCCTCCGTAAGAAATTCTTAAAAGGAAAGGGGTGTAACGGGGTCTGGAATAGAACATTTGAACTGTGCAGCTATGAAGAGAGAGAAGGACAGGAGTCCAACGCAATGAGAGAGAGAGAGGCAGAAACTTCTCGAAAGATTGATGTTATGTTTTCTCTGCCAGCTTTTTAAACTTTTCCCCGAGATCAGTTGCTAGCTTGTTGATGTTCCATCAGAGAGAGCAGGGCGGAGCAGGTTGATGGACAGCTGGTGTCCAACATGGAGAGATAAAAGCCAGGTCCGCTATTACACAATGAGACACACCACGAGACACACGCAGTGTCAGACAATGAAAGAGCTTTGTTGTACCCGCAAGAAGGTAGTGTATGGAAGGGAACAGATCTGAGCACAGTACTCCAAGTGGGGACAGACCAGGGTCCTGTACAGGTGCAACATTACTATTCGGCTCCTAATCACCATCCCACGATCGATGAAGGCCAAAGCACATCAACTAGGGGATATCGATCAGTGGCTCACAGTGTGAAAAGCTGCGACCGGTGGGGAGATATTTATGTGTCCATCCTTGCCTGGGTGATAACTCTACCACTGAAGAACGGTGGTACGTGTTTCGGTCATAGTCGTTGACCACAACAGGATTTCGGAAGAACACAGAAGACAACGGGAAGATCGACAGCATCAGCCCACCTTATATGTCTACTGCCCAATCCAGGCAACATCCTTGTAAATCTCCTCTGCACCCTCTCTATGTTTTCCTTGAACTTTCTGTAGCAAGCGGAACAGATCTGAGCACAGTACTCCAAGTGGGGACAGACCAGGGTCCTGTATTGCTGCAACATTACCACTCGGCTCCTAATCTCCATCCCACGACTGATGAAGGCCGTATGCCTTCTTAACCACAGAGTCAACCTGCGTAACAGCATTGAATGTCCTATTGTCCTATTAGTGCTTTTTTCTGCCATCATATTTGAATATTAACATATTAGCAGTAATATAAACGCAAATGCATTATATTTGCAATGATGTATATATACTTGCTAACTTGATCGATGCACCTGCCTTTATATTACTGTATTGCGTAGTTTACTAACAAAGATTATTAGTTTATAAGTTTATAGTAACACCGGACTCCAGAGTGCAGAGTGTTTTCCATTTCTGCTGGTTCTTGAACCCGGTCACGGGATACTTGGCAAGTTCAACCCACATAATAGTAAAGTGGTTCATTTTCGTATTTGAATTATGATGGCAGATAATAGCATTAATGGGAAGACTCAAGTTAGTGCGGAGAATCAGAGGGATCTTGGGGTCCGAGACAATAGGACATTCAATGCAGAGACGCAGGTTGACTCTGTGGTTAAGAAGGCATACGGTGTATTCGCCTTCATCAATCGTGGAATGGAGATGGAATGGAATGGAGCCGAGTGGTAATGTTGCAGCTATATAGGACCCTGGTCTGTCCCCACTTGTGCTCAGATCTGTTCCCCTCACTACAGGAAGTATGTGGAAGAATAGAAAGGGTGCAGAGGAGATTTACAAGGATGTTGCCTGGATTGGGCAGCATGCCTTATGAGAATAGGTTGAGTGAATTCGGCCCTTTCTCATTGGAGCTACGGAGGTTGAGAGGTGTCCTGATAAAGGTTAAAAGATAATGAGAGGCATTGATCGTTTGGATAATCAGAGGAATTTTCCCAGCGCTGAATTGGCTAGCACGAGAGGGCACAGTTTTAAGGTGCTAGGGAGTAGGTATAGAGGAAATGTCAGGGGTACGTTTTTAACTTACAGAATGGTGAGTGCGTAGAATTTGCTGTCGGCGGCGGTGTCGGAGGCAGAAACGATAGAGTCGTTTTCGGGATTCCTGGATGGACAGTTGAAGTGTAGAAAAATAGAAGTTGTGGGTAAGTCTAGGTAGTTCTAAGGTAAGGACATGTTCTGCCCAGCTTTCTGGTCCGATGCACCTTTATTGTGCTGTAGGTTTTCTATGTTTCTATGTTTCTATCCCAGTCACATTCCCGCACTTCAGTACTTCCTCTACTGTCGTGATGAGGCCACAGTCGGGGTTGGGGAGTAACACATAGCATTCCGTCTGGGCAGCCTTCAACTTGATGGCATGAACATCGACTTACCGAAATTCTGATAGTGAACTTCCACACCCCGCCCCCCACGCACTGTCATATTTACTATTCTCGCTTCCCTCTCTCAACTTATCTCCTTATCTACCACTCATCTCCCTTTACCCCCCCCCCCCCGGTGCCTTTCTTCCAATTTTTATTCACTTTCCTGTCATATGTTTGCTTCTCTAGCCCATTGTTTGTTTCACCATTCGCCTTCCCAGCTCTTTACTTCATTCCCCGCACATCTTAGTTGCATCTACTACCTACAACCTGTTTAGTGTGTGCTGGTAAGGACACATGGGAGTAGAGTTAGCGCATCTGGCCTTCCTAACTGTTTCGATATTAAACTATGGCTGAGCAATTATCCCTCTCAAGCAATTTTCCTGCCTGCTCCCTGTAATGAGCTAATGAGCAAACTATAAAGCTCCATTGTAAATATACTTAATGACCTGGCTTCCAAAATCGGCTGTAGTAATAAAGTCCAGAGATTCACTACCTGTGCATAAAACAAAAATCCTCCCCGTCTCTGTTCAAATAGTTGTCCGTCCTTTCTAAGCTTTTGACGTCCAGTCTTGGACTCAACCACAAGAGGATACATACAATCTATCCGGACCTTTCAATCAATATTCAATACTTTTACAGTAGATTCCAGCCCATTCTTCCAAATCACAGTGAGTACACGCCCTGAAGCAGAGGACGCTTCTCATCTGTCAGCACATTAATTCCGGGATTTATTCTTCTGAACCTCCTATGGACCCTTTGCAACGAAGGGGTATTTCTTCTTCGCTGAGGTCCAAATCTGCTCACAATATTCAAAGTGAACCGGATCATTGCCAGATAAATCCTCAGCATTGCGTACTTGTCCTAATATTCGATTCATCTCAATATAAATGAGAAGATTGTATTTGCCTTCCTTCACAGTGACATCGGGAATCCCGCACGAGGAACCAGGATTTTCTCTCCATTCATAGTCGGTGCCTGACTCTACACCTCCCAACAGTATTTTCTCTCTGACAGTTCTTTGCCGATTACCCAATCTATCTCATCATTTTACAAAGCTTAACCTGCTCCACTACCTGTCTTCATGCCATCGGCCTTCTTGGCGACAGGGGCATCGATTCACTGACAGATTATGTGAAAAAAGTGATCTCGTCTGGAAGAGTGTTTTGACATTTGCACTTTGCAGTCCATAAGACCATATGAGCAAACTGCAAAGGAGCAGAATTTGGCCGCTTGGACCATCGAGTCCGTTTCACCGTTCGATCATGGCTGATCCTTTGTCCCCGCCCACAGCACCATTCCCGAACTTCTCTCCGGAACGTTTCACACCGGAGTCAATCAGAAACCTCTCAAGCTCTGGCGTAAATGCACTAAACGTCCTGGTGTCCACAGATGCCTGTGTGATACAGGAGAGTAGGAGTACACGAGGTGCATTGCACTCCTACACCATATTCCTCTGTTTCTGGCTATCTGTTGGCCTATTTGTATATTTCACTGCCAGAATCGTTTCTGTCTGTCTGTCTGTCTGTCTGTCTCTTTCTCACTCTGTCTCTCTCTCTCTCTCTCTCTCTCTCTCTCTCTCTCTCTCTCTCTCTCTCTCTCTCTCTCTCTCTCTCTCTCTCTCTCTCTCTCTCTCTCTCTCTCTCTCTATCTCTCTTTCTCACACACATAAGTAACATTGTACGAAACGCTTGTCATTTTTTCATTCAGTCCCAGACATCAAGCATCTATTCATCTCCCAATTTAGCGCGCTATTCTTAAAATTATGATTTACTCGTTTACAAATTCAAACATTACTTCTCAATTTTTATCTGACCGCTTGCAGATTTGAGATGCACGTAAAAAGCTCTTACATCAGTAACATCACAAAATGCTGGAGGATTTAAGCAGATTATTTCCGGCACTTTGTGCGTGTGCTTGGATTTCCAGAATCTGCAGATATTCCAATATTAGTAAATCACCAATCTGGTCATCTGACCTTGCTCTGTCTATTACCTCTCTGTACATTTCCGTGTTTCTCTGTGTCTGTGTGTGTGTGTGTGTGTGTGTGTGTGTGTGTGTGTGTGTGTGTGTGTGTGTGTGTGTGTGTGTGTGTGTGTGTGGTATGTCTGAGCGTTGTATGTGGCCTGGAGGGAGTTGAAGGACTGAAGGACAGTTAAAAATGAATAATCACAGGGACCATAGTTGAGGGTCGGTTGTTGTCGGTAAACTCCGCTTACACATGACTAATTATCTATCACGAAACGTGAAAACTGGCTGTTCGCTGACAAAACTCATTCTTTGTAATTAGTGCAATGACATTATATTCACCAGATGAGTAATGCTCTGTTAATGCCCAAAACATTTTATCGACTTGTCTACAATTGATCCGATATATGCGTGAGAAGATGGTATTGAATTAAAGTGCGTGCACAACACTGTACAAATAAAGTTAGTCAGGGATATAACCGTATCTCTGCAGACTTATCCTCTGTATAAATTGGGCGGTTTGAATGCATCAGATAAGAGCGTATGCTGGAGCTGTGTATTCAGGATCAACAGAGGTGTGAACTCGGCTGCAACAGATGTCATACAATCTCCCTGAAATGGGGACTGTAGTCATCTTGAGAATAAGAGAAGTTTACTATCCTTTTATTTCAGCGTTTGGAATTCCCGGCATGGCACAATGCGGGCTACTATTAGTGGGAATTGCAGTTTAATTCCAATGTTCTGGCAGATTCTGTAGATTGTTTCCACTGCCAGATGTCCAGTCCCAGTATTCGGCATTTCAGGACTGGAATGAAAAGATTGGGACTGTAGATTCTGGGATCTGGATCTAAAAACGAAACGCTGCAGGTGCTTAGCGGATAGGCCAACATCAGCGGGATTCAAAGGTTCCAGCTGATTGTCATTGATAATGTGATGTTAAGGTTTCTGTTATTTGGTCTTGTCGCAGTTGCACTGCATTTACACACACTGTGTTTACGAATTGATTGTCTGCATTTGTATGTGAGCAGTTAACTGAATTGGGTGTAACAGACGGACTATCGGCTGGTAGTAACACTTCAGCAAATGTGAGGATTCTCATGCTTAGACTTTGGAGTACTGTGTGCACTTTTGGTCTCCGTATCGTGAGGAGTCTCATGCTTCAGCATGAAACTTGTGGATTTTTAATGAGTCTGTGCGCTATGACTGAATGTGATACAGTTGGACAACACAATAATATCAATGTTCGGCCATGGTTGTGCTAATCCACACTGGGACCTGTATTCTGCATCTGACACTGTTACAGAAATATGACTACGACCCCGAGCATGATGCTGAACGATTAAATCCTCTGCCGTGTTTCCCTGTGATGGATTCAGTGGGAGGCGTCATGTCTTTTCCTGAGGTTGTGTCAGGTTGTCTAATGGAATCAGTCAATGTTCTGTTGTATTGTTACTGAGGGAGAAAATGCTGGGGTAGGAAGCAAACATGGGGATTGCTGAAAGCACAAAACCTCAGCTTGTATGGAAAGAGAAGCGAGTTGACACTATTGTTAGGGAACTCTCGGAAAACAGTTCTAAAAGGAGTCACTTTAAATGTTTCATCACATATTCGTTTTGTCTGAATAAGTGTTTCCAGCATTTTTTTATTCTGTCCTTCGACAGTTCTGTCGCTGACATTGAAGTTGATGATTCTCCATTGGAAGAGTCCTGCCATCAGTATACGCGCTTATTCCTTTCATTCATACGAGACGCTTACGGTGCCGGTGGAAAATGATCCAATGCTGACCGAGGAATCTTTAGCTTTCCGCTACGACTTCATGTTTCACCATCAGTAGGCAATAGTAATTGAGATCATATTGACTCTATTTAACTGTGGAAACTCCATCCATGTTTCCGGCGCCTTTTCGCCCTCTCTCGATACCGCTAAATACAGGAATAATGCGGAAATATTACAGGTTTCCCTCAAACCACAGCATTGGATTCTGCCCAGTTTTTTTTTTTCGAAGCTCGCTGTTCCCCGTCTCTGTTCCAGCGAAATTTGTGGCAATTGTGATCCTGTCCCGGGGAAAGTGTGGGCTCTCCAAATGTGTCCCCCGCTACCTGGTGGGAATGGCCGTGGCCGATCTCCTGGTCGTTATGTCTGATCCGCTGCTGAGGGTGAGTGCTGTGTTTTGTTTTCGCCGATCATTCCTACTCATCACTCCCGTGTGCAGACTCAATTTTTGGTTGATATTTGCGAGCACTGCGAACTCTGCCTGGCTGACTGTCGTTTTCATCGTCGATAGATTTGTGTCTATTTGCTGTGAGAAGCTGAAAAGTAAATATTGCACCGATAGAACGGTGGCTGTGGTTATCGGGACGGCGACTGTGCTGGCCTGTTTGGAATGTGTCCCCTGGAACTTTACAATGAAGCATATTCTGACAATTCTTGGTGTTCACTGGTATTGCACTCACAGACCGAGCTTCCGTCCTTCTCCCTCATGGGTGGCATTTGACATGTTTCTCCGCATTTTAACCCCTTGTGTCCCATTTTGTTTCTGATTTTGCTGTTGCATATTCTGACTGCCAGGAAGATTTTAGCAGCCAGTCGAACCCGCAGGGGGCTCAGGGGTCTAAAGAGTGGAGCCAATGACAAGGGCAGGCAGATGGAAACCCGACGCAAATCCATCGCTTTGCTCTTTAGCATAACCATTAGTTTCATATAGGTGTGTATAACGAAGGTGGTATTTTATATCTATCAACTGATTTAAATGAGTTCTGGTTATTCTGTCACGGATCCCCGTTACATCACAGAAGAGACAGCAGGTATGTTGCAGGTTATCACTTCCTGCACCAACGCGTGTATTTATGCCCTGACACAGAGCAAATTCCGCGGGGAAAGCGGTGAAATACCCTCTGAAACGGATTTTGAATCTCGGTAAATGTTAAAAATAAATGCTGTAAATTATTTCAGTTCAGCTGGTTTCTGGCTTCATTTTGTATTCCCCCACTTGTGGGTAAATGGAAACAATGTGATGAACAAAACAAGCACTATACAATCTGCAGATACTCGAACTACAGAACAAGACACGCAATTTAGCGTCCTGATGAACGGCGTCGGCCAGAAATGTCGACTGTTTCCTTTTGTCCACGGTAGATGTCTGGTCTGCTGAATTCTTTCAGCATTTTGTGTGTGTTCTCTTCCAACAACAGAGCAGTTTCATGCAGCTGATCACGACGGAATCATTGGTTTGGGCATCGCAGAGACATCCTCTGTGCATCTCACCTGCCGCTCAGATTAATCTGAAGCTTGAAACAAACATATTCCTTCCTCCCGTTTCTTACAAAAAAAACTGCCTGAACTTTGAGTATATTTTCGCCTGTGGAAATCAGTGCAACTCCCACATGACACGCCCTTCCCTTCACACACTTTTTCTCCTCCTTCTCCAACTGTGGGTTATCATGCTCTCTACCTTGAATTATTTTCCAGTAACAAAATTATCCCTGTTAGACAAACGAGGGAAAAGTGTCATTACCTTTGCTAGTGTCTGTGAGCGATCAGAGTAATCACTTCCTCCAGTGTAAGAATCCCCTGCAACCAGGGTAACTCGGACAATTTCTCCAATCTTTAGGCAAAAAAATACCCAATTCTGTCTCTAATAGAAAACAAAGAACCATATAACCATATCACAATTACAGAACGAAACAGGACATCTCGGCCCTTCTACTCCGTGCTGAACGCTTACTCTCACCTCGTCCCGCTGACCTGCACTCAGCCCATAAACCTTTCCTGTCCATATAACTATCCATTTTTTAAAATGACAAAATAGAACCTGCCTCTACTACTTCTACTAGAAGCTCGTACCACACAGCTACCACTCTCGGAGTAAAGAAGTTGTCCCTCTTGTTACCCCTAAGCTTTTGCCCCTTAACTCTCAACTCTTGTCCTCCTGTTTGAATCTCCCCTACTCTCAATGGCAAAACCCTGTCTACGTCAAATCTATCTATCCCCCCCTCCCCATAATTGTAAATACCTCTATCAAGTCACCCTCAACTTTCTCCGCTCGAATGAATAGAGACCCAACTTGTTCAAGTATTCGCCGTAACTTAGGTGCTGAAACCCAGGCAACATTCCAGAAAATCTCTTCTGTACAGTCTATTTTGTTGACATTTTTCCTATAATTATTTTGACCAGAACTGTACACAATACTCCAAATCTGGCCTCACCAAAGCCTTGTACAGTTTTCACATTATATCCCAACTCCTATACTCAAAGCTCTGATTTATAAAGGTCAGCATACAAAAGTATTTCTTCAACAGCCTATCAACATAAGATTCCATCTTCAGGGAACTATTCACCGTTATTACAAGATCACTCTGTTCTACTGCATTCTTCAATGCCCTACCATTTACCCTGTATGTCCCATTTTGATTAGACCTTGGAAAAAGTAGCACCTCACACTTATCAGCATTAAACTCCATCTGCCGTCGTTCAGCACACTTTTCTAACTGGCCTATATCTCTCTGAAAGCTTTGAAAACCTACCTCATTATCCACAACGCCACCTATCATAGTATCATCTGCATAATTACTAATCCAATTTACCACCCCATCATCAAGATCATTAATGTATATCGCAAACAACATTGGACCCAGTGCAGATCCTTGAGGCACACCATTAGTCACTGGCTTCCAACCTGACAAATAGTTATCCACAGTTCTCTCTTGGATCTCCCATCCAGCCACTTTTGAATCCATTTCACTACTTCAATATTAATACCTAACGAGTGAACCAACCTAAATAAACTTCCCGTGTGATACTTTCTCAAAGACTTTACTGACGTCCATACAGACAACATCCACTGCTTTACCCTCGTCAACTTTCCTAGTAACCTCTTTCAAAATTCAATAAGATATGTGAAACATGACCTCCCACTCATAAATCCACGTTGACTACTGCTAATCAGTCCCTGTCTATCCAGATAATTATATCTGCCCACAAATGTTGTGCCGAACATATCCCTACCTTAGTAATGATCAGGCATACCTGTTGCTCTCTATGTTACCAAGCTCCATCTCCCTATCTAAAAGCCTCTTAAAAGCACCTATCGTATCCGCCTCCACCACCCTTGCCGGCAGCCCATTCCACGAACTCACCATTCATTGACTAAAAGACTTGCTGCTGACATCTCCTCTGTACCTACTTCCCATCACCTTAAAGTTGTGTCTTCTTGTGGAATCCATTTCATCCCTGGCGGAGAAAAAGCCTCTGACTATCCACACGATCAATGCCTCTCATCATGTTATACACCTCTATTAGTTCACCTCTCATCCTCCTTCGTCCCAAGGAGAAAAGGCCGATTTCACTCAACCTATTCTCATAAGGCACGCTCCCCAATTGAGGCAGTATGCTTGTAAATCCCCTCTGCACCCTTTCTATAGCGTCTACATCCTTCCTGTAGTGAGGCGACCAGAACTGAGCACAGTACGCTAAGTGGGGACTGACCATGGTCCTACATTGCTGCAACATTACGTCTCGGCTCCTAAATTGAATTCCACGATTGATGAAAGCCAATACACTATACGCCTTCTTAACCACACATTCAACCTGCGCAGCTGCTTTGAGCATCCGATGGTAGCGGGCTGCAACATCCTGTCATCCTCCACACTGTCAACATTCTTACCATCAACACTATATTCCGCCATTATATTTTACCAACCAAAGTAAACAACTTCACACTCATCTTGGTTGAAATCCATCTGCCACTTCTCAGCCCAGTTTATTATCCTAACAATGTCCCCCTGTAACCTCTGACAGCCCTCCACACAATGCACAACACCTCTAACCTTTGTGTCATCAGAAAACCTACTAATCCATCCCTCCATTTCCTCATCCAGGTCATTTATAAAAAAATCACGAAGGGTCCCAAAACACATCGTTGAGGTACCCCTGGTGTCTGACTTCCATGCAGAATATGATCTGTCTGAAACCAGTCTTTGCCTTGGGCGGGCAAGCCAGTTCTGGATCCACAAAGCAACGTCCTCTTTGATCCCATGCCTCCTTACTTTCTCAATAAGCCTTGCATGGGTTACCTTATCAAATGATTTGCTGAAATCCATATACACTACATCTACTGCTCTTCCTTCATCATTGTGTTTAGTCACATCCTCTAAAAGTACAATCGGAATCGTAAGGACAGCTCGCAACCCTCGAATGCTCGGGAAACTCTCCCGTCCCCATTGATGATGCAGAGATCATCGCCAGAGGTTCAGCAATCTCCTCCCTCGCCTCCCACAGTAGCCTTTGGTACATTTCGACCGGTCCCGGCGTCTTATCCAACTTGATGTCTTCTAAAAACTCCATCACATCCTCTTTGTTAATATCTACCTGATCAAGGTTTTCAGTCTACTGCAAGTCGTCACGACAATCACTGAGATCATTTTTCCATAGTGACTACTGAAGTAAAGTATTCATTACGTACCGTAAGTTTACTGGGAGTGGAGGAAGAAGTCGATGATGGTAGGTGATGGATAAATCTGGGAGACGGTTGGGGCTAAGTAAAGAGCTGAGGAATTGATTGATGAAAGACCTAAAGGACTGGAGAAGGTATTCCGATAGGTGAGGGTAGATGATCATAGAAATAAATGAAGGGGGTGAAGCACCAGAAGGAGGAGATGGAGTTTCAGCAGAGATCAAAATTATTCTGGGATACAGTTTTGTACATTCCGGTACAGCGTAGCTTTAAACACTTTTGCTCCTCGAGCCCCACCGCCCAGCAATCACCCAACTTAATCCTAAACTAATCACGCGAAAATTTACCATAACCAATTACTTTAAAATACAACACTTAATGAATTGTGTAAGTGAGAAATGATGCATCATAAAACAATATATTTGCAGTTAACGCAAATAATGAAACATCACAGACTCAACAGCAAATATTAGCGAAGAAATGGTAGATAACGCTTAAGCTGTTCAAATATGAAACCTTGCACTTTGCGAGATCAAGTGCAAAGACTACAATGCGCAGACCCATGGGCTGGGACAGTACTAATAAGCAGAGTGATCTTGGGTCGGAGTGTGATCGAGGCTCATAAGATTATAGCAATAATAGTCAGCGCAGATATTCCCCCGCAGTGGATCTGCGGAATACCAGAGGGTTACCTGACAGGTGAGGTGCGATGTTCAAAGCCGATTTCTGTGGCGTTGAAGGGAAATAGATGTGTTAGGGGCTCTCAGAGAGACACGCACTGCAATCGTGCAGGGAATGGAAGGGATTGGACACAGTATTGATGAAACAGATTATATTCTCTGGGGTAGAGATTGCCAAATTAAATTATTTCCCACAATATATTGGGCTGAGCGTCCTGTTCATGTACTGTACTGTTCTGGTGTTTCCGGCTGTGGCGGTAGCTCAGCTCATCATGGCAACCATCCGCCTCTCCATGGTCTCTGTCTAGATTTCTCTCTGCCTCACTGATGTAGCAATATAATAATCAAACTCATCCCAGATCTTTAGTCTTCTCCCGATTCCTCAGGGCAGAAGATACAAATGCCTGGAAGCGCAAACCATCAAGCTCAAGGACAGCTTCACTTTCTCTGTTTTTAGCGCATTGAACGGTCGCCCGGAACGATCAGATGCTCTCTTGTAGTAAGGAGTAGTGAATTTATCGTCGGGGAAATTGACTTATAGCATAGCAGAAAAAAAATATATGGGGCATATAAACTTAACAGTACCAGGAAGTGAAAGTCTGTAACAGCCGACACAAGCCACAGACGGTAGGCGGAAAAAAGTGGCTATTGGAATAGATGCCTTGCTGAACCGGATGACGTTCGATCACGTGCTCACACTGAATAGTGTCACAATATGTGCTGTTACGTGTAACGAAAGCTATACCGACCTACATTGCTGACGATTCGAGGAAGGCAATTCACCTGAAGGACTATATTAAACAGTCGGTGGATAAAATTTAGGCAGTGGGGGAAGGGGTGATTCTATAACGCATTGCATGAAGATGTTGGCTTTACGAGGCTCAAGGATGTTGGTGTGATATTGGATATTTCGTGACGGAACTTTAATAACTGAGTGTGCTATAGATGAATACCTGTTCGACTTACAACAGATGTTTAATCGCGTGCTTTAATGTTTATCTACAAAAAATAAATAACGTTTAATGTGCAGACTCGTAATCAGCTTCATTTCTCCGACTTCCCCGGAAAAACGTCCGCACATCCAATTCTCACAAGTCGATGCACTTGCCCCTCTACTCGCTGTGAAAAACAGTCTCAGAGATCTCCTTTAAACTTATTTACTTTCACATTTAATGCACGCATGTAGTTCGTATTCCGAAATACTTATTTCTTACCTCCTGCATTGAAGCAGCAAGTTCAGCATACATCACTCCAAACACAGCCTGAGAGCGTTTCAGAAATCTTCACCATAGCTTTTCAACTTTTGAAGTCAGTGCCCGAAGCAATAAAGACAAATAGGTCACAGGTCTTCTTTACCACCTATTAACCTGAACAAACTCGTATTCCATCTGAAAAGAACAGGTGAGCATCTGGTGAGGGACCTTGTAAAATTGTCATTACAATCAATATAATCAATAAAGCATTGGCCTGCGGCCAATCCCGAGATCGGCAGATTGGAGAAAAGGAGATTTAAGAAGTCCATCGTCCGAGAAGAAAATGCAAGATGGGTCGTGGCAGCGTAATGAAGCTTTGATCAAAGATCAATCTGGAGAAGAAAGGACTTTAATCTGATTCACCGCGAGAGGATAAAACAGCAGGAGCGGTTCGCTCGAGGATAATGTATTTTTGACGAATGACCAATAGGCGATTGGGATTAATTAATAAGAGCAACTTAAAAGAAGGCAGGGGCAAGCGCAGCAGATATCGTCTATGTGGCGATAGTCAAAGAGATTGTCTTAAGGGTTTAGCCCTTCGAGCCTTCAGCGAAGAGAATTTTGACTCAGAGAAAGAAAAAGAAAGAAAAGCTCAAAGTTTTATCTTTTCCTTTTCTCCTGTGTTTCTGCTCAGTTATGTAGAGTTGAAAGTCAGGATTGTGCAATGCTTCTCTTGTGGGATGTGCGAAGACAGCAAAACAGTCAACATTCGGTAGCACTACAACTCGGAGAAGTGCATTCAGCTGCAGCTTCTTACAAACCGAATTTAGGAGATGTAGATGGCAATGGATGAAATTCGGATTATACAGGAGGCTGAATGGGTGGTAGATAGGAAATCTAGAGAGGAGTTTACACCCCAGGTGCATAAAACAAAGCACATGAGCGTCAAGACGGGGTAAGGTATTAAGGAGCCAATGCAGAGCACCCGGCAATCACCCTCCTCCCCCTCAACAACAGGGAATATCACTTTGGATACTGTCGATGAGTATGACTTAACAGAGAAATGTTACAGTGGTCTCGACTCCGGCGCTGAGTCTGCCTCTGTGGCTCAGAGGAGAAGGGGAAATAAAGGTACACTGTCGTGACAGGGGATTCATTGGTTAGGGAAACAGGAAGTAGGATTGTGGACAAGAACAAGTTTACGGGATAAAATGTTCCCTACAGTCTCTTAGGATCAGGGTCCTCTGCATTCCAAAATGTGCGGCTGAACAGCCAGATGTCGTCTTCCATATGGTCAATGGCATGGGTATGGCGATTGACAAGGTACTGCATAGTGATTTCAGGGAATTGGGTGCTCAATTAAAAGGCAAGGCGTTCTGGATTGCGATATCAAGTTTGCCACGTAATAGTGGGGAAAGAACAAGGAAGTTTATACAGTTTAATAGGTGGCTATTGAGCTAGTGTAGGGCCGAGTGAATAAGACTTCTGGATCACCAGGGCTCTTTTCCAGGGACGGTGGAAGAAAGGATCCTGTGTTAACTGGATGGTGTTCACCTGAACGAAAGGGGTCCAATATCCTAGAAGGAAGGTTCGTTAATGCTGTATGAGGGTTTTCAACTGGAGTTGCAGGGAGATAGGAATCAGAGTGCCAGAGCAGTTACGTAGTGGAGAGATTGTTCAGACAGATGTTGGCAAGACCTCAGACGTTGTCAGGAATCAAATTGTTGAGGATGGCGCGACAAAATCGAACATGGCGAATGCAGGACTCTAAGAGTTATAGTTGGATTCGGTGCAGAAAGCGGAATAAGGTAGATGAACTTGCAGCACAGTTACAGCTTGCTGGTTTTGATGTTGTAGGCATCACTGAATCGTGACTGAAAGAAGATTATAGCTGGGAGCTCAATGTCCAGGGGTACACATTGTCTGGAAAGGATCGGCAGAAGGGCAGATCGTGCGGCGTCACGCTGTTGCTTCAACATGGTATCATTAGAAAGAGATGGCATAGGGTTCGATGGTGTTGAATTATTTTAGATAGGGCGAAGGAACTTGAAGGGTAAAAAAAAAAACACTGTTGGGAGTTGTATACAGACCTGCAAACAGTAGTAATGATGTGGCCTAGAAATTACAACGGGAGGTAGAAGATGCATTCTCTAAAGGCCATGATACAATTGTCTTGGAGAACCTCAATATGCATGTAGATTGGTGGATATCAGGTGGGTGCTTCATTGCAGGATCCATAATTTCTAGAATATCTACTAGATGGCTTATCAGAGCCCCTCGTGTTTGAGCTCAATGGATCGGCTCTTCGGGACTGGGTGATGCACAATGAACAGAAATTCATTAGAGAGCTCCAGCTATCAGAATCCTTAGGAGAAAGAGATCATAACATGATCGAATACCCCCTAAAATTTCAGAAGAAGCTAGAACCAAATGTATCAGTATATCAGTGGAGTAAACGGAATTGCAGAGGCATGAGTAAAGAGCTGGCCAGGACTGATTGGGGAAAAAAAAAACACTGGCAGGGAAAGCAGCTGCCCTGCGATATCTGGAATACGTGGAAACAATCCGGAAGGCACAAGATAACTCGATCTCACTGAGAAAAATAAATAAAGAGAAGATGACACAACCAGGACTAACACCACGGTAGAGGATCTGAATGCGTATTTTGCATCAGTCTTCACAGTGGAACACGTCTGCAGTAAACTGGACATTCAAGAGTGTCCTGGAAGTGAAACTTGTGCAGAGAAAATTACGACTGCGAAGGTGCTCAGGAAGCTTCCTCGTCTGTGAGTGGATAAATCTCCTGACCTGATGGAAAGCTCCATCGGGTTCTGAAGGGAGTAGCTGGAGAGATTGTGGAAGCATTAACGATGATCTTTCAAGAATTGATTAATTCTGGCATTGTACTGGATTACTGGAAAATTTCATATTGCAAATGTTGCTCCCCTATTTAGGAAGGGTGGGAGGCAGCAGAACGGAAACTATAGACCAGTTAGCCTGACATCGGCGATTGGAAAGTTGTAGGAATCAATTGAAAGGAATGACATTACGGAGTACCCGGAGGCACATCGCAAGGTAGGCTAAAGCCTTAAAGGAAAATCGTGCCTTACAAACCTGTTGCGATTTTATAAGGAAATTACAAGCATGGTAGACAAAGGAGTTACAGTAGAAGTGGTGTACTTGGATATTCAGAATGCCTTTGACAAGGTACTACACGTGACGCTGCTTCACAAGATAAGAGCCCATGGAATCACAGGGAAGTTGGTGAAGCCAGGGAAGCATAGGTTGGACAAGAGGGCATGACTTCAGGATTGCGGAATGTCCATTTAGAATTGAGATGAGGACAAATTAGCTTAGTCAGAGGGTGGTAAATTAGTGGAACTTGTTGCCACGAGCGTCTGTGGCGGCCAGGTCATTGTATGTATTTAAGACAGGGATCGATAGGTTCTTGATTAGCTAGGGCATCAGAGAGTATGGGGTGAAGAGACAGGGGAGTGAGGATGACTGGAAGATTTGGATCAACCATGATTGACTGGTGGAGCAGACTCAACAGGCCGAATGGCCTACTTTCACCTATAATGTAGTTAATACTGGATTGTAAAACGAGAATAAAAAGCAAAAGCAAAAGCAAAAGAGCAAGATTAGTGGGAAGTTGGAGCACTGGAAAGTCTTTATGAAGGGAAAGATCGAGTACGAAAGTAATAGTGAATAATATTAGCAAGGACAGCGAAATCTTCTTCAGATATATAAAGTATGCAAAATAGCGAGACTGGATGCTGCAGATGTAGCAATGTGGGACCATCGAATACCGGAAGAACTAAATAAATATTTTGCATCAGCCTTCGCTGTGGAAGACACAAGCAGTGTGTTGGAAATTTCAGGTGTCATGGTTATGAAGTGTGTGAAGTTACCATGACGGGAGAGAAGGTTAGTGAGTAACTCAAATATCTGAAGGTAGATCGGATGGACCATATGGTGAACAGCCCATAGTTGTGAAAGAGTTGGCTGAAGACATAGTTGAAGTATTATAAATGATCCTGCAACAACCACTCGATTCTGAAAGGTTTCCGGAAGACTGGAAAATTGTAAATGTCACTTCACTCTTCAAACAGGGAGAGACAGAAGGAAGGAAAATCTAAGCCATTTTGTTTGACCACAGGGGTTTGGAAGATGTCCGAGTTAATTATTACTGATGATGTCAGTGTACTTGGAGACACATGATAAACTAGGCCGGAGTCAGCATCCAGGGAAAATTTTGCACGAGAGATTTTAATGGAATTCTTTCAAGGGGGAACAAGCCGGACAAATGAGAATCATTTGGCGTTGTTCACTTGTATTTTCCGAAAGCTTTTGAGAAGGTGCCACACATGTGGCTGCTTGATAAGCAGGGCGCCCATGATAATACACTACAGGTTGCAGCATGGACGAAACAGTGGCTGATTGGCTGGGGGTAAAATGGAGTAATACCTAGAGCGTTTGCGGACAGTTAGGCGGGGTACAGTAACGTTTCACAGGGGTCTGTGTTGGTATCTATTCTTTTTGCGTTATATGTCAGTCATTTAGCGATGGAAATGGTGGTTTTGTTGGAACAATTGAAAAATCGTATGACTTCTATAGCTCTGCCGATTAACGCACACTCTGTAGCTACTCGCTTTATCCTGATTTCCTTTCTGCAAGATGGAGCAACATAGCTATTCCCCTGTCCCACAGTGTCCTTGGCAATCCGGGGTACTGATACATTGGTTAAGACCCAGGAATCTCATCTCTGTCTCTCTATCCTCAGGCAAATCCCATCAGATGCGAGAGTCCATGATTAATATTACAAGTCCACTTTTATTTTAACTCCCTCTTTATTTTGTATTGTTTATTTGAATTAAATTGACCTGATTAGTGACATCATTCATATACATGAGGAGTAAAAATTTTTACGATACGTCTTCGTATAAATGAACAACTTGCAATTGTAATTTCTAAACAGTATTATGTACACCAGGATAGTCATTATAACATAGAAATACAATTGCGTCAGCATTAATTAAACCGCCTGATGGCCTGGTGGAAGATATCCCGGAGCCTGTTGGTCGCGGCATTTATGATGTGGTACGATTTCCCGGATGGTAGCAGCTGGAACAGATTGTGGTTAGTGTGACTCGTGTCTGTTATGATCCTTCGGACCCTTTTTACACAATTGTCTTTATATCCATCCTGAATGGTGGGAATTTCATATGTACAGATGCGCCTGGATGTTGAAGTCCTGCGATGGAGCGAAGTACAGTGTACACCCACAGTTGGGAGCATCCTGACTGGTTACATGATGCAACGTCAAGATGCTCTCAATTGTGCCACTATGGAAAGATATTAGAGTTTGGGAACCCATACCAAACTTTTTCAAACGTTGTGCATTTTTCACCACAGAGCCGGCGTGTACAGACCAGTTGAGATCCTCGGTGATGTTTATGCAGAGGGAATTAAAGCTGTTCACTCTCTCAACACCAGATCCATTGATGTCTATAGGGACTCAAACTGAGAACCAATTCCACTGGTCACAACAGTCACTGTGCCAGAAATCTTCTGTTCGGGAGTTCAGGAAGTTTCGTACTCCCCTCTACTTCTGGTGATGCCGATGGTGAATCCTCACTCTGATCTTCAGCCCATCAACGAGCGTCTTGGCAAAGGATGTGATTACCAATTATAAGTCGACGCTGAGACTCGTGTTTAGGAAGGCGATAAGGAATAATTGTTGACATAATGAGCTAACACAGAAGCAAGGTAAAAATCAACTCTCCAGCTTAGTTTTCATTTGCAACATTCACGTTTTGTTCAATATTTGCATTAATTTACCAATTGTACAGAGCCCCACTTTTTCGAATTATGGTATGTGGACCGAGATCCATAATATACACTATTGGGCTGCTTCTCAAATAAAACTATTGCATGTTCTCTGCATTCATGTTGTGTATTAGTCTTTGTAAAGGAATTTGAAACACTGCAAGCCAAGGGAGAGTGTTCATTCACAGAGTACATGGAAACATATCACTGAAATCTGCAACAGCCTGACAACTTCTTGAGTGAAGTAGCCTCTGTCTCGGTAGTTCAAACAAAAGGACAAAGTATCTTCTGTTTAGAGCCGTCAGCGGAGCCACCACTGAAATGAAGTTGTTCTTAAACTCTGGATAAAAGTTGGCAAACTCACAGTGTATGGTGATAGTCAATGTCCAACTGCCTGTATCTTACTAGGGTCACTCTTGCCATTACCATTAGAGATGATGAAGCCCAAAAAATATATTGTGGTTGCGGGAAATTCAGAATTCGTCAGGCTGAAGTAAAGCCCATGATCAAGAACCTGTCGTTTGTAAATACCTGGATAACTGCTGGCGCTTTCATAAGTCTGGCTGGCATGATCAGGCACTCAAGGCGCCCTGTCGGTGTATGGACTGCTGTCTTCCAATCGTTTACCTCCCATATGCAAAAGAGGCTGAATGAACTCCACGAGGCCAGCTTCAAGAATCTGCTTTCGCCTTGGGGAACTTGAACAGCAGTGTTCATGATTGGAAGAGTAACGATCCTTGAACTTTAGGTGGTTCATTCCTCTATAATCAACGCAAGGCCGCCGACCCGAGTCCTTCTTCTATATGAAGAAGATGCTGGCGCCGGCGGACCGTTGGAGGGCCGTGTGAATCGCAGTGAAGAGCATACCTAATATACTCCTCCGTAGCGCTTCTTCCCCGGCCTGAGGGCGCGTTGAATCGAGCCCGCGAAAGGAACAGACGTGGAAGTGATCCGCTGCCCCTGCGGAGGTTCAGTGGTGAAAGAGTCGAGAACTTTCCCTGATTGAACTTCTTCCAAATCCTTGTAATCGGATTGCCCCAGAATCCTGCCCTGAGTATGACCTCTGAGACTACATCCGTAGCGGGAGTGTGTCGAGTTCCTTTGTTTCAGAGCAGAATAGACCCCAGACTCTCCCCCGAGGTCTTGATGAAACAGATTATAATTTCTCTGGGGTAATGATTTCCAAATTAAATTATTTCCCACAATATTTTGGGCTGAGCGTCTTGTTCATGTACTGCACTGTACTTTACGGCTGAGGCCGTAGCTCAGCTCATCATGGCAGTCAGCTGCCTCTCCATGGTCTCTGTGTAGAGTTCTCGCTGCCTCAGTGAGGCAGCAATATAATAAACAAACTCATCCCAGATCTTTATTCTTCTTCCGATTCCTCAGGGCAGAAGATACAAACGCCTGGAAGCACAAACCATCAAGCTCAAGGACAGCTTCACTTTCTCTGTTTTCAGCCTGTTGAACGGTCGCCCGGAGCGATCTCATGCTCTCTGGTAGTAAGGAGTAGTGAACTTATCGTCGGAAAATTGACGTCCAGCATAGCAGAATATATAGGGTATATAAATTGAACAGTACCAGGAAGTGAAATACTATAACAAGCGACCCAAGCCACAGAAGGTAGACAGAGAAAAGTGGCTATTGGAATGGTTGCCTTGCTAAACCGGATGACCTTTGATCACGTGCTCACACAGAAACGTGTCACATGTGCTGTCAGGCGTAAGGAAAGCTGCACCGACCCACATTGCTGACGAGTCGAGGAAGACAATTCACCAGGAGGAATATGTTAAACAGTCGGTCGATAAGGTTTAGGCAGTGGGGAAGGGGTGGATCTGTTACACTTTGGGTGAAGATGTTGGCGTTCCTGGGCACAAGGATGCTGGTGTGCTGTTGGACATTTGGTGACGGATCTATAATAACTGAGTGTGCTATAGGTGAATACCTGTTCGATTTACAGCAGACGTTTAGTCGCGTACTTCAATGTTTGTCTAGAAAAAAAAACATTTAATGTGCATATTCGTAATCAGCTTTTGCTCTCCCACTTACTGATTCGGAGAATCTGCTTCCCTGAATCAATATTCGCACATCCAGTTCTCACAAGTCGATCCACGTGCCCAACACTCGCTGTGAAAAACAGTCTCAGAGATCGCCTTTAAATTTACTTTCACATTTAATGCATGCATCTAGTTCGTATTCCGAAACACTTATTTCTTACCTCCTGCAATGAAGCAACAAGTTCAGCATACATCACTCCAAACACAGCCTGAGAGAGTTTCAGAAATCTTCACCACAGCTTTTCAACTTTTGAAGTCAGTTCCCGAAGCAATAAAGACAAATAGGTCACAGGTCTTATTTACCACCTATCAATCTGGAGAAGAAAGGACTTTAGTCTGATTCACCGCAAGAGGATAAAACAGCAGGAGCGGTTCGCTCGAGGATAATGTATTTTTGACGAATGACCAATAGGCAATAGGGATTAATTAATAAGAACAAATTAAAAGAAGGCAGGCGCAAGCGCAGCGGATATCGTCTGTGTAGCGATAGTCAAAGAGATGGTCTTAAGGGTTTAGCCCTTCGAGACTTCAGCGAAGAGAATTTTGACTCAGAGAAAGAAAAGAAAGAAAAGCTCAAATTTTTATCTTTTCCTTTTCCCCGGTGTATCTGCTCAGTTATGTAGAGTTGGAAGTCAGGATTATGCAATGCTTCTCTTGTGGGATGTGCGAAGACAGCAAAGCAGTCTACATTCGGTAGCACTACAACTCGGAGAAGTGCATTCAGCTGCAGCTTCTTACAAACCGAATTTAGGAGATGGAGATGGTACTGGATGAAATTCGGATTATACAGGAGGCTGAATGGGTGGTAGATAGGAAATATAGAGAAATAGTGGGGAAAGAACAAGGAAGTTTATACAGTTTAATACTTGGCTATTGAGCTAGTGTAGGGCCTAGTGAATAAGATTTCTGGATCACGAGGGCTCTCTTCCAGGATCTCGTGTGAAATGGATGGTGTTCACCTGAATGAGAGGGATCTAATATCCTACAGCGAAGTTTCGTTAATGCTGCATGAGGGTTTTAAACTGGAGTTGCAGGGAGATAGTAATCAAGAGTGCCAGAGCAGTTACGTAGACGACAGGTTGTTCAGACAGATGTCGGCAAGACCTCAGACGATGTCAGGAATCAAATTGTTGAGGATAGTGCGACAAAAGCGAACATGGCGAATGCAGGACTCTAAGAGTTATAGTTGGATTCGGTGCAGAAAGCGGAATAAGGTAGATGAACTTGCAGCACAGTTACAGCTTGCTGGGTTTGATGTTGTAGGCATCACTGAATCTGGGCTGAAAGAAGATTATAGCTGGGAGCTCAATGTCCAAGGGTACACATTGTCTGGAAAGGATCGGCAGAAGGGCAGATCGTGCGGCGTCACTCTGTTGCTTCAACATGGTATCATTAGAAAGAGATGGCATAGGGTTTGATGGTGTTGAATTATTTTTGATAGGGCGAAGGAACTTGAAGGGTAAAAAAAAAACACTGTTGGGAGTTGTACACAGACCTGCAAACAGTAGTAATGATGTGGCCTAGAAATTACAACGGGAGGTAGAAGATGCATTCCGGAAGGTCCATGTTACAATTGCCATGGAGAACTTCAATATGCATGTAGATTGGTGGATATCAGGTGGGTGCTTCATTGCAGGATCCATAATTTCTAGAATATCTACTAGATGGCTGATCAGAGCCCCTCATGTTTCAGCTCAATGGATCGGCTCTTCCAGACTGGGTGATGCACAATGAACCGAAATTCATAAGAGAGCTCCAGCTATCAGAATCCTTAGGAGAAAGTGATCATAACATGATCGAATTCCCCCTGAAATCTCAGAAGAAGCTAGAGCCAAATGTACCAGTATGTCAGTGGAGTAAACGGAATTACAAAGGCTGAGTGAGGAGTTGGCCAGAAATGATTGAGAAAGAGAAAAAAAAAACACTGGCAGGGATGACAGCTGAACTGCAATGTCTGGAAATCGCGGAAACAATCTGGCAGGCACATGATATATGCATCTCAAAGAGAAAAAAAGTATTTAAAGAAATGATGACACAACCTCGGCTAATACCACGGCAGAGGATCCGAATGCGTATTTTGCATCTGTCTTCACAGTGGAAGACGTCTGCAGTAAACTGGACATTCAAGTGTCATGGAAGTGAAATTTGTTCAGGGAAAACTACGACTGAGAAAGTGCTCATGAAGCTTCCCCTTCCGTGGGTGGATAAATCTTCTGAACTGATGGAAAGCACCATCGGTTCTGAAGGGAGTAGTTGGAGAGATTGTGGAGGCATTAACGATGATCTTTCAAGAATCTATGAATTCTGGCATTGTACCGGAAGACTGGAAAATTTCAAATTGCAAATGTTACTCCCCTATTTAAGAATGCTGGGAGGCAGCAGAACAGAAACTATAAACCAGTTAGCCTGATATCGGTGTTTGGAAAGTTGTTGAAATCGATTGAAAGGGATGAGATTACCGAGTATCTAGAGGCACTTAGCAAGGTAGGCTAAAGCCTGAAAGGAAAATCCTGTCTGACAAACCTGTTGCGATTTTATTAGGAAATTACAAGCAGGGTAGTCAAAGGAGATGCAGTAGAAGTGGTGTACTAGGATTTTCAGAAAGCCTTTGACAAGGTGCTACACATGAGGCTGCTTAACAAGATAAGATAAGGAATTACAGGGAAGTTGGTGAAGCCAGGGAAGCATAGGTTGGACAAGAAGGCACGTCTTCAGGAATGAGGAATGTCCATTTAGAATTGAGATGAGGACAAATTAGCTTAGTCAGAGGGTGCTAAATCAGTGGAACGTTGCCACGAGCGTCTGTGGAGGCCAGGACATTGGATGTATTTAACTAAGGAATAGATAGGTTCTTGATTAATTAGGTCATCAAAGAGTACGTGGTGAAGAGACAGGGAAGTGAGGATGACTGGAAGATTTGGTTCAACCCAAGATTGACAGGTGTAGCAGACTCAACAGGCCGAATGGAATACTTTAACTTATATCTTATGGTTTTCTGGTCTTAATACGGGATTTCAAAACGAAAATAAAAAGCAGAAGAGAGGGTGAACAATTGAGCAAGATTAGTGGGAAGTTGGAGAACTGGAAAGTGATTATGAAGGGAAAGATCGAGTACGAAAGTAAGATAGCGAATAATATTGGTAAGGACATCAAAATCTTCATACATAAAAAGTAAGAAAAATAGCAAGACTGGACATCAGATCGCTGAACAACGATTCTGGAGATGTAGCAATGTGGGACCATCAAATACGGGAAGAACCAAATAAATATTTTGCATCAGCCTTCGCTGTGGAAGACGCTAGCAGTGTGTTGGAAATTTGAGGTGTCAGGGGTATGAAGTGTGTGAATTTACCATGACGGGAGAGAAGGTTAGTGAGTAACTCAAATATCTGAAGGTAGATCAGATGGACCATACGGTGTACACGCCATAGTTGTGAAAGAGTTGGCTGAAGACATGGTTGAAGTATTATAAATGAACTTGCAACAACCACTCGGTCTGCAATGCTTCCAGAAGACTGGTGAATTGTAAATGTCACTTGACTCTTCAAGCAGGGAGAGACAGAAGAAAGGAAAATCTGTGCCATTTTGTTTGACCATAGGGGTTTCGAAGATGTCCGAATTAATTATTACTGATGATGTCTCAGTGTACTTGGAGACACATGATAAACTAGGCCGGAGTCAGCATGGCGTCATCCAGGGAAAATCTTGCCCGAGAAATCTAATCCAATTCTTTCAAGGGAGAACAAGCCGGACAAAAGAGATTTTCCAAATGCGTTCGAGAAGGTGCCACACATGAGGCTGCTTGACAAGCTACATGGTAATACAGTGAAGGTTCCAGCATGGACAAAGCAGAGGCTGATGACTGTGGTGGGGGCGGGTAAATAGTGCGTTTTCTGACTGGTAGGCGTTGTCCAGTAGAGTTTCACAGAGGTCTGTGTTGGGATCTATACTTTTTTGCGTTATATGTCATTGATTTAGCGAAGGGAATTCTGGTTTTGTTGGAACAATTGAAAAATCCTATGACTTCTATAGCTCTGCCAATTAACGCACACTCTGCAGTTATTCGCTTTATCCTGATTTCCGTTCTGCAAGATGGAGCAACATAGCTATACCCCTGTCCCACAGTGTCCTTGGCAATCCGGGGTACTGATACATTGGTTAAGACCCAGCAATCTCATCTCTGTCTCTCTATCCTCAGGCCAATCCCATCAGATGCCAGAGTCCATGATTAATATTACAAGTGCACTTTTATTTTAACTCCCTCTTTATTTTGTATTGTTTATTTGATTTAAATTGACTTGATTAGTGACCATTCATATACAGGAGGGTATTTTTTTTTCGATACGTCTTCGCAGTTGTTGTAATTTTTAAGCAGAATTATGTACGCCAGGATAGTCATTATAACATAGAAACACAGTTGCCTCAGCATTAATTAAACCGCCTGATGGCCTGGTGGAAAATATCCCATAGCTTTTGTTCGCGGCATTTAAAATGTGGTACAGTTTCCCGGATGGTCGCAGCTGGAACAGTTTGTTGTTAGCGTGACCCGTGTCTCTTATGATCCTTCGGACCCTATTTACACACCTGTCTTTGTTTACGTCCTGAATAGTGGGAATTCCATATGTACAGATGAGCCTGGATGTTAGAGTCTTGCGATGGAGCGAAGTACAGTGTGCATACCAGGCAGTGATGCAGCCAGTCAGGCTGCTCTCAATCGTGCCACTATGGAAAGATCTTAGAATTTGGAAACCCATACCAAACTTTTTCAAACGTCTCAGGTGAAGGGGGCGCTGTTGTGCCTTTTTCACCACAGAGCTGGTGTGCACAGACCACTCGAGATCCTCGGTGATGTTTATGCCGAGGAATTCGAAGCAGTTCACCCTTTCAACACCAGATCCACTGATGTCAATAGGAACTCAAAGTGAGAAACGACTCCACTGGTCAAATCAATCACTGTGCCAAAAAACTTCTGTTTAGGCTTTCCCGAAGTTTCGTACGGTCCTCCACTTCTAGTGATCCCGATGGTGAATCTTCACTCTGATCTTCAACCCATCAGCGAGCGTCTTGGCAAAGGATGGGATTATAAGTCGACACTGAGACCCGTGTTTAGGAAGGCGATAAGGAATAATTGTTAACATAATTAGCAAACACAGTCGCAAGGGAAAAGTAACGCCTCCAGCCTGGATTTCATTTGAACATTCATGGTTTATTCAATATTTGTAATCATTTATCAATTGCATAGAACTCCATTTGTTCCCGATTATGGTGTGTGGACCAAGCTCAATAATATACACAATTGGGCTGCTTCTCAAATAAAACTATTGATTGTTTGCAAGAATTTTGTGTGTTAGTGTTTGTAAAAGAATGTCGATTTGGAACAGTGCAAGCCGAAGGAGAGTGGTCATTCACTGAGTACATGTACAGATATTTGGCTCATTTCTGAACGCGTCCCACTTACCAGAAAACGTCCGTCCCCAATCGACACTTGTTAAGTGTTTTTGATGCCGTCAAAATTGACCTTTCTCCAATGAAAATTCTCAACGCACGAACGATAACGAGCAAAAAGCTCGTTTACATATTTGCATTGAAACCAATGGCATTGTAATCACGAGTTACAACGAGTCCATTAAATCAAGCTTCGATCTCCTGCTCCGACTCATTAATTTCATAATAGTATATCGAGTATCGCACACGCTCTCGGCAGCTCGTAAACGCACAAATTAAAAAAAAAAAATCTTGAACACATTGGACGATCTCCTACCCATATAGTCCTTTAAAAGTGTGGACTTAACAATCAATGTGCGGAATGTTATTAACAACCGTAATGATTTGCAATAAACAGCGATATCTCCACAACATTGGCCGTCTAAATATGATTGACTATTGGGTGGTCAGTAAACTATCCCCATTAACGTGATCATACCTTTCCTCTCATAAAACCATAATAGTTTAATTCTGCATCTGTCCTGACTGAAGTCAGCCGTGACATTTTCGCTGACTATTAACGCTACTTTTCCTGCTTTAGTCCATCCCGCTCTATCACTCTGAAACAAAGGAACTCAGGGATACTGAAATGCCAGACCCTTAGCCACGTGTTAATCTGTATCATATTTCCTTTACTGGCCTGATTAGGACGCGGCACGAGTCGCTGTCAGAACGCCGAAGATCCTGCCCTACACCTCAGCACCTAAATCTCTGAATTTCCATTGCATAAATTCGTCACTGTTCCTACCGATGTCATTGGCACCGAACTGGAGCCAACCCATGCCGGCTCACGCTCCTACTAAAGAATGATCAAACCTGAATCCAAGTTGTCCCGGACCCTGGCACACGGGAGGGCAACATACCATCCAGGAATCTGTTCTTCCCTTACCATTCTGAGTCACAGACCATTCTCAGTGCCAGAGATCCGACCTCTATGTCTTTCCCCTGCTGGGTCATCCAACCAGAAACGGCACCCAGGTGTCGCTGACGGTGATGGCCATACAGATGGTCTGCACTGGGTCTTTAAACCCTTTTTCCTTCAGATTGTCACCCAGTTTTCTGCGTCCTGCACCCTGGCTGCCCTACCACTCTATATTTTCTGGTCCATCACGCCCGTGGCCCTGAATGAACCGGAGTTCATCCAGATTCAACTCCAGCACCCCAGGGCGGACTGTTACACGCTGCAACTGTGTGCACTTCCGGCAGGTGTCGTCATCAGGAACTCTGGAGGCCTCCCCGTCTTCCACATCCCGCGAGGAGCCTTTTACTGAGTCGGTGGCGTCCAGAGCCTGTCCCTGTCTTATTTTAATGTTCTGTGGGTCCGGGAACCTGAGCGTCTCATCTCACTCTCAGAAAGGCCGCTGCTCGAACGTCCCACACACCCTGCTTCTGTTTCCTCTCCATCACATTGACCGAAAAGCCTGCACAACATTCTGACTGTCATAACACATCCATGACGGAATGATGAACCAGACACAGCAGACCAAACGGCCTTTATGCACGATGTCTCATTTTCTTGCGAATCTTGCCACATCTTCGCTTTCTTCCACAATCATCAGATTATTGGGCCTTGTAGTCTACTTACCAACATCCATCTGTAAAGCAGCGTTGCCCCGTATAATTGAACCTCCTGCGTTCAGTTTCTGTTGACGTTGTTGCGATCAACTCCCAAATATTGTTTTTAGATTCAATCCTGTCTATTGACGTTTATTTCTCCACTTCCCTAAATGTGAAAACACTGAGTCTTCCAAGCGTTCTCATTCATCTCAACAAACGTCCTTCCCAAATCCTTTTCGAAACGCGTCTCCCGAGTCTTCGAATTGTAATATTTTACAGCTTCACTCTCCACACAAGCTGCCTAACCTGAGCAAACTGTAACACTCTCGCTTTCATTTCCGATTGACAGGATGATATATGTGATTGTGTGTATATGACTTTTCTTACAAATCAGGCATTTATTCCGTTCTCAACACACACAACAAAAGTTATCAGGGTGCCAGAGTGGTCTAAGGCGCCAGACTCAAGGAATGAAAGTCCTTCCGACAAACGGGAGGGTTCTGGTCTCCATCTGGGGCTTTGGGTTCGAATCCCACTCCTGACAAAATTTGTCTTTAAGCGTTCAATCGAGGCGACGTTATTTCTGCAAACAAAACCTGGGTTGTTGAGGTGGATTAGAAAAACTGTTGGAGGATAAGATTGTTTTTCACATCGTGTTACAACAGATCACCGTACACCGAATTCTGGGTAAGTGATTTATTCAGAAAAAAAAGTTCACAGTGAAGCATCTCGGCCCGAAACGCCGACTGCTTATGCTTTTCCACAGATGCTGCCTGGTCTGCTGAGCTCCTCCTGGCATACTCAGCTGTTCAATATAGAAAATTTTATGAAGTGAAATCATTGGTTGTCAGATTATTCAATGGATGGGCACGTGAGCGTACATTATCACCTGTTGATCAAAGGTCTGATTGCTGATGGGTAGTAACTGTTTTTGAACGAAGTGATGCGAGTCCTGAGGCTCTTGTACCATCTACCCGATGGCAGCAGCGCAGAAGAACATGGCAGGATGGTGACGACCTCTGACAGTGGATGCTGTTTTCCGATGACATCATTTTATGTGGATCTGCTTAATTTTCCCGTGATGGACTGAGGCGAATTCACTAACTTTTTAAAGATTTTCCTTCAAAGGTATGGTATTTCCGTACCACATCTTGCTGCAGACAGACAATATACTCTCTACGACACATCTACAGAAGCTCATCAAGGGTTTTGATGTCATGCTGAATCTCTGCAGTCTCCTCAGAAAGTAGAGGAAAGAGTTATACCAACAATTTAAAGTTACTGACGCGCCCCGCCTCTGATCCTGCAAGGAGAACTGGCTCAAGGATCTCTGGTTTTCCCTCTGCTGAGGACAACAATCAGTCCTTGGTCTTGCCGACATAGAGTGGTAGGGTGTTGGCACATCTTGTTTAAAACGATCCCCTCTTAGTTGAAATGTATGCCCTAAGAGGGGATCGTTTAAAGACATGTAAACCCTGGAATGGAGACAACTTCTGCGTGCTCTACCATTATCTGTGCCTGAAAATCTAAGACACGTGTATCAGATCCCCCCTCACCTCCAATGCTCCAGAGAAAAAGAACAAGTTTAACTTACCTCCCGTTATTGCACAAACAGTCTAATTCAGGTCGCCTCTCGGTGATGCTCTTCTGCACACTCTCCGAATCCTCGTCATCCTCTCTCTGGAGGATGGCCTGAACGGGGTGCAGCTCAATTCCAGTGCTGTGATGCTGGACGCTCTGATTCCGCACATGTTCGGCAAACTGAGAAAATGCATCACGTCCATATTCATTTAAAACCCCAGGATATAGAGTGTGTTTGCATGTATATCCTCTCATCAAAGCAGTCATTCAGACTATTCTGAAATACAGCTGTTTATCCGGCATGTGGAGAGAGTACAACAGGTGCTGTCAGGGTGGCCGAGAGGTCTAAAGCTCCAGACATAAGGAGAGAAAGTCGCTTCCCAGTAAACTCGATTGTTCTGGTCTCCAACGTGTGGGTTCAAACCCCACTCTCGACAAATACTCTGTTTCTCACGTGTTGTTATTTATAATGCAATCACTGTAATTTTACTGCAGCGATCAAAGCGTTGTCTGTTTGGGAGTATGAGAAAGACACAATTAAGATAAAGATTTTGTTTTAGTCACAACAGAGTACAGAATAACGGGTTCCATGGGATTCAGGCTGCAGATTTTGATGTGAAAGAAGCCTCGTTGAAGAGTGTCTGTGTCACCCTCTTAACCGTGGCTGTTGTTTGGACAGAATGACATCGGGGCCATTCAAACACGTTGTTGGTCACTATATTGAAACGGCATTTTACATTGTCGTTCTTAAGCGTACATCTGCCGCGGAGCTCCGTAACATGTGTTTAACACCTTTCTGGGTTTGGGAATATCAGATTGATCATTCTGGACTGGATGATATTCACTTTCCGTTGTTTAACAGGCCACTCTTCCTTGTTTTGCAATGCAGACATTTTAAGTCGGACAGCATGGAAAGTAGCCTTTGGCCCAATTGATTCAAAGTTCAGAGCAGAAAGTAAATATTGCATCACAGCATATCTTATGCATATATCACCATTTGAAGCAATGGGATTGACATCAAAACACACAATGTGTACAATACAGCAATCTGTGCAAAGTCAAGTGAAAGAATAATGATAATAGCAATATTGTTATTTTATGCAATAATCCAGGGCGACTATGAAGCTCACTGGAGTTTGTTTAGATTTAACCTCTCTCAGAGACAACCAAATGAATTACACATTGACAGAGGATCGAATATGCACGATTTGAAATTATTCACGTAAAGCTGAAACACTTATTACAGATAGTAAATATGATTTAAAAAGTTATAAAAATAAAATCTGGACAAAATAAGCGTATTAGATTAAACATAAAGAGAGTTGCAATTGAGGTAGCATAATATATAACAGAACTGCAGGATACAGTACAACTGAGGGATGAATACTCTTATTTTATATGTTAATGACTTGGATGATGGAATTGATGATCATACGGACAGGTTTGCGGTCCAGATGAAGATAGGTGGAGGTGCAGGAAATCTGGAGGAAGTAGAAAGTCTACAAAAGGACAGAGGAAGATGAAGAGGATGGGCAAAGAAGTGACAGACATAAAACACTGCCACGAAATGTATGGTGCTGCACTTGAGCAGAAGAAATACAATGGAAGGCTATTTTCTAATCGTAGAGAAAATTGGAAAATCTGAGGTGCAAAAGGACTCAACGTTGATCGTCCTGCATTCCCTGAAGGTGAATATGCAGGTTGCGAAAGTGGTGTTGAAGGCCAATGTGATGTTCGCGATCATTTCCAAGGGAATGGAGTATGGATGCAGCGATGGAATTTTCAGGTTTTAAAATGCACTGATGAGACCTTACCTTGAGTATTGTGAGCAGTTTGGAGCCCCTTGTTTGAGACAGGGTGTGCTGTCACTACAGACGGTTCAGAGGTGGTTTAGAAAATTATTCCCGGGTTGAAAGCTTTGTATTGCGAGAATCATGTGCTGGTTCTGGGTCTCTACTCAGGGAAATTCAGGAGAGTGAGTGGTTCGCGCATCAAATCATCCCTTGGACAGTCTCTATCACTCGTGATACGGAAATATGTTCCAGATGTTGGGAGAGTCCAGTACCAGAGGGCATAGATTGAGAATAAGAGGTCAGTTATTTAAAACAGAGTTGAGGAAGAGTTTCTTCTACCAGAGAGTTGTGGAGGTGTGGAATGCACTGCCTCGGAAGACGGTGGAGGCCAATTCTCTGGATGCTTTCAAGAAGGAGCTAGATAGATATCTAATGGATAGGGGAATCAAGGGATAGGGGGACAAGGCAGGGACAGGGTATTGATAGTGAATGATCAGCCATGTTCACAGAATGGCGGTGCAGACTCGAGAAGCCGAATGGTCTACTTCTGCACCTATTGTCTATTGCGTCACCCAGCCGACTACTGGACCATCTCTCCCGGTGTCGATCACTCGTGTCTCCCAGCTGTCTACTGGACCGCCTCTCCCCGTGTCTATCACTTGCGTCTCCCGACGGCTTCGGCGCTGCTGCTCCATGACTAAACTTAGCTTCCCTCTGTTTCATCAGCTGCGGATGAATGTCAGGAACCCCCGCTGGAAACAATCAGCGAGACCTCTCTCGGAAAGGGATGCCCTCGGTTCCTCTAATACTGTGGCAAGTACTCTTGGAGAAATCAACCTCAGGACTGCCAGTGGAAAAGGCGTCTTCACATTTCAACACGTTATCAGTTAATCTCCATTTCCATTCCTCGAACATTTCAGCAAATGTAGGGTTTCCTGTCGCTCTAGCTGCTCCCAGAATGTAACATGACAGGTTTAGATGGGATGCACTTCACAGTTCCTCCTTTCCGTTCATCATCCTACTTAGCAGGAACTTGCACCTTCTTAAAAGCAGCTCTGAACAGATGGTGAATGGACAAGATGTTCAAAAAGTTCTCTCTACTTCTCTCTTTGCATGCTCCTTGGAACCTTCTCACTAGAAAAGTTCCATCCGTTGCAATGGTCTCAGTTACTCCAACATTTGCTTCAATAAATGCTAGCTTCAACGAAAAGTATGGGTACTTATCAGTACTAAGCCACGGAATTCCAAGGGCACTAACAGGCACCAATGGCAAGTACGTGGACACCGATTGTAAATGACACTAGAAGACACTAGACACCAGGATATGACAGCACAATACAGACCCTTCGGCACTCGATTTTGCGCCAAGCCATATATCTCTTTCCACCAATTGCCTGTGCAAGAGGCTCTTAAATGCCCCTAATGTTTTAGCCTCCACCACAATCCCTGGCAAGTCATCCCAGGCACTCACAAAACTCTGTGTAAAGAAAAATGCCCCTGATGTCTCCCATAAACTTCTCTCCTTTAACTTAACTGTGTATGTATGCCCTCTGTTGTTTCCTATTCGTGTCCTGGGAAACAGGTACTGGCTATCACCTTATCTATGCCTCTCATAAGCATGTAGACCTCTACAAAGACCCCACTCATCCTTCTATGCTCTAAAGTGAAAAGGTCCAGCTCTGTTAACCATGCCTCATAACACTTGTTTTCCAATCCAGGCAATGTCCCTGTAAATCTCCTCTGCACCCTCTCCATAGCTTCCACATCCTTCCTATAATGAGGTGACCAGAATGGAAAACAATACCCTAAGTGTAGTCTCACCAAAGTTTACTAGAGTTGCAACATGACCTCTCTACTCTTGAACACAATCCCCCAATTATAAAAGCCTAGCATCCCATAGGCCTTCTTAACTATTCTATTAATCTGTGCAGAGACCGTGAGGGATGAATGGATTTGAACCCCAATGTCCCTCTGTTCATACACACTCTTAAGTGACCGACCATTAACCCTGTGCTCAGCCTTCTGGTTTGTCCTTCTAAAATGCATCACCGCAAACTTATCGGATTGAACTCCATCTGCCAACATTCTGGCCAACTCTGCATCCTGTACAAACCCTCTTGTAACCTTCGACAATCTCCATCCATAGCTCCTCCAATCTTCGTGTCATTCCCAAACTTACTCACCCACCCTCCTGCGTCTTCATCCAGGTCATTTATAAACATCACAAACAGCGGGGGTCCCAGGACTGATCCTTGCAGCACCTCCAGGAGCTGACCGACCTCCAGGCGGAATACCTTCCTTCCACAACTAACCCCTGATTTCCTCCAGTAACCATGTCTTTATCCAAACAGCAAGGATCCACTGATCCCATGCCTCATGACTTTCTGGATGAGTCTTTCGCGGGGTACCTTGTCAAATGCCTTGTTAATATCGATGTAGATGACATCTACCACCCTACCCTCATCAATTTATTTTGTTACCTCTTCAAAAAACTCAATTGGGCCCGTGAGGCACGATCTTCCCTTCATAAAGCCATGTTGACTATCCTTGAGTAGACTGTACTTCTCCGAATGCTCGTAGATCCTATCCTTAAGAATCCTTTCCAATGGTTTGCAGACAACCGACGTAAGACTCACCGGTCTCTACCAGGTCTCACCAGGTTTCGCTGTTACCTTTTTTAACAAGGAAACTACATTAGCCGTTTTCCAATCCTCCGGCACCTCCCCTGCAGCCAAAGAGGATTCAAAGATCATAGCTGCTTCTCCAGCAATCTCTTCTCTCACTTGCCACATCAACCTGGGGTATATCTTGTCTGGAGCTGGGGATTTGTGGTTTTTAAGAAGATCCAACACTTCTTCCTCCTTAATCTCCACATTCTCCAGCACACAGGCGTGTTCTATTTCGACCACACACTGATAAAGATCCTTTTCACTTATGAATACTGAAGCAAAGTATCCATTTAGTAACTCTCCAACCTCCTGCGCCTACAGGCACATGTTGGCTTCTTTATCCTTTTGCGGTCCCAACTTCATTCTTGTCATTGTTGCTCTTCACATACGCATAGAACACCATGGGGTTTTCCTTAATCCTGGATGCCAAGGCCTTCTTATGCCCCTAAATCCTAAATCCTTTCTTAATCTCCTTCCTGGCTATCCTCTATTTCCCATGAGCCTCTCCTGCTTCCTGCTTCTTGTATCTAACATATGCTTTCTTCTTTCTCTTGACGAGTTGCCTCATATGTTTTGTCAGCCATGGTTCCCTTTTCTTACCATTTTTTTTTCCTTGCCTGAGTGGGACAAACCTATCCTGAACCCAGCACAAGTGTTCCCTAAACCTCCTTCACATTACTTCTGTGCTTTCACCTTTGAACATCTGTTTCCAGTTTACTCCCACTAGTTCCTGCCTCATCCCTTCAGTTAGCCATTCCCCAGTTAAGCACTTTCCCATTGCCTGCTTTTATCCTTTTCCATAGCAATGCTGAAGCCAAGGGAGTTGAGGTCACTCTCACCAAAATTCTCTGCCACCAAGAGGTCTGCCGCCTTATTAGGTTCATTATCTAGAACTAGCTACAGTATGACTTCTCCTCTCATCAGCCGGTCCACATACTGTATCAGGAATCCTTCTTGAACACACCAGACATATACAGCCCCATCTATCCCCCTTGCAGTCAGGTGGTGTCAGTCAATATGAGGGAAGTTGAAATCACCCATAACTACAACCCTGTATTTCTTGCACCATTCTAAAATCTGCCTGCTTATCTGCTCCTCGGTGTCCCGAGGGCTATTTGGGGGCATATAGACTACTCCCAGCACACGTGATTGTTCCCTTCCTATTTCTGACTTCCACCCACACTGACTCAATGGACACGCCCGCTGCAGCGTCCTCCCTTTTCTATAGACGTGAAACTATCCCTGACCAGTACTGCTAGTTCTTCCCCCCCTCACCTTTCTACCTCCCATCCTATTCCTTTTAAAACACCTCAACCTCGGCACCTCCATCAGCCAATGCTGTCCTTCCTCCAGCCAGATTTCAGTAACGGCCAGTGTCATAACTCCACACACGGATCCATGCTCTAAGTTCATCCACTTTACTCCCAATACTCTTGGCATTGAAATAGACACATTTCAACCCCTCTGTGGCTACATTTATGTTTTATTGCCTGCCTGTCCTTCCTCACCAACTCAGAACACATAGCACCATGCCCTTGTCCTTGTACCCTAATCTCTGCACTCACATTCTGATTCCCACCCCCTGCCAAACTAGTTTAAACCCTCATCAACAGTTCTAACAAACCTGGCCGCCAGGATATTGGTCCCTTTCCAGTTCTTGTGCAGCCGGTCCACTTTGTACAGGTCAGACCTTTCCCTGAAGAGATCCCAATGTTCCAGAAATCTGAACTCTGTCCCCTGCACCAACTCTTCTGCCACCCATTCAACTGCCATGACTTCCAGTTCCTACCCTCTCTGCCTCTTGGCACAGGCAGCAATCCTGAGATTACCACCCTTGCTTTTTAACTTTTATATTAACTCTCTATATTCCGTCTTCAGGACCTCATCCCTATTCCTATCTATGTCATTGGTCCCCACTTGGACCACAGCTGACTGCTCACCCTCTTTCCTGAGAATACCGAGAACTCGATCCAAGATATCATGGACCCAGGCACCAGGGTGGCAACACACCATCCAGGATTCTCGATCTTTCCCACAGAACCTCTTAACTGTCCCCATAACTATCGAATCCCCAATCACTACTGCTCTCCTCTTTTCCCTCCTTCCTTTCACAGCAAAGGGGCCAGTCACTGCCAGAGACACGACCACTACAATTTGTCCCTGGTAGGTCATCCCCACCAAATACATCCAAAACAGTAAACTTATTGTTGATGGGAACAGCCACAGGGGTGCTCTGCTCTCTCTGTCTGTTCCCCCTCCCACTCTGGACAGTCACCCAGTTAGTTACCCGTCTCCTGACTTTTAGGGGAGACCGCCTCCATGAAAATTCGATCTATTACTGCCTCTGCCTCCCGTATGATCTGAAGTTCATCTGGCTCCAGTTCCCTAACTCGGCTTGACAAGAGATTAAGCTGGATGCTTCTCTTGCTGGTGTAGTTATCAGAGACAATTGTGCTGTCCCTGACTCCTACATCTTACAATCGGAGCACTGGACTGCCCTATCTAATGCCTCCATCACCAACTCCTAAGTTAATTAAATTAATTAAAGAACCTTACCTGGCCTTACCCACTGGGAGCAAGTTCGTCCTCCGCCTCTGCTCGACAAAATCTCTTGAGTCAAAGCCCCAAAGCTCCACTGCTGCTCTGGCCCCACTCACTCACTGGCTGCTCCGCTTGAGCTACCCCTCTTTATATTTGTTTGTTGAGCTATTCAATTTACCATTACCGAAACAGAATGCTTGGTCACCTGACCTCGAAAGCCCAATCAGCTGCTTTCTGCTGAGTCTGAACTATTCAAATATTTTCATTATTATTGTCGAAAATAACAAGAGTACATTGAAGTAAATAACACTTATTGTCAAGGAAAAAAAAACATTGTTTTAAAGATTGAAAAATATGGTGACACAAAAAAAAGGAAAAAAAAACACTAAAGCAAAGTGAGGGAAAAAAGTATTAAGAACTCAACCCTGGAGCCATGCGTCATACAAAAAGCTTCTAAAGAGAACCATCAAAATGCCAGCAAGAAAAAAAAATACAATTAGATCATGGAGAAAATTATCAATTAACTCAAATGGTAATAACGAGACCATGAACGCCTTTTTTTCCTCAAAATCAAACACAGGTTCAAAGGTTCAACTAATTTTCTCCAAACTAAGACATAGCATCACTTGGAAGAACCACCGTAACAGAGTGGGAGCCGACGTTTCTTTCCACTTCAACAGAACGGCCCTCCTAACTATCAATGTAACAAACACAATAACATGTTGGTCAGACAAAGAAATAACTTGGATATTTTGAGGAATTATTCCAAAAAGTACAGTTAATTTGTTGGGATGTAAATTAATTTTAAGTGCTTTAGAAATTGTAGAAAAAAACTGACTTCCAGAACTGTTCCAGTGTAGAACAAGACTGACACATGTGTGTCAGTGTAGTTGTCTCAGTTTTACATCTATCACAATAACTATCAACATCAGGAAACATTTTAGACAATCCGTCCTTTGTCAAATAGTAATGATGTACAACTTTAAATTGAATCAATGCATGACTAGCACAAATCGAAGAAGAGATAACCAACTTCAGAATCCGTGTCCAGTCCTCCATCATAAAAGTCAAATTAAGTTCCGATCTTGTTTAATCTTGAATAAAGGACACTTATCCCATTGTGATAGTAATTTATAAATTCTTCCAATGGAACCCTTCATCAAAGGGTTCATATTCGTAATAGTATCTAACAAGCCGGCATTCAATAAGTAAGGAAAATTAGTTAAATGTTTTTGTAAGAAATTTCTAACTTGAAGGTATTGTAAAAAGGGTGAATACGAAAGAGAATATTTATCAACTAATTGTTCAAAAGGCATCAGTCTATCTTCTTTAAATAGATCCAACAAAGCAATAATACCTTTATTTTCCAAAGTAAAAAAATTGGATCACTCAAAGAATGCTTTAAAAAATTATTATAAATTAAACTATAAAGTTTAAATTTCTTAAGATTAAAAAATTACGGAACTGGAGCCAAATTTGTAAAGAATACTTAATCACAGGGTATAAATTTAAATTAGCAACTTTAGCTAATTGCAAAGCAGCTCCCAACAATGAGGTTAAATAAAACTGTTTCACAGCTTTCAATTCCAAATCTACCCAAATTGGCCATTCATTCTTATCAACCCAGCGTAACCAAAAGGACATATATTGCACATTAACAGCCCAGTAATACATTCTTAAATTAGGCAATCCTTTTTCAATTTTTGAAAGTGACATTTACTAATTCTTGGTCTTTTATCATTCCATATTATAGATGAGATAATAGAATCAATCAGATCAAAAAAACATCTTTGTCAAAAAAAAGGGATATTCTGAAATAAATATAAAAATTTTGGTAAAATCAGCATTTTGACTATATGGATGTGACCAACAAGTGAAGATGTAAGTGGGTTCCATCCACTAAAGAAATACTTCATAGAATCTACTCAGGGAACAAAATTAGCTTTGTAAAGATCCTTTTTTTTTAAGAGATTATATCGCATAAATATGTAAAAGAATCCATAATGTTGAAAGGACTATTAACATATATAGAAACAGATTCATTTAAAGGAAACAGTTCATTTTTATTAAAATTTATTTTATATCCTAAAAAATCTCCAAACTCATTAAATAATTTTAGCAAGGCAGGGAGATTCCTCAGGATTAGATACATAAACCAGAAAATCGTCAGTGTAAAGAGAAATCTCATTCACAAGAATCCCATGAATATCTTTAGCTTCACGAAGAGTAATACCAAGGGATTCTAATTTTAAGTTAAATAACAAAGGACTTAATAGACAACCTTGTCTTCTCCTCCGTGAAAGCTGAAAAAAGATATCTACAATTATTAGTAATAACAGAGGCAATAGGAGTTTTATATATCATTCTAATCCAATTATTTAAATTAACACCAAAACCAAATTTTTCTAAAACATTAAAAAAATATTTCCATGCAACTCAATCGAACGCTTTTTCAGCATTGAAAGAGATGACACATTGTGGAGTTTTAGAAGAAGATGGGTATATAATGTTAAATAATCTCCAAACATTTGAAAAGGAATAACGGCTGTCTATAAAGCCTGTTTGATCTTTAAAAATAACTTTACCCAAAAATTTTCAAACCAATTGGCCATTATCTTTGACAGGATCTGAGCATCAACATTCAATAATGAAATAGGTCTAAATGAAGCACAATCAGAAGGACCTTTATCCTTTTTAAGAATTAAAGCAATAGGAGCGTCATAAAAAGTAAAGTGTAAATTGCCTTTCACAAAAGAGTCCTTAAACATTTCCTACATATACGGAGAGAGCAATTTTCCAATTTTTTAATAAAATTCTACAGGGCACCCATCAAGTCCAGGGGCCTTACCAGATGGCATTGAAAAAATAGCTTTATGAATTTTGGCTTCGGTAATTTGGGCAACAAGAGTTTTTTGATCCTTAACAGAAATTCAAGGAAAAACAATCTTTCGTAAAAAAAATTTCATTTTAGAAGAATCTACTGGAAATTTAGGTTTATAAAGATCAGTATAAAAATCTAGAAAAATCTTATTATCTTCAGATTCCCAAGCCAGGGAACCATCTTTCCTACAGATTTTCAAAATTTGCCTTTTGGCTCTGGCCGTTTTTAATTGAGCCGCAAGCAGTTTGTTATTTTTATCTCAAAACATATAAAATTGACTTTTTAGCTTATGCAAATAGCCTTCAATAGGATGAGTTAATAATAAATTATATTGTGATTGAAGTTCCATCCTTTGTTTAAATTAGGGGAAATAATACTATCAAAGTCTTTAACTTGTTTTGTAATCTTATCTAATTCTACTTTAGTCTGTTTTTTCAGGTTAGCAGAATAAGAAATTATCTGACCACCTTAAAATGCTCTAAATGTATCCCATATGATTCATTTAGATGTACCCCCTGTAACATTAAAAAGAAAAAAAATATTTTACCTGGTTTTCAATGAAGCTAACAAAGTCTGAATTCTGCAATGATGTCTGAGACAGGCGCCAAGGTGGGTGGGCAAGGATGGCATCATCGAATTCGAAAGACAAACTGAAAGCTGCATGAGCAGATACAGCGATAGTGTCATATTCACAATTCTTAACACTAGGCAAGAAGCAAAGGTCAACTATAATATAATTGATTCTTGAATATTTTCTATAAACATGTGACAAAAAAGAATATTCTCTATCATCAGTGTGTAAATATCTACATAATTCAATCAATCCAAAGATCAGTCAAAAAGGAATTAATAAGTAATGCGGAGTGATTTGGAAGTTGCTGGTTGTTTGAGCTCTTGTCAAAGGATTTAAACAACAGTTAAAATCCCCGCCCATTATCAACATATATTCATTTAAATGAGGCAGTAAAGCAAATACATTTAAAAAAAAAGATCATTTAAGTTAGGACCATTCAAATTGACCAAAACAGCTTTTCTGTTACAAATTACTCCTTTAACAATTAAAAATAGACAACAGAATCTGACTTAATGTCCTCTTGAATGAACAAAATATTGGATTTAATAAAAATAGACACTCCCTTAGTTTTACTTTGAGAAGTGGAGTGAAATTGCAAACTCCTCCACGATCCAAAAAACCTATTTTGATCTCCCGCCTTGATATGCGTCTCCTGGGCAAAAATTGTATCAGGTTGAATGATTTTCAGTCTTTTTTCATTTGAGAGGATGATTCCAACCATGTACATTCTAACTTATTACATTAATCTGTTTAGAGTCCATACTATAATTTTATTCTACTTTACACATGCGCCGAGCACATACCAATACGGGATGATCAAAAATGGTGGTGATGGAGAATACAACCACACAGAAAACACACATGCTCCAGAACCACCCAATGGGAAAAAAAAACTCTAATTCTAAACCCATCCCACTCCCCCCACAGCGCAGAAAAAGCAGGCACCCTATGATAGAAAACACAGCAAGACTGCTCTGTCTGTCCGAAAAAAAAAGATTTAAAAAGGTTCTCTATCCATCCCCCAGTTAAAAAATGAAACCCACTGACCTTGTAAGATGAACGACAAAGTCTCAGCAAAGGAAAATGTTTACATTCCAGCATCTACAAACTAACCCATGTTTATATTTAATCTTGTTTTAAACAAAGAGGAAACCAAAAAATTGTAATCTCTTAAAAAGAAAAAAATGCTCCATCTTAAACTTAACATTAAATCCCCTAAAAAAGCTTTAAATTCAGTTATAAGATGCAATAATATTCATAATATAAAAAAGCATACTAATATATTGAAAAGAATTTAAAAAATAAGCAGTTATTAAAATCTAAAACATATTACCTAGAGAAACCAAGCATAGTGTTTAATAACAGATCAACACAATCTTTAAAATAATATTATACAAATAATTGAAACCTCCGCTAAGTATATATAAGAGATGGAAATAGCCCCATTAGTAGGAAAAACTACCAGTTAGTTAACTAAGAAAAAAACACAAAAAATATCAAACCAGATATTAGGTTAAAGGAATAAGTCCTTTTATGTTCTTTTTCTCTGTCGAATGTCCATATAACCATTTAAACAGTCATACTTGAACCATAAATCTTCTTACCAAAAAAACTATGATAGGCCATAATAAACAAGTCCCCTAATGTTCTTTTAGTAGTCTCTCAATGAAATGTCCAAGTAGCCTTCATAAATCTTCTTTCCGAAATGCTATTATGCAGATAATATGCCAGACAGTTCAATCTGCAGTCGCAGCAGGTAGAGTTTAAACAAACGCCAGCGCAACTTAAGGATCACAAAATGTACGAGGAGGAGAATCAGGAGGAAAAAATGTAATTCTTGTTGGTTGACGCAAGGAAGGAAAAAATTTCTTATCATATGCCTGTTTCATTACCAGAGCAAATTTTGATCTTTGTTCCATTACCTCCTTCGAATAATCTTCATAAAAACCAAGCTCAGATGTCTCAAATCTAAAAACTCTGTTTTCTTACCTGTCGCATTATTTGACCTTTAATCTTAAAATAATGAAAACAAACCAGAGCAGCCCTTGGTTTATTTGGATCTTGAAGTAAAAGTTCTGTGTGCTCTTTCTATAGTAGGCCGCTGTGATAACATAGAAGGAAATAAGGTATGAAAAAGCTTACCAATGTAAGCAGTTAAATCTCCATTTTAAACTCCTTCCTGCAGCCCAACAATTTGTATATTTCTTTGGTGAGACCGAGTTTCCAGGTCTATAATCTTATTTCAATATCTTTCCAAACGAGTTTTACTTTATTTTACTTTCAAGCAATTTTTGCTTAATTATCTTCAATTCCTCTTTGTGTGTAGTGACTTGAGCTTCCAGATCTTTAAGTTTTCCCAGAAATGACATAATTTCATTACTATTCTTTTCAAGTTAGTCTTTAAATGAACTGTGTCCGAGCCATATCTTCAGCCCACAATGGCATTTCATCAGATCCTTCCTTTTGCATCTTTCCTTTCCCGTTGCCTTTATCACTAGGTTCAGACAAGTACGTCCCACTCCTCAAAGACATATTGTTCCCCTTCAAGAATCAGCAACAGAAGATATTAAATTTGTTTTAAACTAGGGGGAAAGGGACAAAACTAGGAGCAGCACAGAAACTGCTGTTACTCCATTCACAGACAGGCACAGTCTCCAGGAGCTATTCAAATCTTGATTGACTTGATTGCACAATCCATCTGCAAAAACTACATGAGGCAAAGCCTCAAAGCTCCACTTCTTCACTGGCCACACTCCTCCTCAGTCAATATTAAACTCCAGTCCCATTAAAGGTGAATATGCAGTAGAAGAAACTCCTCCTGTGCCCAGAACTGGAAGTGGTGAGCGGCAGCAATAATTGCAGAGTTCAGCACTGACAGTCACTCTCAAAATAGCTTTAGCAACAGTGATGGACAAATATCCAGCATGCAACTTATTGAAACTTTCTCCCCTGTGTGAACCCGGTAGTGTGTCACAAGTATAACATGCTGTGAGATTTCACTGCTAATGTAATGGTCTCTCTGTTCTGTTTCACTGCTGAGCTAATGGTTTCTCTGCAGCAGCAATGTTTAGCTTATGATTGGAAATAACAGAGTTTTGGAGTGCCTAGCTATCCAATGAGAGAGATATTGTTCTTTCCTGTGAGTCTGGATGGTAGATTTTCACGGTCTTTTGCCAGGGAGAGATGAGAAAACACGAATGGAGAGAAAGGGCCCTTTTACTTATTTTTGTTTCCTTTACTAATCCTATAGTCAAAGTAAGAATTATATAGCTCAATTGTTTAATCGCATATTGTGTACCATTTGTTATTTTTGGGGTATTGATTTGTAACAGGGGACACATCATGCAGCATTCACACAAACAAGATTTCTTAGGTTTGGCCAAGCTCAGGAGCTATCACCCCCTATATTAAGTCGCTAGCTGAAGCAAGAGTTACATAAGGTTAAGTGACCTGAGTGAATCGCTCCCCACATTCATAGCAGGTGAACGGCCTCTCCTCACTGTGAACTCAATCATGCACATTTGGTTGATTTTGGTGACAGAATTACTTCCCAAAGTCTCAGCAGCTGATCGGCCTCTCTACTGTGTAAACTCACTTGTGTGCCTGTAGATGAGATGACTGAGTCAATCCCTTCCCACACACTGAGCAGGTAAACGGCCTCTCCCTAGTGTGAACTCGCTGATATACCTTCAGTTGAGATGAACAAGTGAATCACTGCCCACAGCCTGAGCAGGTGAACAGCCTCTCCCACTGTGAACTTGCTGGTGTGCCATGAGGGTGGATGATCGAGTGAATCCTTTCCCGCCGTTTGAGCAGGTGAACAGCCTCTCCCCAGTGTGAACTGACTGATGTCTCTGTAGATGAGATGACCGAGTGAATCCCTTCCCACAGTTTGAGCAGATGAAACGCCGCTCCCCACTGTGAACTTGCTGGTGTGCCATTAGGATGGATGACTGAGTGAATCCCTTCCCACAATCTGAGCAGGTGAACGGTCTCTCCCCAGTGTGAATTCTCCGATGTACCTTCAGTTTATATGACTGAGAGAATCCCTTCCCACAGTCTGAGCAGGTGAACGGCTTCTCCCTAGTGTGAACTCTCCGATGTGTTAGTAGGTGAGATGACAGAGCAAATCCCTTCCCACAGTCTGAGCAGGTGAACGGCCACTCACCAGTGTGAACTCGCTGATGTACCTTCAGTTGGGACGAAGAAGTGAATCCCTTCCCACAGTCTGAGCAAGTGAATGGCCTCTCACCAGTGTGAACTGACTGGTGCATCATCAGCTGAGATGACTGAATGAATCCCTTCCCACATACTGAGCAGGTGAATGGCCTCTCTCCAGTGTGAACTCGCTGATGTACCTTCAGATGGGATGACCAACTGAATCCCTTCCCACAGTCTGAGCAGGTGAATGGCCTCTCCCCAGTGTGAACTCGCTGATGTACCTTTAGTTCAGATGACTGAGTGAATCCCTTCCCACAGTCTGAGCAGGTGAATGGCCTCTCACCAGTGTGAACTCTCTGATGTACCTTCAGTTTAGATAAGCAAGGGAATCCCTTCCCACAGTCTGAGCAGGTGAACGGCCGCTCGCCAGTGTGAACTGACTGGTGTCTCAGTAGGTGAGATGATATAGTGAATCCCTTCCCACACACTGAGCAGGTGAATGGCCTCTCACCAGTGTGAACCCTCTGATGTACCTTCAGTTGGGATGAGCAAGTGAACCCCTTCCCACAGTCCGAGCAGGTGAACAGCCTCTCTCCAGTGTGAACTTGCTGGTGTGCCATTCGGTCAGAAGATCTGGTGAATCATTCCCCACAAATTCAGCAAATGACCTGCCTCTGCCCAATGTGAACTGACTGGTGTGTCCACAAGTGGGATAACTGACTGAATCCCTTCTCACACTTACAACAAGTGAATGGCCTTGTCCAGTGTGAACTTGCTGATGTACCTTCAGTTGAAATGACCGAGTGAATCCATTCCCACTGTCTGAGCAGATGAATGCGTCCCCCCGTGTAAAATGACGGGCACGCCAGTTGTTCTGATGATCGAGTGAATCCCTTGCTCCTCTTCTTAAACATCTGGGCAGAGACAGCAAAACTGGCGTGTTGTGTTCGAGATTCCCATAGACAAATTCCTTGTCATATTTAACCTGTAAAAAGATTTACAAAATCGATCAATGGGTGCAGGACAACATTTCAGATGAGATCACTTGAGTTGGCAGGGCGTGATCTGACATCACACTGTTACAGTGAAGTTCAACCCAAGTTGGAGAGAGAAATCATCTTCTAACTGGGCACAGTGCTTGTATCTGGAATGCCAATCAAACTCTCTGATGCTCTTCCTGTCTCTATAACATAGGGGCAGTTCTGCCATCTCCAACCTGTGATCTGGCTCAGTTGTCTCTCTCCATTGGTATTATTCCCTGTTCCCAATGAGCTGCATGGGTGCCTGTTCCCACAGGAACTGAAACACTCTCTATGCACCCACCACTCTCTTTGTAAAAACACTCACCCCTGACATCCCCTCGGAATCTATTTCAAAGCACCTTAAAACTCTGCCCCCTTGTGTTAGCCATTTCAGCCTTGGGAAAGAAACCTCTGACTATCCAGACGATCAATGCCCCTCATCATCTTATCCACCTGAAAAACGGCTCTAAACATAAACAAGGAAATTATACATTGCTTTGAGGATTCATTAAAAGTCTACAAAACTATGAGGAAAACGATAAGTTAAATGCCAGCAACTCTTTCCACTGAGGTTGGGTGGGATGACAACCAGAACTCGTGGGTTAAGTGGGGAAGGTGAAAATTTAATGAGAGCATGTGGAAAAGCACTTCACTGAAATGGCCGCGAGAGTGCGGAATGAGATGCCAGCAAAAGTGATGAATGTGAGCTCGGTTTCACCATTTAAAAGAAGTTTGGATGGGAGCCTGGTTGGTAGGGGTATGGAGGGTGATGGTCCCAGTGCAGGAAGATGCATCAGACAGATTAAATGTTTTTTTGGCATTGACTATATGGGCCAAATAGTCTGTTTCTGTGCTGAACTTCTCCATGATGGAGAAGCAGGTCTAACTTGCTTCAAAGGGAAAACAAATAGGAGAGACAATGGAACAGCAATGGCTGGAGTTTCTGGGAGCAACTCAGGAGCTGAGTGATCGATACTTACGAAAGAAGTGGAGGCATTGGAAAGGCAGGAGGACACAACCATGGCTTAAATGAGAAGCCAAACAGAGGGCAAACAAAAGAGCAAAAACTATTGGGAAGCTTTTAGGATCCAACAGAAGACGACTAAAAAAAAAGTCAGATGAGCTCAGGAATTGGAATGATGATTAATGAGTCAGTCGTTAATGAGTCTTGGCAGCAACCAACAGTCTGAGGCATTTAGAGGAACAAAATATTCGGGGCCTCAATATCTCTTGAGAACCAAGGTTCCCTGCACCAGTTACCTTTCAACTTTTATTTTGACAGGCACATACAAACTCCACACCCTCAAAATTTCACTTCTGAATGCCTCCCACTTACAAGTACTCCTTTGCCAGAAAACAGACTGTCCCAAACCACACTTGTCAGATCCTTTCTGATACCATCAAAATTGACCTTTCCCCAGTTTAGAATCTCAACCTGTGGTCCAGACCTCTTTTTCCATACTTACTTTCAATTTCATGGCATTATGATCACTAATTTCTGGCAACAGCCCTGGATCATTTCCAAACAGCTTATTGCACACTTTACGTCTGGAATTCTACGTCCTGATTAAGGGCACATTTGACAAACTCTACCCCATCTAGTCCTTTCACAGTTCGGGAATCCCAGTCAATATCTGGGAAGTTAAAATCACCAACTGAATCAACCTTTGTTTCTTGGCATGGTCTGTGATCTCTCTACAAATTTGTTCTTCTAAATCTCTCAGACTGTTGGGTGTAACCAAGTCTCAGTAATGGCTACAATATCATAATGCCCTGTCCTCAGCTCATCTGGCTTTCCTACGATGCTTCTTGCATTGTGATATACACAGCTCTACACATTCATCACACCATGCTCATCCATTTGATTGCTGACTCTATCTGAGGTCTGAACAACATCTGACTGGTGTCAAGAAAGCAACCTCTCAATCATTGTCACAAAACCAAAGGAGCTAATTGGGGATGACAAAAGGAATGGAGACAGGCTAACCCCTATTGGCATCAATGGATCTGGGGTTGAGAGGGTCACCGAGGATCTGACATGGTCTTTATATACTAGCTGTGTTGTGATAAAAACACAACAGCACCTCTTTCACCTCAGACGGTTGAAGTTGGGATGGGAACCTAAATCCTAAGGACTTTCTACAGGGACACAAATGAGAGCATCCTGACTGGCTGAATCACTGCCTGGTAAACCGCACTTTCCTTAATTGCAAGAGCCTACAGAGAGGGGTGCGCACAGCCCAGCACATCTCTAGATGTGAACTTCCCACTATTCAGGACATTTGCAGAGGCAGGTGTGATAAAAGGGCCCAAAGGATATTGAGGACCCAATTCACCACAACCACAAACTGATCCTGCTGCTCCCATCCAGGAAACGGTACCACAGCAAAAGGACCAACGGGCTCCGGGAGAACATCTTCCACCAGGCCATCAGACTGATTAATTGATTTCTATGTCATATTGACTACCCTATCTACATACTATTTGTTATAAATTACTATAAATTACACATTTGGACAGAGACGTAACGTGAAGATTTCTGTTACTCATGTAGATGCAGAATGTATAAAAAATTCAATACAATTCACCCTCTCCACTATCTGTTCTGTCATTCTGGCTCCCGTTCCCCCTACAACTTACTTTAATCACATCACCCCTCCCCACAAACTAGCATTAGAAAGCCTTACCATGAGGATATTCGTCCCCTCTTGTTCTGTTCCCCTAACTAACGAATCCCCTATCACCCCTTTGACTTTCCTCTGCTAATAATCCCCCCCAACAGTTTCTAAAGTGGTCCACCTGTTGCTGTGTGGGATGGTCACAAGAGTATTTTGTGAGGGATGTTTAACGTCATCCCCTTCCGGACTCTCACCCAATTTCCTGTGTCCTGCACCTTTTGTGTAACTCACCTCTCTCTTCATGTCATATCTATCACGCCCTCCAACTCCTGAATGATCCAGAATTCATCCATTTCAAGTTTCAACTCCTTCAGGTGCAGGGTTACAAGCTACAGCTGGATGCACATCTTGTCGGTGAGGGCATCAAGGACGCTGGAGGTCTCCCCACCTTCCCACCAATGTCCCCTCTAACTTGTAATGGTCAGTGGGCACATAAATCTCGTAATGTGATTTTTTACCCAGTGACAACATGTGCACAGTGTATTTTATATACAGAGGTATTCATTTTAACAGCTAGCAAAGCATTGTCCATAAGAACTTTGATCTCTGAGTTAGATCAAGTTCATCTGCACTCTCAGACAACCTATGTTGCAGGCTTGTAACGGGTAATGAAAACTTTTCTCACCAGAGCTTTTGCACTTTGTCCATATGCGGTTTGCTTGCTAAATTACACTTTAAGATGTCAGATTTCCAAATATCACTCCACTCCTTCACACTTGTAAATTCTCCAGCAACTTCTGCATCGCCACAATACACACAGGTAACATGAGTATATCCCCTGAGCACTCCTGAGGAATTGAGGATATATAACAAAATCATTTTGAACCTCTGTAACCTCTGGCTAAAAGAATAACTGAGAGTGAATAGGAATTTTTGAACTTAAGTAAACTCTGTCTTCGGAGGTTAACTAAGACAGGTTCATTCCCAGTTCTCTGTGGCTTGCAGAGCGACACACTGAGAGCTGATAACATTGTACATTGTACCCTTATTAGTTGATAACATTATACATTGTACCCTTATTTGAATAAAGGTAGGAGGACTTGCTGAAAAGGACAGGAATGAACATCTGTCTGTAATTAAGTCAGGGCCTTGCAAAGGGAATGACTGATAAGGACAGAACAGTACGTGCATCTGCAATTAAAACCATTTAGTGAACTCTCTTATCTAAGTAATTAAGTTTTGCATCAACAGACTTGGTGAGCATTGCAGTTCAAATAACATCTTGCAAATAATAATGTATGGGGATTACTATGTATAAATACACGACTGTAACCTGACTGCTTACGTGCCTTCCCTTTGACAACTGGGTCTCAAACTCCTACAGGAGAATGTGCAATAAACTGTGGTGACGATAGCTAGTCTCTCGTGTTTTATTCAGATTCAACTTTAACATTTGGCATCACAAACAGGATCCCAATATCGGGAGTGCCAAGCAGATGGGCTGAGTAAGCAGCTGGACCACTCTGGGGACTGCGGAGACTGACCGGGCACCCAATAGGTATTTTGGCATTCTCCGTTAGTTCCTTTCGAGGTATGGTCCCTCGCCCAAGCTGATTGTATACCTTGACGGGATCGGGAAAGAATCTGTTGGGAGACTCGTATAATGTGGGCAAAATTTTACTGAGGTGGCAAATGGGCCGGGTAAATTTTAGTAAGTGGGCAGGAGGTGGTCCCAGGTAAATTTATCAATTTAACAGGAGGTGCCAGCTGTGTAAATTTATCTGATTGTTAATTGAGCAGAAGGCTTTGTGCCGGGTAAAGAACAGAGGTCAATTGCAGTCAAGTGATATGAGTGGGACAACAGCAGCCCAACACAGTATGTGTGAGAGTTTTCCAGACAAGGGAAAAGATTTGCGAATGTTGAGTGCAGCACTGAATAAGAAATTGGGGAACTAAATCTGGCCACTGGGGGGAGCCTGGGATATTACCTCATGAGAACAAGCAGTAAATTTGATATGGAAAAAGAACTGTGAAAGAAGTGGAAATTACTGAAAAGGGAATGAAAGGAAGAGGCAGATGCAAAGTGGAACAGTACAGTATTAGCAAGTTGGAGGAATAATGCATCTGACAAAGGGATAGAGGTATGCACTGCAGAAGGAATGCCAAAGATTGGGAGAGGCTGAAAGCGGAGCATGAATGGGTGGATGGGCGCTGAAAACGAGAGCAGGGAAAACAACGTAAGCAAATCAAGGCTGCCCTAGATAGGAGAGCAGGGCAGGAACATCAGTCTGAAGTTCTAACTGATAAGTGAAACAAGGGATCCCGAACACATGTCTGGCATACCGCCCCTGTTTGAGGACAGTGACTGTGATGCTGAGTGCATAATGCGACTCCGCAAGATCTATTCGCTCTGCTGCATGATTCTCTCAGCTGATGAGGGGTGGAAACGGAAGGCAGAACTGAGATACCAAACCTAACAGGTGGGAATCCATAATCAGAATGAACAGACAGACCGGATCATTCAAGCCTTGGAAAGGGCTCTCCAGCAACCTGCAAACATCACTAAAGTACGTCAAAGCAAACCTAAGCCTGGAGAATCAGGACCAGTCTATTGGGGGCAATTTAATGTCCTGCTAGAACACTTTCACAGGAGACCGAGTCTTTAATGATGGGAATCTGTCCCCCCAGTTCAGTGCCTAATTGGTCCAATGCTTACCAACTAAGTTAGCCAACATGATTAAAATAAATAATATGGATTGGCCTGACAAAGACCGAAATGGAATGTGACGAGCTTTGACCCGACTTTCAAATCCCGATCGACCCTGAGAGGAACTAATATTAAAAGTTAATATGCTCAGCAGGAAGAAGGACACGCGAGGGCTATATCTGGGGATCAGAAATAGGAACAGAAACCTACCAAGGGACAGGTGGGGACAACAGCTCGTTTAGAAATTGACAAACAAGGATGCTTCCAACCCCTCACCCCTCACCCCTCAGGAAGAGCCCAATGTAATATTGCAAGTTGCTGGAATTCCGTTTATTATTGATGCGGGGGCAACCACATCCACTCTCGATCAGGAAATGGTATCAGAAAATGGAAAACAAGCTATCAGACAAACGGTCTGTCTGGGTTCAAAGGCAGGGCACGTACGTATTCACGTACCCAGCCACTGCAGGTGGAATTCCAGGGGACCCAGTGTGAAGTTCCATTTACAGTCACCACCAGTCGGGGTGTAATCTAGCAGAGAGAGACTTGCTCTGTCTGTTCGAAGTCGAGATTCTCTGCATGGACAAGGGTATCACCCTGGGACTAGTTAACAACCGACAGCTTCCCCAGTTACTGACACCCCCAGTGGTGGGCACTTAATCTGGACTCCACTGTGTTTGAACCCCTTCTGCCAGCGGCCGACCCTCATGTGACTCTGTGCTACGACCCTCCGGGGTGATCAACTGAGGAAAGCCAGTATTATGCACCCCTCGAGGGACAGAAGTTCCCAGTCACGGTGATTGGAGAGGTTAAAGGAAAAGAGGTCAGCGCATTACTGGCTGAAGTTCCAGAATTCCTTTGACGATAGACAGGACTGGTGCTTCCCTATATCGCTCTCTGGGTTTGCCCTGGGTTAAAGCCAAAGAGCCCAGAGTTCAATTCAGAAGGTTCAAAGGAACATCTAAACAAGCCTGATGCATTTTGGAAACAAGTCCTGTGGACTGATGAAGTTAAAATAGAACTCTTTGACGGCAATGAGAAAAGGTATGTTTGGAGAAAAAAGGGTGCAGAATTTCATGAGAAGAACCCCTCTCCATCTGTTATGCACGGGGATGGATCGATCATGCTTTTGACTTGTGTTGCAGCCACTGGCTAGTAGAGGGAAGAATTAATTCAATTAAATTCAATTAAATACCAGCAAATTCTGGATGTAAACATCAAACTGTAAAAAAGCCAAAGATGAAAAGAGGATGGCTTCTGCAACAAGATAATTATCCTAAACACAACTCAAAATCCACAATGGACTACCTCAAGAAGCACAAGCTGAAGGTTTTGCCATGGCCCTCACAGTCGCCCGATCAAAACATCATCGAGAATCTGCGGATAGACCTCAAAAGAGCAGTGCATGCAAGACGGCTCAAGAATCTCACAGAACTGGAAGCCTTTTGCAAGGAAGAGTGGGCAAAAATCCCACAAACAAGAATTGAAAGACTCTTAGCTGGCTGCAGAAAGCGTTTACAAGCTGTGATACTTGTCAAAGGGGGTATTACTAGGTGTTGACCATGCAGGATTCACAAACTTTTGCTTCAGGCCCTTTGCCTTTTTTGTTATTTTGGAACTATAAAAGATGAAAATTTAAAAAAAAAAATGTTTCCTTGTTTAAAATATTAAAGAAATGTGTCATCTTTAACTTCAGTCTTTTGGAAATCAGTTCAACTTTTACTCATTTAACAGTAACAGAAATTGTGACCAGGGGTACCCAAGCTTTTGCATGCCATTGTAATTGAGCAGGACTCTTTTGAATCAGCTGTCTCTGCCCAGAAGTCTGAGCTGTTTGCTCTGACTCCTGCCTTTAGCCTAGCACAAGCTACTAAAGTGCAAACTTTTACAAGGACTCCGGTTATGAACTGACTACGGGGCTTTGGGGATTCCTGACTTCCTCTGGCCACCCCATTAGTAATGCTACCTTTGTAGACAACTGACTCACCGCTCTACAGCTACGTCGAGTTTTGACTATTATTAAATGTGCAGCCCATACTGGGGAGTGTGATGAGATGTTCCAGGGTAATGTCAGGGCTGATGCAGCTGCCAAACAGACAGCCTTGAGTCTCACACTTTTAGTCCCACGGGGAACCCAGCAAGCTCCTATTGGACAAAATCTAAGGACGGGTATGCCGGACATGGGTGAAATACGTAACTAACAGGGGGTCGCCCCTGAAGAAGAGCGCAAACTATGGTCCCAAATGGGTTCCCACCTTGAACCTCAGACCAATTTATGGGTGACCCCTGCAGGACAGCTCTGTGTTCCGTCTGTGTTCTTACCTATTTTGATAGAACATGTACATAATTGTACACGCTTGCGCAAGGAGGGAATGGTTAATACATTATTACAATCTTGACTTCCAGAAAGCAGCTGAAAAACGAGCCAAAGCATGCTTAATTTGTGTAAAACAAACAAATGCTGGAAAGGAGATGCCTTGTGGTTCCGGAACTACCCCCTTGCCTGGTGGACCTTTCTCTTGTTTGCAACTTGAGTTTATAGAATTACCCAGAGTACATTGTTACAGGTATTGCTCAGTGATAGTAGATGGATTTAGCAGATGGATTGAAGCTGTTCCTACATCTAATGATACCACTACGACTGTTGTGAACATATTGCTAAAAGAAATAACTCCTCACTATGGACTTCCAGGAATGATAAGCTAGGACAATGGGCCAAAATAAATGAGGAAATCTGTAAAGAACTTGCTATAAAACAGCAGTTCCACTGCACCCATCATCTGAACGCAGCGACATAGTGGAACGAGCCAATGGTACGTTGAAAGATAAGTTGGCAAAACTCACACAAGAAACTGGATTGACCTGATTGAAGGTTTCACCCTTAGTCCTATTCCAGATGAGAATCACGCCATCAAGTAAGACGGGGCTGTCACCTGCAGAAATTATCTACGGGAAGCCCATGGGGACCCCGACCTCGTCTGCCCTCCTCCTGAGAGCTTACCTGCAACATTGGATATGCATACCTTGGGGGAGGAGATGGGAAAATACTTATGCAAATTAACTAACACTCTCCAAAGCTTGCATTCACAGGTACGACAGGCTTATCGAGAGGACGAACCCCAAAATAAAGGTGACTGCTCCACCATCCAGCCTAGAGAATTGTCCTGCTCAAGAACTGGGATGGTAATGTTACGAATGTGATGCAACTCTGAGGGGCCGAAGGGTACAAAGTCGCCCCCTGCTTTTTGAGAATTGCAAGATCACTTTTGATTCGGGTCTGAGACCCAGGAAATGAGAGAGAGATGTCCAGAATACACAGGGTTTGGAATGTGTCCTGCCCTCAGTGAAACGGAACCACTGATAACAGCTATTGTCTCTTCGAGACGGAATTGTGTATTGAGTACTGTACTATTCATTGAAATCCCTCAGGGGACAACCAGAGTGGTCTGGTTGAGGGATTGCATCAGCCCAACCTGAATGACAACTGAGACCCCGTGAGTAAGGATAAAAGAGGGTCTGGGAAAAAACCCCTTTAGACGCACCAGGAGAAACACTAGAGATCCCGTGATAGCTTTTAATAGTGACAGCCGGTGAGGGCTCGTGTGCTTCCTCCCTTGCCAGGTGGGCGGGGCGGGCTCATCACGGAAGAACAGTTTAGCTAAAGGAGAGGCCACAAGTGAACGGCCACACCAACGAGACACTGACGGATGGAAATCATAGAAGAAAAACCGGCAAGTTTTTCTCCAAATCTCTCACTCTCTCCAACCATAGCAACCCAGTGGTCCCCAAAGGCTGCAGCCTGCATGAACTGAGTGAACTTTACATTTCCATCGTAAAATACATTATCCCCTAGACAACGATAGAGCTATTTCTTATTATTATTATACCCGCACTTTTAGATTTAATATTGATGACGTATATTACTTGTACATTTGCATTGATTTTTTTCTGTGTATTTTTACTAATAAATACTGTTAAAAATAGTATCATCAGACTTCAACGGACGTCTCCATTTTTGCTGGTAAGTGACTCAGTTACGGGGTTCGTAATAGTAAGAAGTTGGGACCGAGGTGGAGAGGACTGAACCAAGTGCTACTGACAACACCTCCTGTAGCGAAGGTGGAAGGGCAGCTCCGGCGGATACATCGAACGGACTGTAAACACGTTACTGGCAGAACTGATAAGGACTGGAAAATGTACTGGTTAATGCTGATTTTAATGGCCCTTAGGGAACCTGCCCCTGTCTCGGGAGGCCCCCAGTTTAACACTTTCCTGTCCCTCTGCCACACCTATGCTAAGCAAGTTGAGCGGGGAGCACATTGGGTATGTGCCCGGATTCTCCAACAGGGTAAGACTATGTCAGTTGTGCCTCTGAATACTAGCGGAGTCCATTCAGTGATGGTGTTCTCTGATAGCCGTAATGGTAGCATTGTCAATTGCACCATATCCAGGTCTGGAAGGCCAGACTGGGGATGGTGTTGCTTTGAGGGTTGGAGTCGTAGATCTCCTCCACAAGACCCCTCCAAGCTATGTCCGGGATAAGAGTTACATCTCCAGCAGTGGCTGGTACTACTTGTTGGTGGAACCAGAACGAGAGTGCACCCTATCAAGCGGGAAGTAGTAACTGTACCAAGAGTCAAACTTATGATACCCCTGAACCACTAAATGGAACTCATTGGGTTTGTGGAAATAGGGCCGATCCCTGGCTGCCAGGAGAAAGAACAGGGCAGCGACATGGAACCTCACCCTCGGGTTCCCGAGGGGGGACGAGGGTCGGAGTGGTTGTTGCTACTTGGCTGACCTTGTGCCACACTTGAGGATCCTGGCTCAGCCTCAGGATCACCCCAATGGAATAGGCAATGAAGGGGTATAACAGAATCGGAGAGATTTCGGATGATTGCCTCTCCCTCCTATGGGGTAGCCAGAAATTCCAGGGAAATAATTAATTTAACAGCTGCTCTCGAAGAATTGGCCAATAATACAGCCGGAGCACTGACTGACACTCAAGCACAGGTAACTGAGATGATTGCAATTCGCCAAACAGTGCGATAGAATCAGATGGCCCAAGTCTTTATATTAGCAGAAAAAGGAGGGACCTGTGCTATCATAGGTAAGGAATGCTGTACTCATATCCCTGACGAATCTTCCAATATTACTGACTTGTCTAAACACAGAACCCAAGAGATTCTGAAAATTCAAGATGTTGGCAGTAAGCTGCACAATTTTGGGACCAGTAAGGCAGGGGGGGTGGCCCTGGCCTTTCAATATATTCGGGGACTTCTGGGGGTTATTTTAGCATTTTGGAAGTCTGATTGTATTAATTTTGATTACTGTCTGCACCCTACGGTGCGTTTGGCCACGTTTTATATCATGTTGTAGAAGCAGAACCCCATAACCATATGCCCTCTGCTTTGCTTTTACTTTGGCTTTGACTTCTCTTGTCAGCCACAGCCACATCCTGTTTCCATTCAAAAATTTATTCTTCTTTGGAATATATCTGTCTTGCACCTTCCTCACTTGTCGCATATACTCCAGCCACTGCTGCTCTGCCGTCCTTCCCGCTCGTGTCCCTTTCCAGTCAACCTTGGCCAGTTCCTCTCTCATGCCACTGTAATTTCCTTTACTCCACTGAAATACTGACACATCGGATTTCCGCTTCTCTTTCTCAAATTTCACAGTGAACTCAATCATGTTGTGATCACTGCCTCTTAAGGCTTCCTTCACTTCCATCTCTCGAATCACCTCTGGTTCATTACACAATACCCAATCCAGTACAGCCGATCCCCCAGTAGGCTCAACAACATGCTGTTCTAAAACGCCATCTCGTAGACACTCTGCAAATACTCTCTCTTGAGATCCAGTGCTGAACTGAACTTCCCAATCCACTCGCATGTTAAAATCCCCCACAATTATCATAACACTGCCCTTCTGGCAAGCCTTTTCTATTTCCTGTTGTAATTTGTAGTCCACATCACTGCAGCTGTTTAGAAGCCTGTAGGTAACTGCCGTCAGGGTCCTTTTACCCCTGCGATTTCTTAGCTCAACCCATAAAGATTTCAGAAATGTCACTCCACTCTTCAAGAAGGGAGAGAGGCAGAAGAAAGGAAACTATAGGCCACTTAGTCTGACAGTGGTTTGAAAGATGTTGGAGTCGATTGTTAAGGATGTGAGTTCGGGCTACTTGGAGGCACAAGATAAAACAGGCTGGACTCAGCATTGTTTATGCAAGGGAAAATCTTGCCTGATTAATTTGTTGGAATGCTTTGAGAAATAATAAGCAGGGTAGACAAAGGAGAATTGGTTGATATTGTGTACTTGGATTTTCAGTCCATTGACAAGGTGCCACATAGGAGTCTCCTTAATGAGCTCTGAGCCTGGTTGGGCAGCGATGAGGAATGGCTGGCCTCGAGTTTGTGTAAATCGAAGGTCGGTTGCAGTGGGAAAGGGTCGGGACCGAGCCAGACGGCTGGACAGTCTGTGCCGGTAATGTAGGATCAGTTAGTTCTGGTTCCCCAAGCTGTGAGAGTGGATGTCGGTAATTAGGATCTGTCTACATGTATCGGTGTGGGGTAAATGGTGGGGAAGTTGTGGGATTACTGGTGGGGTGGAGGGAGGTTGGGGATGTGGGTTATCGGACACAGTGTGACCCGGAAGGATGAGTCCTAGGGCAGCTCACGTTGTGAGCAAGGGAGGATCAGGTCCATTGCATAAGACAGCTTTCAGGAATCAACAAGTCTCTCTTTATATTAATCAGTCTAATCTTACTGCTAACATTGTGTTTGTCACAGAGCCCAGAGTCTGGGAACAGCTCAATGGCAGGAAGCAGATGGTGATGATCGGAGGCTGTTTATTGGAGTCAAGGCCCATGTCTCCTGGAGCTCCCCAGGGTAACACCCATTGATACTTGTCATCGATGTCAATAATCTGGTTGAGAATGTACAGGACATGGGTAGTGAGTCTGCAGCAAATAATTGTAAACAATTACTTCTTTTGCAAGATAGTAAATATAAACACCCCTCTTTCCCTCTCCACACTCAGAACCGACCAAAAGCTACTTCAGAAGATACAAGTTCTTCAAATGAGCAAACACTGAGGGAATGTGAGAGACTTTAAAGAGCTGGGATACTGACAGCACATTACCAGACCTGGAGTGATTGCAAATGAGTCTGATAGAGGCATAACTGGTATTTCTGGTCACATTCAGCTCACTGTAACTATTCCCTACCTTCCTTTTACAGGTATGTAATGTCTAAAGGACCAGTGTTTGAGTAAATGAGACTCACCTAACTTTCTCCTGACTGAATCAATGGAAACTCCGAGTCAGATGGGTTCTCTCCAGTTGATGCTCTCAATCCCCAGGCTGGTTCACTTGCTGATTTTCCCTCATCTTTAGTCGTGGTTTACTTCCAGCTGTGGGCTTTTCTTCCAATAAATCTCTCACCGCAGGTCTAACTTTAACGTAAATGATAATGAAGCACGTTAACAATACAAAGGAGAACAAAATATTTCTGCTCACTGAAATCTGAATATTGATGACAAATATAATGATCTCAGTGAACAAATCTGTAATTGTCCGACACGTCACAAAACCTGATATGGGATAGGAAGGAGTCATCATTCTGTCATGGTAAGATATAAGATGTAGGGATAGAATTAGGTGACTCGATCTATCGAGTCTGCTCCACCACTCAACCATGGCTGAGATTTATTCCAACATCATATTCCTGCCTTCCTCTTGTAACCCTGAAGCTACTTAGCAATCATGAGTATATTAATCTCTGCCATAAATATACACAAACGGCAGCCTCAACCAACCTCTGTGGCAACAAATTCCACAGATCAGACATCTTTTGGTTGAAGAAATTTTTGTCAACTCAATTTTAATGGTAAGCCTCTTTATTCTGAGACTCTCGGTCTAATGGAAACATCCGCTCTATGTCCACTGTATCCAGGCTTTTCAGCATTCGGTAGGTTTACTTAACCATACATCCCTCCACCACCCCCACCGTCCCTCTGAACTCCATTGAGAGCAGTTCCTGAACCATCAAATGCTCCTCATACATAAAGCCCATCATCCCTGAGATTATTCAGGTGAAACTTGTTAGTAACAACTGCACAGAACACATTCCCAAGTATAACAGACAATCAGGAAATTTAAACCATTCCAGAGTGAATGCAATAAAAAGAAACTGGAATCACCAGAATCGCTCAACAAGTAAGGAACTGCTGTGGGGAGAGAAACAAATTTAATGATTCAGGTTCACAATCTTTTGTCAGAATGGATTCAGAATTTTTCATTTTTAGTGCAGATTTCCAGCAACTTGAGATTCTGTTTGATTTCCACTGTCTGACAGACAGGTGACAGTGAGGAGGAATTTCCAAACACAGTTCGAAAACTGAACCCCCCAGGTCTACTTCTACTGGTTCAAACACAGAACAGCCCAGTTACTCACAGCCTCTCCTTGTGAGGGATGGAATACAAACTCATTCTCTCCTCAGATTAGCAGTCATTGCTTCTAAAGGAACTCCAGAAACAAACATTTGATCCCAGACCAGAAATACTCGCTCAACACCTCATAAACCCGGGCAGCTTGATCCCCGGGTCCATGTTACTTGGATCTAAACAGGGGTGCAGTGCTGCCGGAGCTCACCGGAGCACCACTCCAGCACTTCTGTTAGAAAAGAAGTCAAAATAAACAAACGGGGAATTTAACAGCGGACGCATATTAAATAGAGGGAATTTTAAGGAAAGGGGGGGGTCAGGGAGAGAGGTTGGTGGCTGGTGAGGAAAATACTACTAATAACATTAGGATAGAGTATTCGATAGTTTTTGGTGAAATCCTGGAGCTGTGACTGTGGTGGTCTGTGGATTACTCGCTAATACAAAAGTAAATTTTTCTATCTAACAACCTTATGGCTTCTAAGCAAAGTTATTTCACTTGCTTGATAATTAGATTTGATAATAATTAGTGAATGCAACCTTTGCCTTATTATTAAGTTATTATATGTTTTTTTGTACCAGTTATATACTGAAATGCAGTGATTGGCTATAATCTTGTTAAAGTATTATTTATCACTGTATTTCTGTGGAGCTCTGGAAATCATATATATTTCTTTCTTCTTAGTTTAGTGCTTGACATTATAAAAAGCTCTATTCATATATATGTATATATACACACACACACACACCCGCCCCCTCCCCCCCCCCCCAATTTGTGTACCTGCTCATGACATCAATGGGACAAGAAAGCTGCCCGGTACATGAAAGAGCAGGTACACAAATACACAAATTGGGTGTGACATACTAGGGGTGATTGATAAGTTCGTGGCCTAAGGTGAAAGGAGTCAATTTTACAAAACCTAGCAATTTTCAATTATCTGTAACAGAAACAGCACAAAACTGATTAACTTTCTGCATAATCACTCAAAGAGTTGAACAGCACGTGCAGGTACCGAGAGCCGTATAACATTAGGCCGCGAACTTATCAATCACCCCTCGTACAGCTCCGGCAGCTAAAAGATTGGCACTGCACCGCTGCTCCAGCCGTCCCACAGAGCTCGGGCCCGGCCCTTTCCCAATGCAACCGGCCCAGATTTACACAAACCCGCCGGGATCAAACCCCACTCACCCCCGCTCGAATCGGTGAACCGCCAACGACAGCTGCATTCGGCAGTGCGCATGCGTTTATCAGGATCTTCTCCACAGCACCACTAGCGGTCGGAGGTACACATCGCCACCAGTGGCCGGAGGTCCGTACAGCGCCCCCAGTGCCCGGAGGCGGGCGGGACAACAGGGAGGAAAATCACAAACGCGACAAAGTCTGCAGATGCAGGAGATCCAGCTCAACGCAAACAAAATGCTGGCGGAACTCATCTATCGAAAAGAGTCGACGGTCGACGTATCCAGCTGAACCCTCGTTCAAGATTGAGATGGAATAGGCGAAATATCTGAATAAAATCGGGGCGGGCGAGAAAATGACTGACTGGAAGGTGATAGGTTGAAGCGCAGCAGATGGGAAAGCTCAAGAACAAAAGAAAATAGAATCTAATAGGAGAAGAGAGTGGAGAATCGGAGCAGTGGACCCAGAGAAACGTGAAAAGTCAGAGAGGAAGAGAGGGAGTGGAGGGAGGGAGATCTGTTCACCAGAAGGAGAAATCGATATTCGTGCCATCAGGTTGGGGGGAGGGCTACCCAGCCCGAATATAAGGTGCAAATCCTGGACGCTGAGGGTGGCCTTAACTTGGCAGAAGAGATGGGTTGACACGTCGGAATTGGAATGGGAATGAGAATGAAAATGTTTGGACACCGGGAAGTCCTGCTGGGAGCGGACAGTTCAAAGGTCAGTTTGTTATTAAAGCAGGTATCCATAAACAACTCTTGCGGTTTATTTTCTTCACCAGACGACCACAAAACAAAGAAAGAGCTTGAAAGTCATTCAGAGAGAAAAATCAAACTCCACCCCACCCCCCGCATCAAAAAGAATGGCATCCCGATCATCAACCCTCAAAACCCACCCCTCCCGCACAAAAAGGAACAATAACATCGATCCGACCCCCTAAAATACAACCCTACACCGCACAACTGCGGAGGAGCTGGTGTACCCAGTGTAGAGGCGGCCGCATCGGGAGCAGCGGACACAATAGGCGACCCCGGAAGATTCACAGATGAAGTGTCGCCTCACCTGGAAGGATGTTTGGAGAACGGAGAGAGTTCGGCCGTCCGGCCCTTTCACTGTGACACCCCGAACATCAAATCCGTCCAAACGAATCTGGGCGAACTTTAATTACCAATAAATATCATTCCTCTCAGCGATCAGCTGTCTGATTGAATTACTGACTTTAAAGAGGAAGGGGTGTCTATGGTCTACATTGTCAGGGTGTTGAGTTTACCATGAGACAAAGACTGCAGGGACGAGAGGTTTTCTGTTGACTAATACACTGTGTGTGGACCCCGCTGGCAATTCTGGTGTTGTGACCCGAATCGAGACAAACACCACGCTGCCCACTCCACCAACAACACGGCACAGCCGGACACATAACAGGGGACTTTACATTTCACAACACTGGATTCAGTGATGAAACCCGTGATTAATGTTGTTGTCCCACTGGGATCATCAGAAACGTCCATTCAGATGTTTTTTTTTAAATACAACCGCTCGCCCAGAGGTGACGTCACATAGGCGCACCCACGAGCCGGACGTCACACATGGGCTCCCCACACCGGGATCTGTCCTCTAGACGCGGTGTCTTACGTCACCCACGCGCTGGCGAGCTCGAGCTTCATCGGTTCAACGGCTGAGCTACCGATCGCGTGACCGCCCCTCCCCCACCGCTGAAAACCAAAGCTTCAGGACCTGCGCTACTCCCATTGGTGCGAAGCGATGTCAATCACTGGTCACAACCAGTAACGGAGGTGGAAAAGGGGAGTGGGCGTTACTCCGCTGAAACCGTTTCCCGCTCAAGTGTCCATCTCCCGTCAGGGCGGAACAAATCCCAAAGTAAATGTCCGCTTTCTGATTTATTTCCATTTCCCTCCGAGGGAAGTTGGGGCGTTTGTGAAGCGTCTCCTGCAGCCCGAGTCTGATGTATCGCTGAGAGGTAGGAGGAGACCGCTCGGCCCGTCGGTTTGATGCCGGTTCCCGGGGATGAGGGAGGGAGAGGGGGATTTTATTGAAAGGATGAAGATGGTGTGAGAGGAGGCGGACAGGATGTTTGTCCCGGTGGGGACAGGAGGGGCTCATCTGTGGAAATGTCTGAGCCCACGGTGGTGGCGAGCAGAGGGATTCACCACATTGGGGGGCAAACACCGGCAGACTGTTGCCCTGCAAGCGGGGCCATTGGTCCGGGCAAAGTGACAATTATTTGGGATTTGTTGAGATTGTACCTGGAATATGGTGTAAAATCCGCTCCCCATACTAACACGGGTTACACAGACCAAAGAACAAACTGCCGGAGTAACTCAGTGGGTCGGGCAGCATCTGTGGAGGGAAATGGACCGTCAACATTTCGGGCCGAGACCCTCCCTCTGGACTGAGAGTGGACGGGAAATAGTCAGAGAAAAGAGGTGAGGGGTGGGGATGGGGCAAGTGCTGGGGAGTGAGAGGTGGATCCAGGTGAGGGGGAGGTGGGAAGGTGGAGATAGTGACGGGGGTGGGAGGTGAGGGGTTGGGGCAACACGGGGCTGCAGAAGATGGAAATTAATTCCATAGAAGGTTAACAAAGAGATTAGGGAGTATTTGCTATAGAGAGTGCAATGAAATGGAAGTTGCCATCTTGTTGATGGTTAGAAGGGCTGAATGGCCACAGATCGAAAATATCAGATAGAAGGAATAGACCTGCGAGGAAATTTCAATACACAGGGCAGTGAGTACCTGGAGTGAGCTGTTCAATGTTTGCATCGTTGGTTATCTACCTCGGGTTCAGTATCCTCACCGTGTTTGGGTATTCCCACTCACTGTCGTCTGTCTGTGAGCAGCTGGAAATTAAATAAACACTCAGGATGCTGGAGACCTGAAATCTCATCAGAAATTGTTTGAAGCCATTCTGACACAGGGTGTTGGAGCTGAACCATTAACTTTTCTACGAGTCTGTGGTGGCCAGTTCGACCATATTTGCTGTTGTGTGCCGGGGCAGCAGGCTGAGGGTCGCAGACACCAACAGAATCAACAAACTCATTCGTAAGGCCAGTGATGTTGTGGGGGTGGAACTGGACTCTCTGAGGGTGGTGTCTGAAGAGAGGATGCTGTCCAATTTGCATGCCATCTTGGACAATGACTCCCATCCACTCCATAATGTCCTGGTTAGGCACAGGAGTACATTCAGCCAGAGGCTCATTCCACCGAGATGTAACACTGAGTGTCCTAGGAAGTCATTCCTACCTGTGGCCATCAAACTTGACAACTCCTCCCTCGGAGTCTCAGACACTCTGAGCCAATAGGTGGGTACTGGACTTATTTCCACTTGGCATAAGTTACTTATTATTATTTAATTATTCCATGGTTTTCTGTTGCTATATTTCTTCACTATTCTTGGTCGGCGCGGCTTTAACAAAACATAGTTTCCCTCGGGATCAATAAAGTATGTCTGTCTGTCTGTCTAACTGTCTTTGTTCCTCTCCACAGATATTCTTCATCCTTCGAGTGTTTCTTGTTTTTGCAGTTTTTTAGAACATTTCTTTGGAATGATTTAAGACTCCTGGTAAATTGGCTTATGTAGGACGCACAATGTAATTCATTCTCTTGCAGCACAGAAACAGCGCTTTCGGCCCATCTAGTCTGTGCAATTCTCTGCCTGGACCCATCCATGTGCACCCAGAATCTAGATGTCAATACCTCCCTCATCCATGTACCCAGACAAACTTCTCTTCAATGCTGCAATTGAACCCGCATCCACGTTCGCGTCACCTTCTGAGTGAATTAAAAATCACAACGAACAGGGTTGTCAGAACAGATCGGTTCAGAACACTCCTGGGTACCGGCTTCCAGAGAGATTACGCTTCACACTCTACCACCACCGTCTGCCTCTGTGGTCAGATCATCTCAGTATCCACAAAGCCAAGTTCCCCTGGATCTCTGCTTCCTGCCACCCTGACCTGGCCTAATTTGGGGAATGTTATCAAAATTCTCAATAAAATCCAGTTTGCGCTTCTGCATGAATTTCAATAGACAGCAGACAGTAGGTGGGTGTAGGCCATTCGGCCTTTCTAGCCGGTACCGCCATTCACTGTGATCATGGCTGATCATTCACAATCAGTACCCCGCTCCTGCCCTCTCCCCATATCTCTTGACCCTGCTATCTATAAGAGCTAATATAATATATAATTTCAATAAATACTCCTGAGTACCTTAATTTCAGTGAACAGTGAACAGACAAGCGCAGAATATATGAAAAAGACTGACAAAATGAAGTTCCATTGGGGCAAAGAAATTGAAATTCCGTGAAATTGAAACTCTAGTCGTGTGTGTGTGTGTGTGTGTGTGTGTGTGTGTGTGTGTGTGTGTGTGAGTGTGTGTGTGTTTCCGTGTCTGTGTGTGTGTGTGTGAGTGTGTGTGTGTATCCGTGTCCGTGTGTGTGTGTGTGTGTGTGTGTGTATCCGTGTCCATGTGTGTGTGTGTGTATCCGTGTCCGTGTGTGTGTGTGTGTTTTTTCTGAGGGAGAAATGAACAGAAACATAGATGGAAGACAGAAAAATAGTTAGAGGGACAGAAGCACAGATAGACAAAGATATTTCTCCATCACAGGAAAATTTATTGTTGTAACATGAGAGAATTAAAGAGATTGGCGTGGGCAGAAACACCAGCATGGACTTTGTAGACCTCACTACACACATCGATGCTGTGAAACTCCATGGACGACGTGGAGCGAACTGCTCGCTTGCATGAGCAGAATATGTTGATTGCAGAGTGTCATTGTATGGTCGGCAGTGCAAGAGGAACTCTACCACTATTAGGGCAGGTAGAAGATCAGGTGAGCGTGGCTGGGCTGTATTCATTTTAAATGGATGCTACAAACAAACATATCACTGCCTCCCATACCCATCACTCCGCAGGGATCGCTCCCTCTGTGATTCCTTTGTTCACCTGTCCCTCACCACTGATCTTCCACCCGGCACTTTTCCCTGCAAGTGGACAAAGTACTACACTTGTCTATGTAGCACTCGTCAGGGGCCCAGTCATTTCTCCCAGGTGAGGCACACTTCAGCTGCCAAACCAAGTCTGTAGTGTTTCCTGCTCCTGATGCGGGCTTCTGTACATTGGGGAGACCCGGGATGAACTGGGGTTGATTTCATTGAGCACCACCACTCCATCGGTGACAAGCAGAGTTTTCCGGCGTCCAAACATCTTAATTCTGATTTCCATCCCATTTTGCCTCCATTGTTTCCTCTTCGGTCACGGTGAGGCCGCCCTCAAGACGCAACAGCAACAACTTACTTTCCGTCGAATTTGCCTCCAACCTGATGTCATGAATGTCGGTAAAAACAAATCCCTCACCCCTCCCTTTTCATTCAATTCACCTCTCTGGCCCCATGCCTATGTTCACCCGCCTATCACTTCACACGTCTTGACCTGCTTCCGTTCTCCCTGTGCTCCACTGTCCCCTCTTATCAGATTGCTTCCTCTCCAGCCCCTTTACTCACCTGGCTTCATCTGTCAGTTTCCCTCCGCACGATATTTTAGCCTGGCGTCTTCCTCCTAACTTTCCAGAACTGAAGAAAGATCTCGGCCTGATACTTCGACTGTTGATTCATTTCATAAATGCTGCCCAACCTGCTGAGTTCCTCCAGTATTTTGTGTGTGGTGCTTTAGATTTCCAGCAGCTGCAGAAATCCACCTGTTTGAGATATTGAAATGTACATACTTTTGGAAAATTTGAAATGGATGGAGACACACGGACGAGTAAATCCATAAGACCATCATATACAGGAACAAATGCTGGGACATATACAGCATTTGTCCCATTGATTTTGATCCACCAGTAAATCATGGGCTGATCCGATTCTTCCTGTCATCCCCACTCCCCTGGTTTCACACCATACCCTTTGATGCCCTCTGACTGAAGTAATTTTTCCTCACCTCAGTTCTAAACAAATGTCCTTCAATTCTGAATGTTTCTATGAACTCCAGGGAATCCAGCCCAAGAGCTGCTGGACGTTCCTCATACGGTAAATCTTTCAGTCCTGGAATCATTCTCATGAATCTTCTCTGCACCCTCTCCTACATCAGTATATCCTTTCTAAAATAAGCCCAAACTGCACACAATACTCAAAGTGTGGTCCCCCGACAGACTCACCATCGTGTCCCTGCTCTTCTATTCTGTACCTCTAAAAATGAATACCAACATTGCATTTGCCTTCTTCACCACCGACTCAACCTGGAATTTAACCTTTCGGGTATCCTGCACAAGGTCTCCCAAGAGCACTTGCATCTCTGCATTTTGAATTCTCTCCTCATCTAAATAATAGACTGCCCGTTTATTTCTTCCACCAAAGTGCATGACCATACACTTTCCAACTTGGTATTTCATTTACCACCTCTTTACCCATTCCCATAAACTATCTAAGTCTCTCTGTCGGGTCTCTGTTTCCTCAACACGACCCGCTCCTCCACCTTTCTTTGTATCATCGGCAAACTTATCCACAAATCCATTACTACTGTAGTCCTTATCATTGACATACATCCTAAAAAGCAACGGTCCGTTCACTGCCTCCTGTGGAACTTTACTGCTAACCGGCAGCCAGCCAGAATAGGATCCGTTTATTGCCACTCTCTGCTTTCTGCTGACCAGGCAATGCTCCACCCATGCTAGTAAATTCCCTTTAATTCCATGGCCTATTATTCTTGTCAAAGGTCTTCTGAAGATCCAACTACACTATATCTACTGTGTCTCCTTTGTGTACCCTGCTGATAATTTCCTCAAAGATTCGCAGTGGGTTTCTCAGGCAGGATTTTCCTTTCAGGAATCCATGCTGGCTTTGGCATCTCTTGTCATGTGTCTCAGGTACTCCGTAATCTCATCCCTAAGAATCGATTCCAACAACTTCCCAAACTACTGATGTCAGGCTAACACGTCTATAGTTTCCTTTCTGCTCCCACCCACCCTTCTTAAATAGCGGGGTAACATTTCCAATTTTCCAGTCATCTGGTACAATGCCAGAATCTAACAATTCTTGAAAGATCATTGTTAATGCCTCTGCAATCTCTCCGGCTGCTCCCTTCAGAACACAAGGATGCATTCCATAAGGTCCATGAGATTTATCCAACCTCAGAACATTGAGCTTCCTGAGCACCTTCTCAGTCATAATTTTCACTGCACAAATTTCACTTCCGTGACACTCTTGAATGTCCGATATACTGCAGACGTCTTCCACTCGTTCAGTTCCACTGCCCTCTCTGCATCTCTCATTACAATATCTCCAGCATTATTTTGTATTGATTCTATATCTACACTTGACTCTATTTTACCCTTTATATTCTTAACAAAAAGCTTTTAATATTGTCTTTGCTATTAGTTGCCAGCTTCCTCCCATAATTCCTCTTTTCCTTTTCATCTGTGCCCGCGAGGATATTGGACCCCTTTGGGTTCAGGTGTAACCTGTCCTTTTCGTACTGGTCGTACCTCCCCCGGAAGAAGCCCCAGTGATCCAGGAAGCCCTGCCCCCTAGACAAGTCTCTAGGCCACATGCCTGATCATGATATTCTTTCATCACTAGCAGGGGCCCAGGCAGCAATTCTGAGATTATTACCCCAGATGTCCACAGGGGTCTGATTAGCGACGTTTCTTTTTACGATCTATGTCAGTGCATCGGATAACAGTATTGATGGTCCTGTGGCCAAATTTACGGATGAAGTCGGATATTGAAAGGACTGGATAGAGAGCTCGTGGAGGGCTATAGTATCCGGTTACCACAATGCCATAAATACAACTTAAATATATAAACAATAGGCCTACTCCATGGCTTGAGATTCTTAATTGGAGAATGGTGCTTTATTCCCAAAATCCACATAGCCCACAATGACTGTACACTGCTCCCAGCAATGGAACACACCCCTGCAGCCCCACAGTGCACTATGTTCTGATTGCAAAGCTACAAAATTGCATGTGAGTAGCCTCCCCTCCCCCAACTCCATTCTTTCTGCGTCACCGGCAGACTGGGACATCTCACATCTCGCTGCCTCCGCCAGTGTGGTGAACTACATATACCTGTCTGGACACGCCCCCTTCTGACTGCTCCTGTGGCTCCTCCCACAGACCCCTGTATAAAGGCGATCAAGGCCTGAGCCCGGTCTCTCAGTCTCCAGGATGTAGTATGGTGGTCACTCACTGCTTGTTCCTTCTTCCAGTCAATAAAAGCCGATATCTCGCCTTTACGTCTCAGAGTGAGTTATTGATGGTGCATCAGCCAGGACATTAAACTGTGACCAATTGTGGCCAGGGACTGATCTCGGGGGAACTCCAAATGCTCCCTCCTTCCAGTCTGAAAACGACCCACTCCTCCAGCCACACACTACCGGCAGTTTATCGATCTTCAACGAAAAAGCCTAGTCACCTACTCCTGAGGGTCAATACCATTGCTGACTCTCAGTTTACCACCGACAGATGCCAGGAGGGACATAATAATCAGAAAGTCTCTAGTCGCGTCCGTGTAAATAAATGTGATCGCAGTCGGTGTGTGGCGATGCTCAGACTGTGAAGGAGACAGACAAACTGAGCCAAGTCACAGACTGATGAAGGGGAGGAATGTTACATTTTGACACAGAGAGGGAAGCAGAGAGTTTGTTATTGACCCTGATGCCGGAACTGTAGCCAGTTAGAAGATGAAGTCTTGTTCCTCCAAATTGTTTTGAGCTGTGACAGTGCTTTTCTCTGAAAGCACCATGGAGACTAAAATTACCTGAGTTGAAATGTTGTCCTTCGCCCACTGACGTGGTCTGTAAACTTTTAACAGTGTAGAAATGTCAAAAGATCTGTGTGTGGGAATCACAAACACAACAGAACGATAGTCCGCTGTATCTGTCAGTTCACCAGCGTTTGAATGCCACCGATCCTTGAATGTGGAGGCCGGGATGCTGGAGAAGACAACGCCCCACTCGCTACCAGGAGAGCCCGATCACGTGTCCATGTCTGTGATCTGATTGGATACAATGCCATGACGTTAACAGCAGTGTGATGTCATTCTCTGGCTCTCATTTTGGAAGGGATTCAATCGGCCATCGCAGTTACACCAACAGCTTCACACTGGGAAGCGGCCGTTCACCTGCTTCGTGTGTGCGAAGAGACTCATTCAGTTAACCCACCTTGTGATGCTCCGCTGAGTTTGCAATAAGTGGAGGCCACATTTCTGTCCGGAGTGAGCAAAGAGTTTCACTCGATCATCCCGGCTGCTGCAGCACCAGCAACTTCACGTCAGGGTGGAAGTTCAAATCAGCTCCGTGTTAAATGTTTAACCATCACGGTGACTGAAGGCAGCTGCAGGTTCATGAGGGACTGTTACTGTCAGATCCTGCTGTTCTTGCGGCTGCTCATCGCACCCAGGAGTGAACCCTGGTCACTGAGCATTGGAGGAGTCTGTTCTGCTGATGTTAGCCTTGCACTAGACTGATGTTTAATACTGTGGATCCGTGAAAGATAAATCAGTTCTGTATCAAATCCTGTGTCTCTACCACACTCACAATATACACTAGACAGGCCACTCGTCCCATCTGGTCCCTGCCCATGTTTCTGTTCCATATCAGTATTTTAAAATTTATCTCTGCCGTTTACCTCTCACTCTCTTTGTTGCAATTTGTCACCACTCGGTGGGAGAAGAGATTTCCTGTGAATTTCGTAGAATCATAGAAATCTGCAGCAAATTACCGTTCATTATACATTGTTCCGACCATGTAACCTACTCTGCTAACTACCTAGAATTACCCTACCGCATAGTCCACTATTTTCCTAAGCTCCAGGTACCTACGATTCTCTTAAAAGACCCTATTGTACCGGTCTCTACCACCGTCGCTGGCAGTGCATTCCACACACCCACCACTCTCTCTGTACAAAAATAAACCCCTGACATCTCCCTTGAACTACTTCCAAACACGTTAAGCTATGCCCCCTCGTGTTAGCCATCTCAAGCCCTGGGAAAAAGCCTCTGAATATTCATACGATCAATGCCTCTCATCGTCTTGTGCATGAATTTCCTACATGATTTTCCCAGGCTAAGTAACACGATGAGCTCGCTGAGTATTTGACCTTCCCCAGTGCTCTGGACTAAGGAGGTTAAACTCTTCCCTACTTTTTTTTTCAAATTTTGGGTCATTTTCACTAATTTCAAAGGACTGTGCCTCAGAGAGCTGGGTTGTTGCAATGCGCCTCTAAAGCCTGACAGCAGACCAGCGAGTGAATCTTCGGTGGAGCAAAGTCAGAATCCACTGAGTTGCCAGCACCAAATCAGGGCTCTAGGTCTCCGGAAAGAGATGGGGTCTGGAGGTTACAAGGAGGAGGAGGAAGAGGAACCAGACAAGCAGGGTGTGGCTATGAATGACAGATGAGAAACATTTGGAAACTGGTCAATTGAAAAGCAAAATGGTTAATGTCTACAAAACATTGCAGGTAATCAGCAGTTCAGACAGCAAATGTGGAGAGGAATAAATGGACAGCATTTAGGCTGAGCCCCTTCAGCATGCCTGGACTGTGTACTCCTCTGCTTAGTTGCTGCCTGAACTGCAGGGCTCCTTCAGCATTGTGTGTGTGTACGTCGCTGTTTTCCAGCAACTGCAGAATCTCTTGTTTTTCATATCTGCATTTGTAAGAGGATTGTACTTCGGCAATAAATAAGAGAAATGCCTGTTGATATTGAGTGTATCTTTTATGGGAGCCGCTTTCTGGGTTAAAACAAAAACTGCTGATTTTTCTACACACAAAACAATCTGAGATCTGGGCATGAAATCGGTGCTTGCAGAATCTTTTAATGGCACCGTGATTACCCATAAAGCCCTGCGTTTAAAATTTCGCTGTCGCTTGAAGCACCGATCAAATGCGCAGGCGTCAAGCTTGCCGCTGTCTTGGATAACTCCGCATGCGCGCAGTACACAAAATGTCGGGAGGACTGGTGGAGGTAAGAGCGGGTGCTGGGTGGGCTTTAATTGAGTGACAATTGTTGTGAACACTGAACACCGTGACTCACAAACTCGGCACAGGACAGGTCTTTTTCCTCTCTCTCAGCCCCACGATCCGTACAAGGGCCCCGGGGAGCTTCCGGCTAATTAGGGAATGAGAGCAAATAGATCTCACAGACAGATCTGAGCTCCAGAAAACTAAATGCAGGGATCAGGAACTATTGGAGTATAAAAGTTGCATTATTTGCTGTGTAACCAAAACTATGTAGTCAGCTTTATAACTTGCTATTTGCTGTGCATGTATCCAAAATGAAATCCAAAGAATGCAGAAGACAATGTTGTGTTAATGAGAGGTAGCTAAGAGATGTAGATTAGAAAATCTGAGTTTGCTATTTGCTATGTATGTACCCAATTTAGCAGGAGAATGAAATATTAATAATGTAGAAGACAATGTTGTGTTAATGAGTGGTAGCTAAGAGATGTAGATTAGAAGATGATTAAGTCACGAAATACTAAGAATGTAAACTTGCTATTTGCTAGAGAATGAAATCCTAAGAATGTAGACAATGTTGTGTTAATGAAATGTAGCTAAGAGATGTAGATTAGAATATGATTAAGTCAATGGGTAGAAACAATAGTGGCGAATGTACGTGTGGTTCGCAACTATAGATCAATTGCATATGCTAATACAACTAAACCAGGAGATTGCTATAAAACATGCTATGTCCAAAGATCAGTGGGCAATCAGCGACTAGCTTTGTCTCAGCTTTGATTTGCAAATTAAAGTTTAACCCTTCTTGAAGAATCCTCTGTGTCTCCTAATCATTTGTGGGGCACGAGAAACCATGACAAAATTCGTAGAAAGGGAACACAATCTTTCTATCAGCTGTTGAAACAATCACCATTGTTCTACCTCCAACCGCAGCAAGAGAAAATCTGCAGCTGCCGGCAATCCAAGCAACACACAAAATCCCGGAGGAACTCAGCATTTGTACTCTTTTCTATCGATGCTGCCTGGCCTGCTGAGTTCCTCCAGCATTTTGTGTGCGTTGCTTGTTCTGGCGTTTTCTACTGGTGAGGACATGCTTTGACCCATTCTGTCTGGGTAAATACTGATGTCAAACACCTTTGCCCTGGGCAACAAGTAGCTTTCACATTCGAGTTCACCACTGTCAGCCACCTGGAGGGGGGGTGGGTGTTCAGGGGAAATATTTATGTACAATACAGAAACAGGTGTTACCTGTGTGTATTGTGGCGGCACAAAAGTTGCTGAATAATTTGCAAGTGGGAAGAAGGGGAGTAATATTTGGAAATCTGACTTTTTAGAGCATCATTTCGCAAGAAAATCACATACAGTGACATGCAAAAGTTTGAGAACCTCTGGTCAAAATTTCTATTACTGGGAATAGCTAAGCGAGTAAAAGATGACCTGATTTCCAAAAGGCAGAAAGTTAAAGATGACACATTCTTTAATATTTTAAGCTAGAATACTTTTTTCTTTTCCATCTCTTATAGTTTCAAAATAATAAAAAAGGGAAAAGGGCCCGAAGCAAAGGTTTGGGCACCCTGCATGGTCAGTACTTAGTAACAACCCCTTTGGTAAGTATCACAGCTTGTAAACGCCTTCTGCAGCCAGCTGAGCCTTACAATTCTTCTTTGGGGATTGTTGTCCATTCTTCCGTGCAAAAGGCTTCTAGTTCTGTGAGATTCTTGAGCCGTCTTGCATGCACTGCTCTTTTGAGGTCTATCCACAGATTTTTGATGATGTTTAGGTCAGGGGAATGTGAGGGCCACAGCATTGTGCCTCTTCAGGTAGTCCATTGTGAATTTCGAGGTGTGTTTAGGATCATTATCCTTTTGTTGAAACCATTCTGTTTTCAACTTTAGCTTTTTTTTACAGATGGTGTGATGTTTATTTCCAGAATTTGTGGTATTTAATTGAAATCATTTTTCCCTCTACCAGTGAAATGTTTCCCGTGCCACTGGCTGCAACACAAGCCCAAAGCTTGATCAATCCACCCCCGTGCTTAACAGTTGGAGAGGTGATATTTTTGTGAAATTCTGCACCCTTTTTTCTCCAAGCATACCTTTGCTTCTTGTGGCCAAAAAGTTCTATTTTAACTTCCTCAGTCCACAGGACTTGTTTCCAAAATGTATCAGACTTGTTTAGATGTTCCTTTGCAAACTGCTGATGCTGAATTTTGTGGTGAGGATGCAGGAAAGGTTTTCTTCTGATGACTCTTCATGAAGGTCATATTTGCTGCACAGTAGAACAGTGCACCATCACTTCGGAGTCCACTAAATCTTCCTGTAGGTCTTTTGCAGTCAAACAGGGGTTTTGATTTGCCTTTCTAGCAATCCTATGAGCAGTTCTCTGGGAAAAGTTTCTCGGTCTTCCAGACCTCAACTTCATCTCCACCCTTCTTGTTAACTGCCATTTCTTAATTACATTACGAACTGAGGAAACGGCTACCTGAAAATGCTTTGCTATCTTCTTACAGCCTTCTCCTGCTTTGTGGCCATCATTTATTTTAATTTTCAGAGTGCTGGGCAGCTGCTTAGAGGGGCCCATGGCTGATGATTGTTGTGACAAGGTTTGAGGAGTCAGGGTATTTATAAACTTTTGAAATTTTTATCACCTGGCTTTTTCTAACGAAGATTATTAATAAGCCTAACAAGCCTAATAAGCCAATTAAGGTCTGAGAGCTTGGTAAAAGTTATCTGAGAGCTCAAAACTCTTGGGGTGCCCAAACTTTTGCGTGGTGTTCCTTTATTTTTTGTCACTCTAAAATTGTACAAAACAAAAATAATACACTAATCTTGCTTAAACTGTTGAAAAGAATGTTTCATCTTTAAATTTATGACTTTTGGAGATCAGTTCATCTTCCACTCACTTAACTATTGACAGGAACAGAAATTTTGACCAGGGGTGCCCAACCATTGCCTGTGTGACTCATTGAGGTTGGGTCCTGGGATATCACAGATCTTGATCCATGTAAAATGGACCTGGGGATCGAGATACTTGGGCTTGTGAGGTGTTGAGCGAGTATTTCTGGTCTGGTATCAGATGTTTGTTTCTGGAGTTCCTTTGGAAGGAATGACTGCTAATCTGAGGAGAGGATGAGTTCTGATTCCATGCTCACAGGGACAGGCTGTGAGTAAATGGGTTGTACCGTGTTTTCATCAGTAAAAAAAGTCAACCCCCTACCAACTACCAAAGAAAAAAGCTAATGGATGACAATGGATAATTAGAAAAAAAAACATTCACTTAAGAAGAGAAGATAAAAATAAACATAAAAGTCTGTGCACTGTTAAACCTTATAAATTGGAAAAGTAATTTAGGAAAGGTCCTCAAATATCATAAAAAGATTGTTTTGAATTTAAGACTGAGCAGCAGATCTTTTCTAAATTTAAATACAACATAATATCACGTAGCCATTGAAGATGTGTAGGAGGGGTAGACTCCTTCCATTTAAGCAAGATTGCTCTTTTTGCTAAAAGAGGGGTAAAAACTAAAACCTGTAGGTTAGGAGTATTTAAAGTTACATCTTCATTTGCAATAATACCAAACAAGGCAGTAAGGGGATTTGGGTCAAATTGGACTCTAAAAAGTTGAGAGAAGGTATGAAATACTTCCCGCCAAAACTTTTCAATTGTAGAGCAAAACCAAAACATATGAATTAAAGAGGCATCAGCAGAGTTGTCTTTATTACAAAGTGGAGAAACATTTGGGTAAAAACTGGAGAGCTTCTGTTTAGAAATGTAAGCTCTGTGATCCACTTTAAATTGTAGAAGAGAATGACGAGCACAGAAAGATGATTTATTAACCTGTTTAAGAATTTTATTCCATCTATCATCAGAAGTCATTCTGACAAAAAGTTATTAACCTGAATTGTATCGTTTGTTCCTCTCCCCACAGCTGTTCCTTAGCTGCTGAGTGTTTCCGGTAATTCCAGTTTCTTTTTATTACATTCACCCTGGAATGGTTTATATTTCCTGAAATGGACCTGATTTAACCTGGAAATGGAAATGGCTCATTCTGTGATAGTAGAGCAGTAAAGAAAGCACAACTTTTCTCTGTAAATTATCCTGGTACCAGTTTGTGTTCAGTACAGTTGTTGCTAGCAAGATTTACAAGAATAATCTCAGGAATGATCGGCTTTATGTATGAGGAGCATTTGATGGTTCTGGACCTGTGCTCAATGGAGTTCAGAGGGACGGTGGGGGTGGCGGAGGGTTGTATGGTTAAGTAAACCTACCGAATACTGAAAAGCCTGGATACAGTGGACATGGAGAGGATGTTTCCATTAGACGGAGAGTCTGTGATCTGACAGCACAGTCTCAGAATAAAGATGCTTTCCTTTAAAACTGAGATGAGAAATACATTTGGCTAAAAGATGTCTGATCTGTGGAATTTGCTGTCATAGAGGTTGGTTGAGGCTGCCATTTGGGTATATTTATGACAGAGATTAATAAACTCATGATTGCTAAGTAGCTTTGGGATTACAGGAGGAAGGCAGGAATATGGTGTTGGAATTAAAATCAGCCAAGCAGACCAGATGGATTGAATCACCTAATTCTGTTCCTATGTCTTATGTCTTACCATGACTGAATGATGGCTCCTTCTCATCCCATATCATTTTGTGATGTGTGAGGGACAATAAAAGATTGTTCACTGAGATCATTATATTTGCCTTCAACACTTAAGTTTCACTGAGTTTTGTTCTTGGTAACATTTAGCAGAAATGCTTGGTTCTCCTTTTTATTGTTAATGTGCTTCATTATCTTTCATGTTAAAGTTAGACCTGGGGTGAGAGATTTATTGGAATGAAATCCCCAACTGGAAGGAAACCACGACTGCAGACGAGGGAACAGCAACAAGTGAACCAGCCCGAGGACTGAGAGCATCAACTGGAGAGAACCCATCTGACTCGGAGATTCCAGTGATTCAGTCAGGAGAAAGTTTGGTGAGTCTCATTTACTCAAACACTGGTCCTTTAGACATTACATACCTGTACAAAGGAAGGTAGAAAATAGTTGGAGTGAGACTGAATGTGCCCAGAAGAACCAGTTATGCCTCTGTTAGATCCAGTTGCGATCACTCCAGGTCTGGTAATGTGCTTCCAGCAGCCCAGCCCTTTAAAACCACTCCCACTCTGTGAAAATCGAATCCGGATAAAGTCACTCAGAGACCGTATATGTACAAACTCTTTACTCCAAGCACCCAGGCCTTACTCAGCTAGTCGCTCAAACAGGAACAGTCTGTGAGTGTTACCACCCAATCCACTAACTGACTACAATCCACTAACTGACTAACGATTCCACTTACACCATAGATATATCTGTTCAGATACCCCCACACAAGACAGGCTGGAGCCAAAGTTACTTACTACATGACAGCGCCTAAAGACAAATTACAAAATAGTCATAATGGCTTCCACACACAGAACAGACTGAAGCTGTCCTATCTCTACCCACGAGTGCACAAGGAGATAAACATCCAGAAACCCGAGCTAGCTTCCCTCAAGAAGAGATGTGGCTCAGATGGCCTTGCACATCTGTTGATCATCAGCAGTTTCTTTCAGAAAAACAGGCTGCTCTTGTTTAACAAAGTGTTCACCCTTTTTCATACTTTACCATTCCCTCCTTTTGATCATGGATAACATTACAGCATATCTGTGGGTAAAAACAGCATACAACAGTAATTATAACAATGATATGTCCAACTGTTAGGCCATAATGTAATACCATGCCTCACATATTACCGAGCAGGCCTTCAAAGACCATTTCTTCCCTTCAGTGAACCAATGTAAATCCTGCCCTACTCTCTTGATGCTGTCAATCTCCCTGGCAGTGTGCTAGGAGAGGGATGTAATGTTAGACTCATCAGGGATATAGGTGCAGCATTCTGTGTTAATAATAACACAGGTTCCACCTTTCTCACCGAGGATAAAATCTAAAGCCATACGATTCTGTAGGACTGTTTGCTGGATTGCAATCATTTCAGTGGATATTTCTGTTACTAGGCCTGTGTTTCTGTCGGGGCCTTTGCAGTATTGTAGCCAGCTCCTCAAGTGCTACAGCCAAATTGATTATCTCTGGTGAATTCCTGGCTACTCCATAGGAGAGAAAAGTGATCATCCAAAATCACTCGGTCTCAGTTATTCCTCTCTGCTGCCGGACAGCTGCAAGTCTGGCCAGGATGCATATTTCCCAGTCTAGGAATTTCTGTTTGGTGGGGGCCTGAGATACCGTACCTCAAAACGCTGACAGCCACAGTCATCTCTGACTGGACCCCAGTTCCTCATCTCTCTTCGCCGGGTGTTATTTGAGAAAGCCCAGGCTGAGAGTTCCTCACTCTGGTTGAGCTGGATTACTGACATTGGAATCATAGTTTTACCATGCTGCGGAATTTCAGCACAAACCCAGCAGGCCCCTAGTTCTACCTGTTTGGCATCGGTCTGACAGAGAGACAGAAAGGTGTTAATGTGGGGGCCCCCGGATGCTGGGTTGAGCCCTGTCAAAGATATAAACCCGAACATCACTATCAACCAACATATTTTCCTTTAGTTCGAGACAGTTCTTCTACTCATACAGACAGACAGACAGACGTACTTTATTGATCCGGAGGGAAATTGGGTAACATGTTCAGCACGTTCGGCGCCTGATCGATGTATCCACCGAGATCGCCCCTTCAGTTTCACTGCCGTGGGAGTGGTCAGTAACTCCTGATATGGTCCTCTCCACCAAGGTCCACCTTTCCCTCAATCTCAGTTCTTGATCAAGACAAAATTCCCAGGTTCTTTGGTGGGTTAGTCACTCCTCTCTGTGGAGTAGTACTCTTCCTTGTAAGCCTGTCGAACCTGTGAATGTAATACTTGGAAAATGTTGGTCTGTTCCGTGAGGGTATGCATATCCAATTTACCTGGTAGACTTTCTGGGAACAATGGTACACAAGGTCTTGGTCCACAGGGTGTCCTCATGGGCCAGCCATGAATGATTTCAGCTGGTGACAACACTGATTTCCCCTGTGGGGTAACCCTCGTGTGGAATAGGGCTAATGGTAGGACCTTCATCCAAGTGAGTCCAGTCTCGGCTGTTAGTTTTGCTAATTTACTCTTCTGCGTGCCATTGACTCTTTCCACTAAGCCAGCGGCCTGTGGGTGGTGTACACAGTGGAAATGTTGCCTGATAGCTAGTTTGTTACATACCTCTTTGTTTACTGTCACCACAACATGTGGGCCATTGTCAGAGCTCAGCATCTACAGCAGGCTTTACCTTGGAATTATTTCCCATAATAATAACTTCATAACAGTCATAGCATTCTCATTGGTAGTTGGAATAGCTTCAATCTATCTACTAAACACATGTATAATATCTAAGCAGTATCTATAGCAATGTACTGTATGCAATTCAATAAAATCAAATTGTAGACACGAGAAAGGTCCACCTGTCAAGGGAGTCGTACCCAGGGGGCAGGTTACCAACCATTCCCTCCTTTCCCAGGTGTGTACAATTATGTATATAATCGACCTGTATTGGTAAAAACAGTGTAGGAACACAAACCTGTCCCACTGGGGTGATCCAGAAACCTAGATCGGGGACTTTCTGGCACTGCATCTGGGACCACAGCTTGCACTCCTCCTCAGAGTCGTCCCCCTGAAAAGTACGTACCTCCCACTTGTCTGGGAATGTCACGGAATGTTGCTTGACGGAAACCCGAGGGGACTACAACTACCGAGGACTGTGCTGCACTATTTGCTGTCTTATCTGCTAAAGCACTGCCTTCAGTGACCCGGTCGGACATGTGCGTGTGGGCCGCACATTTAGTAATAACCAAAACTTGATATAGCTGTAGAGCAGTGAGTAAATTGTTTACAAAGGTAGCATTACTAATGGGGTGGCCAGAGGAAGTCAGAAATCCCCACGTTCTCAGAGAGCCCCGTAGTCATGTACAACTCCAAATGCATAACGGGAGTCTGTGTAAACGTTCGTACTTTAGTCTGTTGCTGGGATACAGGCACGAGTCAAAGCAAAAAGCTCAGCCTTCTGGACGGAGACACCTGCTTCAAAAGAGGCCTGCTCAATTACTTCACTGTCCGTCACTATCACATAGCCAGAATATTGTTTTCCTGCTGGATCCACAAAAGGAGTTGCGTTGGGCTTGAGGGGGTATTGCGGAATGGTTGGGAGAGTCTGTCCTACTTCCGCAGTGATCTGGACGGGGGCAGTTGGTGTGGCCGATCTCGTGGCCTGAAATTGCCCAGAGATGGGGTACAACATCTTGGTCAATATTAAAAGGGTGTCTTACCAGATGTGCCATCTTCACCTCAAAGTCCTTCCAGTATTGGAGTTGTCCCGCGACCAAGTTTTGCCAGTCTCCCTCGTTACTGGAGGCTTGTTTCATCAGGGTTAGGCAAAGAACCCTAGGGTCTTTGGTTTGAACCCAGGGCAAACCCTGACAGTAGTAAGAGGAACGACCAGTCCTGTCTGTCACCAAAGGGAATCAGGTCCTTCGGCCAGAAATGCACTGCCCTCTTTTCCTTTAACCTCTCCAATCACCGTGACTGGGAACTTCTGTCCCTCGAGGGGGACATAATACTGGCTTTCCTCAGTTGAGCACCCCGGAGGGTCATAGCACAGAGTCACATGAGGGTCGGCCGCTGGCAGAAGGGGTTCAAACACAGTGGAGTCCAGATTAAGTGCCCACCACTGGGGGGGGGGGGGGGGGGGTCAGTAGCTGGGGAAGCTTTTGGTTGTTCACTAGTTCCAGGGTGACACCCTTGTCCACACAGAGAATCTCGACTTCCAACGGACAGAGCAGGTCTCTCCCTGCTAGATTACACCCCAGACTGGTGGTGACTGTAAATGAAACCTCACACTGGTTCCCCTGGAATTCCACCTGCAGTGGCTGGGTACGTGAATACGTACATTCAAACCCAAACAGAGTGATTGTCTGACAGCTGTTTTCCCTGTTCCGATACTATTTCCTGATCGAGAGTGGTTGTGGTTGCCCCTATATCAATCTGAAATGGAAGCGGAATTCCAGCAACCTGCAATATTACATTGGGCTCTTCCTGAGGGGTGGTACTCACGGTAGGAAGCATCCTTGTTTTTCAATTTCTAAGCAGGTTGCTGTCCCCACCTGTCCCTTGGTAGGTTTTTGTTCTCATTCAGATCCGCAGATGTAGCCCGCTCGCGTCCTTCTTTGCCAGTGAACATATTCACCTTTAATGTTAGTTCCCTTTGGGTTTGATCGGGATTTGAAAGTCGGGTCCCAATAATATGTCAAAGCTTGTCGCATTTGATTTTGGTCATTGTCAGGCCAATCCATATTATTTGTTTGAATCACGTTGGATAACTTAGTTGGGAAGTATTGGAGCGGTAAGGCTTTAAACTGGGGGTGGGTGGGGGTGGATTCCCAGTGCCGTAGCAGGCCACAAACTGCTCCCAATAGTCTGGTCCCGATTCCCCAGGCTTAGGTTTGCATTCAAGAACTTCAGTGATGTTTACAGGTTGCTGGAGAGCCCTTTCCAAGGCTTGAATAATCTGGTCTGTCTGTTCATTCTCATTATGGATTCCCGCTGTAACTCCTGATAGGTTTAGTATATGAATCCTGCCTTCCATTTCCACCCTTCATCAGCTGAGAGAATCATGCAGCAGAGACCGAATAAATCTTGCAGGGTCACATTAAACATTTGTATAGTCCTGTGGACATACTGACCAAACTGTGCTGGCTTTCCTTTTCTATCAGAGACCTGATTTATGATCATTATCATTTCTTGAGGCTTCCAGGGTGCATACACAGGAATCACTGAGGACTGTCCCTCCTCCTGCTCGTGGATTGGGCAGCATTCGGGTGGGCAATTGCCTTTAGAAACATAGAACACTCCAGTACAGAAACAGGCCTTTTGGCCCTTCTTGGCTGTGACAAACCATTTTTCTGCCTAGTCCCACTGATCTGCACCTGGGCCATATCCCTCCAAACTCCTCTCATCCATATACCTGTCCAAGTTTTTCTTAAATGTCAAAAGTGAGTCCACATTCACCACTTCATCTGGCAGCTCATTCCACACTCCCACCACTATCTGAGTGAAGAAGGCCCCCCCCCATGTTCCCTTTAAACTTTTCCCCTTTCATCCTTAACCCATGACCTCTAGTTTTTCTTTTGTCCTCTGGCCTCAGTGTAAAAAGCCTGACAGCATTCACTCTGTCTATACCTATCATAATTTTATACACCCCTATCAAATCTCCCCTCATTCTTCTATGCTCCAGGGAATAAAGTCCTAATCTATTCAACCTTTCTCTGTAACTCAGTTTCTCAAGTCCTGGCAACATCCTTATAAACCTTCTCTGCACTCTTTGAAAGTTATTAATATCCTTTCTGTAATTAGGTGACCAAAACTGCACACAGTACTCCAAATTCGATCTCACCAATGTCTTGTACAACCTCACCATTACATTCCAACTCTGATACTCAATACTTTGATTTATAAATGCCAATGTACCAAAAGCTCTCTTTACAACCCTATCTACTTATGATGCCACTTTTAGGGAATTATGTATCTGTACTCCCAGATCCCTCTGTTCTACTGCACTCCTCAGTGTCCTACCATTTACCTTGTATGCTCTACCTTGGTTTGACCTTCTGAAGTGCAATACCTCACACTTGTCCGCATTACACTCCATCTGCCATTTTTCAGCCCGTTCCTCCAACTGGTTCAAATCCCTCTGCAAGCTTTGAAAACCTTCTTCATTGTCCATTACACCTCCAATCTTTGTATCATCAGCAAATTTGCTGATCCAATTTGCCACATTATCATCCAGTTCGTTGATATAGATGACAAATAACAATGGACTCAGCACTGATCCCTCTGGCACACCACTAGTCACTGGCCTCCACTCAGAGTAGCAATCCTCCACTACCACTCTCTGGCTGCTTCCATTGAGCCAGTGTCTTTGTGGAGCCATTAACTCTGGGGTTCTGTTGGATCCTTCCCTTCCTGTCTTGGTATTCTCTTAATGAATCTCAGGGTTTAGGGACCTCCCCTTCCCTGCCGCCACTGTTTTACCTGAGCGGGCACTGTATCTGAGTACTGGGAGGATTGGGGTTTGGGAGCACTGGGTGCACCTGGCTCCTGGTAAGTTGGGTGGTGGGTGCTACGGTGGGTGCCCAGTCCTCATCATGGTCACTGTCCTCAAACAGGGTCAGTATGCCAGACATGGATTCAGGATCCCTTGTTTGCCTATTAGTTCGAACTTCAGACTGATGTTCCTGCCCTGCTCTCCTATCTAAGCCAGTCTTGGTTTGCTTACGTTGTTTTCCCTGCTCTTGCTTGCTGCGTCCATCCACCCATTCACACTCCACTTTTAGCAGCTCCTGTTATAAAGCCCCGTAACTGGGTCACTTACCAGAAAAGATAGAGAGGTCCGTTGAAGTCTGATGGTACTATTTTTAAAAGTATTTATAGATGAAGGGGCACAAAAATAAGATTAATGCAAACATACAGATAATATACGTCGTCAATACTAAATCTAAAGTGCAGGTATAATAATAACCAATAAAAATTAGCTCTATCGTTGTCTAGGGGATAATGTATTGTCCGATGGAAATATAAAAGTCACTGTTAGTTTGTTCAAGCTGCAGCGTTTTGGGTTTAAGAGAGAGACGGGTTAAACTTGCCCAGGTCTTTTATGATGCCAATCCTTTGAGTCGGGGGAGTGGGTTTCCCCGTGGTTAGCTAAAAGCTGTTTTCCGTGGTACCAGCCACCAGTCCCAGGCAACGGAACTGAACGCAGGTGGCCTCCTTCAAATGGCTTCCCGCTATTACGGGAGCGATAGTGCATCTGAGGGGCTGTTCCCACAGACCCTCTTTTATCCTGACGCGCAGGGTCGGAGATGTCAATCAGCTTGGGGTTGATGCAATCCCTCCCTCAACCAGCCCACTTTGACTGAGGGCGTTCACGTAGCATAGTCTCCAGTCCACAAATTTGCCTTCCGGAGACAATGGCCATGTCCCGTAGCTTTACATCGCCAGGGGAACGAGACATTCTGCACGTCTCTCTCTCATATCCTGGGCCCCTTGACCCAACCCAACAGTGATCTTGCGATAGGCTGCAGGCATATCACTCCCAACCTTTGTGTTCTTCCTGCAGTACATACCTCTCTCCCTTTGTCACATGCATTGTTCCTCCAGCTTGCTAATAGTATACTGTTCCATTTTGCATCTGCCTTTCCTTCCATTCCCTTTTCAACAATTTCCACTTCTTTCCACAGTTTTTTTTCCATATCAAATTTACTGCTTGTTCTCATGAGGTAATATCCCTGATTCCTGCCCAGTGGCCACATTTTGTTCCCCAATTTCTTATTCAGCGCTGCACTCAACATGCGCAAATCTTTTTCCTTGTCTGGAAAACTCTTGCACGTTGTGTAGGGCTGCTCCTGTCCCACTCATATCAATCGACAGCAATTGGCCCATGTGCACCAAATAGTATACCCAGCACAAAGCCTCCCGCTCAATTAACAATCAGATATATTTACCCGGCTGGCACCTCCTGCCTCCTGTCCACTTAGTGAAATTTACCTGGAACCGCCTTCTGCCCACATAGTAAAATTTTACCTACCAAGAGATTCTCCCAACAGTTTCTTTCCCGATCCCATCAAGGTATGCGATCAGCCTTGGACGAGGGACCATACCTCGAAAGGAACTAACGGAGAGTGACAAAATGTAAAATACCTATTGGGTGCCCCGTCAGTCTCCGCAGTCCCCAGAGTGGTCCAGCCGCTTACTCAGCCCATCTGCTTGGCACTCCCTATATTGGGATCCTGTTTGTGACGCCAAATGTTAAAGTTGAATCTGACTAAAACGTGGGAGACCAGGTTCTTGTCGTCACCACGGTTTATTGCGCATTCTCCTGCAGGAGTCTGAGACGCATTTGTCAAAGGGAAGGCACATAAGCACTGCCATCATCTGACAAGTGGACTGACTTAGTCAGGTTACAGCCGTGTATTTATACATGAACCCAGACATTTATACAAAGTAAGCCCCAGACATTACTATTGCAAGATGTTATTTGAGCTGGTATGCCCACCAAGTCTGTTGGTGCAAAACTAAATTACGTAGATAAGAGAGTTCGCTAAAAGAAGGTTTTAATTACAGATGGATGTACTGTCCAGTCCTTATCAGTTATTCCCTTTGCAAGGCCCTGACTTAATGACAGACAGATGTTCATTCCGGTCCTTATCAGCGAGTCCTCCTCCCTTCACTCAAACGAGGGTACAATGTATAATGTTATCAGCTCTCAGTGTGTCTCTCTGCAAGCCACAGATAACTGGTAATGAGCCTGTCTCAGCTAACTGCTGAATACAGAGTTTACTTCAGTTCAAAAATTCCTATTCAGTCCCAAATATTCTTTTAGCCAGAGATTACATAGGTTCAAAATGTTTTTTTTTTATATATCCTTATTTCCTCAGGAGGGTTCACGGGAAATATTTATGTCCATTATAGAAACTGGTGTTCCCTGTGTGTATTGTGGTGATGCAAAAGTTGCTGGAGAATTTACAAGTGGGAAGAAGTGGAGTGATATGTGGAAATCTGACTTTTTAAAGCGTAATTTAGCAAACAAACCACTTATGGACAATATGCAGAGCTTTAGTGAGAAAATCCTTCATTATCCGTTACAGGCCTGCTATCTAGTTTGTGTGAAAGAGCAGATGAACTTGATCAGACCCAGAGGAGATCAAAGTTGTTATCGACAGTGATTTGCTAGCTGTTAAAATGAATACCTCTATATAAAATACACTCTGCACATGTTGTCACTTGGAAAAAAATGTACAGTACATGATTTATGTGCCCACTGGTCATTACAAAATAGAGGGGACATTGGTGGGAAGGTGGGGAGACCTCCAGTGTCCCTGGTGCCCTCACCTACAAGATGTGCATCCAGCTGCAGTTTCTAACCCTGCAGTTTAAGGAGTTGGAACTTGAAATGGATGAATTCTGGATCAGCTCGGAGTCCTTCATATGCATGAGGAGTAGAAATCTTTATGTTATGTCTCCGTTTAAATGTGCAATGTGTAAGTTATAGTAATTTCTAATAAATAGTTTGTAAATAAGACAGTCAATAAAGCAAAAATGCAATTCTATCACCATTAATTAATCAGTCTGATGGCCTGGAAGAAGATGCCATCCCGAAGCCTATTAATCCTTTTGCTGTGGTACTGTTTCCTGGATGGTAGCAGCTGGAACAGTTTGTGGTTGTGGTGAATGGGGTCCCCAATATCCTTTGGGCCCCTTTTTAAACACCTGTCTCTGTAAATGCCCTGAATCATAGGAAGTTCACATCTACTGATGCGCGGGACTGGCTGCTCCACTCTCTGCAGAGTTCTGAGATTGAGGGAAGTAGAGTTCACATCCCAGGCAGTGATGCAGCCAGTCAGGATGCTCTCAGTTGTCTCCCTCTAGAATGCTCTTAGGATTTGGGGCCCAAAACAAACTTCTTCAACCATCTGCGGTTTAAAAGGGGCTTCTGTGCTCTTTTCACAATACAGCCAGTGTGTACAGACCATGTGAGAACCTTGTTGATGTTTGTGCTGAGGATCTTAAAGCTGTTCACCCTCTCAACCCCAGATCCATTGATGTCAATAGAGGCTAGCCTTTCTCCATTCCTCCTGTTATCCACAATCAGCTCCTTTGTTTTTGTGACAATCAGGGAAAGGTTGTTTTCTTGACACCAGTCAGATGTTGTTCAGACCTCAGATAAGAGTCAGCAATCAAATGGTCAAGCATGGTATGAATATGCTGAGCTGCATTTATCACAATGAAAGAAGCATTGTAGGAAAGCCAGATGAGCTGAGGACAGGGAATTATGATATTCTAGCCATTATTCGGACTTGGTTGCACCCAACAGTCTGAGGGATTCAGAGGAACAAATTTCCAGAGAGATTGCAGACCATGACAAGAAAAAAAGGTTGATTCAGTAAGTGCTTTTAACTTTCCAGATATTGTCTGTGACTCTCATACTATAAAAGGACTAGATGGGGTAGAGTTTGTCAAATGTGCCCTTAATCAGTACGTAGTATTCCTGACGTAGAAGTGTGCAATCAGCTGTTGGGAAATAATCCAGGGCTGTTGATAGTAATTAGGGATCATAATGCCATGAGATTCAAAGTAAATATGCGAAAAGACAGATCTGGATCACGGGTTGAGATTCTAAATTGGAGAAAGGTCAATTTTGATGTTATCAGAAAGAATCTGGCAAGTGTGATTTGGGACAGGCTGTTGTCTGGCAAAGCAGTACTTGATAAGTGGGAAGCCTTCAGAAGTGAAATTTTGAGGGTGTACAATATCATGATTCCACTCTCTGAGCTCATCTGACTTTTTTTACTTGTCTTCTGCTGGTTTCCAAAAGCTTCCCAATAGTTTTTGCTCTTTTGTTTGCCCTCTCTTTGGCTTTTATGTTGGCTTTGGCTTCTCATTTCAGCCACAGTTGTGTCCTCCTGCATTTCCAATGCTTTCACTTCTTTGGGATGTATCAATCACTCATCTCCTGAATTGCTCGCAGAAACTCCAGCCTTTGCTGCTCCGTTATCACTCCTACCTTTTCCCTTCCAAACAAGTTTGGCCAGCTTCTCTGACAGAGAAACATAGAGAAGCTCAGTAGGGAATCAGGCTATTTGGCCCATCTAGTCAATGCTGAACAAACATTTAAGCTGTCTAATGCAACTACCTGCACCGGTACCATCGCCCTCCATAACCCTGCCATCCAAACTTATTTAAAATGGTGAAACTGAGCTCATATTCATCACTCATGCTGACATCTCATTCCACAGTCTCACAACTATTTCAGTGAAGAGCTTTTCCACACACTCCTGTTAAATTTTCACCTTTGCCACTTACCCATGACCTCTGGTTATCATCCCACCCAACCTCAGTGGAAAATTCTGCTTGCATTTACCCTATCTGTACCTTAATTTTGTATACTTCTAACAAAACCTCAAAGCAATGCATGATTCGGTTGTTTATGTTTAGAGCATATTTTAGGTGAAAAGATGATGAGGGGCATTGATCGTGTGGATACCCAGAGGATTTATCCCCCAGGTCTAAAGTGGCTAACACATGGGGCATAGTTTTCAGGTGCTTGGAAATAAATACCGAGGGGATGTCAGGTGTTAGTTTTTTTACACAGAGAGTGCGGTGCATGGAATGCAGTACTGGCTATTTGCATGAGAGTGTTTCAGTTACTGAGGGGCCAGGCACCCAGGCAGCTCAGTGGGAACAGGGAATAATACCAATGGAGAGAGTCAAACAGAGCAATGTCACAGATTGGAGATGGCAGAAATGCCCCATTCTCATAGAGACAGGAGGAGCATCAGAGAGTTTGATGGTCATTCCAGATACTAGCGTTGTGCCCAGTTAGAAGATGAGTTCTCTCTCCAACTTGGGTTGATCTTCACTGTAACAGTGTGAAGCAATATCACACCTTGACAAGTCAAGTGATATCTGAAATGTTGTCCTACATCCATTGATGGATTTTATAAATCTTTTTACAGGTTAAAAAGATTTGTCTACGGGAATCGCAAACAGATCACATCAGCTTTGCTGTCTCTGACCAGATATTTACGAAGTGGAGCGAGGGATTCATTTCATCTTCCTTCCTGTTCAGACTGTGGGGAGGGATTCACTCGATCATCTGATTGACTGGCACGCCCGTCATTTTACATGGGGGAACCCTTCACCTGGTCATCTCAACTAAAGGTACATCAGCAAGTTCATACAGGAAAAGGCCATTCACCTGTTCTGTGTGTGAGAAGGGGTGCAGTCGGTCTTCCCACCTGTGGACACACCAGTCAGTTCACACCGGGCAGAGGCTGGTCATCTGCTGAATTTGTGGGGAAAAATCCACTCAGCCATCTGACATAATGGCTCATCTGCGAGTTCACACGGGGGAGAGGCCGTTCACCTGCTCAGACTGTGGGAAGGGATTCACTCGGTCATCCCAACTGAAGGTACATCAGAGAGTTCACACTGGGGAGAGGCCGTTCACCTGCTCAGACTGTGGGACGGGATTCACTCAGTCATCCCATCTGAAGGTACACCAGCGAGTTCACAGTGGGGAGAGGCCATTCACCTGCTCAGACTGTGGGAAGGGATTCACTTGCTCGTCCCAACTGAAGGTACATCAGCGAGTTCACACTGGTGAGCGGCCGTTCACCTGCTCAGACTGTGGGAAGAGATTCACTAGCTCATCTAAACTGAAAATACATCAGCGAGTTCACACTGGAGAGAGGCCGTTCACCTGCTCAGACTGTGGGAGGGGATTCACTTGCTCATCTGACCTAATGGCACACCAGCGAGTTCACACTGGGGAGAGGCCGTTCACCTGCTCGGACTGTGGGAAGGGATTCACTTGCTCATCCCAACTGGTGGTACATCAGCGAGTTCACACTGGGGAGAAGCCTTTCACCTGCTCAGACTGTGGGAAGGGATTCACTCGGTCGTCTCAACTGAGGGTACATCAGCGAGTTCATACCGGCGAGAGGCCTTTCACCTGCTCAGACTGTGGGAAGGGATTCCCTGGCTCATTGCAACTGATGGTGCATCAGCGAGTTCACACTGGGGAGAGGCCTTTCATCTGCTCAGACTGTGGGAGGGGATTCACTTCCTCATCTAACCTGAAGGTACATCAGCGAGTTCACACTGGAGAGAGGCCATTCACCTGCTCAGACTGTGGAAAGGGATTCGCTCGGTCATCTGACCTAATGGTACACCAGCTAGTTCACACTGGGGACAGGCCATTTTCCTGCTCAGTCTGTGGGAAGAGATTCACTCGGTCATCTCAACTGAAGGTACATCAGAGAGTTCACACTGGAGAGAGGCCGTTCTCCTGCTCATACTGTGGGAAGAGATTCACTCAGTCATCCTCCCTAATGAAACACCAGCGAGTTCACACCGGGGAGCGGCCGTTCACCTGCTCAGACTGTGGGAAGGGATTCATTTGCTCATCTAACCTGAAGACACATCAGCAAGTTCACAATGGAGAGAGGCCATTCACCTGTTCAGACTGTGGGAAGGGATTCATTCGGTCATCTCAACTGATGGCTCACCAACGAGTTCACACAAGGGAGCAGCCGTTCACCTGCTCGGACTGTGGGAAGGGATTCCCTTGCTCATCCCAACTGAAGGTACATCAGCGAGTTCACACTGGAGAGAGGCCGTTCATCTGCTCGGACTGTGGGAAGGGATTCCCTTGCTCATCCCAACTGAGGGTGCATCAGCGAGTTCACACTGGAGAGAGGCCTTTCACCTGCTCAGACTGTGGGAAGGGATTCACTCAGTCATCTGAACTGAAGGTACACCAGCGAGTTCACACTGGGGAGAGGCCATTCACCTGCTCAGACTGTGGGAAGGGTTTCACTCAGTCATCTGAACTGAAGGTACATCAGCGAGTACACACTGGCGAGAGGCCGTTCATCTGCTCAGACTGTGGGAAGGGATTCACTTCCTCATCCCAACTGAGGGTACATCAGCGAGTTCACACCGGCGAGAGGCCGTTCACCTGCTCAGACTGTGGGAAGAGATTCCCTTGCTCATACCAACTGAGGGTACATCAGCGAGTTCACACTGGCGAGAGGCCATTCACCTGCTCAGACTGTGGGAAGGGATTCACTCGGTCATCTATACTGAAGGTACATCAGCGAGTTCACACTGGGGAGAGGCCGTTCAGCTGCTCAGACTGTGGAAAGGGATTCACTAGCTCATCTCAACTGAATGTACATCAGAGAGTTCACACTGGGGAGAGGCCATTCACCTGCTCAGACTGTGGAAAGGGATTCACTAGCTCATCTCAACTGAAGGTACATCAGCGAGTTCACACCAGGGAGCAGCCGTTCATCTGCTCAGACTGCGGGAAGGGATTCATTTGGTCATCTCAACTACAGAGACACCTGCGAGTTCACTCTGGAGAGAGGTCGATCACCTGCTCAGACTTTGGGAAGAGATTCGCTCAGCCAAATCAACCAAATGTGCATCATTGACTTCAAACTGGAGAGGCCGTTCGCCTGCTGTGTTTGTGGGGAGCGATTCACTTCGTCATCTAGGCTTATGTAACTCTCGCTTCGTCTGGCAGCTTAATGTAGGGGTGATAGCCCCCAGCCCGGCCAAACGTGAGAAATCCTGTTTGGGTGGATGCTGGCTGATGTGTCCCCTGTTACAAATCAGTTCCCCGAAATTACAAACAGTACACAATATGCGATTAAACGACTGAGCTTTCTAATTCTTACTTTGACTATAGGATTAGTAAATTAAACAAAGTAAAGTGGCCCACTCTCTCCATTCGTACCTTCTCATCTCTCCCTAGCAAAATACCACAAATTCTCTCTTCTAGACTCACAAGAAAGAACGTTTCTCTCATTGGATAGCCCCGCACTCCAAAACCCTGTTATCTCTAGTCTTAGCCTAAACATTGCTGCTACAGAGAAACCATTACCTCAGCAGTGAAACCTTGCAGAGAGGCCATTACGTGAGCAGTGAAACCATGCAGCATATAACCATATAACAACCACAGCATGGAAGCAGGCCATCTCGGCCCTCCTAGTCCATGCTGAACTCTTAATCTCACCTAGTCCCACCTACCCGCACTCAGCCCATAACCCTCCACTCCTTTCCTGTCCGTATACCTATCCAATTTTAACTTAAGTGACACAACTGAACTGGCCTCTACTACTTCTACAGGAAGCTCATTCCATAGAGCTATCACTCTCGGAGTAAAGAAATACCCCCTCGTGTTTCCCTTAAACTTTTGCCGCCTAACTCTCAATTCATGTCCTCTCGTTTGAATCTCCCCTACTCTCAATGGAAACAGCCTATTCACATCAACTCTATCTATCCCTCTCAAAATTTTAAATACCTCGAACAAATCCCCCCTCAACCTTCTATGCTCCAATGAATAGAGACCTAACTTGTTCAACCTTTCTCTGTAACTTGACTGCTGAAACCCAGGTAACATCCTAGTAAATCGTCTTTGCACTCTCCCTAATTTATTGATATATTTCCTATAATTCGGTGACCAGAACTGTACACAATATTCCCAATTTGGTCTTACCAATGCCTTGTACAATTTTAACATTACATCCCAACTTCTGTACTCAATGCTCTGATTATAAAGGTCAGCGTTCCAAAAGCCTTCTTCAACACCCTATCTACATGAGACTCCACCTTCAGGGAACTTTGTACTGTTATTCCTAGATCTCTCTGTTCCACTGCATTCCTCAATGCCCTACCATTTACCCTGTATGTTCTATTTGTATTATTCCTGCCAAAATGTAGAACCTCACACTTCTCAGCATTAAACTCCATCTGCCAACGTTCAGCCCATTCTTCTAACTGGCATAAATCTCCCTGTAAGCTTTGAAAACCCACCTCATTATCCACAACACCTCCTACGTTGGTATCATCGGCATACTTACTAATCCAATTTACCACCCCATCATCCAGATCATTTATGTATATTACAAACAACATTGGACCCAAAACAGATCCCTGAGGCACCGCTAGTCACCGGCCTCCATCCCGATAAACAATTATCCACCACTACTCTGGCATCTCCCATCTAGCCACTGTTGAATCCATTTTATTACTCTAGCATTAATACCTAACGACTGAACCTTCTTAACTAACCTTCCATGTGGAACTTTGTCAAAGGCCTTGCTGAAGTCCATATAGACTACATCCACTGCCTTACACTCGTCAACATTCCTCGTAACTTCTTTAAAAAATTCAATAAGGTTTGTCAAACATGACCTTCCACGCACAAATCCATGCTGGCTACTCCTAATCAGATCCTGTCTGTCCAGATAGTTATAAATAGTATCTCTAATATCGTATGTTACACATGTGACACACTACCGGGTTCACACTGGGGAGAAAGTTTCAATGAACTGCACCCCGGATATTTGTCCATCACTGTTGCTGAATGCAATTTCGAGAGTGACTGTCGGTGCTGAACTCTGCTGCTGCTGCTGCTGCTGCTGCTCATCACACCCAGTTCTGCACCCTGGTCACTGGGCATGGGAGGAGTTTCTTCTGCTGCACATTCACCTTTAATGTGCCTGGAGTTTAATATTCTGGATCCGCAACAAATAAATCAGTTTATTTTAAACTCTGTCTCTGGTACTTAAGTGGATTTATAACACACCTAGTGTACAGTAGAGAGTCAACTCCGGCCAGCTGGACCCTGCCAGTGATTCTGTTCCATGACAGTCCTTTTAAAATCCTCCCTGTACGGCCAAAACGGCATGGTTTTCCTCAGGAGAAATCTTCCCAGACAGATCTGTTGAAATTCTTTGGTGAAATAAGAAAGGTGGTGGGTGCTGTTCGTTTGGATTTTCAGATGGTTCTGAACAAGGTGCTGCAGCTGAAGCTGCTGAACAAGACTACAGCTCACGGTATATGATGACTCTGTGCTGTTCCCGCTGGAGTTTAGAATTATGGGCGGGTTTCCTGATTACTGTAAAGCCAAGATAGAGAGGATGTTTCCCATAATGCGTAGCCCAGGACCAGGGGTACACCCTCAGACTATAGGGAAATTAATTCATAAGAAAGATGAGGAGGAAGTCTTATGATATTATGTCTATTCAACATGGCCATGACTGATCTATGCTTCTGTGTCCATCCCCCTCTATCTCCACCTCAAATGCACCCAGTCAGCTGCCTGCACTCAGCTAGATAGACACTTCACTGATCCTAAAGGAATTCACATGGAAGATTTAGAATTTTAGAAATTGCCATATGTCTCCATTTAAAATGAGTGTCCCCTTTTGATCCCTGTCAGTTTCTCTCTCACCGATCAACGTCCCTTTCCCTTGTATATCTCCGCCGTTTCAATCCCTAGTTTCTATCCTAGCTTAACTCCCCATCTCTCTTCCCTCCCATATTCCCGCCAATCTCTCTCCTCCGTTATTCTCTCCCGTACCTCTTTCTGTCCCCTCGCTCGCTCCCCGTTTATTTTTTTACCCACATCCATCTCACTCTTCCCGCCATTCTCTCCCCTCACTGGTTGTTGCCACTGTCTCTATCCTCTCTGTTTCTCGCCTCCAACACTTCCCTGCCAGCTCTCCTCAGTTTGTCTCACTAACACTCCTACAGTCTCTCTATCATCTCTCCCTCTTTTTCAGAACCATCACTCAGCCTGTTCTCTCCTCCCTCCATCCCTCCCGCCCCCTCTTTCTCTATCTCTCCCTCTCCCACTTCCACTTTTCTCTTACTCCCTCTTCCTCTATCTCTCTGTCACTTTCTCTCCCTCCTCTGCTTCATCCAACTCCAAACGCCAGTATGTTCTGATGTCACCAAGGCTACTTAGCTTGTCGATGTCACTGTTGCACATTGAAAGGGACGGGTTGCTATCCTGGAGTGAGCACGGGCTGAGATTCAGTGTCGGGGTGGGGGTGTGGTTTGTAGACAGAAAGGGGAGAAGTGAGGTGAGAGTGAGCAGAAGTTGGGGTGACCGGAGTAGGAAAGGCAAGTGAGGAAGTGGGAGAGGATGTAACAGGATAAGAGGGGAGAGGAGGAAAGGGAGAGTGAGAGAAGACGGAGGAGAGAAGCAGAGAGGAATGTGTGCTGAGAATTGAGAGGAGGGTGAAGGGTAGGGAGACAGGGAGGGGAAGATAAAGTGAGTGCACTATGGAGAGGAGTGAGCAAGATGTTGAGGGAGCTGCACATGCTCACAGTGTTGAGGGAGTCCCATTCCCTCTGTCCCACTCACTGTAACTCTTCTAAGGATGTATTTTCATCAATGAAAACAGGATTCAACACGCTGCGAGCATGTACTATTCTGAACTGAAATGCAAGCTCTGACCAGAAAGATGAAGAAATGATCACAATAGAACAGTTATACCCTCTGGGGTGGTTACATGTCCTAAGATAGCTTTAGGAGCAATTAACACTCGCCAGGGGGACATTAAAGAATCTTGGTGGGGCGATAAGCTGCCTCTAACTTAAGGCATCAGATCTGACCGACCATTAGTAGGGCAGTCACTTCCAAAAAAGGTTGTGGCACTGGGACACATGAAGAAGCATCACACTGCAGGCCTTGAGCATTCGTCATCATAACGCGTCTGACACTTGGCGATCTCGTCCGACCTTACCACCCTAGCAGACGTTTTTGCGGATGCATGAATTAGCGACGGGGGTACTGGACTGTTCTCGACTCGCGGCACTGGGGCTAAAGTAGGTTGGGAAACTCTGCTAAAGAGGATTGAGTTAACAAATGGATGAGCATAACGGGTGAGATCCACCATTTGAGCAGTCGAGGTGTCAACGTGAAGCGTCTGAGGACAGCTCAAAACTGGAGATCTCTTCTCAGAAGCTGAGTGTTTCCTTGTGTCAACAGAGGACCAGGCGGTTGACACAAAAATAACAAACGTACACTTTGAAAGAGTAACAAATTCAAGATGAAGTGTTGTGCCTTTCTCAGGCTCTAAAGCAGAATATGCCATTTGATTGCTCACTTAGTCGCCATCCAGTGGCAAGCATCATTCATCAAAATCAGGAAGGAAGGTGACATTTCTCCCTGGAGTAGGAATTCGGGTGTTCCATGGAAATTTGCACAATTATGAACCAAATCCAGGAGTTCTGTAGTGTTAATCATTTCTCCACAACAGCTTTATCTGATACCAAGGACAAGTGCGAGATTTACTGTAAGCTCCTTAGACTGGTGACTATCTTTTTCATTTCATCCTGACGCAAAAGACTGAAGTAACAAATGAGATGCAATTTTGCTGATTAGGTTTTGAACACCCTTGGATGTTCTCCAGCTTTGTCATTACCGACAGGGTTGTGACGGTGACAGGGCCGGAATATGCTGGGCAAATAAACAGAAAATGTAAGGTGAGATAGGATGTGGACGTCGCGGGCTGAAGGTGTGAATGTGTGTTGTGCTTTTCTCAGGCTCTAAACCAGTTTTATTCTCCCCGCTGCCATGTTCATCGGTGATCATCCATTCTGCAGTGTCCAGATGGTTCTCCACCTTGCTCTGACCTTTCAACCCTTTTGGACGCGACTAGTCACCAAAATGTGTCCTACCGTCAGGTTGTTGAGCAGTAGTATTAACACGAACTGGAGTAATGACGTTAGAACAGTAGTAAGACAGTCATATCCCACCCACCTGGGATCCGTATAGTATCCCGTCTTTGGAACACAGTCTCCGGGTAAATCGTCAATCAATTTCACACATGGCGATAAAGAATTAGGGCACATGATTCAAACAGACCAGAACACTGGTTGTTACCAGAACCACAGGCGCAGTTTTCCCGGTGCAATACTTTACTCTTCACCTCTGGCAACAGATGACGACAAACCGATCAAAGGTAAAGCTGACAGTGGACCAGACAGAGGAGTCTGTGGCTGTCTCTGTCAGGGCAGCAATCACGCTGCATACGGGGGTGATGTCCAGGAAAGTCCCAGGGAAATAATAATAACTGAGCGGCCACAATAACACCACAAAGACAATGGTCAGTAGATCCGTCGTTGCCATGGCCACCAGGTAGCGAGTGGTGCGGGTGGAGAGGCCGCACGTTCCCCAGGACAGGATCACAATCGCCACTAAATTCATTGGGGGGGGGGGTGGGGGGGGAAACAGAAGGAATCAATGAATTACTGTCTCACGCTCTGTGGGACAGAGATAAGCTGTAAAGAGAGAACAATCAAACCTGGCGGGCGCTGATTACTGGAGGTTTAAAAGGTTTAAATCGTGCTTCGCAGACTCAGCAATGGCGCGCAAGCAGGGAGAAAGGTTACATACTCGGTACTGCAAGAGGAGCAGGATTTGGGAATGAGGCCCTGTCAACTGATCGCCAAGGGAGCTTTACGACCGATGTGTAACGTTTGGATATCTCGGCACTTCCTTCATATCCTGGCTCTCATGGCATGTCGCTACGCCCCGCTGCCTCTGAGGTTGTCCATTTACAATGTTCAAAGTTCGTAGCACATTTATTTCCTCTGTTCGCAGGAATTCCTCTCCGTTTCGACTCCCGTTTGCCACCTGCCCCCACGTTCCCTGCTGGGCTCGCTGCTTTTAAATTCGCGCAACTACCCTCCCCCCACTTTCACTGCCTATTCTGTCTTTTCAAAAACTTGGCTACAACATCGTAGCTGATCCTGGGTAGCATCAGCAAACCTCCCGGCCAGTTCCCGTTCAGTTCAGGTGCAACCCGACCATTTTGCACAGGTCATCCCTTCCCGAGAAAAGATTCCAATGATCAAGGAACTTGAAACCCTGTCCCCTGCACGATGTCATCAACCATTCATTCATCCGTGCAATTACAACATTCCTACCCGCAGTAGCCGTGGCACAGAGAGTAATCCGGAAATTACAACTTTGGAGGTCCTTCCCATATGCCTCTTTCTAATTCTATATACTCACAGTGCCGGATCTCTGTTCCATTTCTGACCATGTCATTGCATTCAATATGCACCACGAGCTCTGGCAGTCTCCCCACCCCCAGATTGAAAATATCCTGCAGATGGTCCGATAGACTATGGACCGGAGCAGCCGGAAGGCAATACACCATCCTGGTGTCTTTCCACGCCTTGTGGCACATCGGGCGGCAGTTATTGCTGTTTCCCTGGAACCTGATCGTTCCTTTTACAAAGTCGAGTTACCAGCTTGATGTTCAACACAGCACATGTGGAAAGCATGTAATGAACAGGTCCGATTCGAACTTCGAACAATTTGCCTCAAAATCCGATACTGATTCCACGTAACCACCGGTTGTCTCTTTGGTGGCCACAGAATGTCCTATTAGCACCCCTAATATCCAATCTAATGGGGCTTTGTGGCTGGAACTGAGGGATACAAAAAGGTCCCTCTAATGGGGCTATATGAGGTTGACCATCCAACAGTCCATGGCTTTAGAGAAACAGATTTGCAGAGAAACTGCATTATTGCAAGAAACATAATTTGATAGAGTAGGCGATATTATCTTTCCAGGACGGGTCTTCAGATGCTGTGATTATGACTCCTTCTCCTCTTCCCCCAACACCACTCTGAAGTCCCCTCTTCCTCAGATCCCACCGTCAACTCCTGAACCCTCAGAGGCTCCATCTTCCTCTCACCACAACCCTCCACTCGCCTCTGACACCTGTAGCCTCCCCCCTCCCCTCTCTGATCCCCATCTCTCATCCGTGCTGGGTCTTTACCATTCCCTCCGACCTTCAACTATCTGAGGCAGAGAGCTCTGTCCTCAGCAAGGGTCTCACCATTGTCCCCCTTCCCCCACAACTCAGCTAGTTCCGCGTACGCCATGATGCCGAACTCCTCTTCCACCGAACTACGTCTTCGAGCCTACTTCTTCGACAAGGACTCTCCAACCCCCACCGATGACTCTTCTCCCGTCTTCAATTCTCCGTCTCTTTTTGGGCACCCTGCTCTGGTCTTCTGACTGCTTTGGATCTCTTATTGCTAATAGCCGACGGGACATCAACCGTCTGGACTTCACCACACCTTGTTCCAATTCCAACCTCACTCCTTCCAAAACGCTCTGCTCTCCGCTGCCTCCACACCAATCCCAACCTCACCATAAAACCCGCTGATAAGGGTGGCGCTGTTATAGTTTGGCGTACTGACTTCTACCTAGCCGAGGCACAGAGACAACTCGCTGATACCTCTTCTTATTTACCCCTCGATCATGACCCCATTAAGAAGCACCAGGCCACTGTCACTCAGACTATCACCAACCTTATCAGCTCTGGGATCTCCCATCCACTGCTACCCACCTCATAGTTCCCACACCCCGCACACCCGCTTGTCCATGTAGACCTATTGTCGCAGCTTGCTCCTGCCACACCAAACTCATTTCTGCACACCTTTACACTGTCTTATCCCCCCTTGTTCAATCCCTTCCCACCTATGTTCGTGACTGTTCTCATGGTCTGGATATTTTCAATGATTTTAAGTTCCGTGGCCCCCACCGTCTTATTTTCGCCATGGACGTCCAGTCCCTATATACCTCCAGCCCCCACCGGGATGGTCTCGAATCACTTCGCTTTTTTTGGATTCCAGGCCTAACCAATTCTCCTCTAACACCCCTCTCCTCCATGAAGCGGAATGAGACCTTACTCTCAATAATTTCTACTTTGGCTCCTCCCACTTCCTCCAAACCAAGGGTGTAGCCATGGGCACCCGTATGGGCTCCAGTTATGCCTGCCTTTTTGTTGGGTTTGTGGAACAGTCCATGTTCCAAGTCTATACGGGTATCCGTCCCCCTCTTTTTCTTCGCTACATCGACGACTGCATTGCCGCTGCCTCCTGCTCGCATGCTGAGCTCGTTGACTTCATTAACTTTGCCTCCAACTTTCACCATGCCCTCAGATTTACCTGGTCCATTTCCGAAACCTCCCTCCCCTTTCTTGATCTTTCTGTCTTCATTTCTGGAGACGGCTTATCTACTGATGTCTACTTTAAGCCTACAGACTCTCACAGCTACCTGTATTCCTCTTCTTAAGTAAACCTTAATAGAATCAATGAAAGACCGCACCCAACGGGACATCAAACAACAATGTACAATAGACAACAGTCTGTATAAATGCAAATAAAAGAATAATTAATAAACAACAAGAAATATGCATCGAATATATGAGATAAAGAGTTCTTGAAACTGAGCCCATAAGCTGTGAGAACAATTCAGTGATCGTAGTAGTAGGCCTCCGTTAGTCTCAATCGACCATGGACTTGTGCCTTGGAAAGGTTCCAGGGCGCAAGCATGGGCAAGGTTTTTTTGTAATGGAAGACCGGCAGTTGCCCAAGCTGCACGTCTCCCCCTCTCCACGATGTATTTCAAGGGAGGGGCATTAGGACCCATACAGCTTGGCATCGGTGTTGTCGCAGACCAATGTGTGGCTAGGTGCCTTGCTCAAAGATATACGGGCAACCTCAGCCTAGGCTCGAACTAGCGACCTTCAGATCACTAGACGAACGCCACTTGCCCACGCGCCAACTCAATTCAGTGATGAAGTGAGTGAATTTGAGTAAAGGTATCCACTCTGGTTTAAGAGCCTGATGAATGAGTGGTAATAACTGTTTCTGAACCTGGTGATATGATTCACGAGGCTCCTGTACCTTCTTCCTGATGGCAGTAGGGAGAAGAGAGCGTGTGCTGATAGATGGGGGTCCTTGATGACGGATGCTGCTTTCCTGCGACAGCAATCTGTAGTTATGTGCTCCGTGGTGGGTTGAGCCGTATCCGTTACTATTTGTGGGATTTGCCTTTCAAGGGCCATGATGCAACCGTTGAGCATAGTCTGCACCACGCCTCTGTAGAAGTCAATGTTTTTGATGTCATACTGAATGTTCGCAAAGTTCAAAGGAGGTAGAGATGCTTCCGTGCTTTCACTGTAATTGCTCGTAGATGCCGGGCTCAGGACAGATCACCTAAAATGATAACATTGAGAAATTTTTAGTTGATGACCGTCTCAATCTCCGATGGATCCCCAATGAGGACTGGCTCAAGGACCTCTCGTTCCTCCTCCTGAAGCTAATATTCAGCTCTTTGCTGTTACTGACATTGAGTGACAGATTAGAACGATAGAAACATGGAAAACATACAGCACTATGCAAGCCCTTCGGCTCACAAAGCTCTGCCGAACATGCCCCCACCTTGGAACTACCTGTGCTTTACACATAGCTCTCTATTTTTCTAAGGTCCCTGTAACCATCCAAGAATCTCTTAAAAGACATATTCGATTCTGCCTCCACCACCGCCGCCGGCAGCCCATTCCACGCACTCACCACTCGATACGTAAAAAACTTACACCTGACGACCCCTCTGTACCTACTTCCAAGCACGTTAAAGCGATGCCCTCTCATGCCAGCCAATTCAGCCCTGGGGAAAAGCCTCCAACTATCCGCACGATCAAAGCCTCTCATAATCTTGTACACCTCCATTCAATTACCTCCCGGTCACTCTAAAGAGAAAAGGCCGAATTCTCTCAACAGATTTTCACGAGGCATGTCCCCATACCAGGCAACACCCTTGTAAATGTCTTCTGCACCCTTTCTATAGTTTCCACGTCCTTCCTGTAGTCAGGCGATCAGAATTGAGCACGGTAGTCCAAGTGGGGTCTGTCCAGGGTCATATATAGCTACAACATTAGCACTTGGCTCTCAAATTCAATCCCACGATTGATGAAGGCCAATATCCCATATGTCTTCTTAATCACAGAGTCAATCTGCACTGCCAGGAGTCTTACCATTAATACTAAATTCTGCGATCGTATGTGACCTACCAAAATGATCCACCTCAAACGTTTCAGGGTCCAACTTCATTCATTCTCATTCTCTCTCATTGTCTCTCTCTCTCTCTCTCTCTCTCTCTCTCTCTCTCTCTCTCTCTCTCTCTCTCTCTCTCTCTCTCTCTCTCTCTCTCTCTCTCTCTCTCTCTCTCTCTCTCTCTCTCTCTCTCTTTCTCTCTCTCTCTCTCTCTCCCCCCTCTCTCCCTCTCTCTCTCCCTCTCTCTCTCCCTCCCTCCCTCCCTCCTCCCTTTGTTTCTCTCTATCTGCTCTCTCCTTACTTTCTCTCGCCAGACCTCTGATTCGGACCGGAATTGCGAACGGTCCTAAGGAATTTCAGAGTCTCCCAGGCAGTCGCTGTAAACTCGAGTCCTTGACCAACAGAAAGGCGTGAGACTTTTGACTGTATCAATGTTTCGGTGAGGCTTAATTTGTTGATCGTTCGTATCAATTGTTCTTTCATCAATTCTTTGTTTTAGTATTAGAACTACGTTTATCGCTGTATGTTTTACTTATCACGCACTGTGCTCTAACAAACTACCCTGCAGCACCTTCAAAAAGTTCCTTCCCATTGATCGAATACTCTAACCCTGCAGATTTCCGTCCTGCGGAACGTTCTCCACTCTTGATTATTTTACATAGATGCTTTCTGACCTGTTAAGCTCCTCCAGCATTTTGTTGCACTCCTTTCCACTTCCTCCTCTCTGTCCCTTTCTTTGCCCATCTCTCTGCTCCTTTCCTCCTTCTTTCTTGCTCGCATCTCTCACTCCCTTCCCTACTCTGTTCGTTAAAATCTCTCTCTCTCGCCTCTCTCTCCTCTGTAACCCTCACCATCCGTACCCACACTCTCCTCTGCTCCAGCTCTCTCGGTCACTCCCATCTGCATTCTAGTCAACTCCACCCTCTCTCGCTTTCTTACTCTCCTCCTTTCTGCCGCACCCCGTTCCCCCTCGTTTCCCGAAATGGGTCTTCAAATAGTCACCCATTTCCTTTTCGTCCTCCTCTCTGATCCCTCTTTCACCACGTTTGCCCTGTTTCCTAACACTCTGCCACTCTTCCTTCTATATTCTTCCCCGTGTATCTGTAAATCTCTCTCCCTCACTTTCTCCTCACCACTGTCACATCTGTCCTTCGCCTTTCTAAAGCCATTCCTCTCCCGTACCTGTCACATCATGTAGGCCTACTCTCTGCCACTCCGCTCTCGCTGTTACTCTCACCTGTATCCAGATATCTGGCATTAAAGAGCGCAAAGACCGGTGGGCTCCACCCGAGCTCACATTTACAAGTTCATTCCCCCAAATCCAGTTGTTCACAAATGCTCCTTACAGTGTGGCTCCCGATAATCATCCTACACCGCATGCGCCTGCTGTGAACTGTGATGCAGAGTGACGTTTGCATGGAGTTCCGCCACGATATCACTATAACATTAGAGGGGGCCCTCTAGTGGACAGGAGATGTAGCCACATCATGTGTAACTGCAGTCTTATACTTGCAATGGTTTATTTAACCATAACGCCATGTTCATACGCTACCTCGCCCCCAGTGCCTGGATGGTACAGTCAAAGCGTGACTTTCACAAAGGTTTCTTCCACTTTAACATCATATCCTTCAATGTAGAGCAACTGGTACCTGGCAGTTGTAACCGCAGTCTGACGTTGGTTGATTGTCACATTAGTTTCAGAGATTGAAAGTAAAGTTATTATCAAATAATGTATAAATTTTGCAACCTTGAGATTTGCTTCTTCGCAGGTAGCCTCAAATCAAGAAACGCGAAAGAACTCAATGAAGGAAAATAAAACACAACGATAAAAAAGACCAACTGCCGATGCGCAGGAGAAGTAAAAACACAGATCATGCAAACAATTGCAGCGAACTATGGCGTCCAATAGAACGAACATCTGAGTGCTCGGACCACGGAGTAGACTCAGTGCGTCATGTTCGCGGGCATGAGGCCAAGCAGCCGGGGAAGTTCTCATTGTCTCTATGCTAGCGAGACAGCTGTAATCATCCTGAACGCGAGTGAGATTGGCTCTCGCCTCGGATCCTGCACCCTGGTGAGAAAGGTGAATATTATTGGGAGCGAGCAAAATCCGCTCTCACCTCCGATCTGAACCGGCCTTTAAGTTGTTCAGACAGCGGATCATGACTCGCACCAGGATCCGGCTACTGCCAGCTGCTCAGAGCCTAGAGCTTGCAGCCCAGCAACATGTTCCAGGCCCAGATTTCGCCACCAACCCCAAAGCCGCTCTCAAGATGTCGGCACCCAAAGCGTTCCATCCTCGCTCCCGGCTGGTCGTACGGGCACTGGAACTCCTCCTGCCCCGACTCTCCATCTACATTGATTTTGCGCTCCACCATCCCAGTTCATTCCCCGAATGCACCTCGTCATCTCTCGTCCCTTCACCCTTTGTGGCGACAATTTAAAACAATTACCCCAAAAATATATTTTCAACAATGTTTTAGTTAGATTCCTGAACCTATTAATACCAGTGTTCTATCGCATGCATCGTCCTTTTTTCACCCATGCATTCTCGTGCCCAGTCTTGTGTCCACTGACTTGTATTCTCAGCTGATGGTTCAGATCTTTCCCTTCCCCCGCTCAGAAACAGCATCAAATCATCGTCTTCCCTGGGAGTATGATGATGATGTTGGATGACCGCGGATGGAACGACCTATCAATCAAGGGAATGAAATATTCAAACTTTATATTGAAAGGTCAAGTTTAATGACAGGGAAATGTATCCAATATACATACTGAAATCTTTTTTCTTAGCATAGCATCCACAAAAACAGAGAACTGCCGCAAAGAATGAACGATAGTTCAACCTGGGAACCCGAAAGTCCCCGCAGCTCCCTACTCACTCGGTAAGCGGCAGCCAGTGGCGATTCCCCTCCCTCCACCATCACAATTAAACGCACATCAGTACAATCATCGAGTCCAAGCGTGTGTTAAGCGGTCGCAAAGACAGCGACCTTGCAGATACCCCCAGCATACCCATTTCCTCCGAATTCGACAAACCAAAGGTTCTCTCTCTCCCTATAAGGGAGAGGGAGGTGTCGCCATTTTCACGGCGGGCAGCAGACATAACAAAAACTCGCTGGTTTTCGGTCTTAACAGTCCGTTTCGTCGCTTTTTCCAAGCTCTGTGCCCGAAGATCGCAAAGACCTCAGGTGTTCGGGCCCACAGCAAAATATGTTAAGGCCTCCCCGACGACACGCGACCGTGACTCCGACCCTCGATGCGACCGTCTCCAGAGCTCCGAGATCACAGGCTTCCGAACACAATCAAGACTCTCAGGCCAAACCTTTGGCGTGTCGAACGAAAGTGGATCCCATTCCCTCAAAGAACCGAAGCTTTCGTGTTCAAACGAAACGAACCCTGAAAGGGGAAAAAATAAAGATATTAAGGCTGTTTCCGAAGATGCAAGCAAAGGAGTCACCGCCAGGCCATCATTCCTCCCGAGCTCCACCCACTCCATCAATCAACGGAAGGTGATTTTATTTGGATTTAGCGTCTGCCGGTGAATTGCCGGAGTTGTGGGGAACAGTAGCAGCATACACTGGGATGAATGTAGCCACGTTGCAGTTGTGTACAAGTCAAATCGGGCCATTCTTGGGACATTGCGTGCAGTTCTGTTTCCCCCGATACAGTACGGTTGTGTGGGCAGAAGGGGCTCACCGCAATGCTGCCGCGATCAGAAGGCATGCGCTTCAAGGAGAGATTGGACAAACTTAAATTGTTTTCTGTGAGGAGGCGGAGACCTGATGGAGGTTTATAAGATTGCCAGAAGCACAGATAGAGGAAACAGTCGGTAACTTTTGTTCCCTGAGGTCGAAATCTCCAACACCAGAGGGCGTGCATGTTAGGCTGGACTAGAGGGACAAAGATCAAAGGAGGTGTGTGGTCAAATTCAGTGAGTACTGGTCTCGGACCCCAGGATCTCTCTGTCCATCAGTGCTCCTTCTGTCCTTCAATTCCTTTTGATTTCACAATGTTCCCGGATGAAACGCCATCAGCCATTACTCCGCCCTGATCAGTAACTGATATATATCCCGCTGGATAATTTGGCAACCTGCTACAATGTCCACAACGCCACCAAATATTGTGTCGTCTGCAGTTTTACTAACTCATCCATCGCGAATATCATTCAGGTGATTTTGATATTATCACAAACTGTGGAACTCCATTAATTCCGGACCACCAACCAGAAGATTCAAAGTACATTATCAAGAATGTGTAAATTATACAACATTAAGATTTGCTTGCTCCCGGGTAGCCGCAAAGCAGGAAACCCGAAAGAAACCAATTAAAGGAAAAAGAAAAAATAAATTGCAACACTCAATGCGCAACGAATAAAACACACACGCACACAAATAGGCAAACAACAACAGCATTCTGAACCAAATCGAGTCCGCGGATCCAAATCCTCAGAGCAGACCGGAGTAGGCACCTAGCTTCGGAATTCTGTTCATAATATTAGCGGTGGCAATCGTGACAAGGTTCAAAGACACGAAGCACAGTCGGCGGAATAAAACCTTTCTACCATCAGCCGATGTCTGGCACGGGAAAACCTAATCATAATCCAAATAACCACCTTACTCTGGATCCACTGTAACTTCACAGTTCAGAAAAACGTGGTTGTTTTCTCTGGAGCGCCGGAGACAGAGTAAGTGACCTATGGAGGTCTATAAAAACACGAGAGGTGCGGATGGAGTACCGAGGCGTTATACATGGCTCCACAGCATGGAAGTATCGAATATCTGACGAGGGCCCGAAATGTCGCCTGTGTACCTTTCTCCACAGATGCTACCTGGACTGCTGAGTTCCTGCTGCCTTTTGTGACAGCAATACTGGAGGAGGAGGATGAGGGGAGCTGTGGGATTTCTTTTGTCATTCCCACCTCATCCCACTCTCAGACTCACCCTCCCCCCACACACACAGACACACACACACAGGCACACACACACACACACACACACACACACACACACACACACACACACACACACACACACACACACACACACACACACACACACACACACACACACACACACACTAACCCTCCTGCTCTAGAAGCCTTCGATCGGGTCGGAGAGTTTCTTTTGTTTCTGTACCCCACTCAATCCGGCATATTGTCCGGAACTGTGGAGTGGGAAATTGATCCTGACATGGATGCATTCATCTCCGGATGAAATCCGAATCTGCGAAAGGAGAAAGATAGGGATGGTGGATTTTTTCGCGGATGCTAAACACCACCTATCACTTCCTGTCTCCGTGATCCAGTTCCTCTCCTATACCCCGCTACGTCTTCGTGATCGCCCTCTCATCTGCGCCACTCCTCCGTTCCGTCACCCAACCCTCCCTACATTCGTCCCCAACTCTGTCACCTGTCTGTCTCTGACACCCTTCGTGTTCTCCGGCAGTTCCTCACCCCCCGTGTCCCCCTCCAATTCACCATAATCCCTCCTTCTCCTGGGCCCTTTCCACGTTTTCGTGGTTCTCTCCATTTCGGTCCTTCTACGATTCCATGATCCCTCCCTACATTTCGCACCTACCACCACTCCATGATCTCCTCCCTCCAATTTGTCCCATCATCATCTCTCTCCCCTCCCTCCACGAGCCCCTCCATGTTTTCATGATCCTCTCCCTTCCTTTCGACTGCTCATCGTCTCCGTGATCCCCTCCTGTATTTCGCCCCTCCACGTCTCCTCCCTCCATTTCAGACAACTTTGGTTTCAGTGATTCCCTACATTAACTCCACGCCTCCGTGATCCCCTTCATCCATTTCGCCCCCTGTCATCTCCGTCACCTGTGCGATGTTGTAAGGGGTTTGCAGCTGCCGTTACCTTGATGAAATAGTTTGTCCCGGAAACCACCTGCGTACAGTACGACTTCGCCTCGTAGACCTTTAGCTGCATGCCCATATCTTTTTTCAACTGCGTCCTTTACCTGCAGACAGGACAAGATCTGTCACACACGCCCCGGGAGAGGGACCATAAGGAGGGAGAGAAAACGCTGCAAGAACGAAGCACTCTTCCTGTCTTCCCACCTCCTTCTCGCCTCTCTCTCTTGTCATCTCACCGCCTCCCTACGCATTCCTTCCCCTGTCTGCACCGCTGTCTCCCCACTCTCTTCCTCGTAAGCGGTATCAAGCAAACAAACTCTCCCTCATTTTCGCTCAGACAAATGAGATGATTGTGGATTATAAGAGGAAGGAGACAGGCTCTCCCCTATTTACATCAATGGACCTGGGGTTGAGAGGGTAAACAGCTTTAAGTTCCTCGTATAAACGTCACCGACGACCTCACGCCGTCTGTATAAACCGGCTGCGTGTGTTTCTAAGCACAACAGTGCCTGCTTTACCTCAGATGGCTGAAGTAGTTTGGTATGAGTCCGCAAATCCTAAGGACTTACAGCAGGGGCCCAATTGAGAGCATTCTGACTGACTGTTTGGTGTGGGAATTGTACTTCCCGCCACTGCAGAGGGTGGTGCGGACAGCCCAGCTGATCACTGGGGACCCGAGTCACCCCAATCCAAGACTGTTCCAGCTGCTACCATCTGGGAGACGGTACCACAGATTGAATGCCAGGGCCAACAGGCACCAGGACCACTTCCACCAGGGCATCAGAGTGATTAATTCACGCTGATATGATTGTTACTTAGTTATATTGACTATCCTGTTGAACATACTATTTATTACAGCTTACTATAACCTGCACATTGCACGTTCAGATAGAGAAGTAACACAAAGATATTTAGTTTCAATAAGTATATTTAAAGTCAGAGAAATGTATACAATATACATCCAGATTTTTTTTTCTTCGCAAACATGCACGAAAACAGAGGAATGTCCCAAAAAATGAATGACTTTTAAATGCTAAGTGTTAGAACACAAAAGCCCCCCACCCAGCTCCCCACTCCCACAGCAGCAAAGTACGATCTACTACCCCCACCAGCAAAAAAGCATCGGTGCCACTGAGCACGCCTCACTCATCTTGCATGTAAAATGTAATAAACAATGTCAATTCAATCGAATTCTCCATCTTCTCTCTCGCCCCTTCACTCTCTATTCGACTCATTACCCCTCTCCACCCTCCTCTGTTTCCATCTCTCTCCCTCTTCCCCCTCTCCCCGCAAACAATCGCACTTCGTTCCTATCCCCGCCACTTTCTCCTCCCTCTGTTTACCTCTCCCGCCTCCAATCTGAACAGCTCTCTCCAACCCTGCCTTACTTTCTCTCTCCCATTCAGGCACCCTCTCTCTCTGCCTTCTCTCCGCATTTCCTGAAAATCCCCTGAACTTCCCTTTATCTTAACGCATTTCTCTGCTTCTGTCTCCCAGCCTTTCTAACGCGCCCCATGTCTTCTCTTTCCCTCTTCGAACTCCCCCCCTCTCTCTACGCCTCATATCTGCATCATCCGTCTCCCCATACCTCCAGATCTCTTTTCCTCCCGTCTCCTGGTCTCACGGCTGTCTCCACCCCACACTTTCCCGTTCTTATCCGCCCTTTCACTCTCCAGTTGCCTCTGCATCCCCGCTATCCTCCTTTCTTTCCCCATCTTCCGCCGTTTCTCATCTATCTTCCCACTCTCCTGTGCTCCCTCGTCTTCCTGTCCTCCGTCTCTCACCTTACAAACCCTCTGCTCATTCTCCGCCGCTCAACCCTCCTCCCTCTTCCCCCTGTACTCTCTCCGACACTCATAATTCCCACCTCCTAGACATCCCTCTTCCCACTCCTCCGTCCTCTATTCCCAAGACCCACGTTACTCTACCCTCGTCTTGAATGTTGACGAGTGGAGGGAAGGAACATCTCGGAAGACTGTGGAGAAGGCAGCGCAGAGAGTCACAGTCGAGGAGGGGGAGTAGGAAGGAAGGTGGGGAGGTAGGCTAGGGAAGGCGTTGAGGGAGGGAACACTAAAAGAAAGAGTGGGACAGGAAGGGCAAAAGGAGTGAGGAAAAAAAGACATATGTAGCTGGAGGGGAGAGGAGGAGAGACCGCCATGGTTAGGGGTGGCGCCTTGTACGAGGGCGGTGGCTGGAGGAGGAAGGAAAACGGGGGCAAGTACGGGTGGGCGCTGAGAACGGAGGTGAAGCAGTGAGCACCGAGAGAGGGGAAAGACGGATGGAGGGAAGGCAGACGGAAAGGGAGTGAGAGGAGTGAAACTGACCAGATCAGCGATTGCTTGTGTATCGCTGTTGGCGTTGTTCCCTGTAGTCAGCCCCCCAACAATCAGCTGACAGCCTGTCTGTCCTGCCATGCTGCGTGTCTCCGCTCTCCTCTACCTCGCTGTCTATCCTTTGCCTTTCTCTGCCCGTACCTTTATAGACAGACGCTACGTCATCTCCGTTCCTCCTTCTGCTCCTCGGAGCAAATGGGCAGTCTGTGTGTGTTCACACACCTCAATCTCCCGCTCACCACTCCCCTCTGTCGCTTCACCACTGTCGCTTCTCCCTCCGAGCTTATCGCTTTCTCTTCTTTCTCCAGTTCCCAACTCTCCCTTCTACCTCTCCCACTGCCCACTCTGCTTTCTCCCTCTCTCACTCCCACTCTCCCTTTTCTCAGTCCCGTTACACATTCTCCCTTCTTTCACTCCCATAAAAAATTCACCCTACTCCATCTGCCGTTGCCGACACTCCCTTCTCCCTCTCCCAATTATTCTATCCGACTCCCACTCCGAGTCTCCCTGCTGTCTCCCCCAATATCACTCTCCCTTCTCTCTCTTGCGCTCTCTCCAGTGTCTCTCCCAATCCCCACTCGAATTATCCTGCCCCTCCCCATTCTCCCTTCACCAATTTCCACAATTCCTTTAATCTTTCCCTCTCCCCACTCTCTGTTCGCTTCCTTTCCCTTCTCAATCTCCCACACTCCTCTCTTTTCTCTCCCTACCACTCCCGCTCTACTTCTCTCTCTCAGCTAAACAATTTCCCTACTCTCACACATAACCCTCGCATCCTTCTTTCTCTCCCGTTCCGCACTCACAGCTCCCCTTCCCCAATGTCACTTCTCGCTCGTGTTCCCCACTCTCATTTCTCCCTCTCCCATTACGCACTCCGCCTAGCCTCTCTCCCGTTTCTCTGCTTTTCCCTTCTCTCCATTCTCCTCTCCTACTCTCCACTTCCCTTTCCACCTGTCCTGTTCTCCTCACACCCTTTTCTCTCGGTTTCCCCACTCTCCCTTCTCCCTTTCCCTTTTTTCCCTTTTTTCTCTCTGTCCTATCTCTCTCTCTGCTCACTCTCATACGCCCTACTCTCCCTTCTCCCTCGCCCAGTGAAACTCTCCCTTCTCCCATTCCCACTCTCCCACTACCCACCCGGCCTTCTCCCTCCAACACTCGCTACCTGTTCCACACTCTGCCTTCTCCCACTCCGATTCTGTACTCTTCCGCACTCACCACTATTCCTTCTCTCCCCCGTTCCCCATTCTCTCTTTTCCTTCATGCACTCCCCTCTCTCCCTTGTCCCTCCCCCACGCATCTCTCCCTTATCCCTCTTCAACTCACGATTCTCCCTTCTTCCCAGTCTCCCCCCTCTATGCTTTCCCATTTCCCTTCTTTTTCCCACTCCCCATACTCCCTTCTCCCACCCACTCCATTCTCCGGCTCTAGTTACTCACTCGTTTTTCCCTTCCCACTCCCAACCTCAAATCACCAATTCCTGTCCTCAATCTTCCTTACCTCTCTCCCACTCCCCACTTCGTTCTCACCCTTACCCCAATCATGCTCCCCACCATCTCATGTCCCTCTCCCACTCTCCCTTCGCTCTCTACCCTTACCAAGTCTCCCTTCTGCCTGTTATCCTCTTCCCCTTCCGTTCACCACTCTCGCTTCTCACTTTCGTTTCCCGCTCTCACTCCCAACTATCCCTTTTCCGTCTCCCGTTCCCGAATCTCACTTCCTCCCCCACTCCCCACTCTCCGTTTTCTCTCACCCAATTACTACTTTAGCTTTTCACTCACCCGTTCCACACTCTTCATTCCATTTCCATATCCCACTCCCACTTCTCACTCCCTTTTCTCTTTCCCTTTTCCCACCATTTCTCTCTCCCGTTCCTCATTTTCCTTCTCCAACTCCATTCTCCCTCTCCCATTCAGTACTGTCCCTTCTCCATCCCCACTCCCATTTGTCATTTTCCACTCCCCAATCTCCCTTTTCTATCTCGCACTCGCCAATCTCCTCTCTCCCAATCGGGTTCCCCATTCTTCACACGTCCTTCTCCTGTTTCCGCACTCACTTCCCTTTCTCCCATTCCCCACTCTCCGTCTTCTGTTCCACACTCTTCTTTCTCCCTCTCCCCGCGCTTTGTCCTCGGTATGAAAGTCTCAACTTTCCGTTCTCTCCCACCGTTTCAGCACGCTTCCCTCTCCCTTTCCCGTTCTCACAATTGTCTTTCTCTCTGCTACTCCTTATTCTTCCCTCCCTTTTCCGCTCCCCACTCTCTCTTCTATTTCACGTGCTCGCCCATCTCCCTTCTCCCTCTCCTGTTCCCCACTATCATGAGAGGGTGGGAGAGATAGATTGGACGGCGGGTTTCAGAGGGAGTGGAGAGATGGGATGAGGTGAGGGTGAGAGGAAGAATTGGGAGGAATTGGAATGGAGAGTTGATGTGAAAGGGAGTGTGGAGGACTGAAAATGGAAAGTGGGTATGAAAGGGAGTAGGTGGAAATGGAATGGAAAGTGGTTGTGAGAAGGATGGGGAAACGGAATGGAAAATATGTGTGAGTGGGTGAGTGGAAGGAGTGGAGTCATATTTTACCCCGAAGTCACACACCACTGTCAGAGTGGGGTCACCTATTATTCCAAGGTCACTGAATATAACCAGTGTCGTGTCACGTTTTAACAGAAAAAATCCACCTTGCCGGTGTGGATTAGATTTTTCCGCCAAGGTAATCCATTTTACCTCATGTGGAGTCACTCACAATAGCCGGCGTGGAGTCAATATTTTCTCCAAGTTCACCCGAAATGTCCAGTGTGGATTCACGTTTTGTCCCAAACTCCCAGAGCAGATTTGAAATGGAGTCAATTTTCAACCGAAGGTCACCTAGCTTAGCCCGTGTAGGGTACATGTTTACCCCAATGTTACCCATCATGAGAGAGTGGAGTCACATTTGCCTCCAACTTCACACAACACAAACTGTGGAGTCACATACTGCACCATACGGCTGGCGTGCAGTATATTTTGCAATAATGGCACCCACAATGGCAGGTGTTGAATGTGTTATTTACCCCAAAGCCACCAAACATGTTCGTCGTCGAATCATTTTTTTCGCACAAGGTCAATTAACATTGACGGTGATGAACGGTTTTTGCCACAAGCTCAGGCAGCAGATTTTGAGTGGAATCAGTTCATTTTAAGCTCACCCTCGAGTGCTGTCAGTTTTAACTGAATTTCTCCCAGCAGGGCCGCCGTGGAGTCATGTTTTACCACAGAGTCACAAGCCATGGCCAGCGTGGAGTCACCTATTACTCCATGGTCAACTATCATGGCTGGTGTGGAGTCACTTTTTCCCCAAGGTTACCAACCACGGACGGAGTGAAGTCTCCTTTCATCTCTAGTTCACCCAGTAGTGCTCATGTATTCATCTCTAGTTCACCCAGGCTCATGTATTAACCCACAACACCCGCTAGGGCAGTGTGGTGTCAGTTTATACATGAAAGTTAACCAGAATGGCTAGTGTCATTCATTTTTATCGCAATCACCCACCGGTGTGGATAACTTGTCACCCCAATATCACCTAAAATAGAACATAGAACAACGAACTGTGCAGCACAGTTGTGATGATCAAGGTAAAACCAGATCAAAAACACTCAAACACTACTCCTTCCTAATTACACCACTCCATCTTCCTTATATCCATGTGCCTACCTAAACGTGTCTTAACTACATCTGATCTATTTGCCGCTACCACCATACCAGGCAGCACATTCCAGACATCCACAACTCTACGTAAAAAAAAAGTACTCCTCACAGCTCCTTTGCACTGTCACTCGCTCTCCTTCAGTTCCTGCCCTCTGATATCAGGCACTTGTACCCTGGGAAACGATACTCCCTGTTTATTCTGTCTATGCCTCTCACAATCTTGTAAACCACTTTCAGATCTGCCCCCAGGCCTCTGCTACTCCCTCGAGCCTGCTCCGCCATTCGGCATAGCTGATCCTTTCCTCCCCTCCTCAACCCCAGTCCCGCAACTTCTCTCCATAACCTTTGATACCGATCCAATCATGAACCGAACAAGCATTATGTTAAATGCACCCAAGGATCTGGCCCCCACAGTTGCCTTTGCTAACAAATTCCACAAATGCACCACCCTCTGGCTAAAGATATTTCTATACATCACTGTTATAAATGGATGTCTATCTATCCTGAGGCAGTCCCCTCTTGTCCTAGATGGCCCCAGCCTGGGAAACATCCATTTCACATCTACTCTGGCAAGAACACCCACTCCATCCCACCCGCATCCTTCTAACTTCCAGCGAGTACAGACCAGGAGCCATCACACGTATGATAACCCTTTCATTCCCGGATCCATCCCACTGTAACTCCTCGGAACCCTGTCCAATGCCACCACGCCATTTCCTAGATAAGGAGCACAAACTGTTGACAATACTCAAGGTGAGCCTCAGCATTGCCTTATAAAGCCTCAGCAGAATAGCCCTGCTCTTGTATTCTAGATCTCTTTAAATTAATACAAACATTGTATTCACCTTCCTCACCACTGACTCAGTCTGTAAGTTAACCCAGACGGACTCGCAAGTTCCTTTGCAGCTCAGATTTTTGGATTTTGAAAATCGAAAATCGTCTGTTCATTTATTTCTGCTACCAAAGTGCATGATCATGCATTTTCCAAAATTGTATTTCACGTGCCACTTTCTTACCCATTCTTCTAATCTGCAGCCTACCCGTTTCCTCAACAACACCTGCCCCAACACGTCTTTATATCATCTGCAACCTCGGCAACAAAGCATTCTATTCCATCAGCTAATTCATTTATATACAGTATAAAAAGAAGCAATCCCAACACCGGCCCCTGTGGAAAAACATTAATCACAGTCAGCCAAACAGAAAATAGTCCTTTTATTCCCAGTCGCTGCTTCATACCAATCAGCCAATGCTCTAACCATGTTAGTAACTTTTCTGTAATGTCAGGGGCACTTAACTCAGTAAGCAGCTTCACGTGTGGCACCTTACCAAAGGTTTTCTGTAAGTACAAATACACAACACCCACAGCATCACTTTATCAACTCAACTTTTAATCTCTTCAATGAATACCAACAGGTTCATCGGGCAAGATTTTCACTTCAGGAAACCAGGCTGCCATTGTCCTATCTTGTCCTGTATCAACAAGTTCTCCATAACTCCATTCTCTCTCGTCGCCTTATCAAATTCTCAACCGTTGGTAAGACATGCCCTGCCATGAACAAATCATGCTGCTTCTCCCGAATTAGGCCATGGCTTTCCGTATATATATATATATATATATACCCCATCCCAAATAATTATCGTCAGCTGTTTCCATAGAAATGGCATGCAACTGACTGATCGACATTTTCTAGGATTTCCTCTGGTTCCCTTATTAAATAGAGCTACAACATTGGCCACTTGCCCCTCCTCCGGGACCTCACCGGTGACCAGAGAGGACAGGAATATCCTGGTCAAGCGCCCAGCAATCTCGTCTCTTGTCCCTTTCAATAAGCTGGGGTAAATGCCATCAGGTCCTGGGAACTTACCCAGTTTGATATTCACTAGGTGAACAAACACTGATCTCCTGGTCTCCATGTCATTTTACTTGGTAAATACTGAAGCATAGTACTCAATAAGTACCTCACTTACATTCTCTGCATCCAAGCAAATGATCCCCCATTCTACTTGACTGATCCCACAAACTTCCTGGTTATCCTCTTGCTCTGGAATTATGCAGAGAATGCCTTGGGATTCATCTTTCAAATGTTGAAAGGCCTGGACAAGTTGATGTGAAAGTGGATGTTTCCCATGCTGGGGATAGACCGAAGCTTTACACACTTTGCCTTTATTTCAAGATTAAATTCATCAAAGTAGAATTTATTAATTTAGTGCAAATATGTCACCACAGGCAACGCTGAGACTTATTCTGAGGGCATAGCAATTCTACAGAACAGAGTTTGTAATCAGTAAATATCAGGAACTGTTAACTGTACACAAATTGTGCAAATGCAGATATAACTAAATAGCAACAAATAAAGAGCAGGAAATAGAGTCCTTAGATGAGTATAGTTATTTCCATTTGTTCAGGAGCCTGAGGGTTGAGAGGTAGTTACCGTTCTTGTATCTGCTGGTTCGAGTCTTGAGGCACCTGCACCTTCTACCTGACTGCAACAGCAAGAAAGGAGCGTGGCCGGGGTGGTGAGCATCTCTGAAGATGGATGCTGCTTCCTATGACACCATTTCATGCGGATGTGCTCAATGGTTGGGAGGATTTCACCCGTGATGTACTGGGCCAAATTCATTACCTTTTGTAAGATTTTACACTCAAAGGCCTTGGTGCTTCAAAACCGAGTCATGATGCAGCCAGTCAGCACACTTTTCACCTTGAAACTGTTTGAATTTTGAACTTTCATTGGGTCCTGCCTAATGTCCTCGTAATTTGCCCTACTCCAGTTTAAAAGTCTCCTGCAAGGACCGGACCTATCCTTATATATAGCAATCCTGAAAGTTAAGGAATTGTGGCTACTATTTCCTAACTGCTCACACACTGAAACGTCAGTCACTTGGCCAAGCTCCAACTTTCGTTGGACCTTCCACATATTATTTAATGACCAATCCTGGATGCACTTAACAAATATTGCTGCTTAAACTAAGAAGGTCCCATTTTATATTAGGGAAGGTTGAATCCCCATAACAACATTATTTTTACCCATTCCCGTAATCTGACTGTATATCTGTTTCATAATATCCCAGAGTCTACTGGGGAGTCTGTAGTAACATCCAAACAGTGTGATTGCACCCAGCCTACCCCTGAGTTCCATCCAAATGGACTCAGTATCTGACCCTCCATTGTGTCTCGCCCAAGTGTAGCTGGGCTATTGCCCTGGACTAGCAGTGAAACTCTGCCCCTTCTTTCACTTGCTCCTCAATCTTTTCTAAAACTTTAAAAGTCTGGTATATTTATCGCCCTTTTCTAGCTCCTCTCAACCAAGTGCCATTAATGGTGACAACATCGTAGCTACATGTACAGATCCATGCTCCACTACTGCCATTAAAATGTACACATGTCAAACTATCTGACCCATCATATGTTCTTTTGATTTTCCCTGTCAATATTTTCCATGTTATCTACCTTCTGGTCCGATCCTTCACTTATTGGGCTTCATCTGCAGCCCCCTGCAAAAGTAGTATTAACTCTCCCAAGTAGCATCAGCAAATGTCCTAGCCAGGATATTGGTTACCCTCCTGTTCAGGTGCAACCCATCCCTCTTGTACAGGTCACTCCTTCCCCACAAACCTGTCCACTGTACCATCTCCTCAGCCACTCATTCAACCGTGATATAGCCCGTGGAACATTGAGTGATCTAGAGATTACAACCTTGGAAGTCCTTCTCTTCAGCCTCTTTCCTAACTCCCTATGTACTCACTGCAAATGATCTCTTCCATTTTTCTGCTCATGTCATTGCCCCAATATGCACCACGACCTCTGGGGCTGTTTCTCCTCCCCCTTGAGAATATCCCGCAGCCGCCCTGGTACATTATGGATCCTCACAACCAGGAGGCAACATACCATACTCGCATCTTTTTTACATTACAGAATCTCCTTTTTGTTCCCCAAACTATTTAGTCCTCTGTAGTCCCAGTGAAGACTGCACTCTTCACTGTCGAGGCTCTGATCCCAGCAGTTTGGCTGTTGTGCCATGATGGAAAAGGTCATTCTCCTACCCAAACAGTATCAAAAGGGATATACTTGTTGCTTAGGGGAATGGCAACAGGCCTACACTCGTCTTAATCCCCTTATGTCTCCCAGTAGTTATCCAACTATTTTCCAAAACCTGTACTCTAATAATGACCACCTTTTCAAAAGGCTCGTCTGTATATCTTCAGCCTCCTGAATGATCCAAATAACATCCATCTCTATCTCCAACTCTTAGACCTGGTCAGTCAGGGTGTAGTTCCCAAGTAGTTTCAGTGTGCAGTGCACTTTGAAAATTTATGCACCGCTGAGAAAGTGGAAATTGAGTCACAGTGTCATAGAAACTAATCCTATTTCAACTCAGAGAACTATCTAACTGAAATTGACTTTTCAGCCCATCTGGTGCAGGCTGAAGCCATTTAACCTGCTTATTCCCATTGACTTTCACCAGGCCTTATTTTCCTACCATCAATGTACTTATCCAAACTTCTCTTAATTTGAAATAGGATTAATGTGAATGATCCTCCAAATGTCCAGTCCCATAAGGTTACACACATGTGCTCTGAAATAGGACGAATGTGAATAGCTGTTTGATAGGCAGGCATAGAATATTACATACATGCTGGGAAATAGTACGAGTATCAGTAAGTGTTACTGTTTGAATGGCCAGTCCTAGGAGCATACACAGAAGCAGCGGGGTACATGATTAATGTCAGCAGGTGTTTGAAAGGCCAGGACTGGAAAATAGGATTAATGTAAATATGATAACGCCCAAACAACAAGGACTCTTTGTGTCATTTCAATAGCTATGTAAAATGTATCCAGCCACCTTTATATCCGACAATCCCTCACTCCACCTCACATTTGCAGACACATAACAGCGAGAGTGTGCAAGCCTATCAATCGCTCTAAATGAACAGAACTCAATGGCTGCCCATCCTTTTTTATGCATATATTAAAAAAGATTAATTAAGTAAATAAAGACAATTCAAAAGTCCATTAACCCTTGTTTCTGCAACAAGTTGTCTCTTGATCTGTGTGACTTTCACCTCCAGTGCTGCTAAGTTTGCATGGACTTGGATCTGACAGCATCCTGCAACTTGGGTACAACTCCTTGTTAGATAATCGAGTTATTGGCGAGCATTTTCTGCCTCCAGTTGCTTCAGATTCTTCTCCGTTTCTTTGGACTGAGTCTGGATTTCCCCTCGAGAGCTGTATCATCCAGCTCATGGAGGTAGAGTTTCAGTTGCGTCTGCAGTTTGTGAAGCTGCTTTATGGCTTCATCGTGGCTTTTGTTTGGAGCTTCTATTTGTTCCTCCAAATACGTGAAATTCACCTCTAACCTTTCGTTGGCAGCCAACACCCATTGTTTTCACTTATCTACAGATCTGCCTGAATTTCGAAATCTATTGCCTCCTCTTTTTCTCACTTTGTTCATGCTTGCCCAGCAGGATACACACATTCGGATGCTGTTCATAGACTTCAGTTCAGCATTCAACACAGACCCTCAGAAACTGATTGGAAAGCTGAGCTTACTGGGCCTGAATACCTCCCTCTGCACTGGATCGTAGTCTTCCTAACTGGGATACTTCAGTCAGTCCAGATCGGGATCAGCATCTCCAACACCATCACACTGAGCACATGGGCCCACCAGACCTTTGTGCTCAGTCCACTGCTGTTCACTCTGCTGACCCACGACTGTACTGCAACACACAGCTCCAACCATGTCATCAAGTTCGCCGATGACACAACTGTGGTGGGTCACATCAGCAAGAATGATGAGTCAGCTTACAGAGAGGATGTGCAGTGGCTAATGGACTGGTGCAGAGCCAACAACCTGTGTCTGAATGTCAATAAAAGAGATGGTTGTTGACTTCAGGAGGGCACAGAGCGACCACTCCCTGCTGTACATCGACAGCTCTTCGGAAGAGATCATTAACAGCAACAAATTTCTTGGTGTTCACCTGGCGGAGAATCTCACCTGGTCCCTCAACACCAGCTCCATTGCAAAGAAAGGCCAGCAGTGTCTCTACTTTCTGTGAAGGCTGCGGAATGTCCATCTCCCAACCTCCATTTTCATCACATTCTGCAGAGGTTGTATTGAGAGCATCCTGATTAGCTGCATCACTGTCTGGTTCGGAAATTGCACCATCTCGGATCGCAAGACCCTGCAGCGGATAGCGAGATCAGCTGAGAAATTCATTGGAGTCTCTCTGCCCACCATCATGGACATTTACACTACATGCTGCATCCGCGAAGGAAACAGCATTAATAAGGACACCACGCACACCTCATACAATCTCTTCTTGCTCCTGCCATCTGTGAAAAGGCTCTGAATCATTCAGGCTCTCACGACCAGTCTATGTAACAGTTTCTTCCCACAAGCTATCAGACTTCTCAATACCCAGTGCCTGGAATGACACCTTGCCTTATTGTCCTGTTTTTCATTTATTGTAATGCCTGCACAGTTTTTGTGCACTCCCGCAGTCCTCTGTAAGTCTGTAGTCTAGTGTAGCTTTCTCTATGTTGTTTTATTTTACGTAGTTCAGTCTGGTTTTTGTACTATGTCATGTAACACCATGGTCCTGAAAAACATTGTCTCATTTTTACTATGTACTGTACCAGCAGTTATGGTAAAATGAAAATAAAAGTGACTTGAGGTTCTTATCAAACTGAGCTGTCATAGTTTGCACATTTACCTCTAGATGTGGCTTAGCATCCACAGTGGTCTGGAGGTCATTCGCTAGCTCTTCAAACTGAGTCTTCATCTCTTCCGTTGCTCCAGAGCACATTTTGACTTTTCCAACTCATGTACACACTTTCCTACATCATCCTTGGAGCTGATGACGTCTTCCATTTCTGCACGAAGCAACTTATTCATTTTCTCCATCTCATCTTTATGCTTCATTGCGTCCTCTAGAGCACAGGTTGGTGACAGTGTCTTAGTCTCCTTCTCGGGTGTTTCTGCCTGTGCATGATCCCGCTCCTCTGTGTTCTTCAACGAATTGCTCTTTTCCTCAAACAGCAACGAATCTGTTTCTTTTTGAGATTGGAAACTATCTGCCACTGGTGGCCCAGGCCTACAAATATATCATCCAACTCCTGCTACAAATGGTTCTTGATCTTTTCCGATTATCATAGATTGATGCTTTCTCTTCAAAGCACAGAATTTAGAGCTCCGTGTCTATTTCTTCTTCTTAGCCTCCTCTGCACATTCCGGTGATACAATGCCATCATCTTGGCACTTCTTTGATTCTGTCCATCGATCCTGGGGTCCCGTTAGTACTCCATTCCACACTGGTTCTCAGTAATGTCTTTATCTAGACTGTTCACATAGTAATATCCAGAGCTCGTGAGATCCAGAGACACTGGCTGCTGAAGCATTATTGCTTGGTCATTCTCCAAATCCAGAACTGCTTCGGCTTTCTTTATGTAAGATTTATTCAAGAGTAACGGAACGTTCAGTGGTACTACCACTGCTTCAATGTTACATTTTGTCTGCCCTAGTTTTGTGGGAATTTTCACTGCTTTGGTGGAAGGTAAACCATTCCATCTCCGGAACTGAATGCCTTGTTACTGGGTGTATTCGTGTTCCCCAGTTTCTGTATTTTATTCTGGTTTAGTTCACTCACATAGCTTTCAAACCATTTTTCTCTGCACACAATGTGTGTGCATGCTGCATCAATGAAAACAGATCCCAGAGATTCCATCATCAAAATCTCCGCCTCAGAAATCTCTGCATTAGTAGTGACGCCTTCATAAACAATGCGATATGGCACTCTTCTAAATTTTCAGAATTATTTTGATCAGTTAGCCTTACTAGTTCTGTTCTGTGCGAACAGTTTTTTTTTCCCCCAGAGGTAGATACTTTGACATACTGCACATTTCGATCTTCTACCATATTTGTTTATAGGATTTGTGCCGGGTAATGTCAGGTTTGTCTGGTCACTCTGCGATCTACATTTGCTATACTTTTGTTTCTGCTGAGTGAAGTAAGCCATTTCCTGACTCAAACTAATTCTGACCGTTATCTTAGTTACCTTCTCTCCAAAAATCCTCCCCATTGCAGATTGCCTAGATGCAAGTGTAACTTCTGTGCATGGAGATAGCTAGCTTTCTTTCCTTAATGTCTAAACACACAGTATCGAGCAATTTACAAGCTATAGGACTAGGAAGTTCCATTTTGTACTTACACATGCGACTACTTTTGTTCAAAATCAATAATTAGTCACATTTTTAGAATTGTCTCTGTAAATCTTGTCATATACTTCATACGACCCATCATTTTCTTCCTTTAAGATGAAAACAGTCGTGTATTGATTATTGCATTCATATCATCTTCATTCAAGTCTTCTAATGAAATTCTCTTCCTGAAAGCAACAGCCAAGTCTTACTTCTCACTCTTCAGTTCCATAATACAAGTCCATATTCCAGTTGCATTTCTCCAGCTTTCATAAGGCTTGCTCCCAGAAAATGCTGGCGGGATCCTATAATTCGAAACCATCCTCTGCAACCACTGTTAATGTCCAAACAATGACATATTTTATCTTTTGTTTAAACAACTTTGCTTTTAATGACTCCACTCAATACCTGAGGGCCACCACCTTTACATCCCATAATCCCTCCTACCACCTCCCATGTGCACACGCATAGCAGGGTGAGTGCACATCCGTACTGATCTGAATGAACAGAACTCAGCAAATAGGTGTTTAACCGGCCAGGCCTTGATGGGTAACACAAGTGCTGCAGTGCTGGATTGGTGTGAATAGGTGAACACGCGCATAAGTCTGGAGGACTCATGGTGTCTTGGCGCAAAATGTCAACACTTTATTCTTTTCCATAGATGCTGCCTGGCCTGCTGAATTCCACCATCATTTTGTGTGTGATGCTTGGATTTCCAGCATTTGCAGATTTTCTCTCGTTAGTGTGAATATGTGTTTCAAAGGCCAGGCATGAATGGGTATATCCAAGTGGTTGGAACTAGCATTAGTGTGAATAGGCGAGGCCGAGCAAGCTACTCACAAAGAGCTAGGAAACATGCTACTATTAATAGGTGCTTGAAAGACCAGGCATAGAAAGGTACACACAAATATCTGGTATTTAGTGTGAGGAGATGGTCAGCGTGGATATGTTGAGACAAAAGCCTGCACCAAGACTGTTCAGCTCTGAGGTCACTTACCTGAATAACACACACAGATTAGGCTGACACTGAGCAGAAAGATGAAAGATAGATGGTGATTTCTTCCCACGATACTTGTCAGCTGCAAAAGTGAAAACAGATTGACAAAAACATTATGGCCTGATGGTCAACAAATATGATACTGTAATTTCAAAAGGACAAGGAGCTAACCAGCACTGGACACAAATATTCCTGACATTCCACGCCTCAACACTTTCCTGCAATCATTGGGAAATAATGCCCCCTTGTATTAGCCATTTCTGCGCTGGAAAACATAGACAGAATACTGCAGTACTGGAGAAAATGAATGACTACAAGCAGAAGATTTTCATCATCCAGCCCGGAATGTCCATGCCATCCGGAATCCTTGGATCAACATGAGAAAATATTGAACCTGATTTGACATTATTTCTCTGTGAAATAATTACAAATTGTCTGATAAAACCTCAGCTGTAAATTCTGACAGGCTCTGTCTTATGCTTGGTTAGAAGTGGGGAGCTTGAATAAGGTCACCTCATACTCACTGATGAGCGGAGACTGAATAAGTTTGCCTCATACTCACTACTGAGGGGTGAATGAATACAGTCACCTTATAATGACGGAAGATCAAAAACGGTCACCTCATATTTACTGATGATGGGAGATTGAATACGGTTGCCACATACTGATGAGAGGATATTGAATACAGTCGCCTCATACTCAGTGATGAGGTGAGATTGACTATGGTTGCCTCATGTTCGTTTCTGGAGAAAATGGGGAAGGTGGAAGACATGTGTATTCCAAAAGTTAAGAAATACTCAAATGGTAAAATAGTATAACTGTGGCTCACAAGGGAAATCAAGGCTAATGTAAAAACAAAAGAGAGGGCAATAGATAAATTCTACTCTGGGAAATAGAGAATTCTGAAGTGTTTAGAAACCCACAGACAGCAACTAAAAGATTCATTAGAAGGGAAAAGATGACATATGAAAGCAAACTAGCAAATAGTACCAAAGTGGACAGTAAAAGCTTTTTCAAGTGTGTAAAAAACAAAAGTGATCTGAAAGTGGATATAGGATCTCAGAAAATAAAGTAGGAGAAATAATAACAGTGGACAAGGAGATGGCTGATGAACAAAATGAGTACTTTGCGTCACTCTTCACTGTGAAAGGCACAAGCAGTGTGCCTGATGTAGGGTGTGAAGGAAGAGAAGTAGGTGCAGTTACTGTTACAAGAGAGAAGGTGCTCAAAACTTGAAAGACCTAGAAGTACATAAGTCACACTGACCAGAGGAACTGCACCCTAGGGTTCTGAAAGTGGTATTTTTAGAGATTGTGGTGGCATTAGAAATAATCTTTCAAAAATCATTGGACTCTGGCATGGTGCCAGATGAATGGAAATTGCCAATGTGACTCCACTCTTTCAGAAAAGAGGAAGGCAGCAGAAAGGAAATTCTAGGCCAATTATCCTGACTTCAGTGGTTGGGAAGATGTTAGGATTAATTGTTCAGGATGAGGTGTGGAGTACTTGGTGACACAGGACAAGATAGGACAAAGTCAGCATGGTTTCCTTCAGGTAAAATCCTGCCTGACAATCCTGCTAGAATTCTTTGAGGAGATTACAAGTAGGATAGAAAAAAAGGGATGCAGTTGATGTTGTGTATTTTTACTTTTAGAACACCTTTGACAAGGTGCCACACATGAGGCTGCTTACAAATTAAGAACCCATTGTATTACAGGAAAGTTACTAGGAAGGTCAGAGCATTAGCTGATTCGAAGATGGCAATGAGTGGGAATAAAAGGATCCTTGTCAAGTTGGCTGCCAGTAACGAGTGGTGTTAGCAGGGATGGTTCTTGAGACCACTTCTTTTTATGCTGTATATAAGTTATTTAGCAGACAAAATGGAATGCATTGTTGCCAAGTTTCAGATGATATGAAGATTGGTGGAGGGGCAGGTAGTGTCAAGAAAACAGGTAGGATGCTTAAGGTCTAACAGATTAGGAGAATGGCAAATAAAATATGTTGGAAAATACATGATCATGCACTTTGGTAGATGGTTTTCTAAACGGAGAGAAAACCAAACAATCTGAGACACAGACAGAAGTCTGTGTGCAGAACACCTTAAAGGTTAACTTGCAGATTGAGTGAGTGCTAAGGAAGGCAAATGCAATGTTAGCATTTATTTCAAGAGGTATAGAATACAAGAACAGGGACATAATATTGAGGCTTTATAAGGCTCTTAGAGGAGATGAGTTGGCATCGGAGAGGATCCAAAGGAGGTTCACATGGATTATTCCAGGAATTAAAGGGTTAACACACGAGGAACATTTGATTGCTCTGGGTATGTACTTGCTGGAGTTCAGAAGGATGAGGGGGGAATATCATTGAATCCTATTGAATGTTGAAAGGGCGAGACAGTATAGATGTGGAAAGGATGCTTCTTTTGGTGTGAGAGTCCAGGACAAGAGGGCACAGCTTCAGGATACAGGGGAGTCATTTGAAAATAGAGATGTGGAGAAATTTCTTTCATCAGAGGGTGGTGAATTTGTGGAATCCTTTGCCACGTGCATCTGTGGAGGCCAGCTTGTTCATTGTATTTAAGGCAAACATTGATAGTTTCTTGATTGGACATAGCACCTAAAGTTACAGGGAAAGGCCGCGAAATGGGGTTGAGGAGGAAATAAAAAGAAGGATCAGCCACGATTGAAGGCAGACAAACATGATGGGCCAAATGTCCTCATTCTGCTCCAATATCTTATGATTTCATGGTCTTATACTGATTGATCAGGGGAGATTGAAAACGGTCGCATTATACTAACTGACCAGGAGAGAATGGTGACAGTTGCTCCATACTCATTCTTGAAGGAAGATTGAATACAGTTGCCTCAAACTCACTGATGAGGGGTGTTTGAACATGGTTGCCTCGGACTCATTGTTGAGGGAAGAATGTAACGAGGACACCTCTTATTCCCTTATTAGGGAGAAAGAGAGTCTTTGGTATGTCGAGTTACCAGTTGAACTGGGTACTGCATGTCTGTGTCTTTATTATTTTACCGGTGGGGGAAGTGGGTGGTCGTTTCTTTGCTGCTGTTTATGTGTGGGAGTGAAAAGTTGGGTATTGGGCTTTGGGTTTCTAATATTTAACAGTCATTCATTATTTCAGGCACCATTCAGTTTTTGTGGATGTTTGTGAAGAAAAATAATTTCATGATGTACATTGTATACATTTGTCCAACATTAAATGTACCTGTTGAACTTCATACTCACTGATGAGAGTTGATGGAGTACGGTCACCTTATACACACTAATGAGGGGTAAATGGTTATGTTCGTCTCATCAAGTCAAGTCAAGACAAGTCAAGTCAGTCTTATTGTCATTTTGACTATAACTGCTGGTGCAGTACACAGTAACAACGAGACAACGTTTTTCAGGACCATGTTGCTTCGTGAAACAGTACAAAACCCAGACTGATATAAGTGAAAACAACACAGAGAAAGGTACACTAGAGTGCAGACCTACGCAGGACTGCATAGAGTGCACAAAACAGTGCAGGCATTACAATAAATAATAAACAGGACAATAGGGCAGGTGTCAGTCCAAGCTCTGGGTATTGAGGAGACTGACAGCTTGGAGAAAGAAACTGTTACATAATCTGGTCATGAGAGCCCAAATGCTTTGGAGCCTTTTGCCAATTGGCAGGAGGGAGAAGTGTTTGTATGAGGAGTGCGTGGGGGCCTTCATAATGCTGTTTGCCTTGCGGATGCAGCGTGCAGTGTAAATGTTCGTAATGGTGGGAAGAGAGACCCCGATGATCTTCTCAGCTGCTGTCACTATCCGCTGCAGGCTCTTGCGAACCGAGATGGTGTAATTTCCGAACCAGGCAGTGATGCAGCTGCTCAAGATGCTCTCAATACAACCCCAGTAGAATGTGATGAGAATGGGGGGTAGGAGATGGACTTCCCTCAGCCTTTGCAGAAAGTAGGGACAATTTGTTTGCTCTGGAGCTGGTGGTGAGGGACCAGGTGAGGTTCTCCGCCAGGTGAAAACAACAGGATTTGTTGCTCTTAACGATCGTTACTGAGAAGCCGTCAATGTTCAGCAGGGAGTGGTCACTCCATGCCCCCCTAAAGTCAACAACCATCTCTTCAGTTTTGTTCACATTCAGAGACAGGTTGTTGGCTTTGCACCAATCCGTTAGCCGCTGCACCTCTCTGTAAGCTGACTCATCGTTCTATCTGATGAGACCCACCACGGTCGTGTCATAGGCGAACTTGATGAAATGGATCGAGCTGTGTGTTGCAGCACAGTCGGGGGTCTGCAGAGTAAACAGCAGTGGACTAAGCACACAGCCCTGGGGGCTCAGTGTGATGGTGTTGTTGATGCTGCTCCCGATCCGCACTGACTGAGGTTTCCCAGTCAGGAAGTCTAGGATCCATTTGCAGAAGGAGATGTTCAGGCTCAGTAGGCTTAGCTTTCCAACGAGTTTCTGAGGGATTGTGTTGAATGTTGAACTGAAATCTATGAACATCATTCGAACGCATGTGTCTTTTTTGACCAGGTTGCTTAGGGCCAGGTTGAAGGTGATGGCAATGTTGTTGCCTGTTGAACGGTTGGTACGGTACGCAGGCTTCTCAGGGAGATGTTGAAGATGTCCGTGAGGACCTCTGCTCCCTGGTCTGCACATGCTCTGAGCACTCCACCAGGAATGTTGTCTGGTCCGGCAGCCTTCTGTGGGTTGATCGTGCTCATATTCACTGATCTAGGGAGATTGAATACCGTCACCTCATACTCGCTGCTCCAGCTGTTGCAGCTGCTACCATCTGGGAAATGGTACTGCAGAATAAAAGCCAGGACCAACAGTCTCCGGGATAGCTTCTTCCACCAGGCCATCAGACCGATTGATTCACGTTAATACAATTGTATTTCTATGCTATATTTACAGTCCTGTTGTACATACTATTTATTACAAATTTCTATAAATTGTACATTTCAACTTTGGATGCAGATTTAACGTAAAGATTTTTACTCTTCATGTATGTGAAGAAAGCAAGAAATAAAGTCAATTCAATTCAATTTTACCAAGGGAGAATGAACACAGTTAACTCATACTCACGGATGAGTGGAAATTGGATAGAATCGCTTCATACTCACTGATGAGTGGACGATAAGTATTACCTCATACTCACTGATGAGGGAGGACGGAATACGATCGCCAGCTACTCACTGATGAGGGGAGATTGAGCATGCTCACTTCATTGCTTTGTGTCTGTGCTACTACATTTTAAACAAAAACATCCTCATTGCAGTGAGAGAGAGATAGAAAGAGCAATGCATATGTAGAGACAACAGTCCATACATAGTGTTAATAGGAATAGATCCAAACATTACACCTGCAGATTAATGAAATGTAAAACTGTTTATGTACAAAGCATTCAATATTTTGGTAATTGACTTGACAACTAGCTGAACTGTTCATTTTGTTCTTCCCTCCATAGTTCTGGTTTCAGGTCTATTCAGGATCTCAGATTCCTACTCATGAACAGCATTGCAGGTGTTCGATTTTTTCATCGCATAAACAGAGTTCCGATACACAGAAAGAAAGCTTTCCACCTTGTGCTGTAGAGAAATATGCTTCTTGTCCATAGCTTTAATGGACTTCTTGAAAGTTTGTACAAACCTTGTCAGTAACCTGATCCTTTCTGGGTGGTGAGGAGCTGCATTGAGATATCTGATGCCTTTTACTTAATGAATATTCTGAACTCTTTTGACGTGTATTGTGGTCTGTTGTAACTCACAATTTCTTCAGATAAGCTATTTCTGGAGAACTTAATGCTCAGACCAGAGACAGTCTTTTCTGAGGTGATCAACTTCACTGGTATGACCTCCGTCCACTTTGAGTCAGTGTCCACGGCAATGAGAAACATGGAGTCGATGTGTACAGCAAAGTTAATGTGCACACTTTTTTTCAGGAGGAAGATGAGCTACTCTCACGGGTGTAAGTGCCTATGGGGTGTATTTTAAACCTTTTGGAATCCAGAACAGCTTTTGGCAAAGTCTTCAATTTGTCTACATATTCCCGGTCACCACACATAGCTCTGAGAGAGACTCTTCAGCTTGACAGTACTCAGGTGTCCTTCATGCAGATTTTCTAACACTCTGGGGAGCAGCTTATATCAAACCACCATATGAGATCCACTCATCAGCGTTCTTTGCATACCAAAAGTTGGTCTCATATCACTGAGCACACTGGAAGCATAGGACTATCATGATCTGGCCATTCTTGCATGGTGATTTCATTGGCTTTCAACAAAGTCAGGACATTCCTTGTTTCCCTTTCTATTTCCAAATTTACTGGCAACTTGTCCACCAAGGTGCTGTGAAATATTTCTGCTGGGTCTCAATGTGAAAACTTCTTCAGTTTTCAGCACAAGAAGACATGATAAACCATTGTTTTTGTTGTGCTGTTTGGTACTTTTGAACACTATTTAAGAGTGGGCTCCTAGGAGAAGTGCCCAATGTAGCAACCAGGTAGTGGACATCACTGGGATTTCCTTGCTGGGATTGGAAATGGACACAAGAGGCTGGCGGTCTGTCACTAGCATAAACTTTTGTCCATAGAGGTAGTGCTTGAAATTCTTTATTCCCAATACTATACTAATGGCCTCTTGGTCGATCTGTGTGTAGGTACCATTTTCTCATTCCCATTCCTGTTTGTCTCTCCCACCTCATCTACTTCACTGCCAATCTCCTCTCTCTGCTGCCCATTCCCCTCCCTTTCTGCTTTTTTATTCTCTCCGCCTTTGTCAGATTCCCCCTTCTCTAGCCCTTTCTCTCTTTCACCAATCAACTTCCTATCTCTTTCCTTCACCACTCCTGGTTTCACATATCACTTTGTATTTTTTCCTTCTCTCATCCCACTTTCTTGCTGTAACTTCTCTGTGTTTTTCCCAGTCCTGGTTTTGGACTCAACCTGAAAAGTGGACTGTAAACTACTTTCAATAGATGCTTTCTGGCCTGCTGAGTTCCTTCAGCATTTTATGCAAAAGCTGGTCCATAGGTTGAAATTCTAAGTTGGATATCAGAAATGATCGGGCAAGTGTCGATGAGAACAGTCTGTTTACTGCCAAAGGCGTATGTGGAAAGTGGGAGGCCCTCCGAAGTGAAATGTTGAGAGTGTAAAGCTTGTCTGTGCTTGTCAGAAGAAAAAAATAACATGTGTAGGGAACCGTGGTTTTCAAGGCCCTGGCTCAGAAAAACAGGTATAACAGGTAGGAACAGATGATGTGCTGATGGTGTATAAGAAGTGCAGAATAACATGATTTAGGGGTGAAAGGTGAAATGTTTAAGGGGATCATGAGGGGAAACTTCTCCCTCAGAGGGTGGTGAGAGTCTGGGACACGGTGCCAGTACAAGGAGTGCATGTGAGGTCAATTACAAAGTTCAAGAGAAGTTTGGATGGGTGCATGGGTGGTTGTGGTATGGAGGGTGATGGTCCTGGTGCAGGTTGATGGGCAAAAGGGCTTGTTTCTGGACTGTACTTCACTGTGGCTCTATCCTTTCTGAGATAAGGGGCACAAAACTAATCACAATAATCTTACCAGTGCCTCAGAACGCCTCAGCATTACCTCCTTGCTTTCATATCCTACTCTTCTTGAAATGAATGCAAACAATACATTGGCCTTCCTCACCACAGGCTCAAACTGCAAATTAGCCTTTAGGGAATCATGTCCTTCGGCACCACAGATTTTTGAATTTTGTCACTGCATAGAAAAACAGTCTAGTCTATTACTCTGTCTACCGAAGTGCATGATCACGCGCTTTCCAACACTGTATTCCATCTTCCGCTGCTTTGCTCATACTCCAAATCTATCTATTTTTTTCTGACCCAACGCTGTTTCCTCAGCACAAGCTGTCCCTCCACCTACCCTCATGTTGTCTGCAATCTTGGCCATCAGGTCATAAAATCCATCATTTAACTCATTGACATATAACATGAAATGAAATTATCCCAACACAGCCAACCAGAAAAGGCTGCCAATCAGCTAATATTGTTTCTGTTAGACCCTGCGCTCTTATCTTGTTTAGTAACCTCAGCTTCTCAAAGGCCTTCTGAAAATCCAAGTATACAACATCCACCGATACTACACCAGGACAAGGCAGAATAATAGCTTGGCAAGGTCTAGACTGGTTTAATTGCCATGATTTGTGTGATGGTACCGAAATAAAAGATGCTAATTGAAGGGACACTGTAGGCAACGTCTAGAAGTTACGACATGATTGCTGCAGTAAAAACACCCAAGTTTCAGGAACTTCACTAATGATATTATAGTATAGACCTAAAGACTGGTAGCTGTCACAGAGATTTGGCTTTTCTGTTAGACTCATGATTAGTCATTTCATTCAGTCATCAGAACCTAGTCTGTTACTTCATGAAGTCTTTCTGTAACCACTATTCTGCTATCAAAATGGAGCTCTTTTGTAACTTTGTCAACTGGGAAAGTAAAAGCTGAACTAACTTCATACTCGGGAAGGTCAGCTTTCAGCTGGATTAGCAGAAAACAGAGAGTGGGCATAAAGGGATCCCATTCTGGTTGACTGCCGGTTACAAGTGGTGTTCCACAGGGGTCCGTGATGGTGTGGCTACTTTTTACATTGTACATCAATGATTTGGATAATGGAATAGATGGCTTTGTGGCTAAGTTTGCTGATGATACAAAGGTCGGTGGAGGGGTCAGTACTGATGAGGAAACAGAGTCTGCAGAGAGACTTGGATACACTAGGAGGATGGGCAAAGAATTTGCAAATGAAATACAATGTTGAAAAGTGTATGGTCATGCGCCTTGTTGGAAGAAATAAACGGGCAGACTATCATTGAAATGGGGAGAGAATTTAATGTTCTGAGATGCAACAGGACTTGGGAGTCCTTGTGCAGGATACCCTTAAGGTTAACCTCCAGGTCGAGTCGGTGGTGAAGAAGGCGAATGCAATGTTGGCATTCGTTTGAAGAGGAATAGAATATATGAGCGGTGATGTGATGTTGAGGCTCTATAAGGCACTGGTAAGACCTTACTTGGAGTACTGTATGTAATTTTGAGCTCCTAATTTAGAAAGGGTGTGTCAACGTTGGACAGGTTTCAGAGAAGATTATCCAGAATGACTCCGGGAATGAAAGGTTTAACATACGAAGAACATTTGACCGCTCTTGGACTGTACTCCTTGGAGTTTAGGAGAATGAGGGGGGACCTCATAGAATTATTTTGAATGTTAAAAGGCATGGACAGAGTGGATGTTGCAACATTGTTTCCCATATTGGGTTAGTCTATTATGAGAGGGCATGACTTAAGGATGGAAGGGCGCCCATAGAGAACAGAGATGCGAAGAATTTTTTTTAGCCAGAGGGTGTTGAATCTTTCAAATTCATTGCCACGGGCAGCAGTGGAGATCAAGTCACTGGGTGTATTTAAGGCAGAGATTGAAAGGTATCTGAGTAGCCAGGGCATCAAAGGTTATGGAGATACAGCGGGGGAGTGGGACTAAATGGGAGAATGGATCAGCCCATGGTAAAATGGTGGAGCAGACTCAATGGGCCAAATGGCCAGCTTCTGCACCTTTGTCTTATGTCTTATGGTCTTTCATTGATTTCCTGGTGTGCTATGATCTGCATGATGGACCCTTCCCATTCCCACAGGCTTCCCATTTTCCACCAACAACACTCCATACAGTTTTGGCAATTTCAGTTCCCCGCGACTGCCTCAAATGAAGTTGATTTGGTTAAACAATGCGACCACAAGACCATAGAACACAGGAGAATAATTCGACCATTTGTTCCATCCCTGCTGCTCAGCTATTCCTTGGCTACTTTATTATCCCTTTCAACAACATTCTGCTGCCCCCTCCCCGTGATGTTTCACACACTGACCAATCACAAACTATCAGCCTTTGCCTTAAATACACCCACTGTTGAGGCCTTCACAGCCCACTGTGAGAAGTGTTACGTACTCGTGACACATGACAGTGGTGCCCTTGTCATGTGACTGGGGTTGAAGCTGTACTGGACTTGAGGTGATGGTCTTGTGATGGTGGAATGACGTCATTTTCCCGCCAGTAGAGATCATGTGACGGGTTTTTTTTACAGGTTATAAAAGGTAGACCCCACCCTGTGAGCAGGGGCAGTTCGTGGCTGGATTTGCCAAGTTGACTTCATGCCACTGCGTGTTTGAAGTGATGACGCAGTTTAGTTGAAGGATGAAGTTTTTATTTAATGCCTAAAGTTTAAAAGGTTAATGCCAACAGGTTCTTTATGATTCTGTTAGTTTGAGAATTAAAGGAGAGTGAAGATTCAAGGTTGGAAGTTAAAGATCGAGGAGAATCGCTTTCTACGGTGAAACGGGGGCGACCTTTGTTTGATCCTTATTTGGAAGGATTTCGTTGACTATCTTCGTGTTAATCCCTAGGTTTACCTAGAAAGGATTGAAGGTAGTGGAGAAGGAAAGGTCAGTGCCTTTAAGCCGTTCTGTTTCGTAAATTCTTCGTGGGAATTTCGACGTCGGGAATCGAAGCAAGCGACGTGAAAGAGAACTTAAATCGTCCTGTAAAGTCTCTCCTTTTAAATGGACTGTGAGCATATCGAACTTTTGGCAATATCACTTTAAGAACTGTTTTGGAATATCACTTCAAAGAACTGTTTTGGAATATCACTTTACGAACTGTTTGAACAGCCGCTCAGCAGCTGTTTCCGGTTACGGTAGTGTTTGTTTACTTTTGGGGGGTTTGTTTTCTGTGTTTAATAAACGTGTTGTTTTATTATAAGAAACCCTTGCCGAACTCATATATTTATTGTTGCCTGAATACGTAACAGAAGGAATTTCGTATATTCGTCACCATCTTGGTGAAGAAATTCCTCCTCATTTCCTTTCAAAATTAATGTTCCTCTATTCCGAGGCTGTGTCCTCTGGACGTCAGCTGCCAAATTACAAACATCTTCTCTATTTCCACCATAGGCCATTTAATATCAAGTAATTTCAATAAGCACCTCCCCATTCTTCCAAGTTCCTGTGAATACAGGCCCAGTGCTACCAGACACTCTTCATATAATCACTTCATTCCTGAATCAGTTTGAGAACCTACTCTGAACTCTCACCAGTGGCAAATTATTCTTTCTATACGAGTGAGACCTCACCAGCACCTTATAAACATTCAACATTTTATACATACATGCTTTTATATTCTATTCATCTCAAGATGAACACCAACAATGCATTAGCCTTCCTCAACACTGACTCAGCCTGCAAGTTAAACTTTAGGGAATCCTGCAGAAGAACATACAGGTCTTTTTGCATCAAAGATTTTGGAAATTTGTCATTGATTAGAAAAAAAATGTTGACACCATTATTCCTCCTAGCAGAATGCATGATCACACTCTTTTTGACACAGTATTCCATTTGCCATTGCTTTGTCTAATCTCCAAATCTACCTAAGTCCTTCTGTTGCTGTCCTGCTTCCCCAACACTACATACCCTTCCACCTACATTCATCTTGTCCAGAAATTTAGCTCCCAAGCCATTCTATCTATCTGTAATGCTCTGTAATGTTTCACTGCTAATGTAATGCTTTCTCTGTAGCAGCAGTGTTGGGGTTATGAGTAGATACAATGGCAGCTTTGATAATGTGCCATCCAAATGAGAGGCGTGTTTCTTTCTTGTGTGTCTGGGAGAAGGTATTCACAGACGGTTGTTCAAGAGAGGATGGAGAAAGAAGATGCCAGAATGGGGAAGTTGGAGACTACAGGACTGAGCAGACATGGAATGGTGTTGGGACTCAATGATGCCCAAGGAAAATCGACGAAGAATGAACATATGGGGAAAACAGTGATCTCCAAAGTGTACATTAGCCTGTTTCAATAAAGCAGGCCCATTTTCTTTTTGACTTCCTTACTAACCCTATAATCAAATTAAGAATTACAAAGGTCAATCGTTTAACTGCATATTGTCTACTGTGTGTTATTTCATGGTACTGATTTGTAATGGGTAACACATCACACAGCAACCACACAAACGAGATTTCTCAAGCCTCCCGCGAGATTAACGTAGCCTGTCGAACTTGAGGGATTCACACTGTTGAATGGAAAGTAATAATTACAACACAGACCCACCTGGAACATTGCTAGTCTTCGGCAGCCAGCATTGTCCTACCTATTTGACCTGTGTCTCCAACTACCCCAAAGCCAAATCCTTAACTATCGACTCCAACGTCTTCCCAAGCACTGTGTTCAAGCAACTGACGCCTGCCCTTCTTGAAGAATGGAGTGACATTTCCAATAGACTTCCAGACCATTAATCAACTCTAACTCCCTTTGCACATCCAATTCCTCAATTTGCACAAGTTGCAAGCTGATCTTTAGAGAATCCTACGTGAGGACACAAAGGTCCTTTTGCACCAGAGAGTTTTGAATTTTGATGCTGCTTAAAAATTAGCTTATGGTATTACTCTTGCGAACAAACTGCATGATCATACACCTTTTCAACACTGCTTTGCTTATTCTCCAAATCTATCGAATTTCTTCGCATGACGCTGGGTCTATGGAGGAATTTTCAAGTATCGAAGAGTTAAAATGGAGTAAATGTATGAAGCCTGTGAAAGACGTGAGTGGGGTGGAACAGACCGACCAGTCTGTACTTCTTTTCTTATGTCTTTATCACGCCTCCGCTTACTTCTGCTTGAGCGACTTTCTTTTCTTTTGCACACAAAAGAAAATTTATTGAGTTTCAATGTGTTAGTGTTTTGCATCAAATACTGTAACAAAGGTATTCTCCCTTAGCAAATTTTAGTTCTTTTTTTTGCATTAGACCTGAGCCAGGATGACATTTAGAATGAAACTCATGGTGTATTAAAAGCTGATAACTCAGTTACATTTTGCAAAATATGACTAGTGTTGCTTTAAAATTAGTTGATAACTAAAATAGCAGGAACGAGTGGAAACAACTAACACTGACTGTTACTCAAGATATTGTAAAGTAGAACCACGGATCTCGTACAGAAAGCACAAGCATGAATAGTATGGTACTGTAATACTTCACGACTTAATCTTTTCCAAAAATTGAAGTGAAATAAAGCAAAACAAGTCAGTACTGGGAGATTTAATATCAAAAGCTGCACCTATATTTTGATCAAATCGGGCTTGAAAACGTGACACAAATACAATTTGTTGAATAATGGTTAACCACGTTTGGGTAGAGAAACACAGAAAAACTGTGCCAAAGCACAAGCTGCATGGAGCCTATGAAAACAAGATCAAATGTCATTGAACGGAGGCTAAGGTTATATTGTTTATAATATTAAGTATCGACTTTCTTATCCTGGTTGCAGTACAACAATATGTATTGTGTAACTGCACAAAGATCATGTATCAGAACTGACAGTGAACACTGTCCTCCTTTCTTCCTTGATTTAAAACCTCAAGGCCTGCATCCCAGTGTCTTATCAATGGAATGTGCTGGGATCATGAGTAATTCACTAGTTGATAACTGCCAGATGTCTCTTGTTTGTATTGCTTACTGATACGTACTCAACTGTATAAATGAAGCTGTACTTGAAGCTGTTTTCGGAACTCTGCTGCCCCGCTCTTAGGGAAGAGTTCCCCGTGGTATCACGAATAAAAATTGGTTGAAGCATTCCCCTCTGTGTCTGAATGCAGTTCCTTAATAGTTCTCCGACAGTTAATAGCAACGAGGATGGGACCGATATAGGGTACACTTGAGCGGAAGCAGGACAGTGGCTCTTACGCTTGAGCCAAGGCGAGATAGCGGGGAGTACGCTTCAGCGGAAGCAAGAGAGTGGCCCTTACGCGAATCCAGGAGAAGGAACTGAGCCTGCTCTGAGCTGAAAGGCAGGGCAGGGAGATTAACGCAGCGGGCGAGCTCTTAGGTGAAAGGGAGAGCTGTGCCAGATTAAGGGTAGCTACCGATTAATAACAGCATGGAGTGACGTCGCAGCACCTGGTCTTTTGAAAGTCACCGGTGAGTGTGTGCGTGCAACTGTGTGATTGTGTCAAAGTGTATTGTAGTTAACTCTCATTGCAGTATAACGGGAGCTGTCAGTAGCAGTCGAGCCGCTAGATCGGCTCCTGCTCGGGGACTCGAGGCTCCCGGAAACCTGACAGTCAGCAAGATAACAACGGCCAGAATGAAGAAGGTAAAGAAAGCTCGACAGAAGGTAGGTTACCCGCTGGTACCTCCGGGATCACCAGCGGACACAGTCATTAAGGAAACAGGAGTTGACCGATATGCAGTAAGTTTTAGTAGTGACTTGTATGGGTGGTCGCAAGGGGATTGGCTATACGGAGGGTGATTTAAGATTCCATTGATTCAGACCTGGTGGGATGAAGTTGCGAGTGGGAACGGAGCTTCAAATTGGGATTTTGAATATATGATGGGTTGTTTCGAAAAATGGTTGGAAATAGTAAAGAAGCACCTATGTCTAAGAAATATTGCCCTGAATCCGATGAGAAACCGGCCCCTGTACAAAAAGCGGACTCGAGTTTGGTCCCACCAGTCCTTTCAGCCCCAGTTCCGCCACCTCAGCCACTCCCTGATTCCAATCTTTCTCCCACTGCACCTCTGCACCCGGCTCTGCCAGTGGCTCCCCAAATGCTGATGGAACAGCCCAGTAACATACTGAAAAGCAAGAATCTTGCAGATGACTCCAAGAATGAGGGGATTCTAGAATCAATATAGATGGTCTGTGCCTGGTGATAGGGGCAATAGAACTGGTCAATGAACCAGAAGAAGTTGAAACAATGAACGAAAGAAGTCCCCCCTCAAATCCCAGACCCAACCAAGAACATGAAGTATCCTTCACTGAGCAAGGCCCTAGTTATTGAACTAGGATGAAAAAAAGTTACTAGGCAAATCGAAATATGATCCAAGATGCCCCCAATCCGGTAAAGAAGCCAGCCCAATTTATTCACTGATTAGAGCAAGTGTGTGAAATAAATCAGCCTCTCCCGGGAGATGTTAGGACCTTGCTCCACTGCACTTACGGCAGCCAGTGGGCAGCTGTAAGAGACACGTTCCCTATACCCAAGGGACAGAACGGGGACTCCAGAGAAGATGAGGATGAACAGGGCCAAGGAAATGAAAGCCTTGGAACCTGGTTGGGAGGACGAGCCAAGGATGCAGTGTTCACTGCAGCCCAGCGGCATGGGGACATGGGGGAAGTCACCCGATGTTTGCAGAAGAAGTGGGAATCAGTTACCAAGTTCATAGGTAGATTTAGGAACACTTGGGAGGAATATGCCAGGGTTCCCTTAGAAAATAATCAGCAATTGGCAGTGCAGACCCTCCATAACTGCATGTTCCCGATGCACCCCCAAGCATTTAAAATGCGCACACTAGATTGGCAACAGAAGGCTTGGAGGGAGGGAGGTTCAGGCATTGATTAATACAGGGGCCACCCCCTTCCCACTAAGTGACATGACAGTAACTACTGAAGGAATCCTTCAATCCAAGCCTTTAACTCGCCCTGTCTCTATTACGGTAGTGGGGAGGCATCATACAAAAGCAATTTGTGAAATTGAGAACAACTCCGCTCTCACTACTAGGGAGGAAGGCTTTGTGTGAGCTAGGCGCTTCTATTTATGGTTCCGCGACGGGAATATAGATAGATGTCCCTTTGACCCGTGTATATCAGCTAACACATGTAGTGGGTGATAGCGATCCGCCAATCCTGTATTGTTGGCAGCTGTTAGACAATACATTCATTGACTGGCTCGCAAAGCTAAGCCAGCAGCTGCATCCCTCAAAACCCCAAGCCAGAGCTCCTGTGGTTAATCTTTAGAGTTCTTTGCTAGACTCCCTCCCCTGGAAGCAGCGGTTACATTGCCTAACCCCGATCCAGACTCCGAGTGGAGAGTGACAGATGCAGCAGAATGAAATTTCATAATAACCATTGACCCCTATTTGTATTTCGAGAAGGAAGGGTCGGCCATGGCTGACAGCTCAACAACAAGCTATGTATGCTTTAAACGCAACAGCGGTTCCCCATCTGACCACTGCTGTAGTATCCGCATACGCAGCGAAAGACCTGGGATCTATGGTCAAGCGGCTGCAGGACCAACAGGGGCTATGGAGGAAGGCATAGTAGAATGCTTTTCAGCAACTGACGGGAGTGTCAAAATGTGACAAACACAGCACCCGCCTCCCACTATGAAAACTCAATTCAAGCGGCAGTGGCCGCCAGAGAAGTGACCACAGTTGATGCCGCAAGCATTGGGTAGAGTAGACCCTTCAGTATCAGCACGGCATACGACAAATGCGGTATGGGCAGTCACGGCACCCCCTCATATGGTAAAGGTAAAAAGGAATGCCGCCCTGCCCTGTGTAAGACAGTACCATTGAAAGTCCGAGCTCAAAACGGCATAGCCCCTGCGATAAACTCTTTACTTCACCAGGGCATGCTAAAATTGATGAAAAGTCCATGCAGTACCCCCATTCTGCCTAAACCGAAGGTGGGTCGACCAGGGGTGTGGTGGTCCGTTCAAGATCTCCGGGCGATGAACGCCATAGTCACTCCCTTAGCACCTGTTGTGCCTGATGCCAACATGGTGCTCAGCACCATCCCAGCCTCTGTAACCAGCTACACTGTTATAGGTCTGTGCTCCGCCTTCTGTTCCATGCCTCTTCATGAGGATAACCAGTACCTCTTCTCCTTTACATACAAAGGTCAGCAATACTCCTGGACTAGCATGCCTCACGGGTATACAGAAAGCCCTACTGTGTATGCTTCAGCGATAAAGACACTTGGACGAATGTCCACTGTCACCCCAGACCACGCTGATCCAATATGTAGATGACCTGTTATTAGCCTCTACTGATCGTGAGGTTTGCCTGCAGGATTCAGTGACCCTCCTGCAGTTTCTCGCAGTAAGAGGTCACACGGTTTCCAAACATAAGCTGCCGTTTTGCCAACCCTGAGTACCTCGGTTTCATTCTGCATGATGGAACTAGGAGCATTGGCCCCACAAGAATACAAGCTATACAGCAAGTACCTTTCTCAAGAATTAAAAAGAACATTCTTTCCTTCCTGGGGATGATGGGATACTGCAGGCAATGGATACCTGAGTATAGACTCCAGACGCAGTCTTACGGGAATCCACCAAGAAAGATGCTCCCTCGCAAGTGCAGGCCAGGGAAGGCACAGAAAAGGCGTTTGAGGCTCAAAAATGGCTCGTGCTACACCTTTGAAGTACTGCACAACTTTGGCCATATATGGAAGAACAGAGGGTTCATTACCATCTCTGGGAGGCCAATTCAACACACGACTGTTAGCACAATTGCTGGATACAGTATTGTTCCCAAAACAAGTGGCTGTACTGAAATGTGAGGCTTACACCTCAGGAATGGACGAGATCACTCTAGGCAATGCTCTGGCAGACACAATAGCTAAACAGGTGGAGACACCAGCCGCCTGTGTTGCAAACAATGTCCCTTCCACTGCAGCCCGTAACGTACACACAGCTAAAAGAGGCTCAACAGCTAGCCACTATACAGGATCAGCAGAACAGGGACAGGGAGGGATGTCAGCTGGAGGATGGTCTTTACCATCATCCCAACAGTCAAGAAGTTTGCCCTCACACCCTGTTTTTACCCCTATCTCACCTAATCCATTCGCAGGCTCACGTGGGCAAAGGAGGGATGCAACATGCAATAGAACAGCAACGGTATGCACCAAGGATAACACCGATCATTGCTAATGTCGTGAAAAAATGTGCCATCTGTCAGCAAAATACTAAGGTCCCAGGCCAGGCCACAGACGACCATCTGCCTGTGCCTGAGTTCCCTTTTGAGATTTTGCAGATAGACTTTGTGCACGTGCCACCGTCTAAGGGGTATCGATAGCAGTATGTTATACTGTTATAGGGGTTATACTGTTATAGGGGTATGTTCAGCAGGTGGATGGAGGCATACCCTGCAAGGAGGGATGATACTAACGCAGTAGCGTGAGCACTGTGGAAAGAAATTATTCTACTTTATGGGGTTCCGATGGATATTAATAGCGACAGGGGAACACACTTCACAAGAAATGTAGTGAAGGAGCTAAGCAATGTAACGGGTATACAGTGGAAATTGCACATTCCTTACCAGCCCCTGTCATCAGGGATAGTAGAGAGGAGGAAAGGGGAAATAAATCAGAGTTTGGCCAAAATATGCCAGGAGTATCAGTTAGCCTAGCCAGACACACTGCCAGTGGTATTGTACTCTCTCTGAAATAGAAAGCATCGCGTAACCAGACTCACCCCGCATGAAGCCCTGTTAGGAGGACCCATGAGTACAGGTAGCAGACCTCCGATGCGACCCGAAAAGCCCTAGTCTGGACAGATGAAAAGACCCTCTCCAATGCACAAGTCTTATGTCAAAAGGTGGCAGAAAAATATACCCAGATGAAACAGACCCAACAACCCTTAAAGGAGGTGGTACATCCTTTTAAATCCAAAGATGAAGTGTATGCAAAAAATCTTGATCGAGACTCTCTCTCTCTTAGGTGGAAGGGGCTGTACCCCTTGCAGCTTGTCACTTGAACGGCTGTGAGGGTTCAAGGAAAGAGAGATTGGATACATCGGCCAGGTGTCGACGTCATGTGCCGAAGCAAGATGACAAGCCTCTCGTGTATCGCGGTCATAATGATACTATGGACTGTAAATAATCATATTACTGCAGTTCTGGCTTTCGAAGGCAATCTGTTCTACCAAAACCAAAAGCAATTACATGGTAATCACACTGTGTGCTATCCCCTGGCACAGTCGGTAGAGGCTTCATTTGCTGCCAGCCCCATTTGGATACCAGGGCAGAGAGACCAGCAGAAGGATTATCTGGTAATGATGGATACCTCGGCAACCCCGTGTAAAGGAAGGGAGGGACATGTTCATAGGGTGGCAGGCGCATTATGTATTAGCACCCTCAAAGGTAACAGTACAACTCTTCCCCCACTCTATAGGAGTACTCAGGACTATCTATTCTGTGGCCAGGGGTGGGGGTGTGCCCAAGTGAAGGTGCCCAGGGAAATAGCTTGCGTAGAAAACCATCAACGAACCATCAATGGAAACAATACAGATTCGCTATGCCACTGACTATCAAGTTGCCCAACAAGGAGGGTCTGTGCCATTGTAGGAGATAAATGCATCATCCATGTCAGGGACGAGTGGTATAATATTTCCCATGCTATAGGTGAAATATGTGATTACATAGATGGTTTCCGTCAGGGGCCGGCGGGATGGTGGGACTGGCTTCCTGGCTGGTTCTCCAGCTGGAGGTCCTGGATCATCCATGGGGTTATAATAATTGCAATAATATGTGTGCTAAGGTGTTGTGTATGTAGAGCATTAAGGCCGTGTTGTAATCAGTGGATCAAACATATTGGAAATCATTTGGACACCCCAGATGGTGAGGTCCAAAGCCAGCAAAGAGCTTTGGTGGGGGGAGAAAGTGTATCCGAGAAGTGAGTGTCCCTTTCCCGAAGGATATGAACCCCCTTTTCAGGATGAGGAAGAAATCAAAAGTTGATTACAAGAAAGTTGATCTGGAAGACAAATCAACAAGGAGAAATTTGTCGAGGGATTTTCAGACATCAAAGGGTTAAAATGGAATAAATGCATGAAGCCTGTGAAAGACGTGGGTGGTTTGGAACAGACCGACCCGTCTGTACTTGTTTTCTTATGTCTTTATCACGCCTCCGCTTACTTCTGCTTGAGAGACGCTCTTATCGTGGTGGAATTACAACAGAATGTATTGTGCATCTGCACAAAGATCATGTATCAGAATTGATGGTGAATGCTGTCCTCCTTTCTTCCTTGATTTAAAAATTCAAAGCCTGCATCCCAGTGTCTTATCAATGGAATGTGCTGGGATCATGAGTAATTGACTAGTTGTTAATTGACAGATGTCTCTTGTTTGTATTGCTTCCCCGTAGTGTCACGGATAATGATTGGTTGAAGTGATGTGCTCTGTGTCTGAGTGCCATTCCTGAATATTTCTCCAACAGTGTCCTCCTCACTACCTGTTCCTCTTTTGTATTGTTTGAAAACCTGGTCATCAAGGCTTCAAATGGTCTTCATGATAGAGATCTGGAAGATTATAATGCTAGCAGGAAGGAGCTTAAGAATGAAGTTGGGAGAGCCAGAAGGGGCCATGAGAAGGCCTTGGAAGACAGGATTAAGGAGTACCCCAAGGTATTCTACCAGTATGTGACGAGCAAACGGATAAGGCCTGAGAGAAGAGGACCAATCAAATGCAAAGGTGGAAAAGAGTGCATGGATCCAGAGGAGTTAGCATAAGTACTGAATGAATACTTTACTTCAGTGTCCATTACGGAAACGGATCTTGGCAATTGTGGGGATGACTTGCAGCGGATTGAAAAGCTTGAGCATGTAGATATTAAGGAACATGCTGTGCTGGAGTTTTGGAAAAGCATCAAGTTGGATAAGTCAACGGGACTAGATGGGATGTACCGAAGACTGCTGTGGGAAGCAAGAGAGGAGATTGCTGAGCCACTGACAATGATCCGTGCATCAGCAATGAGGACAGGAGAAGTTCCAAAGGAATGGAGTGTTGCGGATGTTGTTCCCTTAATCAAGAAAGGGAGTAGAGATAGCCCGGGAAATTATAGACCAGTGAGTCTTTCCTCAGTGGTTGGTAAGTTGATAGAGAAGATCCTGAGAGGCAAGATTTATGAACATTTGGAGAGTCAAAATATCATTAGGAATAGTCAGCATGGCTTTGTCAAAAAGCAGATTGTGCATTATATATGGTATATATAATTATCTGGATAGACAGGGTCTTATTAGGAACAGCCAACATGGATTTGTGCGTGGAAGGTCACGTTTGACAAATCTTATTGAATTTTTGAAGAGGATATGAGGAAAGTTGACAAGGGTAAAGCAGTGGATGTTATCTATATGGACTTCAGTAAGGCCTCTGACAAGATCCCGCACGGAACATTAGTTAGGAAGGTTAAATTGTTAGGTATTAATTTTGAAGTAGTAAAATGGATTCAACAGTGGCTGGATGGGAGATCACAGACAGTAGTGGTGGCTAACTGTTTGTCAGGTTGGAGGCAAGTGACTAGTAGTGTGCCTCAGGGATCTGTATTGGGTCCAATGTAGTTTGTCATAAACATAAGTGATCCGGATGATGGGGTGGTAAATTGGATTAGTAAGTATGCAGATGATACTAATGTTGTGGAGAATGAAGTAGATTTTCAAAGCTTGCAGAAAGATTTAGGCTAGTTAGAAGAATGAGCTGAACGATGGTAGATTGCGTTTCATGCTGATAATTGTAAGGTGCTACATTTTGGTAGGAATAATCCAAATAGGACCTACATGGTAAATGGTAGGGCATTGAAGAATGCAGTATAACAGAGTGATCTAGGAATAATGGTGGATAGTTCCCTGAAGGTGGAATCTCATGTGGATAGGGTGGTGAAGAAAGCTTTTGGTATGCTGGCCTTAGTAAATCAGAGCATTGAGTATAGGAGTTGGAATGTAATGTTAAAATTGTACAAGGCATTGGTAAGGCTGAATTTGGAGTATTGTGTCCAGCTCTAGTCACTGAATTTAAGGAAAGATTTCAACAACATAGAGAGAGTACAGAGAAGTTTTACTAGAATGTTACCTTGGTTTCAGCACCTAAGTTACAGGGAAAGGTTGAACAAGTTAGGTCTTTATTCTTTGGAGTGTAGAAAAGTTGAGGGGGAACTTGATAGAGGTATTTAAAATTGTGATGGGGATAAATAGAGTTGGTGTGTATAGGCTTTATCCATTGAGAGTAGGGGAGATTCAAACAAGAGGACATGAGTTGAGAGTTAGGTTTAAGGGTAACAGAAGGGGGAATTTCTTTACTCAGAGAGTTGTAGCTGAGTGGAACATGCTTCCAGTAGTAGTGATAGAGGCAATTTTGGTATTGTCATTTAAAAAAAAACGGATAGGTATATGGTCAGGAAAGGAAAGGAGGGTTATTGGCTGAATGCGGGTCAGTGGGACTAGGTGAGAGTAAGCGTTCTGCACGGACTAGAAGGGCCAAGATGGCCTGTTTCCAAGCTGTAATTGTTTGAAGGTTAATTGGTTATTATGTGCCTGATTGAATTTTTAAAGGATGTGACTGAACACAATGATGAAGGAAGAGCAGTAGATGTAGTGTAGATGGATTTTAGCAAGACAATTGACCAGTTACCCAATGCAAGGAGGGATGGGTTCCAAGGGGACATTGCTTTGTGGATCCTGAACTGGTTTGCTCAGAGAAGGCAAAGAGTGACTGCGGGCTGGTCATATTCTGCATGGAGGTCGTGACCAGTAGTGTGCCTGAGGGATCTGTTCTTCATCATTTTTATAAAGGTCCTGATGAGGATGTGCAGGGATTGATTAGTGATTTGCTGATGACACGAAGGTTGGAGGTTTTGTGGAGGGCTGTCAGAGATTACAGCAGGACATTGATAGAATGCAAAACTGGGATGCAAAGTGGCAGATGGAGTTCAACCCATTTAAGTCTCAGGTGGTTCATTTTGTTAGGTCAAATATGATGGGATTATTAGTTTAGCAATAATTATAGCATTATTAGTAAGACATTTGGCAGTGTGGAGGAACAGAGGACATTGGGCTCTGGTTCCACAGGACATTCAAGCTATTACGCAGGTTGACTCAATCGTTAAGGAGGAATACGGTGCATTGGCCTTCATCAATCGTGGTATTCAGTTTAAGAGCCGAGAGGTAATGTTGCAGCTCTATAGGACTGTGCTCAGACCCCACTTGTAGTACTGTTCTCAGTTCTGGTTTCCAAACTACAGGAAGGATATGGAAGCTGTAGAAATGGTGCAGAGGGGATTTACAAGGATTCATTGGATTTGGGAGCATGCCTTATGAGTGAACTCGGCCTTTTCTCCTTGGAGCAACGGAGAATGAGAGGTGACCTGAAATAGGTGTACAAGATGATGAGAGGCATTAATCATGTGGAAAGTCAGAGGCTTTTTCTCAGGGCTGAAATGGGTAGCATGAGAGGGAATAGTTTTAAGGTGCTTGGAAGTAGGTACAGAGGAGATGACAGGGTTCAGTTTATTACTCAGAGATTGATGAGTGCATGGAATGTGCTGCCAGTGGCAGCAGTGAGGCTGAAATAACAGGGTATTTTAAGATTCTCCTGGATAGACACAGTGGCATGCAGAAGTTTGACACCACGGTCAAAATTTCTGTTACTGTGAATAGCTGAGCATGTAAACTAGGACCTGATTTCCAAAAGGCATAAAGTTAAAGATGACATATTTCTTTAATATTTTCAGCAAGATTACTTTTTTTACAGTTCAAAATAACAGAAAAATGGGCCCGAAGCAAAAGTTTGGTCACCCTGCATGGTCATGATGCACCATCAATAACTCACTCTGAGACGTAAGGTGAGATATCGGCTTTTATTGACTGGAAGAAGGATCCAGAAGTGAGTGACCATCATACTACGTCCTGGAGACTGAGGCCGAGCACAGGCCTCAGATCGCCTTTATACAGGGGCCTGTGGGAGAAGCCTCAGGAGCAGTCAGCAGGGGGCATGTCCAGACAGGCACACGTAGTTCACCACAGGTCAGTACTTAGTAACACCCTCTTTGGCAAATATCACAGCTTGTAAGCACTTTCTGTAGCCAGCTAAGGGCCTTTCAATTCTTGTTAGGGGAATTTTCGCCCATTCCTCCTTGCCAAGTGTTTCTAGTTCTGTGAGATTCTTAGGCAAAATTGCATGCACTGCACTTTTGAGGTCTATCCACATATTTTAAGTCCAGAGACTTTGGTAAAAGTTATCTGAGAATTCAAATATCTTGGGATGCCCAAACTTTGCATGGTGCTCAGTTCCTTTCTTCCCTCTCTAAAACCGTACAAAACAAAAATGATATACTAATCTTGCTTAAAATGTTGAAAAGAATGATTCATCTTTAACTTTATGCCTTTTGGAGATCAGTCCATCTTCTACTCACTTAACTATTGACAGTAACAGAAACTTTTGCATGCCACTGTACATCGGGCTTAGAAAAACAGAGGGTTATGTGTTAACATGAGGAATTCTGCAGATGCTGAAAATTCAAACAATAACACACACAAAACGCAGTTGACAGCGCTTCTCCTTATCGATGCTGCCTGGCCTGCTGTGTTACACCAGCATTTTGTGTGGGGCTATGTATTAGCCGAGGTAATTTCTAAGGTAAGGGCATGTTAGACAGAGCTTTTAGGTTGAAGGGCCTGCATTGTGCTGAAGGTTTTCTATGCTATATTTCTTTAATCTGCTCATTGGGTGTGTCTCCGTCTCTATCTCTTCCTGCCAAGTTTTTAATAAGTTCTGTTTTTTTTTTTCCTCTTCTTAACAGCTGTGCAGAATTTGCATCTCCAGAAAGTTTGTGGTAAGCGTGGGCGTGCTTTGATAATAAATTTACCTGGAACTGTCAAGAAAGGATTGTAAGTTTGATTTATTAGTTTAAGGGTGAGAATGGTGATAACAATACCACAAGAACTGATTCAGCAGGATTTGCTGTATCCCGTCCAAAAATGGAACAATATTCCAATGAACAAACACTCCACAATACAGTCCAGATATATGGCATTCATTTATCAATCAATGTCCCCGTGAACTAATGCCATCTGCCAATATTATTTCCTGAATCGTCATTCACTGCACATTCATGAATGTACTTGATCACCTCCGGTGCATGCTACCTCGTATGTGCTATTTCAATCCTGAGACAAAAAGAAACAGTTGTCTATTCCATCCCTGACTCTGTAATCCTTGAAACTTTTCTTAAATCTCCCTTCGACCTCTGCAGCTCCAGAGAAAACAAAACATTGTCCAGTCCCTGATTCTAATCTACATCAGGCAAAAAAAAATTACCTCAGCGATCCCCTTTGTACCTTCTTCCAATCATCATAAAACTACGACACTTTGTCACATGAAAGTAGAATTAAGCCATTTGGCCCATCAGCACTGCTCAACTATATCATCATGGCTGAACTATCCACCCTCTCAACCACATTCTTGTGACTGTTCATTATAATCTTTCACACAGTGACCAATCAGGAAGTGTCAGCCTTTGCCATAAATACACCCATTGATGAAGCTTCCACAATCACCCGTGGGAAAGAATTTCAGAGATTCACCACACTCTTGGTGAAAAAATTCTGTCTCATTTCCATTCAAAATTAATGTTCCTCTTGTCTGAGTCTGTGTCCTCTGGTCAATGGCTGCCAAACTACAAACACCCGCTCCACATCCAGTTTTATCTTTTTATTATTCAGGAGGTTTCAATTAGTGTCGCCTCATTTTTCTAAGTTCCAAAGAATTCAGGTCCAGTGCATTTAAATGATCTTCATATAAACTTTCCATCTCAAAATGAGTTTTGTGAACTTCCTTTGCACACTCCACAATGTCAGTGATACTTTGCTATATAACGGGCCCAATACTAATTGAAACACTAATGTGCTCTCACCAGCTCCTTGAAAACTTTTAACATAGCATATTTGCTTTTATATCCTAGTCCTCTTGAAATGAATGCTAACAATGTATTGTCCTTCATCACCACTGTCTCAACCTGCAAGTTAACCTTTATGAAATTCTGCACAAGGGACACGGAGGTCCTTTTGCACCATGGATTTTTGAATTTTCTCACTTTGTTGAAAATACGATACTTTATCTGTGCTAGCATTGTTCCTGTCATATCCTACACTCTTATCTTGTTTAGTATCCTCACCTTGCCAAAAACCTTATGTAAATCCAAGTATATAATACACAATAATACTTTGTCCATCTTTGTCATGGTCCCCTCTGGCAATCCCCCACCTTGCTAGTTACCTCAGAAATTGGGCCTCAATCCCCTCGTTTAGTTTCCAATCATTCCCAGGTTCCAATAGCTACTCACACCTGCAAATGCATCAGCATTTGTTTTCCATCAGCAAATGCAGTATAAATCCCTGTGATCACAACAAGGAGCTGCCAGTTTGTTGGTTGACTCCAGTGTGAGTAACCTTGTTTCACGGTTCTTAGGACGGCCAGTTCTAAGTCTAGCATCACTCCTGGATACCGATTCCACATTTGCTACGTCAAGAATGCCTCCCGACTCTGGCTCCGCTCCTGTTGCCTGCACTTGGGTTCATCCCCAGCCTTGGCCTTTGCCACAGAACGAACTGGCCACAATGAACCCAGCGGACACGGATCCCATACAACAGGCCCTCGCCACTCAGGTCTACCTACTCGGCGCCCACGAACAACTACTTAGGGAGGTCATGGAAAACCTTCAGATGCTGCCCACGAATGATTGGAAAATTGTGAGCAGGCAGATCAAGTTTCAGCTTCCCTTTCTGTGTCCCCTCCAAGAATCCCGACTGCCCAAACCGCACCGCTCGGGATGGCATCGTCCCTGGGATCGGCACACAGCCCACTCGAGAGCCATATGTACCCGAGCCAAAACCGTATGCTGGGGACCTAGGGAGGTGCCGGGTCTTCCTGTTACAATGCTCTGGTCTTTGACCTGCAGCCACGTAGCTACATTTCACAGAAATCCAAGATTGCGTACATCATGGGGCTCTTATGAGGGGATGCCTTGGCTTGTGCAACCGTGCTATGGAATAAGAGACCAGAGGATTGTTCCTCCTTTCCCTCCTTTGTTGCTGAAATAAGGAAGGTCTTTGAACAACCCATTCATAGTAAGGATGCTTCTAAATGCTTGCTGACTCTTTGAAAGGGCTCACGAAGCATAGCAAGTTGGAATGTGAACCTTAGCCGCAGACTCAGCGTGAATTGATGAGACCCGGCAGGAGGAGTTTCAACTTGGCCTCTTGGAAAAGATGAAGGAGGGACGATACGGACTGTCTGGATTCTTTGATCTCGCTAGCCACTAGATTAGATAATCGACAGCTGAGAGAAAGAACCAGTTGTCCCGTTCCTCGGGGAAGCCAATGGTCCAACTTATTAGTACTGGTCAGCCTCGCTTTCCCAGCCTCTCCAAGTGTAGCTCCTGCTTCGACCGTCCCTACCTTGCTGAGGGAGGAACCGATGCAGCTGGGACGGAACCGCCTCTCCCTTCTCTCTTCCCTCTCTTCGGAGGTGGAGAGCTGGGGATTATTTCTACTGTGGCCAGCCAGGACATATCCGGGATACCTGCCCTCAGCGGCCAAAAGGGAGGGCACCAGTGGGGGAAGAAAAAAGGAGGGAAACTGGTGAGCCGGACGATACTCCCTTCAGCTCCCCAGACTCAGATGAAGATCCCAGCTAAAGTAAATTACCAACGACAGTCTCTGTCCCGATCCGCTCTGGTGGATTCCGGTGCCGAAGGCAACCTGCTGGACGAAGACATAGCCTCGCAGGCCGGAATACCTTGCCACCCGCTAACCAGCAGGCTCCTGAACCAGTGTGGACCAACAAATCTCAACTGTTTTCACAACCTACCGACTCACTTTCAGAGTCTGCAACTCAAGTTTGCCGTCATATGTTTTTTACCTGCACCCTTTATTTTCCATGCACATTGGGTGTGTCTCCATCTTTGTCTCTTCCTGTGGTTTCTAATAAATTCTGCTTTTTCCCCCCTTCTAAACAGCTGCAAGTACTTGAATATCCATTGTGTGTGTTAAGGAGTATGTGTTCTTATAATAAATCTACCTGGAACTGTCAAGAAGCAATTGTCATTTTGATTTATTGCTATAATGTTACGAATGTTCGTGACAATTTCGCAAGAACTGATATAGTCAGCCAGATTTGCTGTATCCAGTCCAAGAGTGGAACAACATTCCAATGAACATCGAACTCTGAACAATACAGTCCAGAAACATGTCTCTAATTTATCATTCAATGCCTGACTAAAACAATGCCATCTGCCAATATATTCTCATCATGTGTCCATTCCCTGCACATTCATGAATGTACTTGATCACATCCTGATCACCTTTGTCATATTTGCCTCGAATACCACCCCTGGAAGGGCAATTCCTACACTTTCCTCAATGTGTGAAGCAGGTTCTTTGAGCTGCGCCACACAGCAATACCCCAATTTTAAGCAGACTTATCACGGGACAATGCACAATGGTGAATTAACCAAACAACAGGTACGGTTTTGGAGTGTGGAAGGAAACTCGAGAACCCGGTGAACACCTGCGCTGTCACAGGTGGATATCGTGTACTTGATTTGTCAAAAGCCCTTTGGTAAGGTGCCGCAGATGAGGATGCTTGGCAAGATAAGAGCCCATGGTATTCCAGGAAAGATGCGAACATGGATAGAGCATTGGCTGATCAGCAGGAAGCACAGAGTGGGAATAATAGGAGCCTTTGCTGATTGGCTGCTGATAACTAGTAATGTTCCCCAGGGGTCTGAATTGGGAGAATACAAAGTGGCAGGGTGAAGCAATACGGAATCCCCAGTATGAGATCGACAAACACTGGAGGGATATGTTTCCCACTGTCCGCATAAGTACATGCTTATAATGAAGCAAGTAGGCTGTTTATGGTGTAGGGTGTGCTGGCCATCATTAGTCAGCTATTGGAGCTACGAGATCATGCTGCAGCTCTCTAAAAGTCTAGTTAGACAACACTGAAAATTTTATGTTCAGTTCTGATAGGAAAGATGGGATGTTTTAGAGCATAGGAAATTTACCCTGGGGATTGTTTTGTTTTAGTGAAAGTGAAGACTTTGGAGGATTCTGTACCACGTGTCTGTATAGTGATGCTGTGGACAGAAGCTTGATTGCTGTTACCAGTGAGAGTGGCCAGTCTCAAGGTGGAGGACTGATCACCAGCAGGCATCCTACCATCATGATATAGGAGCCACACAACATGTTTAAATTACAAAGACACAAAGTAAAAAGCAAATAAAAATAGCCAAATCGCTGCTACATGTTGGTTACTGATTCATATCTGCTTTATCTTGGGAAAATCACCATGAGAGGGTAGAAATATGGCAGCGGCTGCTGACCATAAATAGAGAATCATAGTAACAAAAGAGGCAGTTCAGCCCATCTATCTGGTGCCAAACCAACATGCTGCCCAGACCCACCGACGTGATGGCTAACCTTGCGAACCCCTCCCCTCCATATTCCTGCCCAGATTTCTCTTAAATGTTGATATCGAACCCGCATCCACCACTTGTGCATTGAGCCCCATTTATTGGACACCAGGACACACGATTTTTAATTACCCTCAAAATTAACATAAAACTACCCATTAGAATATGATGTACCCAACCATGCAGTTATAATATTGCAAAGTAAACAGAATGATCTATCTTTATCCAGTATACAAACAACCTATACACATCCCCATCACCAGAGACATTGCATTTTCCACCATGTATGTTGGGAAAGACACCACAAATCCAACCCAAGCATCCTTTTGCACTACAATGTGCCTTCAGGAGTGTATTAGTTGTGCCAGATAAGGAAGCTGCTCAGCTTTTGCTACCAGACTAAGTATTATCATTTCTCCAACCCCCATTGTTGTTTAATAACCAACCATTTCCACCCAGTACCACTTTTCTTCAGTTGAGCACTGATCTTCAGTGTTTATCTTGTTTTCAGTTATCGGGTTTTCTTCCAATTCTTTATTGATTCTCTTGCTGCCCTTTTTGCAGTTTTGTCTGCAAATGCATTTTCACAGCTTTCCATTGTAAATATTTTACAGTTTCACACTGAGACTTCTGCAGCGTGACGTCCCTGAGATATCACGTCAGTACACCATTCTTGATTGGAATTCCCTCAGATGGAAGGTATCCTCTTTGTCTGCATAAGGCATGAACCACTCTGAAAGGATATTGACCTTCCTTCTGCTAGCCTAGAGGCTTCAACAAAAGCTTTCAGCTTTGCCTGTCGTGCCAAGGTACGAGGGACCATGCTTCTTGATGCCATCAGTTCATTTGCTGTGACAACAGCCTAACCAGCCATTCAATTTACTATCTCAATGGCAGTGGAACTATTAGTGTACAGATCCAGATCTGCATTCAATAAAGTTTTTGAGTGCGGTCATTATTTGCATGCTGCCTATTGGTATATTATGCATGTTTTTCCCCCCTAAATCAGCAATTTTGCATTTCAGAGTATCAATCTGCACTGGTTAAAGTTGTCCGTGTCCAAGCTGCCTTTTTTCATTTCTCACCAGAATTTTTTTACAACGTATCACTTCAACATCACTTATAAACCAGACCTCAGCAGAGTTCTGTCATTCTTTACCAATCGTGTCAAGTTTATCTGCATTACTTTAGTAAGCACTCAATATTCCAGTTAAATTTTCTATCACAGCTTTAGCCATTGTATTAGATTCCATCTCACGGACAACTCTTCACTTTTAGATGTCAGAAATCTCACAACCCCACAGTGATTAGAATATCAGATGACAACCATCAAGACATACATACGTCCAAAACATCCGTGCAGGTTGGCAACAGAGAGATTTTCTAGTGATTTAATCTAATTTGGTAGGGGGAATGGAAATCGGAAAGATAGTGTGAAGATAAGGTAGTCAGTCTACAAACAGAGGCCTGTGATAGTGGAGGAGCAGATAAGATAGATGAACTGTAGCACAGTTACAGATTGGCATGTATGACATTGCAGGCATCACTGAATGATGGATGAAGGAATGTTACAGCTGGGAGTTCAATCCAAGGATACGCATTATATCGAAAGAATAAACATGAAGGCAGATGGGTTGGTGTTACTCCATTGGAAAAAAATGAAATCAAATGATTAGAAAGAGGTAACACAGGACCTAAGGACATAACACAGGTAGACCTAAGGAACTATAAGGGCATAAAGACCCTGATGCCCCCCAAACAGTTGTTAGAATGCGGTCTACATTTTACAATGGGAGAAAGAAAATGCATTGCAAAAGGTCAATGTTATGATAGTCCTTCAGAATGTCAGTATGCTGGTAGATTGGGAAATATCAGGTTGGTGCTTGTTCGCAAGACGGAAGATCTCTAGAATGCCTAGGCCAGAGGTCGGCAACCTGCGGCTCCAGAGCCACATGCGGCTCTTTGATCTCTGTGATGCGGCTCCCCGTGGTTTGTTAGCTTTTGAAATGTAATTCGAAATTTGAAGATTATGGTGATCTTGTACAATCTGAAAACTTTGCGGAGACACCGTTTCCTGGCACATCCGAACCGGCTCACAATTAGCCACCGTTCCGACTAAGGGAGATAGCCTACGGGGGTTTGTGAGTACGTGTCTTTTGGAGCATCCGCGCCCACGGGGACGGGTTGAGGGAGGCTTTAAAGCAAGGCTGTTTAGTTCGAATAAAGTTACCTTTGACTGCAGTCTTTATTTTAGCGCTGCGTGTAGCACACCGCTACAACGTGTTTTTTATCGCTATTAATATACCTCACAACTGCCAATGCCTGACACCCGCCAGTGCGCGCTTTCTTTTAATTCTTCGATCCAAGGTAGGCTACCTACGGAGTAACCTTCAACCCAACGTCTTTTTTTTCGGAGTTCAAAATGTTTTTGTTGCATGCAGAAATGTAATTTCGTTTTCTCTGCAGGAGTTCATCAATTTCATAAATGCAGCACATTATAGTTTGTTTATACATAGCATAAAGGCAAAAAAAAAAAACCCGTTGTATGCAGTGTTATTTCATTTTGTGGCTCCCAGTGTTTACTTTTCTGTGGGAAATGGGTCCATATTGGCTCTTTCAGTGGTAAACGTTGCCGACCCCTGGGCCCTAGGCTTTATAGAGCAGCGCGTGGCTGAGGCTACTGGGGGATTAACTATTCTCAACTGCGTGCCATGCAATGAACTGGAGTTGAGAAGGTAAAAGAGCTCTTAAGGGGAAGTTGATCACAATATGATCTGCACTGTTACAGTCCTGTGTAGGTCTGTAGTCCAGTGTAGCTTTCTCTGTTGTTTTTTTTTTCTTTTACGTAGTTCAGTCTAGTTTTTGTACTGTGTCATGTATCACCATGGTCATGAAAAACGTTGTCTCATTTTCACTATGTACTGTACCAGCAGTTATGGTCGAAATGATAATAAAAGTGACTTGACTTGACTTGACTTGAATTCACCAAGCAATTTGAGAATGAGAAGCTAACGCCAGATGTATCAGTATTACAGTGGAGCAATGGGAATAGCGAGGGAAGACAGAGGAGCTGGCTAGTATTGATAGAAAAAGAACACTGGTAAGGATGACAGTAGTGTAGCAATGGCTGGAAAATCTGCAGACAATTCAGAAACACATGACATATAATGTTTGTGAACGCCATAGAATTTTCTCTATTTCTGCATAAATACGACCTAAAATATGATCAAATTTTCCAAAAAGTCCTAAACCTGGAAAAAGAGAATGCTATTAAATAAATAACAAAAAAAATATACTTGTTCAATTAGTTATGGATAAAATGGTCCAATAGTTAACATATTTGTTGGAAAAAGTATGAGAACCTTTATTTTCAGTAACTCGTGTAACCCCCTCCCCTCCTTGTACAGCAATAACTTCAAAGATTTCTGGTAACTGTTGATCAGTCTGGCTTGGAGGGATTTCAACCTTACAACCTCCTTACAAAACTTCTTCAACTCTGGGATGTTGGTGGGCTTCCATAAGAACATAAGATAGAGGAGCAGAACTAGGTCATTTGGCCCATCAAGCCTGCTCTGCCATTCAATCGTGGCCTGATCCAATTCTTCCAGTCATTCCCACTTCCCTGCTTCCGCCCCATACCCTTCGATGCCCTGGCCAATCAAGAACCTATCGATCTCTGGCTTGAATGCAGCCAATGACTTGGCCTCCACAGCCACTCACGGCAAAAAATCCCACAGAATTAACACCTTCTGATGAAAGTAATTTCTCCACATCTCAGTTCTAAAAGGATGCCCTTCAATCCTGAAGTTGTGCCCTCTGGCCCTAGAATCCACTACCATGGAAAATAACTTTGCCATTTCTAATCTGTTCAGGCCTCTTAATGTTCAAAATGTTTCTATGAGATTCCCCTCATTCCCCTGAACTCCAGGGAATACAGCCCTCATCCTTAGAAAGGATGTGCTGATGTTGGAGTGAGTTCAGAGAAGATTCACTAGGATTATTCCTGGAATGGAGGGACTAACATATGAGGAGCGTTTATCGGCTCTTAGATTGTATTCATTAGATTATAGAAGAATGAGAGGGGATCTCAGAAACATTTTGAATGTTGAAGGGGTTGAACAGAGTAGATGACGACAGGCTGTTTCCCTTGGTGGGTGAGTCCAGGACAAGAGGTCACAGTCTTAGAATTAGTGTGCATCCATTTAAAACGGAGATGAGGAGAATTTTTTTTAGCCCGAGGGTCATGGATGTATGGAAATCATTGCCACGTACAGCTGTGGAGGCCCAATCACTGAAGGATTTTAAGGAGGAGATTAACAGGTATCTGATTAGTCAGGGTATCATGGCATATGGGAATAAGTCAGAAATTTGAACTAGATGGGAGAATAGTTTAGCTCATGGTGGAGTGGTAGAGCAGACTCGATGGGCCAAATGGCCTACTTCTGCTCATTTGTCTTGCGATCTTGTGAACTGCCAGACATTCCTCATACAGTAACACCTTCACTCCTGAAATTATTCTCATGAATCTTCTCTGAACCCTCTCTAATGGCAGTACATTGTTTCTAAAATAAGGAGCCCACAATATTCCAAATGGTCTCACAAGTGCCTTATAGAGCCTCAACATCACAGCCCTGCTCTTATACTAAATACCTCTAGAAATGGATGCCACCATTGCATTCACCTTCCTCACCACTGACTCAACCTGGAGGGTAACCTTTAGGTTATTCAGCACAAGGACTCCGAAAGTCCTTTTGCATCTCTGCATTTTGAATTTTCTCCACATCTGAATAATAGTCTGCCCATTTATTTCTTCCACCAAAGTGCATGACCATACACTTTCCGACATTGTATTTCCTTGCATGAACTGCTTACTTCACGTCTTTCCGCAATATTTCTATAGGCTTAAGCTCAGGACTTTGATTTGGCCATTCCAAAACACAAATGCTCTTCTTTTTAAACCATTCTGATGTAGATTTGCTCTTGTCATTCGAATCATTGTCTTGTTGCATTATCCAACTTTGATTAAGGTTCAGCTGACGGACTGCTAGCCTGAAACTCTCCTGTAAAATGTCATGATATAATTTTGTATTCATTGTTCCATTGATGAATGCAAGCTGTCCAGCAAAGCAGCCCCAGACCCATGATTCTCCTTCCACCATGCTTCACAGTCAGGATGAGGTTTTGATCTTGGTATGCAGCGCCCTCTTTCCTCCAAACACAGCAATGTACATTCTGGCCAATAAGTTAAACTTTTATCGCATCGGTTGATTTACAGAACATTGTCACGGACATGTTGTAAAACATCCATGTGGTCTGCAAACTTGAGATATTCAGTAATATTTATTGGGAGAGCAATGGTTGTTGTTCTTCCATGAGCACCATTCTTGTTCAGTATTTTTTTCTCAGTGGGCACATGAAAAGAGACTTTAGCAAGTTCGAGAGAATACTCCGGGTTGTTATGTTATTTTTTCTCACTACCTTCAGCATCTCACACCGAGCTCTTTGTGTGATCTTTGAAGGATGCACACTCCTAGAAAGAGCAACAACAGTACAGAATTTCCTCCATTTGTAGACAATTTCTCTTACTGTGAAATGATGAACACTCAGGTCTTTAGAAGTGTTTTTGTAGCATTTTTCAGCTTTATACATCTCTGCAATTCTTCTTAGTTCGTCTGAAAGCTGCTTTGATGGAGGCATGGTACACATAAACAGATCTTTCTTAAGATGAGCAGGCTCTCTCAGTAACCTGAAATTGAGTGTTTTCTTTATAGGGTATGGCACCTCTTCAACCCACCTCTCCAATATCGTCTCATTGATTGGAATGCCTGACTCCAAATATCTTTTGTAGAAGTCACTACCCCTGAGGTTCTCATACTTTTTCTGGCAAATACATATAACATTGGATCATTTTTTCTCAATACATAAATGAACAAGGAAAATGTTTTTTATGTTATTTATTTATCTACTGTTTAGGACCTACCAGAAGATCTCATCACACTTTTGATCATATGTTTGCAGAAATAGTGAAAATTCTACAGGGTTCAGAAATGTTCTTGTACTACTAGACATCTACAGCATCGGTTTTAAGCTGTCCAGTATTCATTCTTGCCGTTTTTTACACATTGTGTATCTGAAGAAACTTTTCTTATCCTCTTTAATATTACTGGCCAGCTTGTTTTTGTAATCCATCTTTACTTTCTTAATGAGATTTTACAGTTGTCTTCCCAATCTGAAAATTTCCCTTTTTTATTTTGCTCTCTCCCTCTGGCTTTTATGCTGGCTTTCACTTCTATTGTTAAACATGGTTGAGTGCCCTTCCGGTCAGAGCACCTGTCCCTCTTTGGGACAAGAAAATGGCGGATGAACTTATTAACTCTTTGGCGTCAGTCTTTACTGGAAGACACTGGCAGCCTGTTGGAAGTTCCAGGTCTAAGTGGTCATGATGTATGTGAAATTGCCATTACTAAGGAGAATTTTATTACAAAACTGAAAAGTCTGAAGATCGATAGTTCACCTGAACCAGATAGTGTATACCTCAGCATTCTCAAAGTGGTGGCTAATGTCGAGGCATTAGAAGTGATCTTTCAAGAATCAGTAGATTCAAGAAGGATTCCAGAGGAGTGGAAAATTACAAATGTCACTCCATTCTACTACAAAGGAGAGAGGCAGAATAAAAGAAATTATAGGGCAGTTAGTCTGTCCTCAGTGATGGTGGAAGATGGTGGAGCTAATTGCTACAGATGTGGTTTTTGGGTACCTGCAGGCACAGGATAAAATATGCCACAGTCAGCATGGTTTCCTCAATGGAAAATCTTGCCTGATCAATCTGTTGGAATTCTTTTAAGAAATAACAAGAAGGGTAGACAAAGGAGAACCTGTTGACGTTGTATACTTGGATTTTCAGAAGGCATCTGAAAAAGTGACATACAGGAGGCTGCTTAAAAAGCACCAAGCCCATGGTATTATTGGAAAGATTCCAGTATAGATAAAACAGTGACTGACTGGTAAAAGTGGCAATAAAGGGAGCCTATTCTGATTGGCTGCCAGTGACTAGTGCTTTTCCACAGGGATCTGTGTTGGGACCAATTGTCTTAACGTTATGTGCCAAAAGTGATGGTTTGTTGCAAAGTTTTCAGATGATATGAAATCAGCTGAAGAGGCAAGTAGGTTTGAGGAATTGCATAGGTTAGAGGAAGAACTAAACAAATTAGGAGAATGGGAACAAAGTGACAGATTATCATGCTCTTTGGTAGAAGAAAGGAAAAGTGTGACTATTTTCTAAATGGAGAGAAAATACAAAAATCTCTGAGGTAGAAAGGGACTTGGGACTCCTTGTGCTGGATTCCTTAGAGGTTAATTTATGGGTTGATTTGTGGTGAGAAAGACAAATGCAATGTTGGCATTCATTTCAAGTTGACTGAATTATTAAATCACGAATGTGATGTTGAGACTTTATAAAGCACTATTGAGGCCTCACTTTGAGTGTTCTGAGCAGTGCTGGGCCCCTCGACTTAGAAAGGACCTGCTGAAACTGAGGTTCAAGAAAATCATTCCAGGATTGAAAGGTCTGTTATATGAAGATTGTATGATGTCTGTATTCAATAGAATTCAGAAGAATGAACTGAGACTTCTGAAGCCTATCGAGGGCTGAAAGGCCTTGATAAAATGGATGATGGGAGAGTCTAAGGTCAGAGGGCATAGTGTCAGAATAAAGCATTACCCTTTCAGAATGGAAATGAGGAAGAACTTCTTTAGCCAGATACTGGTGAATCTGTGGAAATCTTTGTCACACACAGCTGTGGAGGCCAAATGTTAATGTATACTTACGGCAGCGGTTAACAGATTCTTGATTGTTCGTGCATGAAATGTGATGAGCAAACCAAGGTGAGATGGCATCCAGAGTTGACCCCCTGTGAACTATGCTGCTAACGAGAGAGAGAAGAGGGGGGAGGCATCCCGTGCACATGATTTAATATTATGGCTTCTTCACTAATTGTTTACCTCTGCTCCAAGGACACTTTCTTTGCCCGCTTGTAAGATTCTTGCAGAGAAAGCAAGGCGGAGCCAGTTTGATGGACAGCCTAATGGACGGCCGGTGCCCTGCAAGTGATAATAAAAAGTAGGTCTGAGAAGAGACAGGGAGTCACACCACGAGACACTGAAAGAGTGTTGTGCACCCACGTGAAGGTGGGGGTTCAGAGGATCGATTCAGGGAAATCGATCAGAGGCTCACAGTGTGTGAAGTTGTGACCGGTGGGTGCTTGTTGGTGTGTCCACCCTCAGCTGGGTAACAGGTTTACGACTGAAGATTAGTCGTGCCAGGTACGGGGTCACAGTCAGTGAAGATAACAGGGCAGGAAGATAACCAAAGTTTCGACGGCAAATGCATTACCTCTCTCTCTCTCTCTCTCTCCAGCGTTACACCAGAACTACCTCGAACTAAACTGAACTGAACTCTGCATCATCGTAAGATTATTCATTTACCACTAGACTTTGAAAGGGCTTGGTTTGGATTCCTATTTCCATGTTTCTGTATATATCATTGCTAACCTGTTTCATGTATTTGCATTTTATAGTACTGTATTACTTAATTAACTCTAAATGGACAGCAATGGCACACGCTTTGCCAAGAGATCTGTTTCTGTGCTGCTCTATCTGTGACTCATTATAACACAACAGGAACAAAATCCAGAAGGCTCTACATCTGTGCTCTAGTGTCTTTGACTCACTCTGACGGGACAGGAATGGCAAGGTGATGGGCCACAGGTTCTCTTTGTCCATGACTGACTCTAAGTAACACAAGTGCATTTAGAACTATGGAACTCCAAAATCCCACAGGGGCAGTAGTTTAATGCTTTCCTAGTAGCCCAATACTTGAGACTGCCAATTACTTGGGAAGTTGAAGTGACAGGCGATGCTTTAATATTCATTGCAACTAAGGACCATGTTATATATAAATCCCCAAGCCAATCTCTTCCCACCTTTACAAGGAGGCGCTTTCACAACATTTAACTTTCTGGCAGTGAAATTACGTCCAGATACTGCAGGGTAAATCTCTGAGGAATTATGCAACACTATTTCCTGGAAGTGGCATCAAACCAGAACTGTCAGAGTTAGTAAGCTGCCTGAAATCCATGCCTGGCCCTTACATGAATTAAACTCATAAGATTAGTTATCATAAACTTAGCAACAAATTTGTCACAGCTCCCGAATGGTAAACTTCAGTCAATTGAAGGTTAACATTAGCAGAAGAAACTGCTCCCATGCTCAGTGCCCAGGGTGCAAAACTGGGTTTGATGAACAGCAGCAATGATTGCAGAGCTCCACACCAACATTCACATTTGAGCTTAAACTCTGGATTCAGCAACTGTGAAGGTTAAATATCCAGCATGCAAATTACTTAAACTTTCTCACCTCTGTGAAATTGATCATGCACAAAAAGGTTCGATGACAGAGACTATCTCTTCCCACGTTCAGATTAGACAAACGGTCTCTCTCTAGTATGAACCCGCTGGGGTTTCAGTAGCTGGGATGACAGAGTGAATCTTTTCCTACATGCAGATCAGGTGAAGAGCCAGTCCGCAGTGTGGACTCACTGGTGCATCTGTAGTTTGGATGAATGATTGAAACCCTTCCCCCAAAGGGCAGTTCTCAGAGTGAACTGACTGGTGTGCCAGCAGGTGTGTTACCCAGGTTTCTGGACACAAGTACAGATGTTCCCTCTCACACACCCAAAATAAACTGATCTTTGGGATCATCTTCCCAATGTTCCTGTTTTGCTGCAGTGGATCACAGACACTACAGCACAAAAACAGAACCTTTGGCATATCACCCGACCGTTCCTGTCTCATTGCTGTCAGTCACCGACATTACAGAGCAGAAAAACACCATTCGGCCCATCACACTGGTGTTCCTGCCCCGCTAGAGTGAGCCACAGACAGGATAGCACAGAAACATACTCTTTGGCCCATCATCCTGCTGTTCCTATCACATTAGAGTGAGGGTCACTACAGCACAGAAAAGATACTTTGGCCCATGATCCTGCTGTTCCTGTTGCATTAGAGAGAGAGAGAGGGACACACTACAGCACAGAATCAGACATATCGGCCCATCATCCTGCTGTTCCTGTCACACTGGAGTGACTGAGGGACACTGCAGAACAGAATCAGAGTGAGTCACAGACTGGATAATACAGAAGCAGTCACTTTTGCCCATCATCCTGTCACTCCTGTCCCTATAAAGCAAGTCATGGACACCACAATGCAGAAAGTGACCATCACTCCGCTGTTCCTGCCCCATTAGAATGAGTCATGGAGACCAGAGCACAGAAGCAGGCCCTCTGGCCCATTATCCTGCTGCTCCTGTTATGTTAGTCTGAGTGAAGCACGCTGGAGCACAGAATAAGACCCCTCTGCCCAACATCTTACTTCCAGTATTGGGCTGTTTGATTCAATCACATATGCTACAGGGGAGAAACAGACACCGGCCTGTCATCCTATTATTCTCATCCCTATACAGGGAGTCAGAGACACTAGAGTGCAGAACTACACCCTTCGGCCATCAACCTGCCGTTCCTCTCATGGAGTGAGTCACAGTCAAAACAGCAGAGACACAGACCATTTGGGCAACCATCTTGCTGTTCCAGTGCCATGAGTAACAACACTAAAGCCCATCATCCTGAAGTTCCTCTCCCAATCTGGTCAGCAAAGGAAAGGGCCCCTCAGCACATGATCCTGCTGGGCCTGTTCCGTTTGAGTCAGTCACAGAGACTGCAGCACAGAAGCACAGCGTTCAGCCTGTTATCCTTTCATTCCTCTCCAGTGAGAGTGAGTCACAGACAAAGTCCTTCGGCCCATCAGTCTACTGTTCCTGCCCCATGAGTCACAGTCACTACAGTACAGAAAGGAACACTTCAGCCCTTCGCCTTGCCGTTTTGAGTCCATTAGAGTCACAGTTTGTCTGCTAGGGTGAACTCAGATCACCTTCATGAGCAAGGAATCCCAGCAGCGCCTCCACTTCCTAAAGCTCCCCCACCCATCTCCACTTTAAATGCTTTTCATGGGCGCACCATTGAGAGTATTCTTTCACGGTGCATCTGCACCTGATAGGAGATCAGCTGAGCATTGGACCAGAAATCCCTGCAGTGACAATTACTGAGAAGATAACAGAGGTCTCCTCACCATCCACTGGGTACATTTATCAGGAGCACTGCATACGCAGGGCACTTAGTTGATATTACTAAGTAATCCACCCATCCATCCAGCATCCTCTTTGACTTTCGACCATCTGGCAGGGGACTACGATGTATAAAATGCAAGAATAGTCACAGCATTGAACAATACAGCACAGTAAAGGCCATACGGCCCACAATGTTGTGCCGGTCCTTAAACCCTGCCTCCCATTTAACCTTCCACCTTAAATTCCTCCATATACCTGTCTAGTCGTCTCTTAAATTTCACCAGTGTATCTGTCTCCACCACTGACTCAGACAGTGCAGTCCATGCACCAACCACTGAGTAAATACCTTCCTCTAATATCCCCTTCGAAATTTCCACCCCTTACCTTAAAGCCATGTCCTCTTGTATTGAGCAGTGGTGCCCTGGGGACGAGGCACTGGCTGTCCACTCTGTCTATCCCTCTTAATATTGGCATGAGAGACAGCTCCTTCCCTCAGGCTGTTAGGCTTCTGAACTCTCTGCTGCATGACATTTGAAGATTCCCTGTTCTGTACCTTAGAATATTTAATTTATGCACTTTAGTTTATTTATGCATATTTTGTCTGTAGATTTTACTCTTAATTTCATGAGGTCAACCATGTTGTGTGTACTACTGTGATTTACCTCTGGTTTTCAGAAACATTGTCTCCGTTGTGGGTATGTGGGTAAATGACAATAAGTTTGAATTGACAAATTGACTCATATTAGCATTCCAGATTTAATTCTTAAGTGCTTTCCTACATTTCTTGTACACCAAGAGCACCTTATTATTTCCTGCATGCCTAAACTTGCTATGCACCTCCTTTTCGATGTTCCATGTCTCCTTAGTAAACACAGATGCATTAAATCTGTTTAAAATCACCCGCTTCTCTTTTGGCTGGGCACAAGGAATTCTTTTCAAATCTTTCAAATTTGTTCTTTGTTTATTCCTACCTGTCTCTGCCTGCTCGACCCATCCTTTCTTTCTCTTAATATGGGCCTCAGTATCTCCTGAAACCAAGGTTCCCTGCACCTCTTGCCCTTTCCTTTTATGCTAACAGGCACATACAAGCTTTGTACTCTCAAAACATTAACTCTGAAGGCCACTCACTTACCAACTACACTCTTGCAAGAAAATAACCCATCCTAATCCACACCCGACAGATCCTTTCTGAAACCATCAAAATTGGGATTTCAAACAACACACTCAAAATGCTGGCGGAACACAGCAAGCCAGGCAGCATCTATAAGGAGAAGCACTGTCGACATTTTGGGCCGAGACACTTCAACAGGAAAATTGGGATTAGAAAATTGGGATTTCTACAATTTATAATCTCAACCCAAAGACCAGATATATCCCTACCCATAATTACCTGGAAATGAATGGCATTATATTGATTGGATGCAAAGTGTTCCTCTACACAAACTTCTGTCACCTGCCCTGTCTCATTCCTAAATACGAGATCAGGTCCGAGTAAATCAAAATAGGACTCGCCATTTAGAATCCCAACCTGTGGACCAGAATTCAAATGTCTGGTTCAGATTGTATTGGAGAATCATGTCAAAGGAGCAGGGCCCAGGTTCAGGAGCAAGGTAACATCCGAGGGTTCTACGATTTAAGCATGGGCCTGACTGAGGAGGCTGTAGGTGAGGTATGGGTCAGGCCAACTCACTGCTCCATGAGTTTTACTGCTCTCTGCACTGAACTGAGGTCATGGCCTGCAACTGTCATGCTCATGAATCAGCTGCTGGCATCGTGTCTGAGGACTCTTTCATAAACTTCAGTTCTGAATGTTGTTTCCTTATTTTTATTGCTCCCACATTGTTTTGCTGCACTAGATCTTGACAGACTTTTTAAATGGGTTCCATTTGGTTTCTTTGCTTTAGGAGTGCCTGTGTGGAGACAAACCTTAAGGTTATCTATAGTGAACATAGTTTGATATCAAATGTGCTTTGCGCTCTGATGTACTGCTCTAACAGTAGAGAACACAAGGAATCCACAGATAGATGACTAATCTGATGCACAATTGCTCGATGGTAGAACGCAGATGTTGAAATTGGAAGGTTTCTTCTCTGACTGGGGACCTGTGACCAGCGCTGTTGTGTGTCATCCATAATCAATGATTCGGATGAGATTGTACAAGGTAATGTTACTAAGTTTGTGGATAGCAATGAAATAGGTGCTAAAGTGGAATGTGAAAAATGTTATCAAGAATTGCACGGCAGTCTTGATCAGCTGAGTACCTGGGCTGTGGAATTGAGTTTAAAACGCATCAGTCTGGGATGTTGCATTTTGGAGAATTAAATTCGGGTTGGACTTTCATAGTGAGAAGCAAGGCCCTGGGGAACGTTGCACGATCTAGAAACCATTGAGTAGACATACATGACTTACTGAAACAGCAGTCACAGTTTGACAGGGTGGTGAGGAAGGCTTCTGGCATACGCACCTGCATAAATCAGGTCACTGAGTGTAAATTTTTGGGGTTATGGTGCAGTGTTCAGGACACTGGTGAAAACAGACTTGGAGAATCATAAACATGAGAAATTTTGCAGATGCTGGAAATCCAAAGCAACACACACAAAATATTGGACATCAGCAGGCTGGGAGGCATATCAATGGTGAAGTGTCAGGCCTAGATCCTTCACCAGGACTGGAAAGGATAGGGGGAGATGCCAGCACAGAATAACCACATTTCAAATGTTGGTTGTTATTCATTGCCACCTCCACCCCTCCTTGCTCCGTTTCCCTGCTCCTCATCAGATGTCTCTTCCTCTACCACTGTCCTGAGCCCCAAACTAAGCCGTCTCTGGTTTTGAACCCTGCTCCACTGAGCATCCAACATATGGTCCCGCATTCTGCTTTCAGTCTTTGAGGGTCAGCGCTGTATTCTAACAACATGACTCATAGCCCTTTACAAACAGTGAAAATGACCCATAGCATTGAAAGGAGCAGAGACTAAGGTGGTTAACTACTGGCCTTAGAATATCAAACTCCAGTCACATTAAATATGAACATCAGCAGAAGAAACTCCTTCCTTGGCGAGAGTATAAAGTGGGTTAGATAAACAGCAATAATAATTGCAGAGTTGGCACTGTTGAACTTAACTCTGGATTTAACATCTGCAAGGCTTAAATATCCAGCATGCAAATTATTTAAACTTTTATTACCATAAGAACTCTGCAGTGTCGCACAAGGTGGGATGATGGAGTGAATCTCTTCTAACATTCAGCGCAGGTGAATGGACTCTCCCCAGAGTGAACTCGCTGATGTTTCCATAGGTGGGATGATCGAGTGAATTCCGTCCAAGACTCTGTGCCAGTGAATGGCCTCTCATCAGTGTGGACTGACTGGTGTACCAATACGTCAGATGATTGAATGAATCCCATCCCACATATCAAACAGATGAATAGCTTCTCCTTGATGTGAACTTGCTGACGTTACTTCAGCTGAGATGACCAATAAGCCCCAGCCAGTGTGAGCTCATTGCCTTGCCTGTAGGTAAATTCATTCCTACAGTCTGAGCAGGTGTCTCCCCAGTGTGAACTGACTGACTTAGCGATGTGTCTGCAGGTGGGCTCAGTGAGTGAATCTCTTCCCACACATGGAACAAGTGAATGGACTCACTGCAGTGAACTTTCTGATGTATCTTCGGGCTGCATGACTGGGTAGACCCTGCCCCATACACAGAGCTGGTGAATGGCCTCTCCACACTGTGAACTCACAGGTGAGTCTGTGGGTTGGCTGAGTGAGAAAATCCACACAGAGAACAAGATGTCAGATGAGATGAATCCCTCATACAGTCAATGCAGTTGATGAACTGATCTCTAATGAACAAATGCTGGTGGGTTCTCAGCACCCCAGTTCCAGTAGATTTCAATGAGTTACAACAGAAAACTTCATTTCAGACACAAAGCAAGTTTCCAGCTGGGATGAGATAGTGCAAGGATCAACAACTGATATATTGCTGTCACAAAGGAAATACCTGGCCACTCCTAAATATCTGGACAGAGACAGCAAAACTAAACTGCTGTTGTGTTTGGGATTCCCATTCAAAAATTCTTTGTCATTTGTAACATGTAAAATGATTTCAAAAATTTATCAGTGGGTGAAGGACAGCATTTCAGATGGTATAATTTTAATCTCCACAGTGAGTTTTCACTTCTCACCATTCCAGTGAGTTTCAAACAGCTGGAAAAACAACGTGAGTGGGCTTAAACTAATTTGGCAGGGGTATGGGATGATAGTACTGAGATGAGTTAACTGGGTTACAAACAGAGGCGATGTGCAGTAAGACTGCTAGTGAAGAGCGTCTGATGATGGGGCAAAATTGTGGTGAACAGGATGAATTGCATTGTAAAAGACAGTCAAATTCAAAAATGTGAATGCAGGGTGAAAGGGTGAAGGTGTTTGAAAATGCGCAGAGAACTGTCAATGATTTGGAACTGATGGCTTTGTTGCAAAATTTATGTTATGAAGAAGGTGGAGAAGTGGGTAGTTTAGAGGAAGTAGAGAGGCTACAGTAGGATTTAGGTAGATTCTGGAAATGGGCAAGGAAGAGGCAAATGGAATATAGTGTCGGGAAGTGTATGGTCATGCACTTTGGTAGAAGAAAATAGGCCATCAACTTTTTTTTAAATGTTGTGAAAATACAAAGCTTTGGAGATTTGATGTCTCTGAGCCTGTATTCACTGAGATTCAGAAGGAGAAGATGACCTAACTGAAACCTATCAAATTGTTAAAGGCCTTGATAGAGTCAATGTGCAGAAGATGTTTCTTTCCATGGGAGTGTCTATGACAAGAGGGCACAGCACCAGAATAGAGTAGAGTCCTTTTAGAACAGAGATGAGGGGGAATATCTTTAGCCAGAGAGTGGCAGAGTTCTGGAATTCATTACCACAGGTGGCTGTGTAGGACAAGTCTTTATGTGTATTTAAGACTGAGGTTATTAGAATCTTGATTGGTCAAAGCATGAAGGAATATGGGGGAAGACACGAGATTGGGTGAGAGGAAAGATGGATCAGCAATGGAGAAGGGGCAGAGCAGACTCAACATTCTAATTCTGCTCCTGTATCTAATGGTCTTCACCTCCTAACTGGGCAGAGATTAAGGCAACCAGACCAACCATCAAATTCTCTGATGGCCTTCCTGTCTGCATCAGAATGGGCCAGTTCAGTTCCACCTGTGACTTGCCTGTTTAACTCTCTCGGTTAGTATTATTTCATGTTCCGGTCATGTCCCACCCACAGCAATACAAAAATCACATGAGAGATCCTGGGTTCTTTCTAATTCCTCTGACTCCTCCTCCTTCAGGTGATTGACAGTTGTGAACCCATCAATGACAATGCCAATTAATATGAAGGGAGAGCAGTACACTTTCTTATCGGTGTGTGGCATACTTATGATGTGAAATCTACAGTTTACTTGATACCCAGGACAAAGGTGTTTGACATTGTTATGTACCCCAAGAAAATGGTCCAAAACATGATCTCATAAGGGAAAAGGAACAAAGTTCAAAGCATTTTTTTAAATCAAAGTACACATACTGTATGTCACCTGATATAATCTTCTGAATTCCAGCAAGTACAGTCCCAGGTCAGGGGTCAGCAACCTTTACCACTGAAAGAGCCACTTGGACCCGTTTCCCACAGAAAAGAAAACACTGGGAGCCGCAAAACCCGTTTGACATTTAAAATGAAATAACACTGCATACAACGTTTTGTTTTGCCTTTATGCTATGTATAAATAAACTATAATGTGTTGCATTTATGAAATTGATGAACTCCTGCAGAGAAAACGAAATTACATTTCTGCATGCAACAAAAACATTTTGAACTCCGAAAAAAAGACGTTGGGTTGAAGGTTACTTTTAAGTAAAATACTCAACGTCTATTTGAGTCCTTCTTGTATTTATGAAAAACGCCAAACTTAAATTTGCCGCCAGCAGCAAACCAAAAATAACGTCAGCCAGCTGTCAACCTGAAAAATAAAAGGACTATTTCACTGAACAATGAAAACATATGAATATACGTAAAATAATACGCAATTAAAATATTTATCATACTTCTTCAGGTTGACTCACACCTGACAATGCAGTCGTATTCAGTAGGGATGGATCGATGCTTAGGGGAGTGACCGGGAAGGATAATGTGTTTTTTTCCTCTCTGAACTCACAGAAGCGCTTCCCAAACGATGTTTGCATTGCGATGATTGCAGAATGTAAATACTCCGAATTTATCATGTCGTGACATTGTTTGAACTCTCTCAAATTGGGGAAGTGAGACAATGTGCCTTTCTGTAAATCTCTGGCAAGCAACGTCAACTTGCGCTCGAATGCAAAACATCCCCCAAGACGTCCTTACCCCGTTGAAGAGCTGTGTTCAGCGTGTTCAGGTGCGCTGTCATGTCTACCATGAAGTGTAGCTTTTCCAGCCACTCTGGCTGTTCCAGCTCAGGAAAGTTGAGCCCTTTGCTGCCCAGGAAAGTTTTCACTTCTTCCAGACGCGCGACAAAGCGTTTCAGCACCTCCCCTCTGGACAGCCAGCGATAAAAACACGTTGTAGCGGTTGCTACACGCAGTCAGTAAACTGCAGTCAAAGATAGCTTTATTCGAACTAAACAGCCTTGCTTTTAAGCCTCCCTCAACCCGCCCCCCATGGGCGCGGATGCTGCAAAAGACACGTACTCACAAACCCCCGTAGGCTATCTCCCTTAGCCTGAACGCTGGCTAATTGTGAGCCGGTTCGGATGTGTCAGGAAATGGGTCGCCCGCCACAACGTCTTATTTAGATTGTACAAGATCACCATAATCTTCAAATTTAGATTTACATTTCAAAAACTAACAAACTAACATAAAAAACATATTAATTAAATACTGACCATGTAGCGGTGTGCTACACGCAGCGCTAAAATTACGACACGGAGTCGGTAACTGCAGTCGAAGGAAAAAAACTTTATTCGAAATCTTCAGCCTCACTTTTAAGCCTCCCTCAACCTGCCCCCCCCGCCATGGCGCAGAGGCTCCAAAGCTCTGTGCTCGCAAACCCCCGTAGGCTATCTTATTGTGAGTCGGTTCGGATGTGCCAGGAAAAAGGTCGCCACAACCAATTATTTCCCAAAGCAACAGGGAGCCGCAGCACAGACCTAAAAGAGTCACATGTGGCTCCGGAGCCGCGGGTTGCCGACCCCCGGTCCCAGGTGAATCAATAGTTCCCCGTAGTTTAACCCCCTCCCCACCCCCCCCCCCCCCATCTCAGGAATCAACCCGGTGAACCTCCTCTGCAGCGCCAGCAAAGCCAGACCCAACAGCGGTGTCAGGTGGGTGGAATCATGGCTGCGGTGTCCACCTCTTCCCCAGGCCGGGGGTGTCAGTGGCAGGCTGCCCCGTTCCAGCGCACAATGAACAGCAAGGAGCGGCAGAGATTCATACCGGCAGCGTCGCAGGAGTTGCCAGTCAGCCTTGAAATCAACTTAGGAACTGCAGCTCCGGAGTTTTCCCTCAGTGTTTACTATCGAATCCTTTCTCATGAGTTGATCCAGCCATAAGGTAGCGGAGGTTTGAGATCAGAGTATTCCTTCCAGTCGAGCTGTCAACCGCGGCTGACGAGCCACGTCTGCCCGAAACGGCGGCAATTATTAAGACTCTTGCCCCGTCTGCTGTCAGTAGAAACTGTTCCATCGGGGTCAGTAGCTAAGCCACACGTGCAGGCCAGGAGCCGGACTTGGTTGTCAAAGGTTATTTAGGTGAACACCATCGGGAGCATTTAATAGGCAGAGGGACCTTGTCCCCATTACTACCCTTGGCTGTAACAACCTGAAGGAATCGGGGCAGTCCACCGACCACGAAAAAAAGATTATAAACCCTCAGCATTTTGGGCAGCAACTCTAACGGTACTAATTCACTCTGGGATTCGATATCACATAAATGTTATCTCTGTATCTATTTTGTTTCCATTCCGTGGAGAAGGAATGGTTAAACAATATATTAAACCGAGTACCTTCAGTATTGGTTGACAGCAAGCTACCGAGCCGGCTGCTCCGATTTCAGCAGAGAGGCCGCTCCCTCTCCTGAGGAATGTGTGTGTTGGAATTCGCCCTGCGGGCAGGCAGCTGCTCGCTCAGAGATTCTGAGTCCCACAGGATAACAGCCTGCACTGCTCAGGTCAGCCGAAGGCCCCTCAGCTGGTTGGCTGCATGAATCGATTCGGAAAATATATCGAACAAGTGATAGAAATTTTAAGTGGGATCTCGGCGAGAATACTACCGCTTCTGATGTTTGTTTCACGGTATTCATTCAAGCAGCGTTTTTGTTAAAGTGTCTTTGTTTTGGAGTCAGGGATCCAGGAGTCACCGGCTCTCTTCTGCCGGCGATATGATGTGTTCGGCTGCTGTTTTGTTTGTTTGAAATCATTGCCACTGTTAGGATTTCCCATTGGTTTATTCAAGATCAAAGATGCATTGTGGTGTGTCCGGGAGGTGTTAATATCATCCCGGTGAGACAGTAGGAACACAAGTTGTTTGTTGTCTTTGAAGGACCGCGTGGAAACCACGAAAAGCTTTAGAAACAATTAAATTTACAAACAAGAGAAAATCTGCTCCTCCCCCCTTTTCCCGTGGCCTTCTCTCTTTCAACAACCAACTCTCCCAGCATCTGTACTTCATCCCTCCCCCTTCAGGATTCCCCTATCATCTGGATTTTCTCTCCTTCCTCACTCCCCCTCCAATTTATAAATCTACTCAGTTTTTTTTTTCTCCGAATGGTCTCGCCCGATCTGTCGACTCTATTTTTTCCCACAGTTGCTGGCTGGCCTGCTGAGTTCCTCCAGCATTTTGTGTCTGAAACAATATACTCGTCAGTTCAGTGCTTTGGTGAACCCCTTTGGTCGCATCCACTAAAGGAAAGATTCATTTCTTATCAGAAACGCGAGAAAACCTGCAGATGCTGGAAATCCGCATGCAGCACGCACAAATTGCAGTAGGAACTCAGGAGGGCAGGCATCACCTATGGAAATTCGTAAACAGCGATTCAGCCCGAAAACTTTCATCAGACTCATTTTCTTATGTCTGTTTGCCTTCGTAACCTTTTGCTCAAATTTAAAACATTTATTCCTTTGGAAAACAGGGGGATAGATGTTAGCCCATTGATACTCCATACCATGAATAACACAACAGGTGTCATAAGGAAATTGATTCCAAAAACATTAGAAAATTAAATAAGTGAGAAAGAGATGATAAATTTTACAACTGTGAGATCAAAACTACAGAGCTGGACTCCTGAGAGCTGATAAACCCCAGGGACCTAATGGTAATCAGTCCACCGATGTTGTGGAAATGTTGTTTATTTGAAAACTCACTCGACCAGGTGCCTAGGCCCCGGCTGCTTTCCTTGGCTGCGTAAGTCCAGGAAAGACACACTCTGGTCCCGCCAATCCCACAAGACTGATGCGGCGCACCCACCCCAGACCCGGTTTGTGTGAATGTTGTGTAATTTGCTACCCTGTTACAGCTCAATGCCCAGAAATATCAGACAGCACACTGAATACGATTAAAGAAATTATATTTGTGAATATTAACTAAAAGATTGGTAAAGATAAGAAAGATTAAATAAAACTAAGGGCCGCTTATAATTAAACAGTCTATGTGCGCAAGTTGGAGCTCAGTTCATCGATCCTCCATTGATCTTGGTGCCTGTCTCCATCTAATTACAATTTCCCCAATGTGTCCACTCCTACCACTGCTTCTCTCCAGTGTCTTGCCTCTTCACCTCCCTCCAAACAAAGGAGCCAGCTCTCATTCCAAAGCACCTGTTATTTTTCCCCATAACTCGAACACTGCTTCCACAGAGAGAACATTACATTGGCGGTGAAACATTTCCCGGGGTGCTACACTGTGGAGAGAGAATCTGGACCGTAGCCCTTCACAGTCTCTGATTCGCGGACCTATCTATAAGCCCACAAGACACAGCAGCAGAATTTGGCCATCTGGCCCCATCAACTCTGCTCCGGAATTCAATCCTGGCTGAGTTTTCCCCCCTCTGCCTCAGCCCCGATTCCACGGCCTTCCCCCCTTAACCTGTGAACAAGGAGAGGGAGATAGGTTTGTGGCCTAAGGTAGAAGGAAATCAGTTATACGGCTTTTGTTACATTCACATGCAGTACAACTCTTTGAGTGGTTGTGCAGAATGATTGAAGTAAATAACCCATCTCTTTCTACTGTCACGTACCCAGTGACCGGGTTAAAGAACCAGCAGAAATGGAAAACACTTTGGGGTCTGGTATTGCTATAAGCTAATAGTGTTTATTAGTAAATTACTCAATACAATAATATAAATGCAAATATATCAAACAGTTTAGCAATGATACAGATATAGATATATATGTATCTGTGGAAATAGGAACAAAACTAGGCTCTTTCAAACCTAGGGGTAATTGGATACAGTCTTACAATGATGAAGAGAGTTCAGTTCAGTTTATGGTATTTAGTTGAGTAATGTTAGAGAGAGAGAGAGAGAGAGAGAGAGAGAGAGAGAGAGAGAGAGAGAGAGAGGGGTGAGAGGTGATTCCTTCGATCTTCCCGTTGTCTTTTGAAGTCCTGTAGTGATCACCGACTATGACCATGATACGTAGGACCGTTATTACCTAGGCAAGGGCGGACACACAAATAATTCCCCACCATTTGCACCTTTTCACACTGTGAGCCCCTGATCAATTTCCCATAATCGATCCTCCAAAACCCCAACTTCACTTGCACAATGATCGTTCAGTGTCTGACACTATGTGTGTCTCCTGGTGTGACTGTCTGTGGCCCAGCGGATCTGCTTTTCAATTCCACCTGCTGGACACCAGTTGTCCATCAACCTGCTCCTCCCACCCCTTTCTGCAGAAACCGTACAAACAAGCAAGTAACCTTGTGAAAGGTAAACAATCAGCACAGGAACCATTTCATTATTCTTTCGAGCAGTTTCTCTTTCTCTCTCTCTCATTGCTCTGGAAGCCTCTCCCTCTCTCTCTTAAAAGCAGCACCGTTTATAGTGTCTGTTCTGGACCCCTTTCCATACTAGGATGACCCCCAACACCCCCTCCTTTTAAGAAATTTTTACGAAGGGAAAATTTTAAGGTTAAATGTGAATTACTGAGTTTATAACGATATATGAGTAATCAGCAGATAACAGAGCAAAACGGGTACAGTTTCAAACTTAACATCTAGATAAATAATCGGCTATGATGTTGTCAGTACCTTTGACATGTCTAATTTTGAGGTCATATTCTTGTAATATCAGACTCCAATTCAACAACCTTCTGTTCTTATTTTTCATATTAGCCAGAAACACTAAGGGATTATGATCTGTGTAAGCTATCTGTGGCTTGTGGGCAGGACAAATATAAACTTTGAAATGTTGCAAAGACAGAATAAGTGGCAGTAACTCTTTTTCCATAGTGGAATAGTTTTTTTTTCTGGTGTACATTAAATTTCTTGGAGAAATAAGTTACTGGGTGTTCAATGTCATCCACACCTTTCTGCAATAATACTGCTCCAGCAGCCTCGTCACTAGCATCTGTTGCTATGGAGAATGGTTTGGAAAAGTCAGGTGCTCGGAATATGGGATGATAACACAATATAGTTTACAGTTGCTCAAACAATTTTCCCACAGCCATAGTGTGCTCTTCCCATGTGTCACTCCAGACCACTAAATCATCGAGATAAGTCCCTGTGTTTTCTAAATCTCTAATTACCCAGTCAATCATCCTTTTAAATGTTCCTGGAGCATTTTTCATTCCGAAAGTTTAAACATTATATTCATACAGCCCTGAAGGTGTGACAAATGCTGTGATTTCTCTTGCCATTTCAGTCAAAGGAAAACAATATCCTTTCAGCAAGTCAATTTTTGTGAGGTACTTAGCTGTCCCCACTTTATCAATGCAATCATCTACTCTCGGGATAGGATCAGCATCTGTCTTTGTGATGGCATCGACTTTCCTGTAATCAGTACAGGATATCACGTTACCGTCCGATTTCGGTACAAGTATACAAGGTGCTGCCCACTCTGAGGTAGATCGCTAAATGATACCAGCTGCAAGCATGTACTCAATTTCTTTTTTCCACCAGCTTGCTTTTCTCCAAGTTCATTCTGTCGGGATGCTTTTTAATGGGCTGGGCCGACTTTACCGTGATGTCATGCACTGCCATCATGCACAGTCTTAGAATATCAGGGAATAAATCTTTATGCCAGTTAATTAAAATCTTCAATTTTTTTTTTGCTGCTTCGACTGCAAATGTTGAATTTTCCCAACAATATTTTTCAAAAATCATCAGACTTTCTGAGTCTTGTGAAAACTACAGGGAGTTCAGTAAAATGATTTTGTCCTCCTGTACTAGCCACGACAAACTCCTCCGTTGTCATGTCAGTATTCACTGGTGCAGGGTCGGAGTCATGATAACACCTGATCACATTTACATTCTGACCTGACCATTGCTCTCTGAGTAAGGTCAAAGGTGACACAATATGCTTAACTCTCAACTCTTTAACTATCCCCTGGAATGTTCTCGATGTAAAGTTGCTACGCCGGTCAGATTGGATTTCTTTAGGTAGACCTAACTGTGTGTAGAACTTGAGGTGTTTTTACCTTTATGTTCCAGAGGGGCACCATCCCATGGAACCTAGACACAGCACACATGATGGTTAACACATAATCATAGCCAGCTGCAGTCTTTGGCAATAGAACCTTTCAATCCACTATGTCCCTGGAAAATGGTTGACCAAAAACAGGCATCAGCCTAAATGGTGCTTTTGGGATCACCTGATTAGTTTTTCCTGCACCCTGAAAGATATGGCAAGTCCTGGACAAGTTCACAACCTTCTTCCTTAAATTAGGCCAGTAGGATTCCTTCAGCAATTTCATTTATTGGCTTTTCCACTTCAAAGTGTCCACCTAAAGACATACAATGAGCCACATTTAAAATTTCAGCCCTGTAAACTTCCGGGACCACCACTTGATGTTCAATAGCCCGATGCTCATCTGTAAGCACAGTAGGTGTTCTCCATTCCTCATCAACACCCCATCTCTAAGATAATATCCTACGGACTCTCTCTGAACCTCCTCTTCTGTGAGAGCTGTCTCCTTTAAAGTCACAATCTCCGGATTTTTATTTTGCTCCTCTCTCTGCTTTTCTGCTTCCTCAGCCAGCAGTTTCTTTTTCTTGTTTTTTACTCAGAACTCATGTTCTTACTTCATTTTTTCTGCTTGAAGCTGAACCCCAGCCTCAGTAATTGCTTTACCCTCAACAAACATCTCCAACGCCTCCTCTTCCAATTTCCCCTCGGCTACATTATGTTGTGCTTTTAACAGCTGTACCTGACCCTTCCTCATGCAAGTGGTCAATTTAATCTTCAGCTTACAAGCAATTCCCATGACTACATCCCTCTTAGCATCCAACGCATCAGGGGTTGGATGCGCCATAAACTTAGTAAACTCAAACTCCATTTCTGCTGTTTTTCCACACAGCCAAATCAAAATAAGGGAATGTACGCCAATCAATTCAAAGTAACCCCCACACAATTTTGTTCAAAGCCCCGGACGTAGGCCCCAGTTTTGGATGCGTCCACATGGACCGGGTTAAAGAACCAGCTGAAATGGAAAACACTCTGGAGTGTTGTATTGCTATAAACTAATATTGCTTATTAGTAAATTATGCAATACAGTAATATAAATGCAAATATATCAAACAGGTTAGCAATGATATAGATATAGATAATCGGATACAATCTTACGATGAAGAGAGTTCAGTTCACTTCATCGTATTTAGTTCAGTAACGTTGGAGGGAGGGAGAAAGAGAGAGAGAGGGGGGTGAGAGGTGATGCCGTCGATCTTCCCGTTGTCTTCCGATGTCCTGTTGTGGTCAGTGACTATGACCATGATACGTACGACTGTTCTTCAGTGTTGGAATTATCACCCAGGCAAGGGTGGACACAAAAATAATTCCCCACCGGTCGCAGCTTTTCACACTGTGAGCCACTGATCGATTTCCCCGAATCGATCCTCCAAAACCCCACCTTCACGAGGGTGCACAAAGCTGGTCCAGTGTCCGACACTGTGTGTGTATCGTGGTGTGTCTGTCTGTGTAACAGTGGATCTGCTTCTTATTTCCACATGCTGGACACCAGCTGTCTATCAAAATGCTCCTCCCACCACTGGCAAGTACGGTTGAAAGTTGGAACCTTAACATCATCATTCTTTTGGGCAATTTCTGTCCCTATCTCTCTCTCTCTCTCATTGCTCGAGATGCCTCCCCCTCTCTCTTAAAAGCAGCACAGTTCATAGGGTCTCTTCTGGACCCCTTTCCAAACCCCTAACACTAACTTCAATAATAAGTATACCGTCTTGGATACTGTTGCTGGGGATTGTTGCATTTCCGGCACCGAGACTGGTCTCTCAGCTCAGAAGGGAAGGTGGGAAAGGACATAGTACATAAAACATAGAACATAGAACGGTACAGGACAATCGGCCCACAATGCTGTGCCGACCCTTAAACCCTACCTCCATATAACTCTCCACCTTAAATTCCTCAATATACCTGTCTATTAGTCTTAAATTTCACTCGTGTATCTGCCTCCACCATTGACTCAGGTAGTGCTTTCCATGCACCAACCACTCTCTGTGTAAAAAACCTTCATCTAATATCTCCCTTGAATGTTCATCCCCTTACCTTAAAGCCATGACCTCTTGAATTGTGCTGTGGTGCCCTGGGGAAGAGGCGCTGGCTGTCCACCCTATCTATTCCTCTTAATATCTTGTACAACTTTATCATGTCCCCTCTCATCCTCCTTCTCTCCAAAGAGTAAAGCCCTAGCTCCCTTAATCTGTGATCATAATGCATACCCTCTAAACTAGGCAGCATTCTGGTAAATCTTGCCTGTACTCGTTCCATTGCTTCCACATCTTTCCTATAGTGTGTAGACCAGAACTGGACACAATACTCCAACTGTGGTCTAACTAGAGTTTTATACAGCTGCATCATTACCCCACGACTCTTAAGCTCTATCCCTCGACTTATGAAGGCTAACACTCCATACACTTTAATTAACTACCCGATCTCCCTGTGAGTCAACCTTCAGGGATCTGTGGATGTGTACCCCCAGATCCCTCTGCTCCTCCACACTCCCATGTATTCTACCATTTACTTTATACTCTGCCTTGGAGTTTGTCTTTCCAAGGCGTACCACCTCAGACTTCTCCGGATTGAACTCCATCTGCCACTTCTCAGCCCACTTCTGCATCCTATTAATGTGTCTCTGCAATCATCGACAATCCTCAATACTACCCACGACACCACCAACCTTTGTTTCATCTGCAAACTTGCCAACCCAACCTTCTACCCATATATCCAGGTCGGTAACAAAAATCACAAAGGTAGAGGTCCCAGAATCGATCATTGTGGGACACTACTAGTCACAACCCGCCAATCTGAATGTATTCCATCTACCATGACACTCTGCTATGTGCAGGCAAGCCGATTCTGAATCCACCTGGCCACACTTCCCTGGATCCCATGCCTTCTGACTTTCGGAATAAGCTACCATGTGGTATCTTGCCAAATGCCTTACTAAAATCCATGTACAACACATCCACTGCACTATCCTCATCTATATGCCTGTTCACCTCCTCAAAGAACTCTATCAAGCTTGTTAGACATGCTCTGCCCTTCACAAAGCCATGCTGACTGTTTCTGAGCAGAACGTGATTCTTTAAATGCTCTTAGATTCTATCTCTAAGAATCTTTTACAGACGTAAGACTCACTGGTCTATAATTACCTAGACTATCTCTACTAACTTTTTTGAACAAGGGGACAATGAGGACATAAAAATCCTAGGCAGAGGCTCAGCAATCTCTTCCCTTACCATGTGGAGCAGCCTGGGGAATATTCCGTCAGGCCCCAGGGACTTATCCGTACTACTGTATTTTAACAACTTGAACACCTCTTCTCCCTTGATATCAACATGCTCCAGAACAGCAACCTCACTCATATTGTCCTCACTGTCATCAAATTCCCTCTCATTGGTGAAAATCGAAGAGAAGTATTCATTGAAGACCATGCTCACTTCCACAGCCTCCAGGAACATCTTCCCACCTTTATCTCTAGTCGGTCCTGTCATCATATAATTGAAGAATGCATTGGGGTTTAGAAGGGGCAGATTTTATTGAGTGTGTCCAGAACAGGTTTCTGTCACAGTATGTTGACAGGCCGACTAGGGGTAATACCATACTAGATCTAGTATTAGGAAATGGACTGGGTCAGGTCACAGATCTCTCAGTGGATGAGCATCTGGGAGACACTGACCACCGCTCCCTGGCCATTAACATTATCATGGAAAAGGATAGAATCAGGCAGGACAGGAAAATTTTTAATTGGGAAGGGCAAATTATGTCTATAAGGCTAGAACTTGCAGGTGTGAATTGGGATGAAGTTTTTGCAGGGAGATGTACTATGGACATGTGGTCGATGGTTAGGGAGCTCTTGCAGGATGTTAGGGATCAATTTTCCTGGTGAGGAAGTTAACGAATTGTAGAGTGAAGGAACCACGGTTAACAAGTGAGGTGGAAAATCTAGTCAGTTGGAAGAAGGCAGCATAAGTGAGGTTCAGGAAGTAAGGATCAGATGAGTCTATTGAGGAATACAGCGTAGCAAAAAAGGAACTTAAGAAGGGGCTGAGGAGAGCAAGAACAGTGTATGAAAAGGCCTTGGCGAGTAGTCTAGAGGAAAACCCCAAGGCATTCTTCAATTATCCAAAGAAGAAAAGGTTTACAGGAGTGAAGATAGGACGGAATAGAGATAAAGTTGGGAAGATGTTCCTGGAGGCTGCGGAAATGAATGAGATGCTCAATGAATACTTCTCTTCAGAATTCACGAATGAGAGGAAACTTAATGATGGTGAGGACAATATTAGTGAGGATGATGTTCTGGAGCATGTTGATATTAAGGGAGAAGAGTTGTTGGATTTGTTAAAAAAAAGGACAGAAAAGTCCCCGAGGTCTGAAGGTTTATTCCCCAGGCTGCGCCATGAGTCGAGAGAAGAGATTGATGAGCCTAGATATTTATGTCCTCGTTGTCCACTAGAATGGTACCAGAAGATTGGGGGTAGGGGTGAAGGTTGTCCCCATGTTCAAAAAAGTTCGTAGAATTAGTCCAGGTAATTATAGACCAGTGAGCCTTACGCCTGTGGTAGGAAAGCTGTTGGGAAAGCTTCTTAGAGATAGAGCCTATGGGCATTTAGAGATTCATGGTCTGATCAGGGACAGTCAGCATGACTTTATGAAGGGGAGATCGAGTCTCGCAAGCCTGATAGAGTTCTTTGAGTAGTTGACCAGGCATATAGATGAGGGTAGTGCAGTGGATATTATCTACATGGATTTTAGTAAGGCATTTGATAAGGTACCACACGGTAGGCTTATTCGGAGAGTCAGAAGGTATGGTATCCAGTGAAGTTTGACCAGGTTTCAGAATTGGCTTGCCTACAGAAAGCAGAGGGTCGTGGTGGAGAGAGTCGTCTTGGAAGATTGAGACTGGTGTTGTTCCACAATGATTTTTATTAACAACCTGGATGTTGGGGTGGAAGGGTGGGTTGACGAGTTTCAGATACACAAAGGATTGTGCTGTTGTGGATAGTGCTGAGGATTGTCGAAGATTGCAGAGAGACATTGATAGGATGCAGAAGTGGGCAGAGAATTGGCAGATGGAGTTCAAACCAGAGAAGTGTGTGGTGGTACACTTCACAAAGCCAAACTCCAAGGCAGAGTACAAAAGAAAGGGCAGGATTCCTGGGAGTTTGGAGGAGCAGAGGTATCTGGGGTGCATGTCCACAGATCCCTGAAAGCTGTCTCACAGGTAGATAGGGTAGTTAAGAAATCTTATACAGTGTTAGCTTTCATAAGTCGAGGGATAAAGTTTAAGAGTCGTGGGGTAATGATGCAGCTCTATAAAAGCCTGGTTAGGCCACACTTGGAGTACTGTATCCAGTTTTGGTCGACTCACTATTGGAAGGATGTGGAAGCATTGGAAAGGGTACAGAGGAGATTTACCAGGATGCTGCCTGGTTTAGAGAGTATGCATTATGATCAGAGAATAGGGGAGACAGGACTTTACTCTCTGGAGAGATGGAGGATGAGAGGAGACATGATAGAGGTATACAAGATATTAAGAGGAATAGATAGAGTGGACAGCCAGCGCCTCTTCCCCAGGGCACCACTCAATTCAAGAGGACATGGCATTCAGGTAAGGGGTGAAAAGGTCAAGGGGGATATTAGATTAAGGCTTTTTACACAGAGACTGGTTGGTGCGTGGAATGCACTGCCTGAGTCAATGGTGGAGGCAGATACCCTTATGAAGTTTAAGAGACTACTAGACAGGGACATGGAGGAATTTAATGTGTGTGTGTGTGGGGTGGTTTATATGGGAGTCAGGGTTTATGGGTCGGCACAGCATTGTGGGCTGAAAGGCCTGTATTCTGCTGTATTGTTCTGTGTTTCTATGTTTCTTAGGTGACAAACCTATCAATCACCCCTGCAGATGTGCAAGATCCGTATGCTCTACGGCCGCTGGGCAAAGTGTGTAAATGTAGGACCTGACTATGTTGAAAATTAAATGTGTTAGTTTCTCTAAAATTGACTTGTTCTACCTCAGGCCAGGAACTTATCAATCACCACACAGACTGCACAGACTGGTAATGGCTTCTTGCAAATGTTTCATTGCTGAGGCAAAAGTAATGGCTTCTAAGTAATGTTCCCTGCTGAAGTAATTGTTTCTCTGTAGCAGCAATGTTTGGGTTATGCCTGTTAGCCCATCAGAGATTGTTGTTTTGTCTTGTGTATCAGGAAGGACGTTGTCTTCGCGGTATTTTGTCAATGCGAGATGAAGAGGGAGGACGTGTGTGGAGAGAGTGGGTAAACCACCAGGCGGAGTGGACTGGGATATGGAAGTCCGAAGTTCGGTGACGCTCGGAGGAGACAACTGGTGGAAGAATACTACTGAATGAGCTCAAACGTGACTTTGACTTGGGCACTTTTTAAATTTTCAGTACTATATTCAGATTAAGATTCATTATGTTCTATCATTTAATTGCATATGGTGTACTATCTGGTATTTTGCGTTGTGGGTTTGTAGATGGGGGTACATTGCACAACGAGATTACCCAGTTTGGCGGGGCCGAAGGCCGACTCCCCTCGACGAACAGGATCTGGGCGAGCCTGAGGATTACATTTGTGCCAAAGCCATCCATCTTCCTTCATTTTTTCCATGCTAATTGTTACGTCCTCGAGGAACCCTGTCAGATTTGTCAGGCAGGGTAGCCGAACGGGCCTATAATTTCCTTCCTTATTTGCCTTCCTCCCTTTTTAAAGAATGCAGAGACATTTGCAATTTGACATTCCTCCAGAACCATAACAGAATCCAGTGATTCATGGAAAATGATAACCACTGCATCTGCTATCTCTTCGGCATTAGGCAACCTCTTTCAGAACTGTCAGATGTCATCCATATGGTCCACTTGTCCTACTTAAGACCTTTGCGTTTCTTTGGCGCTTTTTCATTTGTAATAGAAAAGACACTCACTCATGCCTGCTGGCACTCACGATCTTCAGGAACACTGTTAAAGTCTTTCACAGGGAGAGCTGATGTAAAGTACTCATGAGCTTGATATGCCATTTCTTTATCCCCCATTACTACTTCACCAGCATTATGTCCAGTAGTCCAGTTTCAACTCTCACCACCCTTTTACTCTTTATTTAACTGTAAAACAAACGTTTAGCATTCCACTTTATATTATTGGCCAGTTTACCCACATGTTTATTCTTTTGGATTCGTATGGCTTTCTTAGTTGCCTATGTTGGATTTAAAAAAAAAAATTCTTAAACATGCAGAGACCCTTCCGACAGGCCGAGAAACAAGTTCCTCTCCCAGAACGTCGACTGCACACTATTTCTAATTTCTGATGTAATATCATCAAGTAACATGATGCAAAAAACTTTGTTTTATGTATTTATTTGATTGTACAATTTGAGCTAAGAAGGTAGAGTCATTTTTATCACACAAGGTCCAAATTGTCTAAAGCAGTGTTAACTGTAAAAAAAAACAATGCGTTTCCCTTCCCACTCAACGCACTGATGTCCCCTTCTCCCTTCGGCAAACCTCCTCCTTCGACATATCGCTCTGGTTTGCTGCCCTGCTCTGGATGTTTTAATCCAGAATTCCCGACAAGACGCCAATCCGCCCCACTGGCACAGCTCATTCCTCCTCAAACCTTACCGACTCTGAACTCCGCTCTCTCTGTGCGTATCCCAAATTTACAATCAAACCCCCAGACAAAGGATGTGCTGTTGGACTGTTTCCGAGTGAACTTGTGAAATCCAACATCTCCTTCTCCGTACCACATGAGGAGGACCCTGCTCCAGAACTACATAAAACTGTCTCTGACACCATTACCGACCTCATCAGTTCTGGAGATCTCCCATCCACTCACGGATCCTTCGCCCAATACCCAAGATCCAGAATTTCGACTGTGCTGGGTAGGCATATTATCTCTGCCTGCTCCTGACCCATTGCACTCTTATGTTCATAGCTCGACTTGATTCTGTCTTCCTCGGTCAGTCCCTTCCAATCTGAATCGGTGAAACTTCACATGCTTGCGATCAACTAGCTTTCAACTCCCTGGCCACGATTACCTCATTTACACCATGAATCATCATTCTCAATACACTTCTACCCCCAATCCACTACCACTTTCCTCTGTCTGTTAGAGTTGGTCCTCACCCTCAACAATGTCTCCTTTGGCTCTGCCCACACTATCCATGCTCATGTGTTGGCCATTGGCTACGTCCCGATTCCAAGCCTTCGCCAGAAATGTTCCCTGTCTTGTTTCTGCAGAACATTGATGTTTTATGCTAATGGTCTGGAGCCGGCGTTCCGGTTCTTGGTCCGGGCCACAGCCTCCGGGTATAGTAGCCATCCCGCCTTCACCCTTGTGCCTAATTAGTCACACCTTTGGATCATCTTGGCTTGTTGGGGCTCAAGGTGGAGCATCTGATGCCCATCGGCTCGCGGTGTATAGAGGGGCCTCTGGGACTGACTGGAATTGGGGGATTGTCTTGTCTATCCTGCTTACCCCTGGTTGTCCTGCTTATCCTGCTCACCCCTGGTTGTCTTGTCTATCCTGCTCAGCCCTGGTTGTCCTGCTTATCCTGCTCAGCCCTGGTTGTCCTGCTTATCCTGCTCACCCCTGGTTGTCCTGCTTATCCTGCTCACCCCTGGTTGTCCTGCTTATCCTGCTCAGCCCTGGTTGTCTTGTCTATCCTGCTCAGCCCTGGTTGTCTTGTCTATCCTGCTCAGCCCTGGTTGTCCTGCTTATCCTGCTCACCCCTGGTTGTCCTGCTTATCCTGCTCACCCCTGGTTGTCTTGTCTATCCTGCTCACCCCTGGTTGTCCTGCTTATCCTGCTCACCCCTGGTTGTCCTGCTTATCCTGCTCACCCCTGGTTGTCCTGCTTATCCTGTTCACCCCTGGTTGTCCTGCTTATCCTGCTCACCCCTGGTTGTCCTGCTTATCCTGTTCACCCCTGGTTGTCATGTGTATCCTGCTCACCCCTGGTTGTCCTGCTTATCCTCCTCCTCCAGCTTCCCCTGGCTTGGAGTACCATCATTAAAGACGAGTCTTTCGAGTAAGTCTGTCTATCACCCTGGACGAAGCTTCCTTTCTATCCCTTGTCTCTGTTGGGCAAGCCTGGCCGGACTGCCATTGCCCAACGGGGGACTCTGCCCCTTTCCTACAACTTGCTGCCATCGAGTTGTGCTCCGCAACCTACCCAGGTGCCCTTCCACCTGCGCAACCCCCTGTGTTCCTTCCTCGGAGGTCCGGGCCCTGCCCAGGAGTTATGCAACTCCTCCAGAGAACTCCAAGATCCTGCCGGACCTCCAACTCCCTCTGATCTCCGGGATCCTGTCTTGCCTGAACACCGGGATCCTGCCTTGCCTGAACTCTAAGTCTCTCTTGGAACCCCAGAATCACCTTGAACGCCATGTCCATCACGAACACCACAGTCCCACATCTTGTCTATCGTTTAGTTGTTCCCATCCTGCCCCCAGTACTTTAGTGTCTGTATCCTGCACTTGTGTCCAGCCGCCTGTCCCCTTATGACATTGATAACTGCATTGTTGCTGTTTCATGCACCTGCTCTGAGGTCGTGAATTTCATCACATTGGCCACCAACGTCCACACTGACCTTAAGTACACTTGGCCCATTTTAACAACTGCCTCACCTTGCTCGATCTCTTTGTCTCAATCAAAGGAAACTAATTGCCGACCCTCTTCATTAGAAACATACCGGCTCCAACAGTTATCTGGTCCATACATCTTCTCTTGCAGTTTCCTGTAAAAATGCTATTCCCTTTTCCCCTTTCCTTCATCTCATCAGCATCTGCTGCAAGAAAGTGGCCTCAATTCCAGGCGATCACAGCTGCCTTCTCTCTGCGGCCCTAAACATCGATTGCACTCTTTTCCACAGTTGCTGCTTGATCTTCTGAGTTCTTCCTGCATTACAATATATCAAAAATGAATTTAATATATTCCTTTATTCGTCAATTGATATTGGATTCATCTTCTCCGATGTTAGCACATCCCCTCTTAGTGGGACCAAATGGCTCACAGTACTCCAAAATTGGCCTGGCCAGCGCATTAAAAAGTTTAATTCAACCTTATTTCTTGTTTTTATATTCTATTTCTCTTGAAATGAATGCTAACATCGCATTGACATTTCACAGCACTGACTCAACCTGCTAATAAACGTTTAGGAGAAACTGCAGAGATCGCAAAAGTCACCTTGCACATCAGATTTCTTTTTTAAATGTTGTTTTCACTCCATTAAGAAAATATTCTATGCCTTTATTTAATCTAACAAAATGCATGGCCATACAAGGGAAGACACTGCATTCAATTAGCTACCTCTTTGCCATTCTCCATATCCGTTCAATTCATTATGGAGTCTGTCTACTTTCTAAAAACTATCTACCCCTCTACGTATTGTCGCATCATCTGAAGACTCTGTCACAAAGCCATCTATTCCACTTTCTCAGATAGTTCTTACGTATAATGTAACTGGACCCAACACAGACCGTTGTGGAACACCACTAGTCACCAACAACCTACCAGAAAAGGCTCTCTTTATTCTCACTCTTTCCTTCCTGCTAAACAGTCATTGCTTTCTCTATGCTAGCATCTGTCATGCAATACCGTGGATCTTTACTTTTTAAGCAGCCTCATGTCTGATGCCCTATCAGAGGTCTTCTAAAAATCCAAGTGCACACCAGCTACCGATTCTACATTGTCTATTCTGTTTGATAATCTCTCAAGGAATTCCAGTAGTTTTGTCAAGCAAAACCGATCCCTGAGAAACAAAAACATGCCGACATTTGTCAGAAATCAATGTGACTCTAATAATCGAGTTAACCATCTTCTTAGACACTGAGATCAGCCTAATTGTCCTCTCCTTTCTTCTGGCTCTCTCGCTTCATGAAGCTTTGAGTGACATTTGCATTTTTCCATTTCTCCGGAAGCATGCCGGAATCAAATGACACATGAAAGATGACTATTTCTGCTTCCACAATCACATGCTCCACATATTAGGACCCTGGAGGGCATAATATCTTGTCCAGGAGTTTTTTCAAAATTCGGAATTCGATATCCAAAGAACCTTCTCCCTTCCAATAGCAACTTCACACACATTGTCCCTGACACTCTCGAGTTTCTGACATATTTCTCGGTCGTTTATTCTGTATTTTTGATATTTCTGTATTCACCAGGTGGCCCTGTAATGCTACAGGGGACCCCTCTGTTTCTGGGATGAGGTCTCCCGATCTGCGCCAGGCTTTCGAAGCTTCCTTGTAGACATCTAGACTGCTCCGATGACAGGGTATTGTTCCAGAGACGTTCATGTTCCCCCATTTGTTAACTTCTTATCCTCTAGTGATTATTCCATAAGCTTACTGGGCTGTTCATTCATTTAGGTATATAGGCGTGTGCTTTTTGTCAGAATGCATATGCTCACATGGGCTATGAATTCCGCTTTCTTTGATGAAATTATATTATTACAAGGGTTACCTAACCTCTCAGTATTTATCACCCAGGGAAAGGTTCCACTGCTAAGGTAATTTAGCAGCTTCCTATAGCAACCTCCTGTAGCAGCTTTGTTTGAATTATGGTTAACGATAACGGGAGTTTTCTAATGTGAACGAGATCTTTTGTTAGGAGTAACCATGGTCAGATGGAGCAAGGGCTTGTAGTTGAGAGAGGATAGGTCAATATGCCTGTTGCAACAGTTAAGTTTAATGATTATGTGCCCCTTTTGTTTTTTGCTATCTTTATTTTCTTTTCTAAACCTTTAGTTAAGTTTCATAAATATAAATCCTTTTATCTTATGCCGCGTGCTATTATTCCTTGGCACTGACTTTGTAAAGGGCAGCAAAGTGCATAGCATCCACAAAAAAACGGGGTTTGCGGTGGCAAAGCCCTTTCAATATCACGTGTTAGGCCAGACAAAGTGTATATTAACCTAGACTTACTCAGCCAGGGAAACCAGCGGGGTTTCATGTTATTGTTTAATGTCTGTTATTATTCTTCCCCCTTCGCTCCTTGGTAATGTTAATCTAACTGTGCTGGAGGGTATATTTTTTTTTAGAAAATTTGTACTGTGAGGTCTTATTTTTCTTTGTAACTTCTTCCAGATTGATATCGAGCCAAAACATCTTGTCAAATGAAGACGTTAATTCGGATATGAGCATAGAATCATATAACAATTACAGCATGGAAACAGGCCATCTCGGCCCTCCTAGGCCACGTCGAACGCATACTCTCACCTAATCCCACTGACATGCACTCAGACCATAACCCTCCATTCCTTTCCTGTCCATATACCTATCCGTTTTTTTTAAATGACATAAACCACTTCTACTAGAAGCTCGTTCCACACAGCTACCATTCTCTGAGTAAATAAGTTTCCCCTCATATTACCCCTAAACTTTTGCACCCTAACTCTCAAATCATGTCCTCTTGTTTGAAATTCCCCTTCTCTCAATGGAAAAAGTCTATTCACGTCAACTCTATCTATCTTTACCCCACATAATATTGAATACCTCTTTCAAGTCCCCCCTCAACCTTCTACGCTCCAAAGAATAAAGAACTAACTTGTTCTTCTCTGTAACTTAGGTGCTGAAACCCAGGTAACATTCTACTAAATCTCCTCTGTACTCTTTGTATCTTGTTGACATTTTTCCTTTAGTTCGGTGAAGAGAACTGTACATGATACTCCAAATTTGTCCTCACCAATAACTTGTACAATTTTAACATTACATCCCAAATTCTATACTCAATGCTCTGATTTATAAAGTCCAGCATACCAAACGCTTTCTTCACCACCCTATCCACATGAGATTCCACCTTCAGAGAACTATGCACCATTATTCATAGATCACTCTGTTCTGTTGCATTCCCCGGTGCCCTACCATTTACCATATATGTCCTGTGTTGATTAGTCCTACCAAAATGTAGACCTCACACTCAACATTAAACTCCATCTGCCATCTTTCAGCCCACTCTTCTAACTGGCCTAAATCTCTCTACATCCTTTGAAAACCTACTTCACTAACCACAACGCCATCTATCTTAGCGTCTTCTGCATACTTATTAATTCAATTTACCACACCAACATCCAGATCATTAATGTATATGAAAAAACAACACTGGACCCAGTACAGATCCCTGACGCACACCACTTGTCACTGGCCTCCAACGTGGCAAACAGTTATCCACCACTGCTCTCCGGCATCTCCCAACTAGCCACTGTTGAATCCATTTTACAACTTCAATATTAATACCTAACGGTTGAACCTTTCTAACTATCCTTCCGTGTGGAACCTTGTCAAAGGCCTTACTGAAGTCCATATAGACAACATCCACTGCTTTACCGTCGTCAAATTTCCTAGTAACCACTTCAAAAAATTCAATAGGATTTGTCAAACATGCCCTTCCTCGCACAAATCAATGTTGACTGTTCTTAATCAGACCCTGTCTATCCAGATAATTATGTATTCCGTTTCCAAGAATACTTTCCATTAATTTGCCCACCACTGCCATCAAACTTACAGGCCAATTATTGGTAGGTTTACTCTTAGAGCCCTTTTTAAACAATGGGACCACATGAGCAATACACCAATATTCCGACACTATCCTCGTTTCTAAAGACATTTGAAATATTTCTGTCAGAGCCCCTGCTGTTTCCACACTAACTTCCCTCATGGTCCTCGGAATCATCCTATCAGGACCGTGAGACTTATCCACCTTTATATTCATCCGAAGCGCCAATACTTCCTCTTCTTTAATCATCATAGTTTCCATAACTACCCTACTTGTTTCCCTTACCGTATACAATTTAATATCCTTCTCCTTAGTGAATAACGAAGAAAATAAATTGTTCAAAATCTCCCCCATCCCTTTCAGCTCCACACATAGCTGTCCACTCTGATTCTCTAAGGTACCACATTTATCCCTCACTATCCTTTTGCTATTAACATAACTGTAGAAATCCTTCGGATTTATTTTCACCTTACTTGCCAAAGCAACCTCATATCTTCTTTTAGCTTTTCTACTTTCTTTCTTAATATTCTTTTTACTTTCTTTATATTCCTCGAACACCTCATTTCCTCCATGCTGCCTATATTTATTGTAGATCTTTCTCATTTTCGGAACCAGGTTTCCAATATCCCTTGAAAACCATGGCTCTCTCAAAGCTTTAACCTTTCCTTTCAACCTAACAGGAACATAAAGGATCTCTAACCTCAAAATATCACCTTTAAATTCCCTCCATTTCTCTATTACATTTTTCCCATAAAACAAATTGTCCTAATCCACTCCTTTTAAATCCTCAAAGTTAGCCTTTCTCCAATCAAAAATCTCAACCCTGGGTCCAGATATATTCTTCTCCATAATTATATTGGAACTAATGGCATTGTGATACATTGGTTATATCAGAAGTGTTTATTGCACATCTTTTGTGTATACTAAAGAGATTTATTTGGCACATTTCCTTAAGCCTGAAGTAAATTATTTGGAAAGCTTGCCTTTGTAGTAGTCTGATCTGTCTTTGCTTTGACACCTAAATACCTATATAGTTCATAGTCATCTATCTGTTGTATCGTATTGTGCTAATCGGTTTTAAACTCGATGAACTCTATAACCTTTTTCTCTCTGCTTAATGTTCTAGATTAATGTTCTAGATTAATATTCTTCTAGATTATTTGTTCCTAGTTTTTGAAAAGAGTACAACTATTGTTTTAATTGCTTTAGCTTTACTGGTGAAGCAGTGTTTAATTTCAAATCGGCCAGGAAGGTTTGGTAAGGAATAAATTGTTTGGTTATTTCTGATCTGAAACCTTATGTTTCTCTGATTCAATCAATTGCAGACCGTGTTCAAAGAAAGTCCAATCCCGAGCAAGCATTGAGTGCCACCCGGGGAAAATGCCTTGGTTTAATTTCAAATGCATGGGGAACCTGCGCCATCGTCTCTTGTGGGGTCGAACTTGCCGGGGTCATTCATTACCGTGAGTCTACTTGAGCGCACAGTTTTGCAGTAGTCATTACTCTACGGAGTGTAGTAAACTGAGGTCCTTTCCTCACCTCTTACCTATGGATGGACAGTTCTACCCTGGACTCTACTCCAATAACACCCACTGAGCGTCTTTACCAGAACAACAGAACAGGTGCAGCTCCGTGTAACCGCGGAAAAGCAATGACAACCAACCTAGGAGTCTAACAATGTTGATGCCTTCTCTTATTTGCTTAAGTGATTCCGGTTAATTTGGAAGCTTTGTGGAGAACGGTGAGGTGTCTCACATCCTGTCCTCACAGTAGGCAAAGTAGATGGCAGTTTCAGCTGCTGTCTGGATAAACTCATCTTTGTGATATTGATGGTGTGTCCTAGTTAAATAAAGAGCTTTGGTTTGCACAGGTAGCTCCATTCGACAATGTGACACTTGTGGCAGATATATTCAGAATCATGAGTTGTCTTTGTCCCCCTGCACTGGGAGTTCTACATAGCCGTAGCCTTTGTCATTTCTCCATATATAGAGGCTGTGGATAAGCGTAGACCCAGTACAGTAAGTCAACACTTACGTAAACTGTCACACTTAGCGTCTCTGCAGTGGAATTGTAGTCACAGAATGTCAGAAAGATGTGATTCCTTATTCCCTGGCCTGGCCCGCCCCATCTCACAACCAGCCCTGCCTCTATCGCCTCCCTTCTCCCGTCCCGTCTTTTTGGACCAGTCTCCTTACCCAAACATGCTTCGTTTCACAAACTCCCCCTCTCCGATCCACACATTATTATTTCCGGTCTCTCCCTGTTTAATATGCCGGGCAAAAACACCAAGGGAACAGTTCAATTAAATATCTGTACTGAGCCACGTTTGTAGAGGGATGTAGGGCTGGTATGTAGTCCCGATGGGTAGCGATGCAGATCTCAATTATGTAAGGAAGGCCTGTAAGAAACACGGGACATTGTACATAGAGCAATCGGGAGGAGAGGGTCCTGGAGAGAGATACGTGGAAGATAAGATAAAGCTAGGAGATAAGATTAGTGAGTCAGAATGGAAGGCGTGCTGCATGGTCTCGAGAGTAGGTATGAAAGGGGAGTTGAGCTTGGTGTAGAAAGATGGTAAAATGGGCTGAGTATTAGCACAGAAATGAGTATGAAGCCAAGAAGAAATGGGCTGATGAGTGGTGGGACTGGATAGTGTACTACATCATATCAATTGTGATGATGTGCTGAGTGCGCATGCGTGTGAATCCAATACTTTGACGTGCAGGAGTCAGGCATGTTTTGACTTGGTTTTCGAGCGTGAATATATTTTGTGAAAGGAGCTTGCTTCATAGCTCCTGTATTGGCTGTTGCCAAGTGTCTACCGTTACTGACGTGGCTGAATACATTTGTGGAAACCGAATATTCCATTATCGTCCTTGCCTCGGTCTGCGTAGCAGGGAGAATCAGGTTTTCAGCGCTGAGTATTGGAGATGCGAGTTGGTCCAGTGAAGCAGGGTTGAGGAGGCAGGCTGGTGCAGGAAGACGGAATGGAAGGAGGGAGGCGAGGCAGGCAGGGTTGTGTTGGAGGCGGTACAGGGCAGGGAGGCCGGGCTAGGCAGTGATCGGGAGTGAGTGGCAGATGCGGGACTGCGGAAGGAAAGCGATTTCGCTCACAGCTTACCTTTCGCTCAAGCCAGCTTCGAAGACCAGTCAGGCTGTAAGCAGAAACACGGGCAGTATGGTCACCCTGTGTAAACAGAAGCAGTCACTATCCAGTATCTGCCATCAGCATAGGGTCATTGATAGGACCATACAGCAGACAGCCCCTCGGCCTGTTGGGTCAATTCTGGTACCCAACAGCTTCGTATTGATTTTGTATAGTGGCAAAAAAGCCACAATTTTCTTTGTTCATCTCGATACTAGGGATTGCAGGCAAGAGTCTATCCATCCTGCCCCACTAGGGCACCGCAATCCGGCTCCAGAAACCCCAGCACCACCACAGCCAGCCCTACGGCTAGTGAACCTGTGAACCTATCACCCCGCCTCTTAAATCTGTCTGGTGTACTTTTGAAACACATCTGCAACATGGGATAACGTTCCCACTGTGTGAAATATCCAGGCCCTCCAACGGTTAGAACACCCCAGCCAGCCTCCTCCATTTCAGATAATGACAGAAAGCCTGCAGGGAACTCCATTAGAGAGAAAGGGAAGGAGAGATCCTGGAGATTAGGCGGGAGAGGAAGAGTGACTGGGTGAAATCTGCCAAAGGATTTGCAAGGTTTAAGGGTGGATAGAGGGATGGGGTGGTCGGACAGAAGTTGCGAAGTGTTCGGTACAGTGCTTGAAACAATCTTTGCACTCTACCTCGTACATCAGATAAAACAAATTATCTACCACATGGAGTGCTCAAATCTCACCCAAACAGGGATATTTATTTGGTTACTACAGCTCCTTCCCAACTTCTCTGCCCAAACCAACTTACTTTTCGCTCTCTCCTCAGTTGTAATGAAATGTACTTAATCGCAAATAGTTTCCCTCTCTCTGGTAAAGTGAGAGGGGTGAAAAGGGATGGGAAATCGTGAAAGGGAGAGGGTGCGTGGGATGTTACAAGAAGATTGAGACATCGATTTTCATGGTGTCAGGTTGCATCTAATCAACCAGAATATAGTTGTCCTCACGACAGTTGACGTGGCCATGAATGGATATATCAGAACGGGAAGTGGAAGTAAACTCGGTGGCCAGTTTCCAACCCTGCTTGTTATGGCGGATGGAACCGAGATGCTTGGCAAATCCGTCTCCCAATGTATGTCGAGTCTCGTTGATATACAACAGGCCACACCGGGACCACCGAATGTCAGTGAGGAGGGGAGGTGTAGGGGCAGGTGTAATAACTGCTCCATTTGCCTGGAGGAAGATCGGTGGGAAGAGACAAATATACGATCCGTGTAGAAAGGGGTGGAGGGCTAGAGTAACTATAACTTGTTCAACCCTGCTGCATGTTAAAACGCTATCCCCTGCTCTCAAGTCCTCGGTCGTTGCCGCATATGCTCTCAGGGTGAGGCTTTTCATTCTAGTGGTCTTCCACTTCCATTCCCATTGAGGTATGTCCATCCTTGATCTCCACTCTGTCGTGATGAAGCCACACTTAGGATGGAGAAAAAGCACCTGATTGGCTCAACTTCAACCCAATGACATGAACAGTGATTTTTGAAACTTCCAATAATTTTCTCCAACACACGCAAACTTTTATATTTCCCATCTAGGTAGCATTTATGAAAACAAAATGCACTGGAGTTTTCCGACTGAAACCATTCGGCAGGACTAGAAAACAGAAACCTGAGGAGTTGAGTCAACATACTGTGACAGGAATCCATCCTGGATACAATTGACAAACTCTGCCCCATCTAAACCCTTGGAAGTAGTCAGGTGCCAATCAATATTAGGGAAGTTAAAGTCACCCGTGTTAACAACCCTGTTATGTTTTCACCTTTCCAAAACCCCAGTCTGCTCGTTCGTATCATTGCTGCTCCCAGGGGACCTACAGAATACTCCCAGTAGAGTAACTGCTCCCTTCCTCTTCCGGATTTCTACACATACTGACTCAGAAGAGGATCCTGCTACATTACCCTCCCTTTCTGTAGCTGTAATAGTATCCCTGACCAGTAATACCACCCCTAATCCCACACACCATCCCTTTTAAAGCACTGAAATCCAGGAATATTGAGAATCCCTTCCTGCCGTGGTGCCAGCCAAATCTCTGTAATGGCCGCTATATCATAATTCCATGTATGTATCCAAGCTCTCGGTTCATCACCTTTGTTCCTGATGCTTCTTGCATTGAAGTGCAGGCACTTTTTCCCCTTCTGTCTTACTAAATTTACACGCTTTGTTCTGCTTCTCTTTCTTCAAAGCCTCTTTATATGTCAGATCTGGCTTTACTCCATGCACTATACTTGCAGATGTCGCATGACCTTTATCCTCCTCCACCTCACAATCTGCTGCAACACTCTGGTTCCACTCCCCCTGCATATCTAGATTAACCCCCCCGGGGAAGCACTAGCAATCCTTCCCACAAGGAAGTTATTCCCCCTCCAGTTCAGCTGCAACCCGTCCATCGGAACAGGTCTCACAATCCCTGGAACAAAGCCCAATTGTCCAGAAACATGAAGCCCTCCTGCACCAACTCCTTAGCCATATATTTAGCTGCATTATCTTCCTATTTCTGGCCTTACTAGCACGTAGCAGATCCTGTCCTTCAACCGTGCACCTGACTCCCTAAATCCTCCTTGTAGTACCTCCTCCTTCTTCCTATCCACGTATTTGGTCCCTACATAGGCCACGACATGCGGCTGCTCACCCTCCCTCTTGATAAAACTGAGAACTCGATCCGAGATATCGTGGGCCCTGGCACCTGAGAGGCAACAGACCATCCGGGATTCTCGATCTCTTCCAAAGAACCTCTCATCTGTCCCCCTAACTATCGAATCCCCAATCACTACTGCTCTCCTCTTTCCCCACTTCCCTTCTGAGCCGAGGGCCCAGTCTCGGTGCCAGAGATGCAACCACTGCAACTTGTCCCTGGTCGGTCGTCCCAACCAACATTATCCAAAACGTTCTTACATATAACTTAAGCGATCCAAACGCAGACCGCTGTGGAATACCACTAGTCACCGACAGCCTACCAGATAAGGCTCTCTTTATTCTCACTCTTTCCTACCTGCTAAACAGTCATTGTTTTTTTCATTTCCAGCATCGATCATGTAATACCACGGATCTTGACGTTTTTAGCAGCCTCATGTCTGATGCTTTATCAGAGGTCTTCTAAGAATCCAAGAACAGAACAGCTATTGATTCTACATTATCTATTCTGCTTGATGATCTCTGAAGGAATTCCAAAAGCATTGTCAAGCAAAACCTTCCCCTGAGGAAAACTTGCTGACATTTGTCAGAAAATATGTTGACTGTAATACTCGATTTAAACATCTGCCTAGACACTGAAATTAGCCTAACTGTCCTGTCCTTTCTTCTGGCTCTCTCCCTTCCTGACAGTTTGAGTGATGTTTGCAATTTTCATCTTTCATATCTTGTCCAGGAGACTTTTAAAACTTCAGGCTTCTATATCCAAAGAACCTTCTCTCCTCTAATGGCAACTTGACACACATTGTCCTTGACACTCTCGAATTTCTGACATATTTCTTGTTCGTTTATTCTGTATTTTTGATATTTCTGTATTCACCAGGTGGCACTGTAACGCCACAAGGGAGCCCTCTGTTTCTGGGATGAGGTCTCCCAATGTGAGTCAGGCTTTGGAAGCTTCGTTGTAGACATCTAGTCTGCTCAGACGATGGACTAGTATTCCAGGGAGGGCCCTGTTCCCCCATTTATTCACGTCTTCTCCTGTAGTGATAATGTCATAAGCTTTCTGATTTGTTCTTTCCTTTAGGTATAATGGCGTGTACTTCTTTTCAGAATGTATGAATTCCGTTTTTTTGATGAAACTATATTATTAGAAGTGTTATCTGACTGTTTAGTATATAAAACCCTGGAAGAGGTTCCACTGCTAATGTAATCGTCTTTCTGTAGCAGCTGAATTTGGATTATGGTTCGCGATAACAGTTCGAAAGTTCGAAAGTGAACTGGATCTTTTGTTAGGGTAACGTGATCAGATGGAGTAAGGGGTTCGCAGTTGGTCAACATGTCACTTGGAAGAGTTGTTTAATTATAATTGGCCCTTTTGTTTTTTTTATCCTTATTTTCTTTTCTTAACCTTCCGTTAAGATTCCTGAATATAATTCCTTTTATCTTATGCCGTGCTGTCTATTATTTCTTGGCACTGACTTTGTAACGGGGCAGCAAAGTCCACAGCATCCACACAAAACGGTGTGTCTGGTGGCTGAGCCCTCTCAGTATCACGGGTTAAGCCAGACCGGAGTGTATATTAAATTAGACTTACACAGCCAGGGAAACCGGTGGGGTTTCATGTCATTGTTTAATGTCTGCTATTATTCTTCCCCTTCTGCCTTCGGTAATGTTAATCTAAGTGTGCTGGAACGTACAGTTTTCTTTCTAAAATTTTCTCCTTTGAGGTCTTATTTTTCTTTGTAAGTTTTCCAGATTAATATTGAGCCGAAATATATTACCAAGCAAAGACATTATTTTGAATATACCGGAAGTGTTTATTGCAATTGTTTTATGTTTACTATTGAGATTTATTTGCCAGATTTTCTTAAGCCTGAAGTAAATTCTGTGGAAAGGTTTGACTCTGCAGCAGTCGGATTTTTTTTTTTTTTTTTTTGCTTTGACACCTAGATACCTATATACTTCATTGTCATCTATCTGTTGTTTGGTATCATGCTAATCGGTTTTAAATTCAACTAACTCTATTACTTCTTTCTCGCTTTTTAATGTTCTGTACTTACCTTGTCCAGAGTAAAATAGAAACATAGAAAACCAACAGCACAATACAGGCCCTGCGGCCAACAATGTTGTGCCGAATATATCCCTACCTGAGAAATTACTAGGCTTACCTATAGGCCTCTATTTTCCTAAGATCCATGAACCTACCTACATATCTTAATAGACCCTATCGTATCCGCCTCCAGCACCATTGCCAGCAGCGCATTGCACGCACTCACGCATATGTTCCTAATTTTCGAAAAGAGATCTGCTATTGTATTAAATGCTTTAGCTTCATTGGTGATGTAGCGCTTAATTTCAAATCGTCCAGGAAGGTGTGTTAAGGTAAGATCGCTTTCTTGCTTATGATCTGAAACCCTGTGCTTCTCCGATTTAGTCAATTACAGAGCCTGTTCGCAGACAGTCCAAATCTTAATCGGCATTGAGTGTCGCCCGGAAAAATGCTTTGGTTTATTTTGAAACGCATGGGGAACCTGCGCCACCGTCTCTTGTGCGGTCGAACATGCCAGGGTCATTCTTCACCGTGAGTCTACATGAGCGCACAGTTTCGCAGTCAGCATTGCTGCACGGAGGGTTTTTATCTGAGGTCGTTTCCTTAACTCCCGCCACTGGATCCGACCTGTGGGTGGACAGTTCTACCCTGGACTCTACTCCAATAACATCACTGAGCGTCATTACCTGGACAACAGAACAAGTGCAGCGGAAAAGCAATGACGACCAACCTGGGACTCTAATAATGTTGATGCCTTCTCTCATTTGCTTAAGTGATTCAGGTTAATTTGGAAACTTTGTCTCACATACTGTCCTCACAGTAGGAAAAGTAGGTGGCGGGTTCAGCTGCTGTCTGGATCCGCTCAAGTTTGTGATATTGATGTGGTGTCCTAGTTAATTAATGAGCTTCGATTTGCACAATGCAGCTCCATTCGATGATGCAATACTTGCGGTTGGAATACTTAAAATGACGAGTTGTTTTTTCTTCTCCTGTATTGGCTGCTCTTGATAGCTAGCAACAGCACGTGTCATCCTTCCATATATAGAATCTCTCGACAAGCGCACACCCAATACAGCAATTCGACACTGGGGTAAGCCGTAGCACTTAGTGTCTGGCAGTAGACAAGTGATTATGCTGTACGGATCGTGTTTTCTGTCTCTCTCTCACCCCCCTCCCCCTCCCCCTCTCCCTCCCTCTCTCTCTCTCTATGTCTCTCTGTCCTCTCTGTCTCTCTCTTACTTTCACCGTCTCCTACCTCTCTATTTCTGTTCTGGCTGCTTTCTCTCCTATTTCCCCCAGTATCCGTCTTACAATTTCATCTCTCTTTCTTTCTGTGTCTCTCCGCCATTAGTCCCTCCGTCTCTGTCCCCATTATGCAATATCCCACACCTCAGCCCTCCATTTATTCTAGAATATATGTATCCACCTCGATCTTTACCCTCCCATATCGTCTTCATCCCATCCAAAGAGACTCTTTATCAGGCAAATCAGCATGCTGGAGATGTTTGTGAGGTTAAACCTGGGGCTTGGTTACTAATTTCACCAGGAACACTGGTTCTGCATGCATCTCTATCACGTGCGCAGTCTATGAGAAGAAGGAAATCACGGTCAGTGGTGCTGAGGTCACAGCGACGTCAGCCCATGAACTGAGGTGTTTCACAGGTCCTATTACCAAGGTTTCTACCCACACTCACCAGTGTGATGGTATGAGCGAAGGGCAGGACGTGGGATAATGAAAGGGGATACAGAGTGGCTGAGTGTGTGGGAAGGTGGCATTGGAAAATCCCGTGGATTATTATAAGGGTATCTACTTTCGTCCAGAAGACAGATTCATTATTAAATGAAAAGAGATGTTCGTGGTGATGCCCAGTTAGTGGATCTTTTGCACCATACCCAGAGAATAAAGATCACCATAGGCAGGGGAACATTCGCTAACCCAGTCTATACCTTCTATTTCTCCCTGGGCACGTCGACCCATCTAATTTTGCGCATTATATTTTGCTGATGTACCAGTCATGTTTTTGACTGCTTTGGTGAAAATTCCCGAGGGATGGAAACTGGTTTCTCCTCTATTGATAACCAGAAAGAGAATCACAAAAAATGCTTGAGGATCTCAGCAGGCCAAAAAAGCAGGCTTTTTCTGAGAAAAAGAAGTGCAGTCCGATATTCGGGCCGAAAACACTTCGGCAGGACTGGAGCAAAAAATAACAGCTGAGGAGTAGATTTAAAAGGCGCTGGGTGGGGAAAGCGAAACACTAGGTCTTACGTGAAACCTGGAGGGGAGGCAGTGGTAATGAAATAATTAGCTTGGAATGTGAAAGAGACAGGACCATTTAAAAAAGACAAAAAAAAAATATTGGAGCACCAGAGGGAGGTGAATGGCGGTCAAGGAGATATGGTGAGAGAGGGAAAAGGAGATGGGACGTAGAAAATGGGGGGTGCGGGTGGGTGTAGGGTCGGCGGTTTGGAGGGCATTACTGCAAATTTGAAAAATCGATGTTCAGCTTATCAGGTTGGAGGCCACCCGTTCAGAACATATGGTGCTGTTCCTCCATCCTAAGTGTGCCCTCATCACGACAGAGGAGGGAGCCAAGGATGGACATATAGCAATGGGAATGGGAAGCAGAATTAAAATGGATGACCACTCGAATGAAAAGCCTCATCCTGAGATCATATGCAGCGGTGACATAGGAACTGAGAGAAGTGGATGGAGTTTTTACATGTAGCAGGGTTGAACGATGTATAGTTCCTGTAGTCCCCCCACCCTTTCCGTACGGATCGCCCCGACGTGACTCCCTTGCCCATTTGTCCCTCCCCACTGAGGCTCGACGCAGATTGAGAGACAGCTTTGAAAAAGACCTGCGCTCAGTCCGCCAGAAGATGCGGGATCTCCCAGTGGCCAGCGATTGTAATTCCAGTTCCAATTCCTGTACCGACATCTCCATCAATCACTGTCGTGATGAGGCCACGCTTAATTCCTATTCACCATTTCCCATCCCCTTCCCTCGCCCCTCACCTTATCTGCTTGCCCACCAATCGCCTCTCTCTAGTAGTGCCCCCCCCCAACACCCCATTTTTTTGTTCTTTCTTCCATGGACATCTGTCTCAGAATGAAGGCCATTGTCGCTCCCGCTGAGGGCTCCAGTATTTTGACAAGATTCTACGTAGATTGGGAGACAATGTCGACAAGCATTTACGTTCCGTCCACCAGAACAAACGGGATCACCCTCTGGCCACTGATTTTAATTACAATGCACTTTCCTATTCCGGTATGTCCATACATGGCCTCCTCCGTTGTCGTGATGAGGCAGCATTTGGGTTGGGGGAACAACACATAATATTCCGTTTGAGTAGTTGCAACCTAACGGCACCAAAACTGATGTCCCCACGCCCCCTCTCCTTTTCACCATTTCCTATCCCCCTTCCCACACCTCACCTAATATCCTTGCCCGCCTGTCATTTCCCTCCAGTGCTCCTCCCCAATTTTGTTTTCTTTCTGCTATGGCCATCTGTCTCTTGCAGAACTTTATATCGCCTCATTGATGCTGCTGCTTTGTAGAGTTCCTCCAGCATTTTGTGTGTGTTGCTCTGATTTCCGGCTTATGCAGGTTTAGTCTTGTTTGAGAATTTGTGATCATATTTATTATCACTGACATTCACTGTGTGACGTGAAACTTTTTGTAGCTGTAATACAGCGCAAAGACAGAAAATTCCCAATAAGTAAAGGGAGATTGATAGATAGATAGATAGATAGATAAACCGACCGGCTGATGGGTAGATCAATATATCGATGGATAACTGAATAGACAGATGGACACGCTCCAATGGACAATGTCTCAGCAGGATGGATTCAGCGAGGATGTTTCCCCTGACTCAGGTGTTTTGGATCAGGGATCCGCTCCATCATCAAGGGGTGACATTGGCAATCAATCTCAAAATGAAGTGTATCATCGTTAACATATTTGGTGCAATTTGTTCTTCTGTTCCAACAGCACAGCGTGAGAGTGAAACATTGTAAATTGCAATAAATAAATACTTGTGGCAGACAGGAGCTGTTAGGAGAGGAAGGGGAGAGACATTAGATGAAGTACACTTCATTAGAACTGAGGAAGGAGAGAAACGTAAATAGGTCTGGGCAGCCGAGAAGGTGGGAAGGCTCTTTAGAAATGAAACATCTCTGCTCGGCTGAGATTTGACTGAATTGGTTTATTTCATGTATGAGATACAGTGCAAAGCTTATTTTTACACTCCAAACCAAACCCCCTCCTACTGTCCGACCAGCCCTACCCTCAACCCACTCGTACACCTCCCTTACCGTGTTCGTCCAATTCCACTCAATCACTCTTCCTCTCCCGTCTATTCTCTCGCACTCCTTCCTTCCCCATCTCTCTGACAGAAACTCTGTCTTTTCCTGGAGTGGAGGAGGCTACCTGAGGTGTTCTAACCGATGGAGGGCATGCATAGTTCACACGTCGGGAACATGATCCCATGTAGCAGAGGCTTCAGTAGCACACAATATAGATCTAAGAGGCGGAGTGAGAGGCTCACCAGGATTGTGAAGTGACCGGAATCAACTAGGGCTGGCTCTCCTGCTGTCGAGGATGCTAACCAGAATCCGCTGCGGTGCAGTGGGAAGGATAGTGCTTGGGTAGAGATACACTGACACTCCATCCCCTGTATCGAGATGAGCCAGTTAAAATTGTGGGATTATTATTAAAATGTATGAATTATTTCGCAATGCAATGCGGTTGGGTAGTGGAATTGGCTCGGCAGGCTGATGGGCTCTTTGCTATATAACCCTGTGAGAGGCCTTATGCCCATTGCAAATACTGGATAGTGACTGTTTCTGTTTTTCATAGGGTAACAATGCTGCCCGTGTTTCTGCTTGTCGCCTCGCTGGCCAGCGTGGAAGGCTCGAGCAAAGAGTAAGACAAGAATCAAATTCCTTTCCTGCCGCAGTCCCACCATCTGCCGCCCTATCCCGATTCCTTGTATCCCTGTCAGTTCTGCCTCCGTGAGCTGCACTGCCTCTGACCGGGCACTGCCTGCCTTGCATCCTTCAATCAGTTTTCCGGGACCAGCTGCCCTCCCCAACCCAGTTTCCATTCACCAACTCCGACTCCTCAATCCATATCGCTTAAACCCTGATTCTCCCTGCGACGGAAACCGAGGCAAGAACCACAACTGAGTAGATGGATTCAACATTTGTACCGAGCCACATCAGTAACGGTAGACTCTCGGCAACATACAATATGAGAGCTAAGAACCGAGCTCCTTTCAAAAAAAACATTTGTGTCCCCTTTCCATCACGGTGTCTTTCTGCAAACCAGCCTCTCACTAGATAACATCCCCCATGTTTAGCACACGGCTCTCTTAATGTTGTACCTTGTTACACTGTCGTGATTGATCTGAGAGCCTTTCTCTTCTGGAGGCACACATCAGAGAATCCATGTTTTGTGGAAACTGTGGGATGCTTGTTTGCATTGTCTATTGAGCTTCTGACTCTCTCATTGTGTTTTTGCTTCCAGTCCTTGCTTGGGATATGATGTACTCTGCACCACGGCGGATTATGAGGTAATGTGATCGCTGACTATTACTTTTCCCTTCCTCCTTCCCCCGGACGTCCCGTCTCTCCTTCAGCCACTTCCGTTCTCCCGAGAAGTTTCCTGTCACAGATCATTGTTCACTGTTGGCACCTGAGCCTCTAATTACCCGACACCGCCACGTGCAGATTCCCGTCCACGTCATTATTCCTCAGGCCGTAGGGATGAATTGTCTCCGCTCCTCCGTCATTTGTTCTGAACTATGGAGCTGCTTATCCCTCAGCACTGGGGAGTCAGACGCAGCTTCAAGTTATTGAGGCCATGATTAAGAAAAGGAAAAAAAAATGTACTTCACAAGTATAGCCAGGTAGGAACCAATGAGGTGATTATGGGTACAGGAATTGCAAGATCTTGAGAAAGGATTCAGGAGGGCTAAACAAAGGCATGAGTAGGCAAGGTGAACCCTAACCAAGTATATAGAAATGTAAAGAGCAAAGGGATTGCCAAGGGCCAGAATAGCTCCGCTGGAAGATTAGAATCCGTGTGTAGAACCATAACAGATGGGGGATATTTGTTTTTCCTGAAGATTTGCGCACAGATTCTATGGAAGTGAGCGAAGTGGCAGAAACAGATTGCAGATGAAGAAGTGTTTTCTAACCTGAGGCATACCAGAGTGGATAAATACCCAGGACCTGACAATACCTTGGACACCACAGGCAGCCAACTCAGTCATTGCTTGGGCCTGAGCAGAAACATTTAAAACATCCTTTACAATCGGAGAGATACCAGAGGATGAGAGGACAACCAAAGTTATTCCGCTGTTTTTAAGGCTTTAAACATAAACCACGAAATTATAAACAGGAATTTCTGACATCAGTTGAGGAAACGTGACTGGAAATTATTCCAAGGGACCTAATGTAGAAGTATTTGGATAGACGTTGACTAATAAAGTGTCATTGGCATGGGCTTGTGCCTGGTAGTTTATTTATAACCATATAAACATATAACAACTACAGCACGGAAACAGGCCATCTCGGCCCTCCTAGTCCATGCCGAACTCTTAATCTCACCTAGTCCCACCTACCCGCACTCAGCCCATAACCCTCCACCCCTTTCCTGTCAATATATCTATCCAATTTTACCTTAAATGACACAACTGAACTGGCCTCTATTAGTTCTACAGGAATCTCATTTCCACAGCTATCACTCTCTGAGTAAAGAAATACCCCCTCGTGTTTCCCTTAAACTTCTGCTCACTAACTCTCACATCATGTCCTCTCATTTCAATCACTCCTACTCTCAATGGAAACAGCCTATTCACGTCAACTCTATCTATCCCTCTCAAAATTTTAAATACCTCGATCAAATCCCCCCTCAACCTTCTACAGTCCAATGAATAGAGACCTAACTTGTTCAACCTTTCTCTGTAACTTAAGTGCTGAAACCCAGGTAACATCCTAGTAAATCGTCTCTGCACTCTCTCTAATTTGTTGATAACTTTCCTATAATTCGGTGACCAGAACTGTACACAATATTCCAAATTTGGCCTTAACAATGCCTTGTCCAATTTTAACAATACATCCCAACTTCTGTACTCAATGCTTTGATTTATAAAGGCCAGCGTTCCAAAAGCCTTCTTCACCACCCTATCTACATGAGACTCCACCTTCAGGGAACTATGCACTGTTATTCCTAGATCTCTCTGTTCCTCTGCATTCCTCAATGCCCTACCATTTACCCTGTATTTTCTATTTGGATTATTCCTGCCAAAATGTAGAATCTCACACTTCTCAGCATTAAACTCCATCTGCTAACGTTCAGCACATTCTTCTAACCGGCATAAATCTTCCTGCATGCTTTGAAAACCCACCTCATTATCCACAACACCTCCTACCTTAGTATCATCGGCATACTTACTAATCCAATTTACCACCCCATCATCCAGATCATTTATGTATATTACAAACAACATTGGGCCCAAAACAGATCCCTGAGGCACCCCTCTAGTCAACAGCCTCCATCCCGATAAACAATTATCCACCACTACTCTCTGGCATCTCCCATCTAGCCACTGTTGAATCCATTTTATTACTCCAGCATTAATACCTAACTACTAAACCTTCTTAACTAAACTTCCATGTGGAACTTTGTCAAAGGCTTTGCTGAGGTCCATGTAGACTAAATCCATTGCCTTACCCTCGTCAACATAACTTCTTCAAAAGTTCAAAACCCTCGTAACTTCTTCAGAAAATTCAATAAGGTTTGTCAAACATGATCTTCCACGCACAAATCCATGCTGGCTACTCCTAATTAGATTCTGTCTATCCAGATAGTTATTAATACTATCTCTAAGAATACTTTCCATCAAGTTTCCCACCACTGATTTCAAACTGACAGGTTTATAATTGCTAGGCTTACTTCTAGAACCCTTTTTAAACAATGGAACCACGTGAGCAATACGCCAATCCTCCGGCACAATCCCCGTTTCTAATGACATCTTAAAGATCTCCGTCAGATTTCTAACTAATTTATAAGTTTATCAGGAAGTTACCAGGAAAATGGATGAAGGCAAGGCATTGTGGGTGAAGCTTTGTGGGAGAACCCAGATAGTGGAAGAAGATGGATGTCTCTCAGACTGTGGCTTGGGGTAATTGTTGTGTTATGGACTGTGCTGTGTTCTTTGTTGTTTTATTTCATCTATATCAACGCGACTGATGATAATGTGGTTAGCTGGGGCTGCAAAATGCCGGTGAACCAAGTCTGGGGGTGCAGTGGAGAGCGAGGAAGACTGTCTTGGCTTCCAGTGGGATGTGCACCAGCTGGCAAAATGGCTTAAATTATGGCAGGTAGAAATTGATGCAGCGAAGTGCGAGGCTTTACACTTTGGCAGGACTAAACACAAGAAGTCTTACTTGGTGAACATCAGGACACTGAACAGTGTGGTAGAACAGAATGATCTGAAATACGGTACATAAATCATTGAAGGAGTCACCATGTATGGATAGGGTCGTCGTGAATCCGTTCAGCACATTGACCTTCATTAATTAATGTATTGAGTACAGGCGATGAGAACTTTTGTGGAAGGTGCTTCAGACGTTGGTCAAGTCTAATTTAGAGTATTGACTGCATTTGTGGTTACCTTCATACAGGAAAGATGTACAGTGAAAATTTACAAAGATATTGCCGTATCCAGAACACCTGCATTACAAGGAAACATTGAGAAGGTTTGGCCAGTATTTCCTGGAAGGTAAAAGATTGAGAGTTGTTTTGAAAGATGTTTACAATGTTACGAGTGGTGTCCATTGGGTAAATGCAAGCAGGCCTTTTCCAATGGATTAGCGTGGGACTACAACCAGTCTCCTGGGTCGAGTGTGAAAGCTGAAATGTTTAAAAGAAACATGAAGGGAAACCTCTTCGCTCAGAATTTCGTGAGAGTGTAGAATGATCTACCCGCGCAAGTGAGGCATGCGAACACGATTTGACCATTTAAGAGAAGTCTGGATCGTTACATGGATGATAGGGGTCTGGAAGTCTTTGGTCTCGGTGCAGGTCGACTGGAGCAGCAGTTGTAATAGTCATTGCATGGATTAGTTTGCTGAAGGTCTTGTGTTGTCTTCTCTATGACTCTATGAGGTTTTACAGACAAGGTTTTTCACCCCGACTGCCCTGAGTGCCTCGAGTGTGCGACCTGCGTTGTTAGACCATAAGGCCACAAAATATAGGTGTAGAACTATGCTATTCTGCACATCTAGACTTCACCGTTCAACTATGGGCTGATACAATTCTCCAGTCATCCACACTCCACTGCTTTTACCCCATGCTTTTAAAGCTTGTACTCCAAAGCTTTTACTTTTGATGCACTGGCTAATCAAGAACATGTCTATCTCAGCCTTAAGTACACACAGTGGCTTTGCCTTCAAAACCACTTGTGGTAACAAATTCTACAGATTTACCGCCCTCTGAATAAAGTAATTTATCCGCATTTCAGTTTTAAAAGGACGTCCTTCAATTCTGAAGTCGTACCAAATTGTCCTAGAATCCTCCACTTGCCATATTTTCTCTGTTCAGGCCTTCTAACATTCTAACTGTTTCTGCCAAATCCCCCTTCATTCTCCTGAACTCCAGCGAATACAGCCCAAGAGCTGCTAGACCTCCCTCATACCGGTATCCGTCTCATTCTTCTCATTTTGGTGGAAACAGATAAAATAGAGATTTTCCCGAGGCGTTTAGACAGGCACACAAAGGGAAAGGTTAGGGTCAGGACAATGTGAAGAGAGAGGAACTTAGCTTAGTTAACCAGTTGATTACGAATTTAATTGACCTGACTCAGTACTGTGGGCCGAAGGGCCTGTTCTACTTCTCTCTGTTCCCTGTTCTTTGGTCGATTTGTCACAGCTACATTGTTACAGACAGTAAATACGCCGTTTTCATTTGCGCCCAACACAGTCTGAGGATGTGCTGCAGTAATTCGCCAGGATTGGTACGGTTTGAGTGCCAACATATCTTGCCGACAAATGACTATCCATGACCAATATGTCCTTGTAATTTGGGAGGACACCAGAGTACCCAGAGGGAACCTACGCGATCGCAGGGAGAACGGAGAATTCTTTACAGCCAAGAATGATGATGTGGACGGCGGGTAATGGAACTCATTTGAGATTGCTATAACTCTAGTTGGTTGTTACAATACGCTGCCACCTTTCCAGGGTACATTTGGACCACGAATTGATACATGTGCACATTACTGAGTGTATCTGTTCAGAGGAACTTCTGCCACTTTAAGCCCTTACGCTGGTCAGTGCCATGACATTCTGTCCGTTGTTATGCTCATATCGTTCTGCCTCCCTGTAAGCTGGCCTTCCTCCTCAATTCCGAAACGCACAACACCGAACCCCTCTTACAAATCCGTACAGTAAGAACTCCATTCTCCGTCAACAGTTCCGCCGTTACAATGAATCGGTCTGGGTCGGAATGCACGTCAGCCGGGTCTTATTTCAGAGTGCTGTCGCGGTACCGTTGTACCAGTATTTCATACAGCGAAACTCGGAAGGTAGGAGAACGCCCCATTTTGATGGTATCAGAAAGAATCTGTCGTCTCTCAACTGGGACAGGCTGTTTCAGACACTTATGTATTTGATAAGTCGGAGGCTTAGAAAATTGTCGTTATGCTTGTATGTAAAAGGTAAAAGGTAAATGGTAAAAGGTAAAAATTACAAGGGTAGAAAACAGTGATTATCTAGAGATGTGAAGGCACAGGCTGAGAAGAACTGGAGGTTTATATTACGTATAAGCAGGTAGGAACAACATATGTATTTATGGTTTAACCCTAATGCAATGAAACACATAAAAAGGAATCAGGAGCGCCAAAGGAAGGCATGAGTTTTCCCCAACAGACAAGTAAAGGGGAATGATCGGGGATAGAACATAGATGTTAAAAACAAAAGCATTGCAAAGGACAATATTTATTCCTCTGGAAAAACTGAATGGTATTCCATGTGTGTAGTCAAAAGAAGTGGGGAGGTCATAAATGATCTTTCTTTTTCATCTGTATTTAGTCTGTAGACCGCTGCAGCATCTATAGCCCAGAGGCAAAGCGGCAACATCTTCACAGAGGAGGAAGTGTTTGTCGCCCTGTCGCAACTTAGGGAAGCAAGTGGAAACATCACCGGTGTGTTAAACGTGATAGTCAGCAGTATGTGATGTATCAGAGGACTGGAGTATAGGTAATGTTGCTGTAATCATGAAGCAGGAAACTATCAGCCGTGTACTAATAGTGACAAAATTAGTTGAAGTTATTCTAATCAGATGGATACATAAGTATCTGTTTTAACATGGAAGAGGATTAATCAGCTTAGCTTCCTGCCTATATGTTGAGGCCATTGACACTAACGTTGATGAAAGCAAAACTATGGACATTGTATACATGGATTTCAGTAATCCAGTTGAGAAGGGCCGGCGTGGGCGTTTGGTCAAGAAGTTTCAATGCATTCAAGATTAGGTAGTAATTTGAATTAGACACTGGCCTTGCGGAGAAGCGAAGTATATTGTTGCCTCTCTGGCTGGAGACCTGTGATTAGTAGAGAGCCGTAGGGATTGATGCCGTGTCCGTTGTTGTTTGCCATCTATCTAAGGGATCTGAATGATAATGTGGTTAACTCGATTAATAAAATTCAGGGACCACATTAAGATCGGGAATGTAGTAGACAGTGAGGAATACTGTCATGGCCTGCAGCGGAATATGGCGAGCTGGAAATTGTGCTTAAAACGGCAGATGGAACTTAATTCAGTCAAGTGCGAGATTTGCAACTTCGGTCGGACCCGCCACCGTAGATCTTAAACAGTGAAAGACAGGGCAAAGGGATCTGGGAAAGAGAGTGCGGCAGAGCAAAGGGATCTGGGAATACAAAGGAGATGCGAAGTTATGTTTAAGTTGTCAAAACTGAGAAATAAACAAGTTTGCAAGAAAACAGAAGAATTTTTGTAGTGAATTCCTGGGTCTTAAGGACCTTAGCTATAAGAGAATATTGAATTGGTTACGACTTTAATTTCTGGAGTACAGATTATTTGGAGGAAATTTCACAGATGTTTAATAATTATGATGGGTATAGATAGGTTGAACCATTCAGGCATTTTTCACTGAGGCTAGTTGGGAATACAAGCAGAGATTAAGAGTGAAAGTTGAAAAGTTTGAGGGGATCCGTCTTAACTCAAAAGTTATGGCAACGTTTAAAGACCTGGTAGCAAATATAGGTGCATGCAAGCTCGTCTTCAAAGTTTATGTGAAGTTTGGATACTAACATAGATGGGGGGAGTATGAAGGTTTAGGATCCCAGTGGTGATCGAAGGAATCGGGCACTTTAACTCGTTCAGCACGGAGCAGATGGGCCGAATGACTTGTTTCTTTGCTGTTCTCTTCTATAGCTCGATGACTCCATGACTCAGAATGAACTGGATGAGGCAGTGTAAATAGGAATATTAAGCTTGCAGATGTAAAGAAGCTTTGCTGACTTGGAGATAATGTGGAGTATTACTGTAGACTGCAGCAGGACTGAAACAGGATGTGGCAGTAGGCTAATAAAGAGTAGGTGTTGTTCAACCCCGACAACTGCGAAGTTAGATTGTAGAAGGAAATTTGGTATCCGCGCCACAGATCCATTAAACCTGCAGCAGAAATTGACATGGTTATTGAGAACGCGTGTGGTCTGTTGCCCGGGGTGGTGTCAGAGGCAGGCACAATAGATCACTTAGGAAACTCCTTGATAAGCATATGGAGGTCTGTGCGGGAGTGAAGATTCAGATTGATCTTAAAATAACTTGTAATGTAGTCACAACACCGCGGAACATAGGGTTTGTTTTCAAGTTAACACTTTAGTATATTAGTGTTTCAAAGGCATGTAATAAGGATTATAATATTCTACAACACTTTTAGGGAGAGAGATCCAACTGACTGGACAAGTTCTCGCTTCATTCATCGGGCATAGAGCGCCTGCAGTCTACCTCATGCTTCCCGAAGAGCTCTGGGACAATCCTCCAACAGCAACCGACCCACGAGTGAGTACCAGCTGAAAGCGGACAATACGTTGTATCGCGTCTGACCCCCATCCCCCTCAATCTCTAGAGAGGCAGGTGTTCAGGAAGGAGTCCTGCAGAATCGTCTTTATCAGCATCTGAAATCAAACACAAGTACTTGACCAGGAGGAAAAACTGGAGTTGGTTCAGGTGTTTGAGATTAAGTCCCAGGGATCTGTCAGCACCGAATAATGTCAATGTTTTCCAGGAGCGTGTGGAATTCGGCACCTTAAGACGCTTTTGCTGTCCAATATGAAGGAAGAGTTTGGGGTTACTTAAAAACGGGAAATCATGCATGACTAACATGCAGGTATTCTCTGAGGAAACGACAGGCCCGTCTGAAAAAAGGCGAGCAAGTGTGATAAATCAGTGTATCTGAATATGAACTTGAGGTAGATGCAGTGAGCCATAGTGGGTGTGTTTCTAATGGGTTGTTCATGTCCCGAGATACTAAAGGGAGAAGAGGTGTAGGGGCTGCAAGGGAAAGTATCTCGGGGCCTGAAGCTGGGCGGCGAGTGGAACTGCAAAGTGATCTCAGATATGACTTGACACCTGATTGAATGGAACAACAGTGTCGGGAGAGGGGAGCTGGTGAACTGGAATTTCCCTGTTCCCATTTTACGGTGTGTGTATCTTTCAGGTGTTTATCACTCCTTTCCCGATGATGGATGTGTTTGCCAGGATTACCCTTGGGGTTGTCATGACCGACGCAGATGATTTCATCCGCACGCTGACTGAGCAGAATGACCCTGTCAACAATTCCAACTTCTTGTATTCCTGCGTGCGGTAGGTCACAGAGTGGGGCATTTAGTTGGGTCTTTTGTGCGATCAGTGGCTAACGGGCTGATTATTATCTCTCACAAGTTTATTTTCTAGAAGAAAGATCTCCAGGCAACCTAATTATTACTTTCCAAGAATGTGCTGTAACCATGTTTCGGGAGCCAAAATTTCTTGTGCACACCTTCCTCATCCAATCCCACAGTTTCCCAATATCTAATGACAGCAGCATGCCTCCACACAGGACAACCCCACTCCCGTGGTGTGAGGAACACTTACTCCAAGGGTGAATCCTTCACTCTCACCATGTCACCAATAGCAAATATCTTAAACCCATGCAGATACAGCACTGGAAATTGAAACACGAGATTTCACCTAGGTTAACCAACAACCACTCTTCCCTCTCCCAATCCCTCTCCCGGGCAAAAGATCTGAATTTCATTGCTGGTGCTGAGAGTCAACAGAGAGCATAAAGCAGAGCCAGCATGTAGTGTCCCGTTTTGGATGCCCAGACACAGGTAGTCCGCATCTTTGTCCCACCTTCCTGCAAAATCACTTCATGCACTGTCAGATTCAGACCATTATCACAGTCCCATCTAAAGACAACCACTCGCATGAAGGCATCGTGAACGCCCATGTTGTGCGAGGCGGCATTGTGTACGTCCTGCTGAGCGAGCAGTGAACCATGTCTCTGAGTTGACCTCGCTGCACACGACTGGGGCTTCTTCAGATACTGGCGCCAAAAAACAATTAGCAGCCAAAGGCTCGGAATTGGCGACTAAATGCATGAGGAAGATTGTCTGTGAGCGAGGTTATAAATAAATAAGAGGCAATGTATCATTAGAGTGCTCACACTGACAGAGGGGTGGAAACTCTCCCGTGGTGAATGCCATCTCCTCACGCTGCTTTTTCAAAGGAAAGGGATCGTTTGAACGACTGTCATCGACTCTAAATTGAATGGTTGAATGCTGTTCGATCACAGAGCCCTGCAATAAATTCTTAAGCTTTTCAAATTTTCCTGACGGATTTCTCAGTCAAGATCTCCCCTTTACAAAACACTGCTGACCTGAGAATGTTTTATCACAAGATGCTCCAAAGTATCACCCTCAAGAATGACTCAAAATTCTCATCAGCAGGTAGCGGTACACGGACGATTTATAATTAGTTTTAGGTAAGAACATGAGATGTGGGAGAAGTAATGAACCATTCGGCCCATCGAGACTCTCTGCCATGTTATCTTGCCTCATTTGTTAACCCGCTCGCCTCATTTCTCCTGTTTTAATCTATGTACTTTGTTACCTTTATGAATCAAAAGCCGATCAGTGCTGTTCCTTGATTTGTCGCATAGGTAAGTGCAGGGGAATGTTGCGACTGTGATCGGGTCGGTTAATGAATCAGAGATGCTGCGCTATCAGGTGGGTGCTCATGCTGACGGTCAGTCAGGAACAGAAGACATAGAACACTAGACCCCTATGTTCGCACTTTATCCTTGATTGTTGCCGACTCAAGACCTTCATTCCTACAGAGCCGTCTTTCTTTTTCTATTATCCATGTGTCTAAGAGTTTCTGAAATGTACCTGATAGATATGTCTCTTACCGGACTCCTGACACGGCGTTCCACCAACCCACCATTATGTGTAAATACATACGCCAAGCAGCCCCTATACCTCTGTCTAAATACTTTAAAAATATATCTCCTGATAGTTATTTCCACACTGGGAAAAATGTCTTTGGCCATCCACATGACCTATGCTGTTTAACTTGTACAACCCTATGCAGTCGCCTTTCACCCACTTCGCTGTAAAAGGAAAAGCCATAGCTCACTAAACCTATCCTCATATGAATATCCCTCTAGTCTAGGCAGCATACCGGTAAAACTCAGTTCTTCAGCTTCGAAAGCTGTTACCTACTTTTTGTAATGAGGCGACCAGAATTGAGCACAATATCCCAAGTTTCAATGAGCGGCAACATTACTCGTGGCTTTGAAATCAACCCCCCGACGACTGAAGCCAACATCTCATACAGTTTTATAACAACCTGTTCAATTTGTGTGTCAACTTTGATGAGTCTATGAGCGTGAAACTAAAGATGATTCTGTTCTTCCACTCTGATAATGAACCTGTCATGAACCCTTGCATTCAAATTCGACTTTGCGAAGTGTATCACTTCACAATTTTCTACATTGAGCTCAGAGTTTGCCAATACTCTAGCCGCACTTTGCGTTCCTCATTGCCCTATTGTAACCTACATCACAATCCACACTATCCCGAAATGTCATCTGGAAATGGAACAGCCTAATCACCCGCTCCCCGAACAGATTTCTGCGGAACACCACTGGTCACCGACCTGCAAGCGAAATAACCTACACCTGTTACCACACTCTGTTTTCTGTGGGTAAGCTAGTTTTATCTACAGTAGCCATGTTTGTCTGCCGACCATAGCTGAGAAATTTTTCCTAAAATCTTCATCAGTGTGCTTTGTCTAATAATTAAGAATTTGATTCCGATCCTGAAACATGTCCTGCCCCTCTCACAGCCATGATCAGACTATCGTTCAGGAACTGTCCATAAATACTGTCGAAATATATCCTCCAACAGATTGACCACACGTACGTTGGGCCTACTGGTCTGTAATTTCCAGCGTTTTCCCTGTTTCTTTCCTTTGTCAAACGAATAGCAGCTGGCAATGTCAAATACTATGATACTATTGCAATAGCCAGATGACACAGAAAGATCATTGTCGAAGGCGCAGCAGTATCTTCCGTCCCTTCCGGTAGAAAACTGGGATACATCCACTCCGGCAATAGGAACTTATGTACCCTAATGTTCTCGAAAATTTCAGCTCATCCTCTTTCTAAACATCGAAATGCTCAAGCATATCAGTTTCTTCTACATCATGCTCACATTTGAAAAATTCCCTCTCAATTGTGAACACTGAAGGAAAATATACATTAAGGACATTCACTGTCTGGTCCGACCTCAGGCGCGTATTTCCTCTGTTATTCCTGATCGGTCCTATGCAGTCATCCGTCTGATCTTCACAAAGGTGTAAATGGCCTTTGGGTTTCTAAGCTCCTGCCTGGCCAACTTGTAGTTCATTAGAAACCTCTCTGATCCCTGCTTCCTAAATCTTAAGTCTTCTTCTTCCTCTCTCTGGACTATCTCTTGTCAACCATGACTCCTTTACTCTACCATCGCTGACACTGTCTCAATGGGGTAAACCTATCCAGAAGAACATGCCAGCTCTTCCTTAAAAAACAAATTCCACAGTTCAGTTGTGCATTACCCTGTGTATATCTCTTCCCAGATTACCTTTCCAACTTCCTGACTCATCACATCATAATTCGCTCTCCAACCAATCAACTGATTTATAATACCGTCTCTTCCTATCCTCATTCAATGCCAGGGTAAAGAATAGGTGTTGTTGTCACTGTCTGTGATAGGAGGTCTGGCAGTATCGCATCAGGAAATACGGCAGGTGAACTGGTTCATTGGTCTAATATGGTGTTTCCTTCAGATGTACTGCCACGAATGAGTCGAAACCACTTATGGGTTCCTCGAACAGATTCTGCCAATTTATTCTGCCAATTTCTGCCAATTTAAACCTTTTTCTCTAAGGAGGTTTAAGTCAATATAAGGGAAGTTAATGTCACAATAATAAACGTCTTTATGCTTACATATTTCCAAAATCAATCTCCTGAATTGTTCTTCGGTCGTTATTTGGCTATTTAACTGCTCCATCTACTTCATACTTCCAATAGAATATCTACTCTTCCGGAATCTGCCTCCATTCACATTGGCTCACTGAATGATCCGATCACGACTCCTCCATTTGTGCTGCTGTGAGATTATCCAACTCTTGCACTTTTCCCCCAGTCCCGTTTGAAACATAGAAGCAGTGAAACATCCAGAAGCGATTCCTGCCCTTGTAACAACAAAGCCTCAGTTATGGCCATAACTCCGTAGTTCCATGTACTGAGCTGCTCTCGAAATACAGCTCCATTGTTCCCACACTTCTCGCATTTAAACAGGCGCAGTACAAACCAACCTACTGTCTGTAGGTTCACCGTCTCTCCTTCCTCACAATGTCCCAATAAGCCACTGTTTTTTTCCTCTGACATATACCATTCCCCTCCCGAATTTTGTTTCCATTCCCCGCCACCTCTATCAAACCTGTCTGCAAGACTTCCCTCCAGTTCATGAGACGAAGTAGTTACCGACGCGGGTTTTGGGACACAGGATCCACCTCTATTTGGAAAGGTTGGAGTGATTAGGGATAGCCAGGGTGTCTTTGTAGAAGGAAAATCACGTTCCATAAATTTGATCAGGTATTTTGAACAGATAACCAAGAGGCCTGACATGGTCCCAAATTGTAAGATAGATGAAAGGTGACATACAATGGATCCCTCTGGATAAGTGTAGGTGGATCGGTGGGATTGGAGACACAGACAGAGAGATGGTGAAGATGTCTGACCCGTTGCGCTGCAGCTGTAAAATCATTGGCACCCAGAGTTGGGAGATCACCGTACAACTATCCATGGTGTTGTTTAGACTTCACCTGCAGGATTGTGTACACCTGTGGTCACTACAATATTGAAGGGATGTGATTTTGCATGTGAGGGCGGAAACAGAGAATCCCATGGGCGCAGGAAGTCAGACTACAGACACGGGAGTTTCTAGCTTAGAAAATTCTAGCAATAAGTCACCCGTTGCTTCTGTGACGCCGCTGTTTTTTTTTCTTTGGACGGGACCGGTTCAATGATGAAGAGAACAATACTTTCAGTTAAGAGACTGTTCTTCCACAATCAGGAACATTCCCCTCAACTTTCTGTTTTATCTTTCAGTGATGAGATATGGTTCGTTGCCACTGGCGGATTCGACTGCCCGGCCCCGTGAGGCCAACGAGGACGCTTTGGACCCTCCGCTTGCTTCTTGTTAAACGCCGTTTTCTGCATGCCCTCCACTGTTAATTCACTGTCAACACCGCCACTCAGTAACCACAGCTCTGGCCTGTTCACCCGTGGGGTAATGCCAGACACCGAATATCCGGGACCAACCCGTGTGGGATCATCACCTACTCTCACCCACCGCAGAGTGGCTGTATTGGGAGCACAGTTCTGTGACGTTGGCAACTGTGATCCTTCGGCTGACACAGGACTATCGGACCATTTTAATGCAATGTGGCCCAGAAATGACTTTACCTTGTAGGCCTGCGACTCCTTGTCACGTTTACCAGACAGACGTGACGTTTGCTAGGATCTCTTTCTTTTCCGGTGTAACAGTACGATGGGGAACACGTCAAAAACCGCGAGGAATCCCAGATTGACGTTTCGGGTTCCAGGGGATGTCTGTGCCTTCTCTCCGAGTGCATGGCTGAAAGCCAAAAAACACGAGGCACTTCTGTCAGACTGCATGGGTTTTTGGAGCCAGAGCTGTGTACATACTGGGCAGAACATCCTGCGGATGTTTGCTATGATCCACCTCCTCTGTCGATGTAACTGTAATAACTGTCCTGTACTCTGATGATAGCAAGGGTTGTAAGATGTCATTGTTCACAGCATATGGCAGCTCCTTCTTGGAGCTCACTACTGACCGCACTGCTTTTCTGACATCTGCCCTGCGGTGGTATAGCCATTTCCCAACTTAACTGCATGAATCAATAAAACCAATGCTGTTTGCATTAAATTTGTCCGCATCTCTTGACAAAAGATCGTTGCTGTCAATTCCGACTGGTCATTGGGAAGGTGCGTTCAGCCCCACCGGGAGTAACCTACTCCCAGGGCAGAGAAAACAGCATGCTGACACAAACACACTAACAGCTCACCCTTCTTCCCTCCCGACGCTGCGCCACTCTGTGGAAAACTGTCAGCTGATAAAGACGCCGCTTGTGGTGCGGAGAGGGGCGTGTGGAACCGGAGCGGTACACCGTCAGGGAAAATGTGGCATTACTAACAAGTGCCTACAGCCCAAATGGTCTCTCCTACCATATTGGTATCGCATGCTGGTAGACGGGTCTGAATTGAAGGCTTTCGTAGGCAGAGCACAAGAGGATGACCTGTCCTTGGCGTAATGCTAAACTTACCAACTGTCACCGGACAGACGCCACACCCACAACATTTCCCCTCTTAACCACCTCCGCACTTTCGCAAGGCTGTCAATCTACTCGAGGTTAGGCACCGAACTCATAACGGTATCACGCAGGGAATCACATCTGGATTGGAAGGTGTAAGTATAAGGGACCAGTGTCATAAAGAATCAGCATGTGGAGGGAGAACATTAGATGAGGGGCCAGGGAGGGGCGTGGTGTCGATGCCGGTGGAGCTGGGGACGGAGGAGGTGATAATTGTTTAGGGAGAGAAAGGATTGGGATGAAGAGAGGGCGAAGGGCTCGGAGAGGTAATCGGCAACAGATCTGAGAAGAGGGCAATGGCTGGGTGTAACTGTGAAAGTGATTGGGGGGATGTGTTCGGAGTGTCTGATTACCGAGGGTCTCGGAAGGGAGCGTCGTCTGTTTGAAGATATGAAGATGTCAGAATCAGGTTTAATATCACTGGCACATATCTGCACAGAAAATATCAACTTATAAAAGTATAAATTACATTAAGAAATAAATTCTAATGGACGTGCTGTCAGATAGCACAAACCCCTCCAGTGAACTCACAAACTATGTCCTTTCCACGAGTGAATGTATATTTATTATTTTAAATATTTATATTAAATATGTATTTTCTATGTATATGTAGTTCATAAAGAGAGGTATATTATGTCAGCGTACATATGGGCTCATTTTCTATTTAGAAATTTGATGGCGGAGCGTGAGAAACAGTTCCTGAAACGTTGAATGAGGGGGTTCAGGCTCCGTTAACTCCCCCTTGACGGTAGCAATGAGAAGAGGGCGTGTCCTGGGTGATGGGGATACTTAGTGATCGATCTCTGATCATCACCTGTCGAAGATGCCTTTGGAGCTGGAGAGGACAGTGCCCGTCATCAATTTCAATGATACTGCAATTTTATCTACCTTCTCCAATTCTGCGCAGCGGCTCCCTGAGGAAGAGGTGGAGGGTCGGAGGGTTGATCGCTGAGAGTTCAGAGAAAAGGAACAGTTTTGGTAGATTGACTCTCCTCCCATTCCGTTAACACAGTGAGGGACGAATCCCGCACTCATCACTCAACTCCCCTCCTTCACCCGCGCCCGGAAAATACTCTGCCGAAACACTTTGGTTTCCATCTCCTGCCGACACTATGTGATCAGATGCGTCCTGTCAGATTATCTCCCCACTGACCATTCCGATCTTGCTGTGTTTTAGACTATACGATGATAGCTTATAGGAAAAGCGCTAAGCCAGTTGAATCATCGAGACTGCTCCGTCCGATAATCGTGGCTGATGCACTTTCTCTCTCAGACCAATCTTCTGTCTTCTCGTAACCCTTCATGCCTCGATTAATCAAGAACCTATTAACTTCTGCCTTAAATATATCCAATAACAAGGCCTACACAGATGCCTCCCTGGAAAAGATCCTGATGATCCATTAATTTGAGTCCCTGCCTCCTACACCAGCTCCTCAGCCACACATGCACCTGCCAGATCATCTTATCCTTACCTTCACTGACAGTGATCTGGATATAACTACATTGAATGCCCTGTTTGTCTACTTTCTATCTAGCTCCATAAAATCTCCCTTCAGTGTCTACTTATTTCCCATTGTATGTTATTGGTGGTCAGATGATTTAGCTGATTGCTCTCTACATTGGCACGCCTTTCAACACGTTATGAGCTGACAACATCCACGTACACAAAGATCCTAACTTGAACGTTCGGGTTTACTTGTCTGCAGTGAGTTGGTATTAACTTTCCGATGTGTTTACTTCAACGGGAATGACATAACAAGGTCCTGTTATAATTTAGAGAAAGATTAAACGTGACTTGCGTGACATAATTAGGAAGGCGTTTTTCTGCTTCCTTTCCCGGAGTGTTCACGAGGATGTAACAAGAATTTTAATGAAGTCAGTATGGTAGAAACCATCAACAGGCACTTCCGTCAGTCGTTGAGTCAATGTCCGATGGTTAATGCAGACAGTCAAATGAGAAGGAACATGACGCTTAAACCACATGTATCCCTCTGGGTTGCCGCAGGCTCGCTCAGCTCGTTCTCGTCTAGCGGGAGCAGCCTTCAGCCCTGCCAAACTGGGTAATCAGCTGGTGTGGATGCTGTGTGATGTCCCCGCCTCGCCCAAAAACAAACAGTACACCATATGCGATTACATGAGTACAATTTATAAAGATTACTATAACTAAGTGATTAATAACGATGCCGTATATATGAAGGAAAAACAAATAAAGAAAAGGCGCCAAACTTATTAAAGTAAAAACCACTTCATGTACAACCGTTGGAGCTCAATTGCTGAAGTCTTCTTGCCACCATTCGATCCCCTCCGAACTCCTCGACTCCCAGCTCAGGACATCCCGAAGTGGTCAACGAAGCACATCTGTCTTCGTCTCCTCTCCTTGGGGTACCTCCTGACCTGGGACCCCCACTTGGTGTCCGTTCCGCCCCCAGTTTACAGCATCGCGTCCTCTCACTTACGCCGATCTCCCCAAAAGCCCGCCAACAATAGCTTACAGACTCAGAAGAAAGGACAACATTAATTCCAATTGGTTCACAAAGGAATAGAATTCTCGTTATCAGTAAATCTTAACCCCAAAAAGCTTCCAGCACTCTCTCGCAACAAAGAAGCATTCCTACTTTTAATAAAACAAAGAAGCCATTTGGGTTACATACAGAGTAACAAAGAAAAAGAAGAATCCCCCTTTTAGACACAGGATATCGGAGCAGAATTGTGCCACTTGGGCCATCGTGCTCCTCCAAATTTCCATCATGGGTAATCTGATCCTCAACCCCATCCCCCATCTCTTTTCCAAAAGCCGTTAGTCCTCTGACCAATTAAAAACCTGTGAACCTTTTTTTTTATATGAAAAACACCCAATGACTCGGCCTGCACACATTCATGGCAGCGAAGTTGAGTCGTGAAATGAATGCCAGCATTGCGTTTGCCTTCTCTGGCACCGCAGTAACTTGCAAGTCAGCCTTCACGAAATCCAGAGCAAGACTCATGAGTCCGTGTGCAGCTCTGACTTCACAATGTTCTCCCCAGTTAGAAACTTTTATCTGCGCATGAACCATTCAATAATTGAGCGGGCCTCTGTTGAAGGAGCTGTCTCTGCCCAGAAGGCCGAGCTGTTTGACTCGGATTCCTGCCTGTATCCTGGCAGCGGGCAAAAGTCGGAACATTTACTCAGAGTCCCGTTATGCGTTTGAAGTTGTACATGACGACGGGTTCTCTGGGAACATGGGGATTCCTGACTTCCTCTGGCCACCCCAGTAGTAATGCCACCTTTGTAAACAACTTAACTCACCGGTGTACTGCTACCTCGGGTTTGGGATATTATTAAATGTGCAGCCCACACCCGCATGTCCGACCGTGTCACCAAAGACAATGCTTCAGCAGATAAGACAGCGATAATTGCAGCCCAATCAAGTCAAGTCACTTTTATTGTCATTTCGACCATAACTGCTGGTACAGTACATAGTGAAAATGAGCCAACGTTTGTCAGGACCATGGTGTTACATGACACAGGACAAAAACTAGACTGAACTACGTAAACAAAAACACAGCAAAAAAAAAGCTACGCTAGACTGCAGACCTACCCAGGATTACTTAAAGTGCACAAAACAGTGCAGGCATTACAATAAATAATAATCAAGACAATAGGGCTGTCAGGTGTCAGTCCAGGCTCTGGGTATTGAGAAGTATGATATCTTGGGGGAGGAAACTGTTACATATTCTGGTCGTCAGAGCCCGAATGCTTCAGTGGCTTTTCCCAGACTGCAGAAGGGAGAAGAGGTTGTATGAGGGGTGCGTGGGGTCCTTCATAATGCTTCTTGTTTCGTGGATGTAACGTGCAGTGTAAATGTCTGTGATGGCGGGAAGAGAGACCCCGATAATCTTCTCAGCTGACTTCACTATCCGCTGCAGGGTCTTGCGATCCGAGATGGTGCGATTTCCGAACCAGGCAGTGATGCAGCTGCTCAGGATACTCTCAATACAACCCCTGTAGAATGTGATGAGGATGGGGGGTGGGGGATGGGAGATGGGCTTTCCAAAGATTTGGAAAATTGATAAAGAAACATAACAAACTGAAATGAAAATTTTGGAAAACACCACGTACACTTGAGCGCACCTTGGACAGAGGCGGAAGAGAAATAACAGACGTAAAAAGTTCACACACTGCTCAGATGAAACTTCGAAAGGCAACATTTCATCAGGGAAGTCAGGCTTCAGCAATGAACGTGGAATTCTGATATGGAGACCACACCATTATACTTAAATGAAAGTACAATATAGAAAAAAATGGCATAACTATCACTTCGGAAGTAAGACCTAACCAATGGGGGAATAGCACCCTGCATTGAAGGCATCCCCATGATCTGAACAGAGTCGATGTTGTCAAGGAAACGTCGGAGTTTTGGCTCAGAGTTCGAGTCCTTTTCCCAGGAACAGTTTCAACACAAGGTGGTGAACTCTGAACCAACATAAAATACAGAAGAAAAGAACAAAGAATTCAAGACGACAATGCCACGAGAAAGCAGAAACAATCAAAGGATCTTGCAGCAGTTTAAGTCAATTTGTTACTTATACATGTAAAATCAGGTGGCAAGCATCATTCACCAAATTCTTGCTTCAAAATGCTCACTCAGAAAGGGCAGCGTACTATGCATTCAATGGAATCTTGATCCCATTTTATTGTCGGTGTCCTACAATTACATTAAGGCCGTTCCATTATTACAAATAGGGCCAAAACATGATGCCCGTCCCTCAATCACCCCTCGTACCTCATCCTAAGCACGATCACTCCGGTTCTCATCATCTGCCGCCAAATTAACTTAAACCCTCCCGAAACGCCGCAGCATTTATTGTCTAGTATACATTGTCCCAATAGTAATATTCACAACTGGTCTCATCCCAAAGAGACTACGCATTATTTTTGAAGAATTAGGCCTTCACAGCAAAATTTACGTAAATCTCCAGAAAGCCACAATACTAATCACCACTAGAATACTCCCAGAGCTCCCCTCAATTAAGAAAATGAGTGCACTCGGCTATGCACATTACTCACATTTGACCAGATGGAGCTGGAAAAAAAAACAACAACTTTAAATAGTAATCAGAATGAAAAGGTTGTGATAGACGGGGTTGGTAATGCTGACTGACTCAAAGTACACTAATATTCTCCCAGTGGCGTGTTTCCCAAACAACCTCCGATAACAATGTCCAGCCCCTGACCTTCACATGAGGTTTAACTACTGAGCCCGGAGGAGCCATTTCTATTGACAGGATGAGGAGCAAAGGTGGCTCACCATGGCTTCGGACGGATGGGGCTTGTCAGCCAGGGTTGGCACTCATCACGTAGATTGAAAATTCTCGGCTCAACCCTACGACAAAACCCAGTCCTGGGGAAAGCTTCCGCAGCAAACTACGAGGAAATATCCGGAGCCACAGCTACGGGGCAACAACGCTCTGACCGTATCCTGTTGCACTTGTTTTGCATATTGTCCTGCATATCAGGGAGACAACTCGGTGGCATCATCCATGGTCGACACTGGCCCGCTGCGGGGGTCAATAATAATGCAAACCAGTAAACAAATAAGTCAATATTGGCAGATCGAGAGTTAGACAGACAGAAAAACAAATAACTCGATAGATGAATACATCACATCAATATGTACGAGAACATGAGTTTCAGAGTCAATGAAAGTGTGTCCGTGGGTTGTGCAATCAATTCATTTTTACGTGAGTGAAGTAATCCGCGCTGTTTCAGGTGCGGGATGGTAGGAGTGCAGAGCTGTTCCTAAACCCGGCTTTCCGATGGCAGCCGGAATAAAAGAGCATCAACCGGCGGTGGACGCTCTATATCATGCCATCTGCTTTCTTGTGACGTCACACCTTGTAGATGTGGCGCTAGTTTCTGTGTTTTCACCTGTCGGGTGTGTGGGACTTTTCCTGTGAGGGAATGGGATACATCCACTACCTTGTGCAGGTTCCGCAGCATTGGTGTTCCAATATCGGGCCGCCTTACCTGCAGATCAATAATTCACTCAGTGCTGCGATTTATAGCGCAGTCCAAGCCCATATTAGCAAACCAATGGGAACGGCACATTATTCTATAACTCAGAATAACATTTCAACATGTGTTCATTTTCACAGTTTGCCGACGTGTTAGTTCTACCTCCTTTGGGTCTGTCGAGGCCTGTGATGTGTCAGATGTCCGAGAACTGGATTGTTGCTAATGTATTCGGTTACTTAAGAAAGATTCTAGGACCATGTCCTTGAACGCGACGGCGTAAGTGGTTATATTATTAGCAGATATTTTAAGGGATCCGATATGTAAATATTCAGTTAGACATGGTTTGATTAGGTCTGTGCGTGGTCCGTCGTGCCTCACCAATCTTACAAAGTTTTTCAGGGATGTTGCCGGGAAAGCTGATGAAGGAATTGTAGTGGCTTATGTCCAACTGGACTTTAGAAAAAACCTTTGTCAAGGAGAGGATGATCCGGAATGTTCAGTCATTTACCACTATGGATGAGCAGTAAATTGCATTCAACATTGGCCTGCATCAGGAGTTTTTTTTTCCTGGCGTCCATTGACCCCTCCGTTAATCGTAGGGCTTCATGCAATAAAAGAAAATGGGAACCTGTCTTCGAGGCAGAATCCAGAGGGTGGTAGAAGGTAGTGGCCTCTCTAACTGGAGGCCTGTAGATACTGGGGTGCCGTAGGTGTTGTTCTGTGTCCACTGTTGTTTGTCATATATATCAAGAATCTGACTGATTAAATGATAAACAGAATCTGCAGATTTGCGAATGATACCAATATTTGTTGAGTAGTAGACAACGAGAGCTGCTGATGGCCTTGAATACAGGTAAGTGTGTGGTGTATCACAGGACCAACCGTGGTAGGACTTACACAGTAAAAGGTAGGACATTGAGTAGTGCGCTATAACAGAGAATTGGGAAGAAAGATTTCTTAAAAGTGGCTTCATAGGCAAAGAGAGCTATAAGCACATTGGCCTTCAGACATCGAAGCAACGAGTTCAGGGGCTGTATTGCAATGCTGAAGATGTATAAGATGTTGCTATTGCCTAATATCGAGTATTGCATGTGTGCTGGTCACCCACTTGCATGAACGATATGATTTATACTGCTAGCATCTGTTTTTTCAAACGTGTCGCTTCCTCAGATTTTTTTTTATGATAGACTGTTAGAAGATGGATACAAATATAATTTCATAATACTTGTGTCACGTAAGAATTTGGAAAATAAAACAACAAATTAGCTTTTTTTGAATATAAGGTGTTTAATTGCAGAAAGGAGCTGGTGCTTTGCAATGGCTCAACTAAGTTAAAATATTTTGTTAATGATTTTCATTTGTAATCAGTGTCTGAGGCTTCTTGCTTAAGTGTCCAATAATAATTCGCCAGCACTGATGGATTCCAGTTTCCCTGGTATCTTTGCTCCATGACCGTAATGTCCTGATGAAACCTTTCACTATGCACGTCACTAACAGCACGATGATTTGCCGGGAAGAAGTCAAAATGGGAATGCAGAAAATGAATCTTTAGTGACATGTTGTATTTTACAGCTTCATATGCTTGAAACATGCTATCTAACATTTGCATGTAATTTGGTGCTCTGTAGCTGCTGAGAAAATAATTAACAACTTCCTTGAATGATTTCTATGTGATTTTCTCTAGTCCCGCTTGAATTTTTTCAAATTGCCTGTCATTGATTACCCTTTTGCTGCGTAGACCAACAAAATTCTTTCCTTTCCTTTACCTTGGCGTCAGTTATTCTTGGAAGCATCTGTCTCAAATATCAAATCCTTCATAGAATTTCTTGTGCCTGGTGATAGCAAATTCCATCTTTACAGTACTGAACCCAATAATTATTACTTCTTCACCTGGGTTTGGGGGCTAAGCCCAAGGCAAGACCCAGGTTCTGGGTCCTTGTCCAGTCTCGGCCTCGGAGACCATCCTCGGCTCCTTGTTCCCAGTCCCTCGTCCTGGTCCCGCTTCCCCTGCCTAGATTGCATCCCGTCCCGTCCTTGGGTTCTGTCTCTTCCTGTTTCCGGGACTCCAGTGTTTGTGACCTGCAGTTGGGTCCTGATACAACACCCGACTTATGACATTATGAAATGAAATAATAAACAGACGTTTATTGAAAATGGTGCGTTATAGGTAAACTTCATGGTGATTTTCATGATCAGTAGCCCAAAATTCAAAAGATACATCTAAAGGTATTTTGGAAGCAAAATCTTTGTTGTCCAGTTGTATCTTGACGGAGTAAATCGAAAAAGTTAGGAGGATGATGCCGGGACTTGAGGGCGGAATTAGAGGGAAAAAAATGAGTAGGTTAACCTCGAGTAGGTTCGGATTCCATCAAGCGCTGAAGGAACGTTTTTTTCAGAGATGTTCCAATAAAGTGCGTCGAGCGCGCACTTTAAAAGGGAGGACTTCTTTTCAGAGCGGGCAGCGTCGAGCGGGCAGCGGAGTCCCTGGAAGCAGAGTCCTGGGCTTTGGCTAAGTGGGAGTCCGTGGAAGCAGAGTCCTGGGCTAAGTGGGCTTCGGCGTAGGGGACTTCGGTAAGACTGTGCGATTGCTCGCTGAGGGGAACAAGGTAAGGTCGCTAGGTGCTTTTTAGACTTCTGCTATTAATCCAGTTCACGTATGGGGGAGACAGTCAGAGCAGTGGTGTGCTCCGTATGCAGTATGTGGGAAGTCAGGGTCAACACAGTTGTCCCTGATGACCACACCTGCAAGAGGTGCGTCCAGCTGCAAGTCCTATCAGCCCGAGATAGGGAGTTGGAGCTGGAGCTGGATGAACTACGGATCATTCGGGAGGTGGAGGCAGAGATAGATAGGAGCTATCAGGAGGTAGTCACACCAAAAATCCAAGAAGTAGGCAGATGGGTGACGGTCCAGAGAGGCAGGGGGAGCAGGCAGAGAGAGCAGAGCACCCCTGCGGCCATTCCCATTAACAATATGTATACCGTACTGGATACTGTTGATGGGGATGACCTACCAGGAATGAGTTGTAGTGGTCCTGCCTCTGGCACAGAGGTTGAACCCTCAACTAGAAAGGGGAGGAGGGAAGAGAAGAGAGCGATAGTTTTAGGGGATTCTATAGTTAGGGGGGCAGATAGGAGATTTTGTGGGGCAGATCGGGAGTCTCGGATGGTATGTTGCCTCCCTGGTGCCAGGGTCCGGAACATCTCAGATCGGGTGCAGGCTATTCTTGAGAACGAGGGCATGAAACCAGATGTAGTGGTCCATGTAGGGACCAACGATGTAGGTAAGATGAGTGAGGGGGTCCTGCCTAGAGAGTTCAGGGAGTTAAAAGTGAAGCTGTAAGGAAGGACCTCCAGGGTGACAATCTCGGAATTGCTACCTGTGCCACGTGCGAGTGAGGCGAAGAATAGAATGATATGTGTGTGGAACAGAGGGATCGAGGAAATCAGGATTGGGCAGAAACATGTGGCTGAGATGGGAGAGTAGCCGCCATCTTGTTAATGGTTAGAGGGGCTGTTTCTCACTTGGTATTATTTCAGTGTTCGTGTCCAGTGAGGCCAGAGAAATGGGAATAGAAATCAGCGTTTGTGCAAAGAGAAGTGACTTAAATGTAACCTGCACATTTTGCGTTTGGGTCTGAATTGTGTGTCGGACCGTGGTGTGAATCGAACCGTGAACTCTGTGACCCGGTGTTCAAGTGATGGTATCGGGGAAGATGCGGAGGGGATAATTAAAATGTGGTTGGTGTAAAGATGAAACAATTTGGAAAATGCAGCCGTGGGCCGGTACCATGTGAGGGGTGAGGAGCAAAGTTCCGGCTTAGGTGGGAGACCCTCCACCTGTCATGTGATCCTATTTCCATCTCCCATATAACCGTAGATCTGGATCCAAATAACACAGTTTTTGACCCTGTTAAAATGGACCCGAGGATCGGGCCACCCAGATTTTTCAGATGTTGAACGAGTACTTTTCTTCTGCGCTCAGATATTTTGCAATCAAAGACTGTTGTTCTGAGGAGAGGATAAGCTCTTATTCCAAATGCTGAGATTAAATGGGCTCGTTGTTTATAACAGTAGAAATAGGTCCGGTTCAATGTGTAAACAGTGTTCGGAAATTCCCCCTTACCGTCACCTGTCTGTCAGGCAGAGGAAATCAAACATAAGCTCACGTTAACAACCAGAAAATGAGGGAGGAACTCAGCAGACTAGGCAAAACCTATGGAGAAGAGTGAACAGTCGACATTTCGGGGTTGGGATGTTCCGCTAAGGTCTTGCACTGGTTTGTGTTTTACGTTTGGATTTGAGAAAATCAGGATGCGGGAGATCTGCACTGAAAGTGGAAAATGTTTAAAAACATTCTAACGAAATTTAGTGAATCTCTGTAAACCTTTGTGAATCTCCTTTTGTCAGAGTGTCTGTAATTCGAGTTTGCGACTTCAGAATAAAAAGCTTCCCTTTAAAACTAAGATGAAAGGAATTTCTTCAGCTAATGGTTAATCTCTGGAAATTGTTGCCACACAGGGTCTTGGAGGCTGTCATTGTGATACAGCAGACACTGTTATGTACTTGATTGAAAGGAGGTTGCGGGTTTAAGGGAGAAGGCAGGAGAATGATGGACAAAATAGCCTTATTATACTCGGTTTTCTAATGGTCTTACTGTAAACAGAAGGAGATCACCTCCAATGCTCTGATGTGTGAGGGACGATTATATATTTGCTCACAGAGATCATTCTAGTTGCATTGGGTGTTCAAATTCCAATGAGGAATTCCAATTTATAAACGGTAAGATCTGGTGATTTTCAAGGTTCTTTTCGGAGTCCGGGAATCATTTGAATATTTGTTGCTACATTGACGTTTTAAAAATTGAAACGGGCAGAGCGTTGTGTCGTAATAGTGTCCTAAAATCTCCTAATAGTGCTTACTATTTATTTATATTTTCTTTACTTTCTTGTCACCAAACAATTGATACAGAGCGTACGATCATCACAACAATATTTGATTCTGCGCTTCGCGGTCCCTGAAGTACAAGTCGAAGTAATTATAATAAAAATATAAATTATAAATCATGATTAAAAATAGAAAACGGAAAGTATGGTAGTGCAAGTCAGGTCCAGATGAAGCATGTTAATGCATGGCTGAGAAGCTGGTGTAGGGAAAGAGCTTCGTGTTGCTGGATCATTCGGGCCACTTCTTGGGGAGGGATGACCTGTACAGAAAGGACGGTGTACACCTGAAGCCAAAATATCCGGGTAGGCAGGATTAATAGAGCTGTTAGGCTGAAAACGGAGTGAGAGGGCTGAAATAGAAAATAAATCAAAGATAACCTTCAACAGATATGATCGAAAAGGCAGGTAGGAAAGAGGCATAATCATAGCTGGTGTTATGATTTAAAGGGCAATAAAGGCATGGATCAGTTGAATCAGAAAGCAACGAACAGTGCATTGAAAGTGCTGCATTTAGCTGCACACAGAATAAGAAACGAAATGGACAATCTTGAAATTCAGCTACAGATTGGCAAATATGACGCTGTGGACATCTGTGAAACTTGGCTAAAGAATGGCTGCCATTGGCAACTGAATATCCAAGGATATACCGTGTATCGGAAAGATAGTTTAGTAGGCAGATATGGGGTGAGATGGCCCTGTCTATAAGAAATATTAAATCATTTTAAAGGGCTGACATCCCATCGGAAAGTGTAGAGTCTATATGGGTTGAGGTAAGAAATGGAAAGGTTAAAAGGACCCTAATGGCAGTTGTATACAGGCTTCCAAACAACGCCCGGGATGTGGATTACAAATTACAGCAGGAGATGGAAAAGTCTTGGAAAGGCAATGCCATGACAATCATTGGGGGTTTTAACATATAACCAGCTCAGTACTGGACCTCAAGAGAGAGAATTGGTAGAATGTCAAATAGATGGTCTTCTGGAACAGCTTGTTGTTGAGCCCACGAGGGGATCGGCTGTGCTGAATTGGGTGTCGTACAGTGATCCGGAGGGGATAAGAGAGCTGAAGGTTAAGGGAACCTTAGGGAAAACTAATCACTACATGCTCGAATTCACATTGACATTTGAGTGCTTCGGCTGATTGGCAGAAAACAGAGAGTGGGAATAAAGTGACCCTATTCTGTTTGAATGACTGTTACCTGTAGAGTTCCACAGGAGACGATGTGTCCACGGGGGGAGGGTGTCGTGGTGGAGAATTGTCATTCACTGGTCCAACACACCTATTCTTGTCATTATCGCTTTTTATTACTGTGTTTTGCATGCCAAATTATTAACAGTGCGTTTCCGTTTATTTAGTCGCTGAGAAATGGTTACTTCTAGTATATGCTGATATTGTTCTCACTTTTTCTTATGTGTCCTGGCCGTCTGGTGCATCTTCCGAGGGGCGGATTGTATCCAGAGAGCCGTGCCTGTCTCTTGACATCACTGTCGTCACCTGGTCGGAAGGCACACCACAAGCCAGTCAACATTTCACCCCTCCAACTAACCAATGCACACTTATCTATTAGATCCTCCAGCCCACTGACCTATAAAGGGTGCTACATGTGCTTGTCTCGCTCTTCTTTTTTGCCATCCTCGAGGGACCACCTTGCCTCACTTCAGGCTGAAGACTGCAGAACACCGCCGGAGAGACGTGGTAAGGTATGCGTTGAATAGGGTTTGCGAGCGTTTATTGTTATTCCTGTAGCAGAGAGCCGTGCCTGTCCATAGTCAATGGGTGGCGATGATGTAGTTATTTTTTCCTTGCTTGTACCTGTATTCTGCCCCCACACCGTTTTCCCGTGTGTTGTGACTTTTCCCACGGTCCTCTATTCTAAGCGCGTTTGAGCGAATATTGTAGCCGCTTGTGTTGTTCCCAAGGTTTTTACCCTTGTAAATAAACTCCTAGTTATTAAAACTGTGTGTCCAAAGTCGTTGCCTTTGAGACCCAAAGAATCTGTCTCATTTCCAACACAACAGAGAGTTCAGAGCAGATTCACGAGAATGAATCCAGGAATGAGAGGGTTACCGTATGAGGAACGCCTGGCAGCTCTCGGGCTGTATTCCCCGGAGTTCAGGAGAATGATGAAGGATCTCACAGAAACATTCCAAATGTTAAAAAGCCTGAACAGATTAGAAATGACAACGTTATTTCCTATGGTAGGGGATTCTAGGACAAGAGGGCACAACTTTGGATTGAAGGCCGTCCATTTAGAACAGAGATGTGAAGAACTTACTTTAGTCAAAGCGCGGTAAATGTATTGAAGTTGTTGCAAGGAGCGGCTCTGGAGGACAAGTCACTCAGTGTATTTGAGGCAGAGATAGATAGTTTGCTGATTAGCCAAGGCATGGAAGGCGGAGCAGACTGGATGTCACGAATGGCCTACTTATGCTCCTATATCTTGTGGTCTTATATTTTAAATAATCATCAGATTGAGAAACATCTGTTAAGAATGTAGCTGAACCAAATTCCCATTATTGGCGACTGCCACGGATTTGTTATAGTTGTATGACGTGCCCTCAACTCCAATATTGATTATAAAAGTTGGTGATTGTAAAGAGTAGAAATATCGAGAACCTACACACAATACAGGCTCTTCGGCCCACAATGTTGTGCCGAACATGTCCCTATCTTAGAAATTACTAGGTTTACCTATAGACCTCAATTTTCCGAAGCTCCATCTGCATATCTGCATATCTAAACGTCTTTTAAAAGACGCTATCGTATCCGTTTTCACCACCATTTCTGGCAGTCCATTCCAAGCACTCACCACTCTCTCTAAATAAAATGCCTTCCCCTGACATCTCCTCTGTACCTACTGCCCAGCACCTAAAACCTGTGTCCTTTTGTGGCAACCATTTCAGCCCTGGGAAAAAGCCTCCGACTATCCATACGATCAATGCCGCTCTTCATCTCATACACCTCTATCAGGTCGCATCTCATCGTCCGTCGCTCCAAGAAGAAAAGGCCGAGTTCACTCAATCTATTTTCATAATGCATGCTACGTAATCCAGGCCACATCCCTGTAAATCTCCTCGGGACCCTTTCAATAGCTTCCACATCCTCCTGTAGTGAGGCGAGCAGATGTGAGCACAGTACCCCAAGTGTGGACTGATCAAGGTCTTATATAGCTGCAACATTACCTCCCGGCTCCTAAATTCAATACCACGATTGAAGAAGGCCGTACGCCTTCTGAACCACAGAGTCAACCAGCGCAGCTGCTTTGATCGTCCTGTGGTTCCGACCCCAAGATCCCTCTGACTCTCCATACTGCCAAGAGTCTTACAATTAATATTATATTCTGCCATCATATTTGACCTACCAAAATGAACCACTTCACACATATCTAGTTTGAACTCCATCTGCCATTTCTCAGCCCAGTTTTGCATCATATCAATATCCCGCTGTAACCTCTGACAGCCCTCCACACTATCCACAACACCTGCAACCTTTGTGTCAGCAGCAAACTTACTAACCCGTCCCACTTTCTCATCCGGGTCATTTATTAAAATCACAAAAACTACGGGTCGCAGAACAGATACCTGAGGCACACCACTGGTCACAGATCTCAATGCTGAATATGACTCGTCTACAACCTCTCTTTGCCTTCCGTGGGCGAGATAGTTCTGGATCCACAAAGCGCGGTCCCCTTGGATCCCATGTCTCCTTACATTCTCAATAAACCTTGCATGGAGTACCTTGTCAAATGCCTTGCTGAAATCCGTATATCTACAGCTCTACCTTCGTCCATGTGTTTAGTATATTGGTGTATTCGATCCTTTATTCGAAATCAGTAAACATACAATCTTGTAGCGATGACACTGAAGTGTACCCAAGTGTAAGTTCCCAGTTGTGTACTGCACAGGAAAAAAGAACAAATAGGTAACAGATTCCCTTCGCTTTTACTGTGCCCCGACCCCAATCCGGAGCATAAATACGCAACACAGAACAGAACGCAGATAGAGAACCAGTACGTGATTGCTCCAGACAGGCTTACCTTTGATTACACGACTGAAGTCTCAACGTACTGTCTGTCTTGTTCAATGATTCCAACATTTTGATTTCCTTATTGTCAATATGTTTTTGCCAGCTTGCTGTTTCTGATCTATGGGACGTCTACATTTTGTTTACAAGCTGCCATATAAATCTTTGATAATAGCCAGATGAATACGTAAGGAAATCTAAATGATCTTAAAATCCAGCCGGAGAAAATGTTGCGGTTCTAGACAAGATGCCGTAATGCAATGAGTGACGTTGCATTGTTCAGGATGTCAGAGTATTTCTATGCAGACTCAAACCATATATTGCCATTTGTGTCAATGCCAGAGGATGTTGAACTGAAAGGAGACGGTGGGAATCAGGTGTGACTGAGAAATCTGTATAATTCAGTGACGAGAGGAATAGATGTTCCATTCGACAGGAGAAATGCTTCAACCCACACTTGTCTATTACGCATTACAGCGCCATCAGTGGCAGGAGGACCAAAGCAGTGGGCGCTGTCTGTTCAGTCCGCCTTGCCATTCCATTGACACGCCACTCCACGTCCAGGACACAAGATGGGTACCAAAAAGGGAATTGCTTGCAATATAGCGATAGATAATCCAGGGGATACCGGAAAGGTGCACAATCCAGAGATGCAGGCGAAATAGGTATTGTGTGACTGTGGGTGGATGGGCGCACGTAGATTAGGTCGTCCCTTGTCTCCAGTGGACAGGCTCAAGATGTTTGGAAGTGAGGTCGTTCTGTTTAAAAACAAAACAGTGTTCTCCTTTATACATCAATTATTGCCTGACACACTACTGTTAATTTTCTTTGTTTCAGCGCAGCAAAATATGACCACACCTGTCCTCAACGTGGCTGAACTGGCGGGTAGTGGAGGAGTTGCAGTGAAGTCAACATCGGGAAAGGTGATAGGTATGTCGGCAATTGCCTTCACTGTGAATCTGGATTTAATGCAGAGTCTGCACTTCACAAAATGTTTGTGAAAACTAAGCAAAAAGATGAGAGAGAGGGTTAACATCTCTGGGGAACAGTCACAATTGGATTGAGTACAATCTCCTCTCCCCCTCTCCCCACCCCTCGTGACCCCTCACCTCTCTCTCTCCCCAACCTCTCTTACCCATTTCCCTCCCGTCTCTCCCCACCTCTTTTTTCGCCATCTCTTCTCTCTCCCTCCCCCACCACTCACTTCCCCCTCTCCTCACCGTGGTTACGCACCCTTCCCTTCCTTCTCCTCTTTGACTCTTCTCACCGCTCCCTTACCGCTTTCCTCTCCGTCTCTGCCATCTGCGGCTCACCTCCCCTCCCACCACCGAATGTCTCATCCCACCCTATATGACCCCCGTCTCCATACACATCTCCCCCTATCATATATATTTTGCACGGTGTTTGGAGACCTGCTGCACTCTTTTGGGGTTCCAGAGTAAAAGTTACTGTTCAATGTGGGGTCAATTGTTTATATAATTTTCCTCGTTTTCCTTCACAGGTCCGAGTTCAGTGATCACCGAGCTCCTGGCAGACTGGGACGATTTCCAGCTGCTGCAGTTGACGGACTTCTACCGGGTCAGGCTGGAGCAGGCGATGGAAGGAGGGGTGCACGGTGTGAGCCTGGCTTTAGTGGCCGAGAATCAGTTCAGTGGAGACGAACACCGTGTGAGTGGAGGGAGAATGGGTTTGAATCTTCAGATATCCCAAGACTGTTAGGTTTAATAACTCGGACTCATTGAATATTAAATCAGATAAAAGAACATCTGGGAAATATGTATTTTACTTGTAATCTCAAACATGTGAACCTGAACCAGTGACAGAAAGCGGTGAAAAGGCCCTGCGGACTGCTGGATAGCTGCTCAGTATTCAGAGTGAGTTGAGCAAGTAACAGTTGTGTGGGCATACAGTATGAAATGGGAATATGTCAGGAAGTTCAGTTTGGAAAGACCGTGCAGCATGAAGGCCGGATGCCATTGAGAACTGGGGCATCATCTGCCGATGCCACAGGAGCTCGAGTGTGTTCTGTTCTGGGTGGAGATCATTCTGTTATAATCTGTAACTGTAAACATTGTGGATCGGGGAATACTGTAATGAGGAGATGAATCACATCATCTTTTCTGTAACTTCTATGAGGCTGTCACTCTGTTATAAAACCCTTTCTGAGTTCTTTCTTCATCTGTGATCGTTATCTATATGGTCAAAACCGGAGAGGAATTATTTATGGATTTGGAGCCACGTCAATGAAGTGGACACAGACCAGCCAGGATCTCATTGACTGGTGGACCAGGTTCACGGTGAATGTCCCTCCGTGTGCTCTGCACTCAGAATGTACAGTCCATGTCCAGACAGGATCAGCACCCGTCCGGGTAACTGCTCAGTGTGATCCCGTTACAGAGACATCATTTACTTCTCATTCTCTGTGTGAATCTGTCAGTCCCCAATATGTTCACCGTTACTCTTCACAGAAAATTTCTGATCTCGCTGATAAGGGAGAGCGGGCGGACAGTTCTAAACTCCTCCTGAGCCTGGTGATGGAGAAAGGCTCACGCGCCCGGAGGGTGATGTGGGAAACCTTTGTGAAAATGAGGACTAGTGTCCCAAAGTTTGACAAAATACTGAAGGAAGTACAGGAACATGATGAGATAATATCAGCGATTAATTCAAATTTGGATTGAATTCCTCACGCTTTAAAATTTTACACATCATTCCCTCAATTTGTTAAAATTCAAACAAGTTGTGATCCCTCCCATCGATCAAATCCCAGTCATGTTTTACTCAAGGTTCTCAGTGAGCTGAAAGGTAAGTGAACTTGCGTTGAAAATTGAAGCTTATAACACAGGAACATGCCATTAGGCATATGATACTGTGCTGAAACAACCAAGAAGTAATTCAAACACACATAAACACTAATCTCTCCCTCCTACACTATGTTCATATGCCTCCATCTTCCTAATATCCATGTTCATATATAAACGTCTCCTAAACGCTTCTAATAATAGCCTCTACCACCTTCCCGGGCAGTACATTCCAGGCAGCCACGATACTCCGATTAAAAATCCTGTCCCTCACATCCCCCTTCATTCTACACTATCACCCTTTCAATGCAGACTCTCTGGTAATAGACAATTCAAACACGAAAAACTGATTATCTCTGTCCACTCATAATGTTGAGAGGTAACATTATACCTCTCATAATGTTGTCACCCTGTGTCAAAGCTCCCCTCGGCCTCCGATGATCCAGAGAAGACAAGCTAATTTTATTCAGTCTCTCATGATATCACATGCCTTTAATCCAGGCAGCATCCTGGCAAATCCCTTCTGCTCCCTCGCTAAAGCCTCAACATCCATCCGATAGTGGGGTGATCGGAACGGTACACAATAGCCCAGATGAGGCTGCAGCCGAGTTCATCAAGTTGAAATTTGACCTGTTTCCACCACCGGTTGTAATTTGCGTAGGGCCGCTAAATTGTTGAGCCACGAGGATCTGACCAGGTACATGTTTGCACTGTGACAGAGAACACAGTGAGACACAGGGAAACATGTTTGTGAGAGGCAGTGTTTTCAAGGACATTTTGAGGAAATAGCCAGAGAGCTGACCAGTATGAGGAAGGTGGTCACACCGCTCTGGGGCTTGCAACTACAGATCCCTCCACCGGAGCCTGAGTGGAGAAGGGGTCAATCTGGAGAACGGAAAAAGAAAAACTTATATCTCTTAACATTAAAAGTCAAAATATTCTCTTGCCAGTCACTGCCCCTTCTGAACAGACTCATCCTTAACGATTTCCTAAACTCCCCCAGTTCCTGGAGTTTTCTTCGAGTTGGGGATCCACTGAAGTTCCAGTCACAGAATAGTAAGAACAGCATCACAATAGTTAGAAAAGCAGGTAACATCCCAACCGGTCTGTTCAACCACAGAGCAGCAGATGAAAACATTGTGCTCACATCTTCACTCCCCAATTCAAACACTGCTACAGTGTTAGAGAGGGTGAGACTGGGGGATATATTCCTCAACTCAGTCCACAGAAACTGAAATTCATTTGTCCGGTGTTGTGTGACGGACACTGTGGAAGGGTGAGCGATGGGAATAAGGCCAGGAAAACCGAAGGTTGTTGGATTGTGGTAAGGAAGGTGCAAAGGACTAAAATTATCTATAAATAATATTGCAATTAGTCACATTGTGACCGTCTGGATGTGAAGCTCACTGCATGCATAAGCCCATCATCTCTGAAAATGGAGTCCGTGATAATGCATGGGCTCAAGAGATTGTAAGGCTTCATCATCGCAGACTGAGTTGGATCTCTGACTGCACATTTAACAGAGGAGAGAGCGTAGGAAAGAGAAGTATCACAAAACTTATTAATATTGCATCAGCCCATTCTTTATCTGATTATTAGAAGCTTTTAATAGAAATATAAGGAATCTTAGCCAGAATCCTGGTTCAGTCTCTCATTTTCAAGAAAAAAAATCAAAGATTATAATTTTAAAATGGTACCAGAGATAGACGAATCAGGAAGTTTACAATCTACGCTCGTCTCTGACAACTTTGGAAATGCTGCTTCAGTCCATGTCCAGTCAATGGAACTCCTGAGATTCCGTACACCATGTGTTTGGTGAATCGCTACAAGCTTGTTCTTCACTGTCCCTCGTGTTGTTTGCCGAAGGAACAGACACGACAGTGAAGTTCCCACACGTATTTCTGAACGTGAAACAGATTCTCTCGCCGATTATTAAAGAGTATCATTTCTACCTCAGTCACATTCTCTAAAGTAGATATGCCACAATCACTGTTTTCCCACGCTCCTTAACACAACCGAATACATTGAATGGAGAGCCCACACACGCCTCGCAGGTTCCTGGCCCACTGTGGGACCCCACAGACCCCTGACAGCGTCCTGAGATACTGTCAGACTTCAGGCGTCCCTGGCATTGCTCTGACACACTGTGAGACTCCAGTCACTCCTGAAGGGGTCCTGACACAATGTCAGAACCCACTGCCTCAACACCGGTGGCAGGTTCCTGACACACTGTGAGACCCACATATCGCTGGCAGGCTCCTGACACACAGTGAGACCCCACATATCGCTGGCAGGCTCCTGACACACAGTGAGACATCCCTGAAAGGGACCCAACCCACAGTGAGATCAGGTCTTATCAGCGAGTTTAATGTAAATGAACCCTTAGGAGGCAGCTAGGACTGCATAAAAGAAAAGGAAACGCAATATAATGTAGCAAAAGTGAGTTGGAATTTAATTGATGAGGAAGCTTTTAGCATCTAAAAAAAGGCAACAAAAAACTATGATGAAGGCAAAATAATTTAAATTGTAGGGTAACAGACAGAAAATGACGGAGCAACTCAGCAGACCAGGCAGCATCTATGGAGAAAGTACAGTCAACGATTCGGGCCGAGAACATTCGGTGGGACAGGAGAAAATGCTGCGTAACCTTGAAGGGTGGAGGGATAGACAAACGCCAGGCGATAGATGATACTTGGAGGGGGAGGGATGAATAAAGAGCTAGTAAGTTGGTTCGTGAAGTAAGTTATTCATCGGTGTCTGCACTCTCCTTCACCTTGTATTTATTGTCACAGACCAGTAGCATCTCCGCTTTCTCCCCTTTCTACCGACGCTGTCCGATGTGTACTCACATCTACACTCCCATCCTTCTACAGCTGTGTTGCAGAGAACAGGCCAACAGGCTGCATAACTGTGGCGGACTGGAAGGCTCTACAACGGGTAGTGAAAACTACCCAACGCATCACCTGCACCCCAGCCTACCTTCCAGCAGGGACGTGTATACAGAAAGGCTCCGAAAAAGGGCCAGCATCATCAGGATGGATCCCACCTATCCTGCCTACGGGCTGTTTGCCCCTCTCTCATGATAGACGAAGCGACGTAGCATCCACAGTGGGACCATCAAACTCAATATTATCAGGCAGTAAGACTGATCTACCCGAATGACTAATCCAACCCCTCTAGAAATAACAACCCCCACCCCACCACCAGCACAGTTTGGAAATTTTCTGGCACAACCACCTGAGGTCAGAGTGAGTCCTGTATCGTATATATTTATATATATTGTGTTTTTCATTGCGTTCTCTATCTGAGTGTTTGTGCTACATGAGATCCAGAATAACAATTACTTCCTTCTCCTTTGCACACGTCTATTTTCAACAGAGAATCTTCGGAATATTTGCAACACATGCTCTTTACGAAATGGTCTCAGACCATTTTCTGGAGAAACTCAGTCAGCTGAGCAGCATTGGTGATAATGTAAGGCGGGGGGATTGTCTGTGTTTTGTGTCAAAATGCTGATTGTCTCAATCTCCTGATCAAGACATTGATATTTCTCTCCAAATCACCCACCCCGAGTGCACGCACTGGTCAACAAACCGAATTTTTCTTATTTTGATCAGTGACGGTGAGAAGTGAGGGGGGGAGCTCTGATTCCCCGACCTGTTCCTTTGACAGAATGCCCACTGACATTTTCTCCTTCTCCATACGCAATATCAAACATTGGGCTTTCAAAGTTATTCAACAAGAACAATGATAGCTGTGGTTTTAGTCGGAGGGTGTCCAGTACCGGACAGTCGGGGGTTAATAAACTAGGAGGCAAATACTCACCTTCACAGCACAATTAATGGGGAACTGTGATGATGTGGTGTTTATCTAGACCGCGCCTCTTTGTCCAGTCAGGGGTCGGTTAATCGAAATTATTTTACTGTACGAGCATCCATTGATTAATACAACTAATGCAATAGCTTTTAGCTAACTCTTTTGTAAATACTGAGTTCTGAGTTGAGGCATCTAATAGTTTGTCCACTGTCAGTTCCCATGGAAGATGTTGGACAGAAACACAAGGAGACTTTGCGGGAAGAAACTGAAAAACTGAGAGTGAACACGATCCTGATGTGGGAGAAGGTGAAGGTTTTCCAGCTGGTTGATCGATACGCTGAGCTCACGGTCATTTCTACTGTTCGAGATCGGAGACTCGTGGAACGTGAGCTGCTGGCAAGAGGCAGATACCACGAGGAGTGGAGAGAGAAATATCTCTGCAAAGACCTGGAGAAAATCCACATTGCTCATCTGTTTCAGAACAGTTACTCACATATTTCTTGGGACAAAATGAACAGATTATTTACACGATCAACTTCAGGATGTTCGGCCGCAGTGTCCGGAGTCCCAGGAATCGGGAAAACGACAATGGTTCAAAAGATTGTTTATGACTGGGCCATTGGGAAAATCTATCAACAATTTCACTTTGTATTCAGTTTCAAATTCCGGGATTTAAACTTTATTAACTGCAGAATAAACCTGAGGGAACTAATTCTGGATCAGTTTCCTTACTTTGGGAGACTCCTGACAGAGGTCTGGAAGAACCCAGAAGGATTGCTGTTAATATTCGATGGTTTGGATGAATTTAAGCACAAAATCGATTTTGTTGACTGTCGGAGATGTACGGAGCCCAGGTGCCAGTGCCCAGATCCCGAGTGGTGGTGTGAAGTGTCTGACATTGTGTACAGTTTAATCCAGGGCAAGCAGCTCCCAGGGTGTTCAGTGCTGGTGACCACCCGCCCCACTGCGTTACTTTATTGGAAAAGGCAGAGTTCAGTGTCTGGGCTGAAATCCTGGGATTTATTAGTGAGGAACGGAAGGAATATTTCTTCAGGTATTTTGAAGATCAGACGGTGGCGTCAGCTGTTTTCAAACGTGTGGAGGAGAACGAGATACTGTACACCATGAGCTACAACCCCTCTTACTGCTGGATCCTCGCTCTGGCACTTGGCCCCTTCTTCACAGAAAGAGTCAGGGACCCACAGCGGGTTCCCAAGACCATCACACAACTGTATTCCTACTACAGTTACAACATCCTGAAAAACCACGGCCGTGAGATAGAGAACCCCCGTGATGTGTTACTCAGGGTTGGTCAGATGGCCTTCAGAGGAGTGTCCGAGAAGAAGATTGTGTTTACAGATGGAGATTTGATCAACTACGATCTGCAACCTTCCCAGTTCCTGTCCGGGTTCCTGATGGAGCTTTTGGAGAGAGATGACTCTGTCCGGTGTGCGGTGTACACATTCCCACACCTCACCATCCAAGAGTTTGTAGCTGTAGTCGCACAATTCCTGAAACCACATCCCGGGGATATCTTGAAATTCCTCGCAAAGCCCACAACAAAAGAGATGGGCCATTCGAGGTATTTCTCCGTTTTGTTGCTGGTCTTTCCTCCCCAATGACAGCTTGGGCCATGGAGAAGGTTCTGGGCCCATTTTCTTATGAAGCAACCTGCCGGGTGATTGATTGGTTGAGGGAAGAGGTTAAACGCCAAAGTGGAAACACATGTAGTGAAGCTGGTAAAAGGAGCCTCCTGAACACATTGCACTACCTGTTTGAGTCTCAAAATCGTGGACTGGCTCAGGACACACTGGGATCTGTGGAGACACTTTCATTCAGTGGAATGACACTGACCCCGATTGACTGTGCGGTCCTGTCCCATGTTATAGGATTCTGCGATACAATAAAACACCTCGACCTGGAGAGCTGCCACATTCAGTGTGAAGGAATCCAGCGCCTGTGAGCCGGGCTGCACAAGTGCCAGGAGTTGCAGTAACTTGATTTACCTCTCACTCTGAACTGTGAAACTGTTCCATTGTGTTGTTTCAATGTAAAGAATTTATTTAAACTGGAGTAAGTCATATTACCAGGGTTTCAGAACCTATGCTACAGAGAAAGTTTGAACAAGTTAGGTCTTTATTCTTTGGAGCGTAGAAGGTTGAGGGAGGACTTTCTAGAGGTATTTAATATTATGAGTGGGATAGATAGAGTTGAATATGTAAACAACGCTGGAAGAACTCAGCAGATCAGGCAGCATCCGTAAGAAAAAAGTCCGGTTGGATAGGCTTTTCTTTTCCCATTGAGAGTAGGGGAGTTTCAAACAAGAGGACATGAGTTGAGAGTTAAGGGGCAAAAGTTTAAGGGTGACACGAAGGGGAATTTCTTTACTCAGAGAGTGGTAGCCTTGTGGAATGAATTTCCAGTAAATGTGGTAGGGGCAGGTTCGGTATTGTCATTAAAAATAAAAGGATAGGTATATGGACAGGAAAGGAATGGAGGGCTATGGACTCAGTGCAGGTTGGTGGGTCGAGGTGAAAGTAAGAGTTCGGCAAGGACGAGAAGGGCCGAGATGGCTTTTTTTTCTGTGCTGTAATTGTCATACGATTGTATAGTTCTATTATGAAGAATTGTGGCAAATGCCCAGGGAATCGTCAGCAATTATCCAAGCACGGGCGGGTTCTGTGGTTTCTTCTGAAGGGATGTTGCATACTTCATCAGATCAGCGAACAATGACCATTGGTTTCATGGCAGTAAATCGCAGGAATGACCGTGTTTCTCGCTGTGTACGTCCACTGATAATGTTCCTTCACACTGTTACTGACACCCAGACCGACACTGACTGCAGCAGGTGGCTCAGAGCTTTACACCCTCTTCCTGATGAGGGACCAGAGAGGGTCAGCAAACTGTCCCAGTGAGAAGGAAATAATTACCATTGTGAGATTGTCCTCCCCTGCCCTTCCCTGTGTGTGATATCACCATAAGTCCACCCGTGTGACTTTACTCACCACCAGATAGATAGACACCATGGGCGCATCTCCTCTCCCATTTTTTGCCCTCAGTTCAGACACACCCCTCCTGTGCAATCTATTTCTGGAATCCTCTCATCTTGTGTGATATTCTTTTCCCTACAGGAAACTCCTGTGGGACCGCTCTGCGACATCCTCCTTCCCCCTGGGGGATCTCTCTTCCCCATCCCCCTTCCTCCTGTGTGATCTATCTTCCCTATCCCCTCTACCCCTGTGAGATCTCCCTTCCCCATCTCCTTATTCTTCCTTTTGGAACAGTAAACCATCCCCCGTCCTTATGTGGGATCTCTCTTCCGCAGCACCTTCCTCCACTGGGATCTCCAGTGAGTGCCCACCTTTTCCCTATAAGATCTCTCTTCCTCAACTGCTAACCTTCTGTGGGATCTTTCTTCCCTATTACTATTCCTCCTGTGGATAAATCTCCGCCATCCCTTTCCTCCTGTGGGATCTCTCTTCACAATCCCCCATCCTCATGTGGGATCAGATTTTCTCAACCCCAGCTCTCCTGCCGGTTCTCTTCCCGATTCACTTTCCTGCTGTGAGATCTCTCCTCCTCATCTCCTTTTCTCCTGTGGATATCTTATTCCATCCCACGTTCCTGCAGTTGGATCTTTCCTATCACCAGTCCTCCTGTCTGATCTCTTCCCCTTTCCCTATCCGCCTATGGGATCTCCCTTCCCCATCCCCCTTCGTCCTGAGGTATCTCTCATTTCCATCCCCATTCCTTCTGTTAGAACAGAGAACATAGAATAGTACAACATATTACAGGCCCTTCGGCCCACAATGTTGTGCCGCCCCTCAAATCCTGCTTCCCATATAACCCCAGAACTTAAATTCCTCCATATACCTGTCTAGTAGTATTTTAAACTCCACTGCCTCCACCACTGACCCAGGCCATGCATTCCACGCAGCAAACACTCTCTGAGTATAAAACCTTCCTCTAATATCCCCCTTGAACATTCCTCCCCTTTCCTTAAAGCCATGTCCTCTTTTACTGTGCAATTATGGCTTGGGGAAGAGGCGCTGGCTGTCCACTCTATCTATTCCTCTTAATATCTTGTATATCTCTATCACGTCTCCTCTCATCCTCCTTCTCTCAAAAGAATAAAGCCCTAACTCTCTTAATCTCTGATCATAATCCATACTCTCTAAACGAGGCAGCATCCTAACAAATCACCTCTGTACTCTTTCAAATGCTTCCACATTATTCCTATTGTGAGGCGACCAGAGCAGGACACAGTACTCGAAGTGTGTCCTCACCAGAGTATTACAGAGCTGCATCATTACATCGCGACTCTTAAACTTTATCCCTCGACTTATGAAAGCTAACACCCCATAAGCTTTCTTAACTACCCTATCTACCTGTGAAGCAATTTTCAGGGATCTGGGGACATGCACCTATCAATGTCTCTCTGTAATCGTCGACAATCCTCTACACTATCTACAACACCGCCAACCTTTGTGTCGTCTGCAAACTTACCAGCCCAACCTTCTACCCCGCATCCAGGTCGTTAATAAAAATCACGAAAGTAGAGGTCCCAGAACATACCCTTGTGGGACACCACTAGTCACAACCCTCCGAATGTACTCCCTCCACCAAGACCCTCGGCCTTCTGCAGGCAAGCCAATTCTGAATCCACCTGGACAAACTTCCCTGTATCCCTTCTCACTTACTGAATAAGCCTACCGTGTGGAACCTTGTCAAAAGCCTTACTAAAATCCATGTATATCACACCACTGCACTACCCTCATCTATATGCCTGGTCACCTCCTCAAAGAACACTATCCGGCTTGTTAGACACCATCTGCCCTTCACATAGTCATACTGACAGTCCCTGTTCAGACCATGATTCTCTAAATGCCCGGAGATCCTATCTCTAAGAATCTTTTCCAACATCTTTCCCACCAAAGATGTAAAGCTCATGGGTTTATAATTACCCAGACTATCCTTAATACATTTTTTGAACAAGTGGACAACATTCGCTTCCCTCCAATCCACCGGTACCATTCCCATGGATAGTGAGGACGTAAGGATCCAAGACAGAAGCTCACCCATTTCTGCTTTCGCCTCGTGGTGCATCCTGGAGAATATTCCGTCAGGTCCCGGGGACTTATCCATCTTAGTGTATTTTAACAATTCCAGCAACTCCTGTCCCTTAATTACAACATGCTCCAGAACATCAACCTCACTGATGGATATCTCTTCACCATCCCCCTTCCTCCTCAGGGATCTCTCTTCCCCATCCCTTTTCGTCTATTGTATCTTTCTTTCACCGTGTCACCCACAATTCATTGGCACTGTGATACATTCTCCCATCATTCAACCCTGCCCCTTCCAACCCTCTCAGATCAAAACACTTTTCTAACCATTGGGAAATGAGGCTGAATGAATTAGACAGACTAAATCATGACTTTCGGTGAATACCCTGGAGATGGTCAGTGTGGGACTTTGACAGTGATGGGAACACCGATTAGTGATTTACTGAAGAATTCAATGTTTCCTGAAATATCCGAGTGTGAGAAATTCCCTCAGACCCACTCTTTGAATCTTCAGCAATTTGTTTGTTTTTGTTTAGACTTGGGGGGAATAAACTGAGAGATTCAAGAGTGAAAGTGGTGTCTGCGGCTCTGAGCAACCCGGTGTGCAAAATACAGAAAATGGGGTAAGTATCAGATTGTTAGAGATGGTGTTTACAGTCACTGTCTGCTTGACACAGAACATTAATTTTGTCAGTAATTGCGTTACTGATGAACACTGGGGATTTGTACCGTCTCATGTCTCTCTGTTTCCTTCACCTCTCTCTCTCTCTCTCTCTCTCTCTCTCTCTCTCTCTCTCTCTCTCTCTCTCTCTCTCTCTCTCTCTCTCTCTCTCCCTTTCTCTCTCTACCCCCCTCTCTCTCTCCCCCTCTCTCTCCAGCCTGTGGGATGTCGTTCTCACTGATTCCTGTGCTGAGGATCTCTTTTCAGCTCTCATTACAAACCGATCTCTGACGGAGATGAACCTGGGATGGAACTCGCTCACAGACCGATCTGTCCCCGCTCTCCGTCGCCTCATACTGACCCATCCATGTCTGGAGCGGATCTGGTGAGTATTTGTGTTAATGTTCAATGCGATAAAATATCAGCGGACTCGCGGGTTTTCTGGTGATATTTGTCTGTGTGTTGTTCAAACATTAACCCCAGTCCCCTGTTACTGACAGTGTTGTTTAATCTGTTTATTCCATCTTCATTCTTCCATCTGTTTCAGGCTGGACGGGAATCAGTTCAGCTGGACCGGGAGGAAAGAACTGAGATCTCTGCAGGAACCCAGACCCGGACTGACAGTGATCGTGTGATCATCTGAATGTGTGAACATCTCCGCCCGCGGATCAGAGACATTTTGGCCGATGCCCTGCCCTCCCCGTTAACACCCGCCCTCTCCTTTAATGGCCGCGCTCATGGTTTAATTCCCAACGTTTCTAACGGAACTGGCTCCAGTCCCGCGCTCTTTGAGATGTGCGCTACTTCGGCCGGATGTGCGAGTTCCAGGCTCCAACACATGAGACCCCTGGGCCGAGGCTCAGTCTGGGACATCAGTGTCTCGTGGTGGGGTTATCCAGGGAGAAAATAATTTTGTTCACTTTGCTGAGGGTGGTGCATTCAGCAGTCTGGCCGATTAAATTATGTTAAGTTGACAAATATCTCGGCAATTTCCGTGGATCTACAGCGATCTGGGTCATGACCCTGAAGTGTGATTTTATCATCCTCTTTTCCCAATGCAGAGTGGCGGTGGGATACTGCTGTGATTATTGAAATAGTGAATCGTTGACGTCGAATAGTTAACTGTGCGTGACCGTGAGCGAATCAGGGGCAGCTAATTTGTTCCCGCAATTTAGCAGCTCACGCATTGTTTCATTTACATTTGCCGTGATGAAATCAATAAACCACTGTAACTTCCTGCCTTGTTGTCGGCCTTGAGTCTTATTCGGGGAGAACCACTGACCTGGGGTAACTGCTGACCCTAGCCCCCGGCGAACTACAATAATGGGTCGGAGAACCTCAGCTGGTACAACAGCTTCTCAGTTCCAGGCTGAGGGATGGCGGACGTGCAGAGCCTGGGCGCTCAGGATCGCATATCCACTGCACCTCCATCGTGGCTAACTGCCTCCGCAGCCGTTCCAAGTACTAAAGAGCTGGGGGGAGGGGTGGTGGAATAGAGATGTTGAGCAAGGGATGCATCGCACACCCCTCGGTTCAGTCACAGAGTGAAGATCCCTCCATACTGTCCTAACACACTCTCCCTGGGCCCCGTCCCATCACACAATCCAGGGATCAGACAGTAGATCGCGCCCCTGCACACCGTATCATAACACACTTCCGGGAATCAAACGGAGAGTGAGGACCTTCCAAACCTTCCCATCAACCACTCCGGGGATCAGACGCAGAAGGAAGCTCGCTCTGCACCGTCCAATTACGCACTCCCAGTTTCAGACACAAAGTGAAACTCCCTCCATACTATCACATCTCAAAGTTCCGGGGTCAGGCAAGTTAAAAAGCTCCCACCACACAGTCCCGTTACACACTTCAGGGGTCAGACACTAGGTGGCGCTCCCACCACACCGTCGCATATCGCACACGGGATCAGACAAAGATAGAGCTCCCGCCACACCGTCCCATCACACCCTCCCGATATCAGAAACACAGTGAAGCTCCCTCCACACCATCCGATCAGACACCCCCAGGTCAGACACAAAGTGAAGCTTCCTCTGCAATGTTCCATCACACACTGCCGGGGTCAGACACTGGGAGAAGTTCCTTCACACCGTCTCATCACACACTCCTGGGGTCAGACACAGGCTGAAGCTCCCTCCGCACCGTCCTATAACACATCCCGGGGCCTGACACTAGGTAATGCTCCCTCCACACCATCCCATCGCACATTGCCGGGACCAAACACTGATTGAGGATCCCTCTACACTGTTACATCACAGATTCCCGGCGTCTGCCACAGAGTGAAACTCCTTGAACACCGTTCCATCACACTCAACCAGGGTCAGACGCTGAGACAAGCTCCCTCCGCACCGTCCATCACATATCCCGGGTCTGACACTAGGTGGCGCTCCCTCCACACCATCCCAATACGCAGTCCCGTGGTCAGAACCAAAGTTAGGATCCCTGCACACCGTCCCATCACACACTCCGGGATCAACAACAGAGTCGGGCTTCCTGCACGACGTCACATCACATAATCCCGGGATCAGGCACAGATTCATGATTGTTCCATAGTCCATACCATCACATCGCACACCCCAGGATCAGACACAAAGGGGGGCTCTTTCCACAGCGTTCTATCACACACAACCGGAATTAAACACAGAGTGAAGCTCCACCTACACTGTGGCATCAGACACACGCAGGATCAGACATTGAATGAAGCCCCCCACACAACATCCCATCACACACTCTGGGATCGGTGAATGTCCTACCACACCATCCCATCACACGTTCTGGGTCAGACACAAAATTATACTCACACCACACTGTCCAATCACACACTCCCGAGATTAGACACAGAGTGAAGCTCCTTGATCACCGTCCCATCATACACTCCCGGAATCAGACACAGAGAGAATCTCTCTCCACACCGTTTCAGCACACACTCCAGGGATCAGACACAAAATGACGCTCACTCCGCACCTTCTGATGACACACTCCCGGGATCAGACAGAAAGTGAATCTCCCACCGCACGTCCCATCACACCCTCCAGGGTCAGACACAGAATGAAGCTCCCTCTACTCCGTCTCATCACATACTGCCGGGGTCAGACACAAAGTGAATCTCCCGCCTCACCATTCAATCACATACTCCCAGGATTAAATACAGGTTTTGAGTGAGCTGGGAGAAATCGAGGAAAACTCTTGTATAAAGTTCGTGAGATACTTTGGAGGCGGTTCGAAATATCTCTTTGACTTAGGCGTGAGTTGCTGTTTTAGTATGGAGGCTTCGTTTGGAGATTTTCTGCCAGTTTGGGCTGGGTTCGTTGACGGCTGATAATCGCATAGTTCCCAGCCAAGAATCGGAGACAAACGCAGTTGTTGCCCCGCAAGCATCGGAACAACGCCCCTCCTCCTTTATCTTCATGATTCTCGTTCGGTGTCGGAGCTGGGGCACCTGTTGAGAAGTCTCGGCCTCTCACGGCCTGGGAATTCTCAGGACTGACGGAACCTTTCCTGGAGTTGGAATATCTTGCGTCGATCCAACAAGTGCCAGCGTGCTGGAACGGTCTCCAGGGAGTCGCAGGCATTCGGGGAGTTAAGCAACGGCGGCTGCCTGTCCAGCCTCGGACAATACCCTGTTTCGATGGGTGGAAGATGACCGCGGGGTGCAATGTATTTTGCGTCCCGGAACTACTCTGGAGAAGAGTGCGGAGCCCATGGAAGACCGGGTTGGGAAAATTGGTACAGTATTTTAGCCACCGAGAAAGGGTTCGGGAAGGCAGTGTTTTATATGGAGAATGATGAGTTAGTTCTTCGGGCTTTCAGTCGGGGATCACGGTGGAAAACATCTTCTTACAGATGCAGCTGGTGACAGCGCCCACGCAACGAATCGCTCTCGGTCACGTTAAGAATTCCATCCCCTACGAGGACCTGGTTCCCCCATTAGCTCGCCTAGGACAAGTAAGGTCGGAGATAATTGCCATCAGACACAAACTTAAGAGACGCACCCTCCGTACCGAAATTTGTTTACGGCGTCACGTATTCATCCAGCCGGAAAGGGAGGACTAGCGTTGAGGGCCTGTTTACTGCCGGCACAAGGGGGTAGACCATCAGGAGTATTGGAGCTCTGAGCGCCCAGGGTACAATGCGTGCAGGGAGATGGGGTGTTTTCGGAGGGACTGTCCGAACACTCGAAGCTCTAGGGAATCCACTTCAGGCACCAATATCTCAACTACCTGATCCTATTCCTGCGCCTGCCCCTGTTGCTACCCCTGTCCCTACCCATATTCCTATTTCTACGTCTGTTTCAGTACCTGTTCCTGTCCCTGTGGTTCAGGTGGGAGATCTTGAGGTTACGTGCAGGGAGGTTCAGGAGAGGGACGGGTTGGAGCCTGTCCGGTACAAGAAAGTGAAGAAGAAATACAAACACCCTAAGAAATCGGCCCCCGAGAACGCAGAACTCACGCCCATTTGCTCTGAAGTGGAGCTGGAGACTTGGGGAAGTGTGCAGGCCGAACGGGTCTGTGCTCCTCAGGCCTGAAAAGCAGAAGGAGATCTTCACCCAAGAGGGCAGGGGGCGTAGATGCGGGGGAGTCCCAGAAAGAAGTGGGAATCCGGGTGGAGGTTGGTTCTAAAGCTGAATCCACAGATGTAGCCAACAGTCCTGCGGTAGGTAGTGTGATTGTGCAGAAAGCTAGTGCTAGACCTGTTTACACAACTGAGACAGACCTGGAGACCTCCAGTCAGGACGTAGTAGTAAGCGCCTCCCTAGAGGCAAGTGTATCAAATAGTTAAGCGGAGAGGAGATCAAGCGTGCTCACTGTCAACATCGGACTACCAGTGGAGCCACAGGACCGGAGATGCTGGGATGCACCACATACCTGTCTCCAGGGGAGGGTGATGTACTCTGAATGTCGACCCCATCAAATAGCGGCTCCCAGGGAGTCCCTGGGGATTATCCCTCCATTGACGTAACTGTGGATTGATGCGACAGTGGAGTGGGAAGGTATGAGAGAGATACTCGCTGCGCATTGTGGGTTACAGGTGCAGCCATCTATTAGAACAAACGGGGAGGAAGATGGGGAAATATAGTGAAGGGTTGGAGGGAGACTCCTTTGATAGAGAGACAATGGACATCCTCACTCATCATGAGAAATCCCCGTTGATACCTGCGGAGGAAATCAAAGTGTCATAAGGTGGGCTTGGGGAGCGGACCCAAATGCAAAACACAGACACTGAAGTACCAGGAACAAGACTAGTCGTGAGAAGAAAGCAGGGGAGGAGAGGAAGAAAGGAAACTGCACAGGCCGCGGACGAGACAAAGACTCCGGGCCTGGACTAGGACTTGACCAGGATAGGGAACCAAGACATGGAACAGGGCACTAGGAGCCTGGGCCTGGACTCCGAGCCAGAGACTAGACAAGGATGCAGAACCTGGGTCTTGACTCGGGATCGGCTCCAGAACCCGGCGAGGACAAGACGTGGCTACAGGACGAACAGAGGAACGGGCTGGACGTGAGGCTCCTGGACGAGAAAAGGGAACCTCAGCACAGGACGAGGGAATCCCAGCACCGGGCTGGGCAAGATATTCCTGTGTTGGGCGAGGCACATGGACATGACGAGAAGACGTAGCCGAGGGAGAGACAGGAACATGGAACACCGAGCCGGGCACCCTCCTTGGGTACAAGACGTAGGGCCGGGACATTACACAGAATGCTGAACACGACGAGACAGTTCCCAACGCTAGGTAGCGGCAAAACAGCCCGACCTACCTAACGAAGGCGTGGACACAGACAGGCAGTTCCAAACAGGGTGAGGCTCCAGACACAGGCAAGGCGAGTTGAGGTAAGGCTCCAAGCAGAGGCATAGCTCCAGGGAGAGGCGACACGAGGCAAGGCAAGCCTCCAGGCAGAGGCGAGGCGAGTCAAGGCAAGCCTGCAGGCAGAGGCGAGGCAAGACTCCAGACAGAGGCGAGGCAAGACTCCAGTCAGAGGCGAGGCAAGACTCCAGACAGAGGCGAGGCAAGACTCCTGACAGAGGCGAGGCAAGACTCCAGTCAGAGGCGAGGCAAGACTCCAGACAGAGGCGAGGCAAGACTCCAGTCAGAGGCGAGGCAAGACTCCAGTCAGAGGCGAGGCAAGACTCCAGACAAAGGCGAGGCAAGACTCCAGACAAAGGCGAGTCAAGACTCCAGTCAGAGGCGAGGAAAGACTCCAGACAGAGGCGAGGCAAGACTCCAGGCAGAGGAGAGGCAAGCCTCCAGTCAGAGGCCAGGCAAGACTCCAGGCAAAGGCGAGGCAAGATTCCAGGCAGAGGCAAGGCAAGCCTCCAGGCAGAGGACAGGCAAGACTCCAGGCAAAGGCGAGGCAAGACTCCAGACAGAGGCGAGGCAAGACTCCAGGCAAAGGCGAGGCAAGACTCCAGGCAAAGGCGAGGCAAGACTCCAGACAGAGGCGAGGCAAGACTCCAGGCAAAGGCGAGGCAAGACTCCAGTCAGAGGCGAGGCAAGACTCCAGACTGAGGCGAGGCAAGACTCCAGGCAGAGGCGAGGCGAGGCAAGGCGAGCCTCCAGGCAGAGGCGAGGGAAGACTCCAGGCAGAGGCGAGGCAAGACTCCAGGCAAAGGCGAGACAAGACTCCAGACAGAGGCGAGACAAGACTCCAGGCAAAAGAGAGGCAAGACTCCAGGCAGAGGCGAGGCAAGACTCCAGGCAAAGGCGAGGCAAGACTGCAGGCAAAGGCGAGACAAGACTCCAGGCGAAAGAGAGGCAAGACTCCAGGCAGAGGCGAGGCAAGACTCCAGGCAAAGGCGAGACAAGACTCCAGGCAAAATAGAGGCAAGACTCCAGGCAGAGGCGAGTCAAGACTCCAGGGAGAGGCGAGACAAGACTCCAGGCAGAGGTGTGGAAAACCTCCAGGCAGAGGCGAGGAAAGACTCCAGGCAGAGGCCAGGCAAGACTCCAGGCAAACGCGAGGCAAGACTCCAGGCAGAGGCGAGGCAAGACTCCAGGCAGAGGCGAGGCAAGACTCCAGGCAAAGGCGAGGCAAGACTCCAGGCAGAAGCGAGGCAAGTCTCCAGTCAGAGGCGAGGCAAGACTCCAGACAGAGGCGAGGCAAGACTCCAGACAGAGGCGAGGCAAGACTCCAGGCAGAAGCGAGGCAAGACTCCAGTCAGAGGCGAGGCAAGACTCCAGGCAGAAGCGAGGCGAGGCAAGGCAAGCCTGCAGGCAGAGGGGAGGCGTAGCTACAGTCAGAGGAGAAGCACAGGCAAGGCGAAGCGACGTGAGGCGATAAAAGGCTCCAAGCAGGAAAATGACGAGAAGTGATACAGACAGGGGGTTTGGACAGGAACAATCCAGCAGCCAGAGGCTGAATACTGAAGCTATTTCTGAAGCCAGCAGAAACGAGAATCAGCTCACTCAACAGAAACTGGGGAAAACCGGAAACCCTGGAATAAAGAACATGGACCAGACCGTGAACCGGAATGCTGATTTCACGGACAGACGATGACACAAAGAGTTCATTCTGACCTCTGAGAATGCAAAACATCGTCCTAAACTAGCCTCGCTTCGCTGGTCTAGCAGGCCGAGGCTGGTGAAATCCCTGCGAGTCTCATCCTCAGACGGAAGGGGAAGGGGAATTGGAATGCTATGTTGGGGAATGACAAGCGACAACTGAAACCTTTCTGGATGTCCTGGTGAGGAACATCAGAGTGGGAAGCAGCCTCGCTCATTCGGGAGATACGAGGTTACAGGGTGGCGTTGGTGCCACTCGCGCCCGGAAGTCAAACGGTATTCTTGTTTTTTTTCGGCTAAGTGTAGTTGAGGAAGACTCCGCTCTCACCGGGAAGTGTCGTGGTGCAGAGGCCTAGTGTACTCCCGACGTGAAGCTCACTGTAGCTAGTCTAAATATGAATGGTAACAGGGGTTGTATCCGCAGATTTAACAATCTCTCAGTCCTCAGGGATGGGAGATATGCGGTAAGGTTCCGGTGGGAAACCCATACCATCCCGGGGGAGGAGTCCGCTTAGCTCATGGAGCTGATATCTGCAGGATTTCCGTGTAGGAGGAAGACGTGGCGGAAGGGAAGGTCTGCTGTCTCCGGGGCTGACGGGAGTTCAGGGCGGGTTACAAAGTGCACTCTCTTGGAGAACCGGTCTATCACTGTGAGGACGGTGGTGTTTCCTTGTGAAGGGGGCAGTTCCGGGACGAAATCTAGGGCGATGTGCGAACAAGGACGACTGAGGGCTGGTAGGGGACGAAGTAATCCCGCAGGAGGCCGGTGGGAGGCTTTTCCGCGGGCACAGACGGAACTTACAGAGACAGAGGAACGGGTATCCGCATCTATGGAAGGCCACCAAAAGGGTCTTTTCAAGAGAGAGAGTGTCCGATCACTCCCGGGATGGCCGGCGAAACGAGACCTTCCCTACGATTCCGGCAGTATAATTGGGGCCAACAGGATCGCCACCCCACCAGAGTGTAAGCTGAGGTGGCTCATGTAGACACGTCCCTGCAACTGGTGGGACGTGGGATTTGCCCATGGTCGCCTTTTATTTCGGCGGTAAACTAGAGGATCGACAGAGTTGGGGCTCTTTGATTGAGCGACTTTACCGAAACGCCCGTCTTGGTCCAACCGCTGGGGATCAACGGTAATGGCTGGAAATCCAGGAGAAGAAGGACATACTACGGAATCAGTAGCCCTAGCTGTCCCGAGGTCCGAGTGCGGACACGTTGTCACGGTTCTAAATGCAGTAGGATTTGGACCGTGGCTCCCTTCTACCCGTCAGAGAAGTGGCGAAGAACTCAGACTCAGTTAGTGGAGTTAATAGCGGCTGTTCATTCCTCGGGGGGGTGGGGGGAAGGGAAGCAGATGTCTACAGTCCGACAGCAACTCTGGAGGGGTAAATCCCCTGGATTAGATGGATTTAGTGCAGAGTTTTATCAACAAGAAACTCTGATTGTCAGCAGCTGTATTGACTCTTCCAATAGGAGAGGGCGGACAGTCGCTGGTGGGTGTCGTACGCGGCTGGAGGCTCTCCGTCTCAGGACCCTGCAGAGATTCCTTTATGCCGAGCATCCTCCCAGGTAACACGTGTGTTTAGCGAATTTTCTCCGGAGCAGCTGCAGCCTTCATGAAAAGCGTCGGCCGTGCTGCTTTGCGTTGTCTGCCCGGCTTCTGTCAGGACCGACTGAAACTCAGGAGCATGGCAGCGCCAGGCCAGGAAGTCCCCACCGAGCAGAGGGCGGAATCCTGGTTGAAGGAATGGTGAGCCCTACACTACCTCGACGGCTGTCGGTGCGGCTCCGAAGTGCGGAAGGAGTACAGCTGGGTTTACATCTGTACCGCCGAAGGTGCTTCTTCCTTCCAGCCCCTGTGATCTTATCCGAGAGAAGAGGCCACACAACTGGATACGTCTCTCATCGACACTCAAGATCCCGTTCAGGAGTACAAGTGGAAATACGAGCAGCTGTTCCACACCCTCCAGTGCTAGCCGCTGTCTACCGTCCAGTCATGGCATGTCTTTCCACCTGTCGGTGAGGGGATTCCCAATGGAAAACTCCCAATTGTCGAGGGAGTTTTTCCTATGCAACTTAGGGATATGGGGTGGCTTTATGCGCTAAATTATTCCAATCAATATCTCCATGTTTACTTTCCTCCCCTTTCTTTTTTTAAATCTAAATCAGACATTACTGCTCTGTGCAGAAAGTTGGCCCTGCAGCATTTGAATCTGCTTTAAACACTTTGCATGATCGCCAGTGTTGTACTTCCTTTCCTGTGATCATCTCTGAATCACATTCATAATGGTCTTTAAATCACTGAACTGTTTCCCTGATTCTTCCACTTCATCCTTCGCTAGTTTGTCTGCTTCCTCAGCTTCCACTTTTCTGTTATTTTTAACACTGCATCTGAAACTGGTTCATGTGCATCAAGTCCATACCTCTCTCTCCGTGTAACCCATTCTCAGAAAAAAAAGGTGCCTGCCTTTGTGTGTTCTCCTTCAAACCAATTTCGCTCTGCTTCTGTTTTAAGTTGTTATTCTGGGATATCCTGCTGTAACCTATTTCACTTGACTACCAGTTGATACTGACTTTCGTTTACCGATTCTAACCTGTGCCGTTCTCCCTTAGACAGCCATCTGCCACGGGTTTTTGTAATTGTTTAAACTCCCTGATCGACAGCACCATTTTTGCGATTTTCCACAGGGGCAACCCCAGTAGTCTCCTTTGAGAGGCAGGGTAAGACAAACTGCTCATGTTGTGGCAGATTCCCCAACACGTATTTCCAGAGCTATTCACTCGAATTTAAACAATCCAGCTCCTTTGGACTTGCAGAGTTTCCTAATTTCCTGTATTATTCATCCTGGCAGATCACTGTGAATCGAATCGAATCGATCACTGGAGGGCCGAATCAAGTCTCCCGATTAACAAACAGATTTATCCTCCAGATCAACCCGTCCAACCACCGAAACGCCAATTCCGATGCAAGTGTCACCCATTGTAATAATGGTCCGTGAGGCACAGAGAATCTGCATTTACCAAAAAGTAACATTTATTGTCTGAAATAAAATGCACTTGGTTTCACAAAATATCTCGCTTTGTGCGCACTAATAGGATTCCTGACCCTCCATGAACAGTCAATGAAGAGAAAAGGTATTACCTGAGAAAAAGATTCTACTATTCCAATCACGTAAAAGTCACCTGACCTACCAGCGTCATCTTCTTACTTGTCATTGCACATGCCATACATGCAATATTGTCCCAACCAGGCCTTGTGCATTCAACTCTGACCGGTCCAAACCAGTTAAATAAGGCAACCTAGACAGAGGCTAACGAGATTGCAGATTGCTTCTCTTGACGGTCTGGCATTTTACTCCTCCCAGTACAGCGACTCCTACGAGAATGGTCTGAGATTTAGCAGTTCATTCCCTGAAGTTCTTTCTCTCCACATTCAGTTGCAATGATTACATTATCCCAGAGCCAGGATCATTTCAGATTCCACGTCCTTTACCTAACAAATACCTGCTTTATTCAGAACTTTTTCACGTTTAGCAAGTCATTACCTGAAGCTCCTCGTGTCCACTTTAAACTTTTGAATTGATTTTTTGCTTCTCAGAACCATGGGTTTTAGCTTTTCTAGCACAGCGTGTATTACCTTTTTAAATCGACCCTCACTGTTCCTCAACTGACACGTCAAGCGGTTCCTTTCAGATTACCTTCTAAATACCGAGTACATCTTCAGAACGTTGCCTTTCTGAATTTCAGTTTAATTGTTTTGACTTTTATTGATATACTTTCCGAAAAAAAATTTGGGAGCAGCAATGTTATGAGCACTGGCTCCGAAAGGCACAATTACTTCCGTACTTAAAATTCTGTCCTAATTGTTACAGAATCTCAAATTTTGACAGGCCTCCCCTCCTGGCTCTTCATTAATATACTGGGTCAAAAATCAATAATTGATTAACTCAGTGTATGCGTTTCCCTCTAACCCGTTAGTCACCGCGACTTCCCCACTCAAAATTTTGAAAATTAAAGCCCCCCCCCCATAACTATAACATCACCCTCAGCACTTGTCTTTATAATATTGTGATGGCGAAGTAGGTCACGCGGAATTCTCCTCAGTGTTGAAACTTCGCTAGCCATGAAAGTATGAAAGAAAATAAAAACGTTGTGATGATATAAGGGAAGGAATTTAAACGAAACCACAGTAAAAGGATGCTTAATTGAGAACTAGGCAGATTTTTGGCAGCAAGCTGAAGTTCGGAAGGGCCGATTAGAAGAAGCTATCAAGTTTTCAATGATGTGGTGACCCGTCATGAAGTGAAACTGTCAAACATAATGAGAAGCCATAATAGTTTCCAAGAGAGTGGGTGCGAGAAACGTGCAAATGATGCATTTGAATCCGTTTTAGAAGGCAGGTGAAAGAAAGGAGTGAGTGATAAGAAGCAGTTGAGCTAGTGGCGATGTGGAAGGATTGAGTAAATTCTCTACTGATTTCAGTATATTTGAATATAATGCCAAAGTCATTATCAGAAAAGAAATTTAACACTTGCAATCGATCTAAGTGACTAAAGCAGAAAAGAAAGCTGCTCGCCCAGCATCGCTGTTCAGAGGAAAACATGGGCTGCATTAGTATATAGCTAGCTAGCTATATAGTACCAGACAAGTGTGTGGAGGAACTTAAGGTGGGGGTTATATGGGAGGCAGGGATCAAGAGTAGGTACAATATTGTGGGCCAAAGGGCCTGTATTGTCCATATTCCAGCATATCTGCTTTTTTATGTTGTATCCCCTTTCTTCAATGTCGCACTCAATGGTGAATACCAAAGTAAAGTATCATTAAGGGCCTTCACTGCCCCTTTGCACTCCAGACACATGCTTATTTTATCCCCAAAGTGTCCGCACCCCCGCTCTCGTCATCCTCCTGTTCTCAATAACCTTACTGTGACTCTCCAAGACCGTCCCCTGCCCCCTTTAACTCTTTAAAGTCCATTTTAAATCCCTTCCTGTCTACGTTGTAACTTTCCATCGCCCTGACTGATCTTTTCTTCCTAAAGCTTAAGTTTCTTTTTCTTTTTGAGGATATTTTCCATATCTCTTGTCAGCCAGAGTTACTTTACGCTACCATCCGTTCCCCACATTAACGGGAGAAGTCTATACTGCACCACAATCAAGTGTTCCATTGACAATCTGCACATATCCTTTGCGCTTTTCCACGAGTACAACACTTCCCAGCTTACTTCCCGAAGTTCTTAGTTAGTAGCAGATTAATTCGCCCCCCTTAACACCCCATTAAATACGTTCAATACAATCTGATCCTATCGCGGTGTAATGTTACAATAAATGTCGAGAAATTATGCTCCATCTTTCTGAAATGCTGACTCGCGGATAAATCTGTGCCATGATCCGTTTCATTTTGTATTACTTGATACAGGCTGGACTATTACCTGCTCAGTTAGTTGTTCCTTGACTCCTTCCTGGACACAGCTGAGAGATACTGTCATCACTAAACATTTTAACCTGAGAAATTGGCAATGAGTACAGTATATATATAAAAAAAGTTTAATCGCCTTTGACAACAACTGTGTTAATATGC